>NC_138129.1:78294374-78894374 GCF_964188305.1 Podarcis bocagei | reverse complement strand
ACCAAATGAGTGAATGGATTACTGCTGTATTTGCACAAGCTGTTGGCACAGATGAAGGGGAGTGGAAGGGTCTCAGGTTAAGAGCACAGGAGGTCAGGAAGTGTAGGAAGTTTGGCTCAAAAACACCGGGGTGGGGGTGGGGACCAGACTTTCACCACTGACCGAGAGGCAAAGTCAAGCCCAAGTAAGAATCTGAGCCCACGTGAATTGTGGAAGCTGGGAGCTGAGACAGGCAGGTGGATATGATAGCAGATGGGAAGGGAAGCAGCAGAGACCAGAGGCACCTGGAGTGAGGGACTGGGAGTCTCATTACTGTGTCACTGGCAAAAACTGCAGGTTAATCAAGTTGAAAATGTGTGACCGCTGCTTATCTTCTGAGCAAGGAAATAATTAACAGCTTTTCTCCAAATGACAGAGAACTATTATTACCTGCAATCCTTTCGGGATTTGTCCTCATGGTTTCCATAAACTGGGTCATGGAGCGTAGTTCTTCCCAGAGTCGGCCCAGTTCTGTTGCGTGTGCATTCAGCAATAGTTCTTGAGCATCTTTGTACACTCTTGCTAAACTGAAGGAGGTGGGGGAGCAGGAGGAGGAGAAAGGCTGCTTAGCATGGATTGCTACATTTCCCAAAGGAGGTCCCCATATCATGGCAGCAGGCAGCATTGCTGGGCACATGTGTGGAGAAAGTAATCACAGCAGCCAGTTGCCTTTCCCACCAGACTGGAGCCCTCTAACCTGCAGGTGAGCTGTGCTACGCCTTTCTACTTATGCCCACCAACAGGGCTATGGAAAAAATATGACATATAACCCTGAAGACAAGATAGTACCCCCTCCTTACATTTACAAGCAGGGTGACTGGACAAGCAGTTGACTCTTAACTTCAACCCTGGTGATGGGGCTGTGTCCTTCACCTGACCCCATTACCATGATGGTCCTATCCACACCATAAAATCAAAAGAGATTAAAACCACATTCTCCATCAGCCCCAAAGAATCCTGGGGACAGAGCTACAGTCTCAACACCCTTAAACTACAGTTCCCAAGATCCTTTGGGGGAGGCCATGTGATTTAAATGTATGCTGTGTACACAGTCGTACATATATTTATAACCTGCCCTTCGTCTAAATCACAGAGTGGGCAGCAACAATATTTAAAGTCACTGATAAAAAAAACAATAAGAAAAATAAGCCTATGTCACATGAGTTCTACCTAGCCTCTTATTGAACAACACAAAATTGGGTCACACTCTGTGAGCTCATCAGGGGGTTGTTTTTCATGCAGTAATATATAAGAGGCAACGTTAGGGAGCACAGAAACACAGGAAGGTGCCTTATACAGAATCAGAGCATGGCTCAACTAGCTAAGTATTGTCCACACTGACTGACTGTGGTTCTCCAGGGTTTTAGACAGGGGACATTCTCTGTCTAATTTTGCGGTTCAAAGTTAATTGGCCCATTCCCCTGGAGATGCTGAAGACTGAGCCGCCAGGAACTTTCTGCAAACACCCTACCACTGAGTTACGGCCCTCAGCTACAATTTCACAGTAGAACATGGAAGCCTATAACATGGGCAGATTTCTCTCCCTCCCCAAGATGCAAGAGTCGCTGTCAGCTTACATAGAATTATTGTAGTTTGATACGACACCTGGAGACTCTCCACGGGTTGGGCTTTTGAAGCAAGGGTTGTTCATGTTACAGAAGATGCCCTGTAGCCACGGCAAAGTTCCTGCAGAGGGCATCGCCTTGTTTGGGAAGTGACCTTGATATGAGAAACAAAAAAGGAGGAAATAAACATAGCTAAAACTGCTTACATAGATACTAACCAACTGAGCTATCCGGTGGCATATTAGATTAAGGCACATCAGTTTTATTAAAAGGTTAATTGGAAGAGCACAACCTTCCCCAACATGGCCCCTCCAGATGTTTTGGACCAGGCATAGACAAACTCGGCCCTCCAGATGTTTTGGAACTACAACTCCCATCATCCCTGACCACTGGTCCCGTTAGCTAGGGATGATAGGAGTTGTAGTCCCAAAACATCTGGAGGGTCGAGTTTGCCTATGCCTGTTTTGGACAATTCCCATTGACTCAGCTGTGTTAACTGGGGCTGATGGGAGTTGTAGTCCAACACATCTGGAAGGCACCAAGTTGGGGAAGGCTGACCTACCATTCTTTGATTTATGCGATTGATTGATTGATTGATTGATTGATTGATTGATTGAATATCTACCCTGCCCCCTCTCAAAGGAGCCCATTCTGTGATCACCACCACCACTTAATTCCTGCACATGATAAGCTAGCATGCCAGAGCTAAAGTTTCTGATATGTGCCATCTCTATAAGATTGGCGTCTATTTATTTTTGAATGAGGGGATTTTTCAAAAATATGAAGTTCCACACTTGCACTATGAACCTGGACAGATCAGGCACCATTCTGTGGCATGCTTTTCCTACACATATGAATTTATTTTAACTCTGACTTCAATAAAATTATAGTGAGTGCCCCTTTCATTTCAGTGGGAGCATAGTGAAGTCAATGCTGTATGGTTCTTAGATCCAAAATGGATTTTGGTGGAAGGGGAAATATTCCAGTGTTTTTCTACATTGTGTTTGATTGAAAAGTTCAAATTTATATTCTCTTAAGTCTGAATATTTTTGCTTACCATGTACATTCTGTTTGATTTAGGAACTTTGGGGTGGGAGGGGGAGGCATAAAATTTGGTAAGTTGGTATTTAACATTGCTACCTTAACAACAAGGCAAGATTTAAGTTACTAAAAAGTATTCTGCAAAGTGAAATCTGAAAACATATCAAACTCAAAGTCAGCTCCAGTGGTTTGGAAAATCTTAGCTTTTGAAGTGACTAAAGATACAGGCAAAACAAATAAGAAGAATACAATGCTTAGGGGGAAGGGTGCTTTCTCTAGAATAGGGAAGTTTTTAATATCTAATGTTTTATTGTATCTTTAATATTTTGTTGGAAGCCGCCCAGAGTGGCTGGGGAAACCCAGCCAGATGGGCAGGGTATAAATTATTATTATTATTATGGTTCACTTCCACAAATAGTACATGGTTAAAAAATCAGATTGACATCTCCTTCCCTTTGATAACAAACCAGACTGCATTCTGACCATGGTCAATGACAATAGGCTGGTTAGTGAGCTCAGCTGGCATGTACTTTGCGCCAATTATGTGGAAGGGAACTCTTTCAGGCGCAAAGAGATGCAGTGACGAGGGTAAAACCACGACAGTAGATTAAATGGGCAGAAAGGGACAAGCGTAGGAGTCAAGGGCAAGATGATTCATCCACATTAATCCCCTAGACCTAGTGTACTGGTGCAATATTATGGGAGCTCTAGCAAAGTATGTAATTACTTCCATCAGCAAAGCTCAAAAACATTATATCATGCCCATTGTACTTTTCTAGTAAACATTTGCTATCAAGGCCCAAGCTACAGGCCATGGGAAGAGTGATAGGCTCCATCAACCTCAGTTTCCCCAGTAACAGATAGGCGATCGTAGGGAATCAGAGCAGGCATGGGGCAAATAAATTCCATCCTAATGATGCCACCTAACATGTTCTTTCAATATGGGGAGCTCCAGGTT
This sequence comes from Podarcis bocagei, assembly GCF_964188305.1. Lineage (NCBI taxonomy): Eukaryota > Metazoa > Chordata > Lepidosauria > Squamata > Lacertidae > Podarcis > Podarcis bocagei. Next base: position 78,890,771 of record NC_138129.1, on the reverse strand, counting down.
GGTGGCACTCAACCCTGTCCCCACAACATACAGGACTGGCTCAAGATAAATGTTGTTGTATCTGCTTCCTTGCTTACCAGCAGGTAAAACAAGACCTAACTTGTAAGCATGTAACAGAAACCTAGGCCGCTTTGATTTACTCAAAGCCTAAGCAAGAAGCGTTGCATGCCAAAAGTTGTTTCCATTACCAATGATGCTCTTACATTCATGTTGGCGATAGAGTGGGTTGGCGCTCCTCAGCCAGACAAGGATAAGAAACAAGGACATAGGCCACACAAGTTCAACCAGAAGACGAAGCTGAAAAAAAGATGGATGAGTTAATGATGCAATCTGAAGACATTGTGACTTTCACCAATCACAGAAGTGTCTGATCAAACATGATTCTGCCATCCCAGTATACAATCAAGTATTAATATGTGGCTGCTTGCAGCTCCTTGGCTCCTCCCTGGGTCTTTTTGCTAGTACACTGAGCTAAGTTAAGCCAAGGTTTGGGCTTAGCATGTTGTCTGAATCCAGACTCATGGATAAGCTCTCTCTGCAGACTAACCATAAGCTGTAACCAAGGTTTGTTTTTGGTTTTAGCTTATATTTATTGTGGAGAGAGCTTAACCACAAACCAGGGTTTAGATGACATGCTAAACCTGGCTCAGATCAGCATGGTGCAACAGCAAAAAGGTCTGGGAAAGAACAAAGCAGCTGCAAGATCCACTCTGGAAGACTTGCACTAAGCGATGGTTTGGCTTAGCTTGATGGGAGAAAAAAGTCTCATAGACAGCTGGAAAGGCTGTTCAATAGCTCAGTCTTGAGTGACCGACCAATCCATGACACTGGAGTCTGCTCCATTAGGACAGATGGGACAATGCTCCATGAAACTCAGTCTTGATTCCTTCAAGCCCATCTGCCTTCTTACACATAACCAGTGCCTCTCCTTTGTCTTTGTTTTGCCATTGTAGATGTCAAAAGAAAGGAGGATGGGGACAAAAGGTAGAATGGCTTGGCCATGCCTGTCATGGGTTCTGGCTCCACTTCTCACTGGCTCTGGCTCAACCTACTGTTGGACTGCCTTCTGCCCCATCAATAAGCAACATTGACCCATGGAATTATAAAACCATTGTGAAAAATGCGGGTAGCTTCATTATGATGGCTCTTCACAAGCTTCATAATAAATTTTAAGTGTGCACCTTAAATATAAAACATGAACGGGAGAAACTGGCTGCTGAAAACATGTATATCTCTACAGGGTCATACTTCTCTACAGAAAGCCATACTTGGGTGCACTCCTTGTTTAGAGCATGCCTAGCACTAAACCTGTGTTTGTCACTGTATAATGCACAAGATGGCCCTCAATACATCATCACAAAAAAGCAGAAATGGCTTTGAAAAGGACTTTAGCTTAGAGCATCTGCTTTGCATGCAGAAGGTTTCAGGTTCAATCCCTGTCATCTTTAAGTAGATTTGACAGTGATTTGACTATAGGTATCATTGGTATATGTTTTCTAGCTTCCTACTGTAATATAAAGATGAAAATTGTGCCTGCATTTGAATACTTAGTGTGGAATTTACTATTTTCAATTGCTCATATGCAAACTGCATATTACTTAAAATGTGTAGCTACTGCCACCCTACCCTTCTGCTCCGAGTCACTAGGTAATAGATAGTTAAAGCAGATGAACGATTTGTCATCCTCATGGTTATGGTTTTCTACATCACTGGTTACTGCCTGTGGAGGGTGTGTGCAATGATTTCACACCACTATTAAATTACTGGAAGACATGATCATAGGGAAGCGATACTCTTCCCCATTTATATTAAATGAACAGAGCAAGCCTTATGACACACCGGAAAAGGAAGCGCTCTGCATTCCAAGCACTAGCTTGTCAAAGTACAGATATTTTTCTCACCAGCTTTATATATGTTGAGTTAAGCAAGTTCAGTTCTGTATACAAATATTATCTTTGCTCAAAAGTTGATAAGGATGCAGGTGTATAAGCTTTTAGAGCTATGCTGGCCTTACATAATCATTTCACCCCCTCATTCTTGAAGATTAAAAAGGTTATTATATTAACACTAGTCCGTTAAGGGTTAGAAAACAAATGAATATTCCACAAAAATAAAATAGTTCAGTGTCTGTCTTTGAGTAAAACTAGACATGACACTGACTGTGAATGCAACTGGATCTCACTACTGTTATTTTTGCTCCAGTCAACTCCTGGTTAGAATACTGAAATCTGCTCTACACGGGATTGCCCTTGAGGTATCCAGAAACTGCAAAATGCTGCCACAAGGTTCTTAACTGGAATAAGGATTTCAGAACATAATATGTCCATTTTTTGCCTGATCTATGTTGGTTGCCAACATGGTTTGTTTCTGGTGCTGGCTTTAACCTTTCAAACCCTAACTGACCTGGATATCTTATGGAGCACCTTATGTTCATCCCCACATCTAGCCTTGCTCCAGATCTGTCTACCATCTGACCATAGCTGTCAACTTTTCCCTTTTCTTGCAAGGAATCCTATTCGGAATAAGGGAATTTCCCTTAAAAAAAGGGAAACGTTGACAGCTATGCATCTGACCTATGTGGAAAGTAGTCGCAAGGATCAGGGCCTTCTCTGGTGGCTTCCATCTTGTCAAATGGCATTCCAGGAGAGACTCACCTAGCCCTGACGCTGAATGATTTTAAGTGTCTGCTTAAGATCTCTTTCTAAAATAAAGCTTCTAGCTGACTATTATTATTTTTTTTGGTCTTATTGAGGCTGTTCCTTGCCGGCATTTTTATTGCCGTTTTATGAGCTTTTGGTCTTGCTGTTTGTGGATTTTTTGTAGAATTGGGTCAAGTGCTGTTTCATTAAGACTTCTCCAATGTGTTATTGGTGTGCTTTTGCTTTATACATCATTATATATTTATTATTTTAAGCAGCAAGGTAAAAGAAAAGAAACGTTCACATTATTTCTTACGTGAAAAGAAGCCACAAAGTAGTTTGAGGGAATTAATACACAAAGCTGCCGTGACATTTGGCAAACCATATTCAGATCTTTGCCTCCCCACCGACACATAATGATAATTATTCATGCTGAGGTTATCTTGCTACACTGAATACCCACTAATTACCATCCTATGAGTTCCTTAACCACAACACTGAAAAGTTAGACCAGGCCTTGACTGACAAACAAACCACAGTGTAGAATAAGGTTACAATGCCACTGATGTGCTGCCATACATGGATGGTGGGTGGTGAGGTGAGCTGTCCTAGAATCATGGCCACCTGTCCACATTACTAGAGAGCAATCTGGGATCTTCTGGATGCAAAGTGTAAACTCCACCACTATGCATACTTACATGTTCAGCCCAATAGAATTTAGTAGCAATTATTTCCAAGTGTCCATCATATCAATAGCATAAGTATGCATTAGAGTTTTCTTCAATTCAAAACACACTTATTAAGGAGTAGGTCCCATTTAAGAATGTGGGACTTACTCATTAGCTATCATGGCAAAAGATTGTGCTGTTAGCCACTGTTTTAAGAACTAGTCAGTGCCTGCTGTCATGCTCAACAATCCCTCCCGCCTTATTATTATTGTTGTTGTTGTTGTTGTTATCATCACTTCACTTCAAACTATGATGAGATGGGCCCAGCAAGTCTCACACATAAATCAGATTTTTTTTAAAAAATTGCAGCAATGTTTGCCCGAGGCTTTCTAATCTCCTCCACCCCACCCCCTGGAAATGCCTCAGCAAGTGTTTTGAGTTTGGGAGCTTTGAATGAAAGGACCCAGATGTTCTAACTGGAGACAGAAATCCTTCTTCCCGATGCCTCAGGATGAAAAAAACAAAAGAGCAGTGTTTCAAATTGCCCCATTCAGAATCACTTCCTCTTCGCTGTGTTTCTCACGTACAGTAATTGGAATGCCCTCATATAATATAAACCTTGGAGGCTCTGGCGCTGTGAAAGGTGCTCTGAGCTTTCCCGCCTGATTCAGCAAAATGCCAGAACCCAGTGACTTTTCTGGATCAGATCCAGTATCTTAAAACATCTCAAGACACACAAAAAAGGTCATCTTGATGAAAAAATAAGGTCAAGGCCAGGAATTTGAAATGTTCTTTTTGAAGAGGGGAAAGGAGGGAGGTTAACAGCTTGAGGCTTCTTAGAAATGCTGCTTGTCAATGCTTTCCACACTGTATCACCAGGAAGCATGATCAGAAATCCTGAGAAGTCTTTACAAAAAAGAAAAGAAAAGAAAAGAAAAGAAAAGAAAAGAAAAGAAAAGAAAAGATGGCTCCCTTCCTTCTCCACTTTTCAAGTTTCAACTTTGTCATATATATATATATATATATATATATGTTTGTCCATGCCTTCCAAGCCCACACCCCAGCCCGCTAAATGATGCCACTCCACAAAATGAGAAATCTTTGGTTTAAGATTTTACTGAGCTTGAGACTAAACAATACTAAAAACAATCATTTTGCAGAATTCTAAGCTGCCATTGGACACCACTATTAAATACGTGTTGCCTAAATGAAATTTTGCATGGGAGATCCATTATTGCAGAGATGGGCAGAAAGTAGGCAAGATCAGCTCTCTGCGTGATTTGTAAGAGTTGGAAGGGGCCATGAGTCCGACCCCCTGCAATGCAGGAATCTTTTGTCCAATGTGGGGCTCAAACTCATGACCCTGAAATTAACAGTCTCATGCTCTACTGGCTGAGCCATCTTAGCTGAAGCACCAAGGATTTCCGATGTGCTGTTTTTAAAACAACAGCAACAACCTTTTCTTTCTATCTTTCCAATTAGGCTGCTGAAACGAAGGACTATTTTGGGTGGCAGGGGGTGCCTAAGAAAGGATCAGTTCTGGTACTGAAATCAAATTCCTGAGCATCTGTTCTGCTAACTTAATTGCAGGCCTTCTCCAAAATAGCCAAGTTTATTGGACACGTGGAGCTGACATACTGAGCCAGAACCTGCATTACCTAGTCCAGGACTGCTCTGCTCTGGCACTGATTGCTGCTCCAAGGTCTCAAACAGAGGTCTTTCCAAGCCCTGCTATTTAAGAGCTGTTGAAATTGGTGATGCCAAGGAATGACTCAATCCGGAATCTGCTATATATAAAGCAGAGATGGGAAACCTATGGCCCTATGGATGTTGTTGGACTCCCAGCTTCCGTCAGCCCCAACCAACATGGCCAAAAGGAAAAAGTAATGGGAGCTGAAATCTAACAGCATCTGAGAGAGGGGTGGCACAGGTCCCCCATCTCTGACCTAGGGCATGTGTTTGCTATAAAGCAACCCTCATTTTAACCCTGGCCTTCCTAGTTTCCTGACAACACCAGCTGTGGGAAGCTCATTATTAGCCGATTGCTCTCAATGGGGACCTGGATGCACATAAAAGAATGCCTATAGCTCAGTGACTCCCAAACATTTCTCCCTGTGGACCGCTTGGAAGTTGCTGAGAGTCTTGGCAGACCGTGGGATGATTTTGCTGCCTGTTGTAGCCATTGTAATGTGCTATTGCTAGATGCGCCGTGCTTTTCAATTGCTTCTTTTCTTATGTGTTGCGCTTTATTGTATTACCATTTGAATCCCACGCAATTAAAATCAATATGGATCTTCAATGTGAGGGATCGAATATCCACCCCTTGTCTTCAGTTATAAATCACAAACACACTGCAGGCCCTCTAAATTAAAATTGTGGACTACTGGTGGTCCACAGACACCAGTCTGGGAACCCCTGATCTAGCTAGCTCCATGAGACTCAGGTGAACATTGTGATGTGGACAGAGATGGTGCATGCACATGCTGTCCCTCTGTGTGTGAATTTCCTTTTCTGGAACAGGGCACATTTGTCTACATTTGCAGTTCAGGGTTCTGTAATTTAGCCCACAGTCTCATGGGATGCCCGCTTTCGAGTTGAGGTGCTTTTGTAGCAAATTTCTGATCTTTGAAGAACCAAAGCACAAGAAAAGATTTCAAGTATTTTGGACATTTGCTTCCTGTAGCAAAAGTCCATTTATTTTTATCTTCACAGTACTGTGTGCCAATAGATTCTCATGTAAGCATAGCTGGACCTCAAGGGGAAGTGAATCCTAGTCACCACTTCCTCTGTTGGTGGGGGCTGGTATTCTTCCTCACTGAGACTTTTAGTGACAAAACAGTCCAGTATGTCGAGTTTGTTGTTGTCAGAAAACGCAACACCATGAACCTGATTCTAAAATGTACTTTGTAAAAATATCCTAGGAACAGAATGGATTAACTAACTCAGCACATCTCAGCAAAAGCCCTGAGCAAATGAACTGATTTTCCCAAAGTGATTTTAATTTCTCTTGAGCAAATTAACTGCATTTTCTCAAACTAAACACACTCTCTCTCTCCTTCCCTCTGGCTTACCTTCTGCCTTTTTCTCAGTATCCAGTTTTTCCATAGCAGAAGCCTGACCTGTCTGAGGAAACTCATTCTTCTTATGCATTGGCAGCATCCCAGACTTGGAGAATAGAAATCCTTTGCTGTTATCTTCTTGCAGACAGCTGAATCCTGAAAAAGAAGTGAGCTTATAAGCAGATGTTCCTGAATGGCTGCAGAACTGCAGGCTGGATTTCATTTTGTTTTGTCAAACTCAGCTATGAAGCAAACTCCAGCTGAGCCAGAAGTTGGAAGCTGATAGTACTTTAGCTGAAGATCACAATACAGCGAAACTGTGCGATCTGGAATGGCCAACTCTGCGCTTGTATTTGTGTGGTGTCAGGAGTAGGATTAATACCAAATTGCTCTCAAACTTGGGTCTCCAGCTGTTGTTGGACTACAACTTCCATCATCCCTAGCTAGCAGGATCAGTGGTCAGCCATGACGGGAGTTGTGGCCCAGCAACAACTTGAGACCCAAGTTTCAGAAATACTGTATGGCGTACCGCTTCTAGGGTTAGAGACTATAAGCATTGCCTTGTTGGATCAGCTGAAGTCTATCTAATCCTACATACTGTTCCCTCTTCTGAAGCCAACCAGATGCCTGTGGATGCTCACAAGCAGAATGCTCTCAGAGTCTAGTCTGACCATAAATCCAGGGGAATATTTTTCAATGAAAAGGAATGGTGTCCCATGGACACCTCTGAAGGGATGATGGGAGTTGTAGTCCAGCAATATCTGGAGGACTACAGGTCCCATCCCCCCGGCCTAAGGCTGCAATACACAGTTGACCTAAAGTAGCTACAGAAAACTATTGAGAGTACTTGTTTTTGTGGCTGGTCAGGAAGGAATTTGCAAAACTGCTGATCTAGGAAAGTCCCAGGCATCTGGCGGACCAAAAATTGGCTCCTATGAATTAGAATAGTCTTTCAGCTGTTTGTAGGACTATGCTGGCTCTTAAAAGTGCTATAATACACACCAGACATTTCTTCTCCCTATTAATGATCACAGAAATACTGCTTACTTTTTTATGCTCATGTTGATCAATAATCATCCCTCCAATTGCTTGTTCTAGATTTGCAGAGTAAATCCCTGTTCACAACCCTTAAACTGCTAGCTCACCACCCCCTCACTTTTTCACCATTATAGTGCCATTCATGTCGCAAGGGCTGGGTGGTCTCCATCCATCTATATGTCATCTTTATCACCACAGACACCTTTTCTGGACATCCTAGAAGACAAATCTTAAATTGGACCATGGGAAAACATATTTTCCTCCCAACTGCTCTTGTGAAACAATGTTGGCCTCCCGAGAGAACAGCGTTCAGATTTGAGGCATGGCAATCTGAATACGTTAACTGTGTCTTCAGTAAATCAAATGTAAAGGTAAGTTTAGAAAGTGTGTCTCCTCCTTCAACAGACTGTGGCCGCATCTGACATATGGGATTAGACGGGACAAAGATCTTCCTTAATTAAATTGTAAATCTGATTTGGAGAAGTGGGGGCTGGCTTGTTGGTGTTACCACACACCTAGGCGGTGCCTGTGACCTATTTCTGCTTTGGATAAAACAAGTGGGATTTCTGAGCTCAGCAGTGCCTGGGTTTGTTTGTTTTTAAATGAAGATGTAAATAAAAACATCCACCGAGGCACCAAGTACTTGAATTCACTACTTCCTAATTATACTGGGCAGGTAGCCCAGCAACTTACACAAGATGCTGATTTCACTTCAGTAGATAGTTTTGATATCTACTTTGTCTTTGGAGATGTCTCTCCCTCGCACACAGATATATATTATATCCCACTTCCCAAGATGTCTACTGTAAGTATGTGTCATGATTTGCTGTGACTAACTGCTAAACCTAGGATATTTCAGTCAGAGTTTCATGGGGCAAAATAATTCTAGGTCAGGGGTGGGGACTTTGCAGCCCTCCAGATATCACTGGACTTCAACTCCCACCAGCCCCAGCCAGCATGACCAATGGTATTTAGGAGAGCTGAAGTCCAAGAATAGGTCCTCCATACCTTCCAACATTTTTCCAATGAAAATAGGGATGTCCTATTATTATTATTATTATTATTATTATTATTATTATTATTATTATTATTATTATTATTTTACCCCAGCCACTCTGGGCACCTTCCAATATCAAACATAATAAAACATTTAAAGGGCTGCCTTGAGGGGACAGGTAACTCCATATCCTTCAACATTTCTCAGATGAAAATAGATGGCTTCTGTAAATCCAGAACTGTCACTGAAAAATAGGTAGGTAGCCGTGTTGGTCTGCCATAGTCAAAATAAAAAAAATCCTTCCTGTAGCACCTTAAAGACCAACTAAGTTAGTTCTTGGTATAAGCTTTCGTGTGCATGCACACTTCTTCAGATACCTGAAGAATCTGAAGAAGTGTGCATGCACACGAAAGCTTATACCAAGAACTAACTTAGTTGGTCTTTAAGGTGCTACAGGAAGGATTTTTTTTATTTTGACTGAAAAATAGGGACATCCCTGGGCTACACACTCAACGTTGACATTTTGCACAAACTGCATGCCATAGAGTTCCCGCAATATTTGAAGACCCTCCTCCAGAGCACCCTTAACAAGTGGCATTTTACTAGTATATAGTAGCAATTTAGCATTTAGAAAGCCATTTTTAGAAATGAGATTTGAGCCAAGTCATTCTTGGCTCAAAAGCTTTGTGTGAGGCAGAGTGGCCATTTACACATTTCCTGCTTGGAGGGCGAGTTAGACCACCCCAAAAAACAAAACCCACACAGGTTTTCATAAAATGTGCAACTGCTCATTTATCTGTACAGATGAACATTCTGAAACAATTTCCATAATTTAAAGGTAAATACAAGATAACTCACCATACTGTGGAAGAACACAAAAAGAGCTCTGCTGAACCAGGCCAGAGGCCTAGCAAGCCTAGCAGCCTTTTATCACAGAGGCCACCCAGACACCTGCGGGGAAATCTGCAAGCAGAGCTTGTGTGGAAACTAAGTACTGTACTCATTCTCTCACCTGTGAGTCTCAAGCGAGTGATATTTAAAGGCATAGCTCCTTCCACAATGGAGGCCATAACATTGTAACCAAGTCTCCTGTGAGCCTGCTCACTTCACTGCCCAGATGGTGCTGTGAGGGGTGGCTTCAAGACCCCAAGCTTATCCCTCCTTAGGGTTCTTTTTATCGTTACTCCTTACTTGGGCCAGATAGCCCTTCAAACAGAATACTCCTTTTCAGTGCTCCCCCCTAAAATGTTTAGGGGTACTCTCATTTTGACTCAAGAAAACCACCATTTTATAGTTCAGATCGGGGGAAAAATAAATACAGTAAATGGACAAAAGTACAAAGATTCACTAAATGTTTAGGGGTATGCATGCCCCCCAGATAAAAAAAAAAAACCCTGCTCCTTTCAAATAGAAGGCTGTCCTCTGTAAAGGGATCAATTCCAGCTAAAGTCCCCTCCTTCCACACAGATCCTCTTGAGACCTCTTGCTAGTTTCTCTGCCCTCAGAGCCTCAGGGTAGGGGTGGCCTGGGAGAGGGCATTCTTTGTGGTGGCTTCTTCATAACACAGCTTCTGGAAGATTCAGAAGATGCACCTCTTTACCCTGGCTTTTGACACTTGAGATGTATATATTTTTAGATCCCACCTTATTTTTTTAATTATCGTAAGTTGTTTTAGACCGTTTTTAACATTGCTTTAATGTTGGAACCCATCGTGGGACCTTAAGGCAAAGGGTGAGAAATCAGTAAATACCGGTAATCATCTGAACCTGTGCCTTAATTAGGGGCGGGATAGATGTGGCCTTTTTCCCCAACTTTGTGACGACCCCTTAGTTTGTTTTTGGAAGTCTATGTAGGCATGATTCGGCTAAAATTGTGGGGAAGCAGAGAATGGGGGCTTGTACATTTATTTACCTACCTGCTCCAGCTCCCAATATCTAAACATAGTTTGGAGCTGTGGAAACATGGGATCAAATGCAACGTTGCGCTGATGTAAATTGTTTGATTTGGTTGTGCATTTTTTATGTTTTATTTTATGACTACTTTTGTTATGCTGTAATGTATTTTTTCATGTTGTAGGCCACCGTGAGTATGGTGTGGAAAAGCACCACACAAATAAAATTATTTATCTATATGTATGCATGTAAAGTGGGACGCGGGTGGCGCTGTGGGTTAAACCACAGAGCCTAGGACTTGCCGATCAGAAGGTCGGCGGTTCAGATCCCTGCAATGGGGTGAGCTCCCGTTGCTTGGTCCCTGCTCCTGCCAACCTAGCAGTTCGAAAGCACGTCAAAGTGCAAGTAGATAAATAGGTACCGCTCTGGCGGGAAGGTAAACGGTGTTTCCGTGTGCTGCTCTGGTTCGCCAGAAGCAGCTTAGTCATGCTGGCCACATGACCCGGAAGCTGTCTGCGTACAAACGCCAGCTCCCTCGGCTTATAGAGCGAGATGAGTGCGCAACCCCAGAGTTGGTCACGACTGGACCTAATGGTCAGGGGTCCCTTTACCTTTTTTATGCATGTAAAAGGAGAGTAACCATTGAGAGCTTGTCTTTAGTGGCTAGAACTGAGGAGAGCTTGTTGTTATATCACATTGGGGCAGCAGAAGCAGCACCTGAAACGTTTGTGACCTTCATGAATTGGAACAAAGATGCCTCTTGTTTTCACAACTGAAGGCAGGGGTGGGACACTTGTGGCCCTCCAGATGTTGTTGGACTCCAATTCCCATCAGTCCCAGCCAGAATGGCCAATGGACAAAGATGATGGGAGTTGCAGTCCAACAACGCCCACAACTTCCCTTACCTTGACCTACGGGTAGCATTTTGCTAGGTTAATGTTATCACTGACATGTAGTTAGCCAGCCAAATGGGCCTGAGGGCATGTCTTCATTCAGCCATGTCTGCATCCCATTTTGGCATAGGGAAACTATCACACGTTTTTAAATGATTGACATATAAGGCTAAATGTGGTTCAGAGGGTAATCTGTACTGCTCTAGGCTACACATGGTTTTAGGAAAAATGGGGTGAACTCCTCCAGTACCAGAGGCAAGAACAGACCATCTTCCAACGTCATGCATCCTTTTCAGATGAAGGAATACTGGCATTGGAAACTTTTCAAACAACTGTAACACAGTGACATGGTGACCTGTAACTACTAACATCTTTTATTCTAAAGGTTCAGAAACTAGTGTGGAAAGGTTGCCAAAACCACCTGGATTCACGCCATGACTTGGGTCCAGGATGCACTGGGCAGCTTTTGGCAGCCACTACCCTTACCTTCTCAGGTATGCTGTACACTCAAATGCTAAATTAAATTCATTAAATGCTATTAATAAATCATAGGTGAAGACCATTTGAAGTCTAGAGAGATTTGTGTCTTTCTCAATGGGGAACTCATATGACAAAAAGTGCTGCAGCACTTTTAGGATTCATCCCAGGGAACTATACAACTGGCCCCATCCAAAAGCTGTTTGTGATACGGTTTGTAGATCTATTGTTCCAAGGATTGAAAAGAGAGCGAGAGAAAAGTCCTACTGGATGCACTCTCTGGATGTGCTCTTGGTATTGAATAACATTGGTACAGTATTGAAAAGCATTCATCTATGGATTTCTGAGATTTCCATCTAGTTGGCAAGGCTCTTTTTTGGAGGACGTATACAAAAGTCAAATTATGAGATAGAGCAATCACTAAGGTATTTTAGTCCTATGCCCAAATTACGTTCCCAGGACCAAGAAAATTTCTTTCACCAAATCTGTTATAGAGGAATTGCTGCTGTTAGATGAGGTCACCATAAATAGCATCTAATAAATATGTAGGTGATCAGAATCCATTCTTTGTATTTCAGATCAAACTTGTTAGCTGTTTTGTCTATTTAACAACTTACTCAGAGGGGTAAGACAGAAAGCTGGCCTATAGATATAAATACATAAACATGACTTTTCCTGGTCACAGCAAAATGAAGCGTACAGATTTGTTTTGAATGTTTACCACTTGCATTATGGCTGATTTAACAGCCTACAGTGCTCTTAGCTTTGTTTTATACTGCAATTTTGATTTTATAAATATATTTTTATTCGTTATCAGATTTAAGAGCAGCTTATGGTACCTTATATGTTAAAATCCAAACACATCCAGTTTTGACACTCATCGTATTACAGAAATGAGGGGTCTTAAAAAAAACAAGAGTGCACCAATTAGGAATACGACAAGAAACTGTCTTCAAGCTTACCTCATTTGTGATGAGATCTCCATCAAAGGCATTGCATTGCTGTGAGAACTGAAAGAGGTTTTGAAAGGAAGTCCAGCATGACTGCAGAGGAATGCATCTCAGGAACAGTGAGCACTTACAAAATAATACAGCTCAGTTGTAAGGAGATTGCTTTAATCCGCAGCTTCATGTGGGGCAGCTCTGTTTTCAGAGTTTAAGCACCATTGCATTAGACACAAACACTGCATAGCGCATATGTTGGAAAAAGTTTGGACTTCTCATAATATTTATTTGTAGATCTAAACTAATGTTGTGTTTTAACAAATATTATTTGAGGCTATGGCTTCAGGAGCTCTCTAAACCCCTGGAGGGAAAGAAAAGAAAAACCCAAAACCAAGCACGCACACACATTTGTCATGACTAATTAGGTCAGGAAGTTATAGAAGCCAGTACCCCGTCAAAATCTCAGAGGCACTTGGTGAGTTCAGCGTTAAGTATATAGAATGTAATTACCATGCAAATCTGACAGCGGTGGCTTGTTGTGCCAGCTCTACATGTTCCTGCACAGCTGACGTAATGGCAATGTTAAAATGGCAAGCGAACTATGATAACATCTCTGTGCTGAGAGTTGTCCAGATTTAGCAGAGCTAAAGGAACCTGAAACCCTATTACAACAGTGTTAAGACTTGACCTTCTGCCAGTCCTTTACTTCTCAGCCTAACCTACCTCACAGGGTTGTTGTGGGGATTAAATGAGGAGCACCTTGAGCTCCTTGGAGGAAAATGCGAGATATGAATACATTAAACAAGCAAAGAGGAGCCCGAGGCTGGGGAGTCAATCCTAGAGCACACCAAAGTTGGGAAAATGGGATGGAAAAAATTGAGCAAAGCAAAAGGGAATATTATGTTCAGTAACAAGGCAGAAAACTCAAGAACTAAGTAGATGGCAAACAACAGGTTTCAGAAACTTCACCAGTGACCCTTTATCCCAATGGACTGGACTGAAAATCAGAGCTCTTCCTTTTGGACAAGGCCCCCTTTTCATGTATTTTCTTTAATATTATTTGCAGACTTCCTTCTGACTTATTAATGTGGCTAGACTGTAGCTTACTGGCTGGAAAATTGGACTAAGGGTGCAAGAGAATGGGATTCTAGCCTTATCTCAGACCTTTCCTGAAGCTTAGTAAAGTCACTCTACTTCTGTTAAGCTTTATTTACCTTCTTACCATGTACACAGACAGTATTTTATACCAGCATATTCACCAAGAAGTTTACAGTTGGTTGCTAGAATTTGCTTTTCCCATCAGATGCTGGAGAGAGATGTGTTTTGCCATCTAATGGGTGCATATTTAGGAGAATACATGCTTCAATATGAGCTTCCTACAATAAAGCTTTTAAATTTTAGTCTAAATTCTGTTACTGTACTTTATGTGATTTTGATTTAAATATAGTTACAGGGCAGATTACTCTGAATGTACTAAGGGTTTCAACTGGGACGCGGGTGGTGCTGTGGTCTAAACCAAAGAGCCTAGGGCTTGCCGATCAGAAGGTCGGCAGTTCGAATCCCCGCAACGGGGTGAGCTCCCGTTGTTCAGTCTCGGCTCCTGCCAACCTAGCAGTTCAAAAGCACGTCAAAGTGCAAGTAGATAAATAGGTACCGCTCCGGTGGGAAGGTAAACTGCATTTCTGTGCGCTGCTCTGGTTCGCCAGAAGCGGCTTAGTCATGCTGGCCACATGACCCGGAAGCTGTACGCCAGTTCCCTCGGCCAATAAACCAAGATGAGCGCCGCAACCCCAGAGTCATCCGCGACTGGACCTAATGGTCAGGGGTCCCTTTACCCTTGACCTTTACCAAGGGTTTCAGTGTTTTCCTCTTCTAGCTACTGTGCTTAATAAAGGTTACACTGTAGAATACAGTACTCAGTTTTTCAAAAACTTTTTTGGCAAAACTGCTGGCTCTTTGGTGACACAGCCCATTGATTGACACAAAAGCCCTGTCTAGGGCTGATATTTACATTGGTGCAACATACTTTATTTCAGTTCCCTGCAGTTAGTTCATATTTTTCCCTACACACAGATCTTTATATGGGAAAAAGTATTTTTGAAATAAATTTCACTGAAGGGTTTAACTTAGCTGTAACTACAATCTGAAAGTGTAGCCCATACATTCACACTATATGGATATTATATAGTACATTGCACAGCAAGATGATTTCAAGTCATAATAAAGGTAATGTTTTCCAGTTGTGAGAAAGTACACCAAACTCACTAAAACTAACAGTTGGTTTGTATGAATCTTGCACATTAACCAACCATGCACATTTTAATAACTTAATCTTAGTGCAGAAGAGTTTGCAACAACTGACAAGTCACAGAATGTCAGTCCCGATTGTGATTGGTGTCCAATCAGTGCTTTGAGCTTTCTGTTCAAAGCTGCTTGTTGAGGAAATGCAGTGTTGCATGGAACTAACCCTGTAATTGAGAAAGGTCAAATAAATTTGAGTCAGTCACTATTCCCCCCCCCCCCCGGAGTGGGGAGTAGTTTCTTAACTAGTCATACTCCATTTTCAACAAGGCCTTTTGGCTGGGGATAGATACCACTGGCATGGTTTATGAAGAAATCTATATTGCTTTGCAAATAAAGGAACTCATGACAATCACATTGACATGCATTATCTGATTGAATTACTGCAGATATGCAATAGCATCAGAAAGCTGACTTGATGTGCGTGATTGAGGGGTTGTCATATTGCTTCAATTGAACTGATGCTTAAAGAATTGCCTCAATCTCTATCGGGTCCTGTGTGCCTTATGGTATTCACATTCTCTGCTGTTTCAGGTGTTTTGCATATTCAGAGGGCCTTTTAAATCTTAGTTTGTGAAAACAGATGGCAAATATTCAGTGCAATTCCCCTGCCAAGCCGTGGTGCCACCCTCTTACTAAAAAAGCTCCTGGGAGAGGGCTATTACCACAGGGTAAATTAAGTTGCAAATGCACAGCTTGAGAATGCTTTTACATCTATAATTAATTTTGGATGTGTTCAGGTGGTATCAGTAGTTCAGAATGCATTTCATCAACTTACCTTGGTGTTCCACCTATACCCCTTCCTTGACCAATATGGTCTGGCTAGTTATGCATATTCTTAACATAGTCTAGGCTAGACTATGGTGAAATGCGTGATTATTTATCTGTAAAGGATTCACAAGCTTCAACCCATGTGAAAAGTGGCACATAGGTAGCTAAATGGTAGTAGGTGGCTACCAAAGAAACAGTTTTTCAACAGCAACACCCAAACTATCGACACTTCAGACATTACCACCCAATAACCTTGTCATTCAGGCAGTCCTTCTGTTTTCAGCTGGCTTTTAGAAAGCATTTGCATTTTATCTCCTGCTTTTTATTGTTTTGTATTTTTATGTTCCAAGCCACCTTGAAACTATTTTGCAAATGGGGGAGCACAAATAACTCCATAAAATAACTCATGGAAGCCGCATCCTGCTTGGCCACTTCCTTTTGCCTACTTCAGAAGTGATAAGCCATTTAGGGCTAAAGCGGGACAATATGTATGGCCACATCTGTCTTGAGAGTACCAACTTCTTAAATGCAGGTATGCAGAAACAAATTATAACAAATGTAACAGCACAGAAGGAAACAACATACATGCTACAATGAACTACTGCAGCAATATCCACAAGCATAATCAGGCCATTACATCATATCAATAACCCCTTTCCTCCAGAAGAATACTGTTTTTCATCAGTATGTCAGGAAAACCTAAAGCCCACCATAGACAGGATGTCTACCAGCATCATAAATGATGCTCTCCCTCTGGCCGTACTGAAGACTTGATGGTTGGGAGGGCCTCCAGAGGCTGGATAAAATCTTGCTGAGCTCTCCAGCTTATGGGTTGGGGGTTCCCCACCCCTGAAATAAAGGTTTTATACACCATTAATTTAATACTGACATCCACCCCTTTTCATTTTGAAATATCTGTCTAAAAGCAGATTTGTTAAAAGAAAGTAACCCCCACCATTTACTGTTGTCTTTTAAGATTTACTCATAACATTACCAACATTTTAATGTGCAACAGAAATACAAACCCATCTGTACAGAATAACTTTAAAGAAACTTGAGTGTATATATTGATACATGGTATATTATATTAACATGTAAATGGCTCTATATACAGTAAGATGAAGCATAATAGAATACATGGAGTCAGTGAAACATTAACATGTTAATGTATATTTTTTTAAGCAACAGTGTACATATAAAAACAATTTAATACAGAGTGAAAAACCATTCAATGCACTTACTAAATGCTGGCTTTTTGGTTATTTTTATCTATTTTACTAAATCTCAGACCTATATTCTTCATCTATACCAAGCAATAAAAGGAGCTTCCTACTGTAAGGGGAAATGATAGCTTATTAGTAACACGGAACTTCCACATTATTTTCAACTGAAAGGCAATAAGCCAGCTAGGTTTTGTGCATTTAAACCACTTGGTAACTGGATGAGAACACTTTTTAAATATCTTTATAGTAAAGCTTAATAATGCATCTTTCCTGTACAAACAACTTTTAAGCAACAACATAGATAGTAAAAAAAAAAAAAAATCAATTGGTATATAAAACTATATATGTATATTCACACACAATATATAAAGGCCATGCTGGCCAGTACATAATCTATTCAGGCGCATTTCATTGCACAGAGTCAGGGGGAGGGAACTGGTTACAGACACTTAGAGCACTGCTTCAAGCTTTGGTTTATTCTTAAATTAAAGTAGCTGTATTTCATATACCCTGCAGTCTTGACAAATCATTTACTCTGAGAAAGTGGCCACTTTCATTGCTGCACCCATGCATAATAAATTGCCTTTCACAAGCAATAATACAATTCCACACATGAAATTTGATTATAGGGCTTTTGAATGTGCCTCCTTATTAACTTTTTCTATATTTGGAATGCATTTAAATACTCTCAGAGAAAAATCTAATGAATGAAAAAAATAACTTCATGGTTTTTCACAGCTTTTTTCTTTTCTTTTTTAAACACATCCCATATTTTTAAAAGTCTATACAGGCATATATAAAAATAATTCCAATGTATGGCACGAAGATGAAATCCTCTACCAAAAATAAAATAAAATAAGTTCCCCATTGAAAGGTTGTATAGCAGTTGTTACCCTATACAAAGTGAGCTTCCCTGTGTTCTAGTTCTTGCATCCTTTTTGGCCTTAATCTCTGGTAGGTGGGCTTCAAGTCTGTAGGGGAAAGAGCTTCAGAAGTGGGTTTTTGTTGCTTTGCATGTTGGCCAGAGGAGCCCAAGGAGCCTTGGACAAGCCCAGGGTTCACAACTAGCTGTGGAGTCTCATCTCTGACGACTGCTGCACATGGTTTGAGTGCCAAACTCTCATCGCTCTGTTTGGCCTTACTGATGGGTGGTGGCTTATAGAATGTCCCTGGTGGTGGTTGCAAAGTTCTCGGTGTTCTGAAAGCAGCAAGCGTATTAGAGTCTGAGGAATGCCCTTCTGCTGTTGCCCTTGCAGCCCTGACAGGTACCGTATATGGCTTATTGGGAAGTATGGCATTTACTGAGTTGCTAGCAAGGTTGCTATGTGTAGTTAAGGCACTTGAGTTTACAGTGTCATGTGTTCGGTTCTCCTGGGGTATGTTAGTCACAATCATTGCTGTCCTTGCAGTCATATCATACTGCTTATATTGCTTGTCCCAAGTTTTTTTCAGAGTCTGTGGGTCAAAGCAAGAAAGCCTACAGCCGGCATTTACAGCTGGAAGTGGCTGCGTCTCGGAAACTTCTTCAATTACAGGACTTCTGCCAATATTTTCTGTACTTAGACCTGCATTTCGTGAGTTTCTCTCATTCAAAACACAGGGAGGAAGCATTTGACCTAGAGGTAAACTCACAGGACGAACAACTGGCTTTGTCCTATGAGTGCGTAACTGAACTTTGGTTATTTGACGATTCGGTCTTAAAAGGTGACTGGCTTTAACACCATCTTCAACTTGAGGGTGAGATTGCTCATTATCTGGATCTGAAACTGCAGCCACAGCATTGCCTAAGGAAGAAAAACATTTATTTTGACTGTCAGTTTGCCAAGAGAAAGCATTAACTTTGAATAACATTAGCCAGAAATCAAACTGGTCTCTAAATGCAACTAAGTATATTTTAGAAGATCACACCTCTCAGAGAATAAGCAGAGAACACCAATATTGCCATTATATTCAAGACCATATTAATTCCAGGCTATTTTAAAAGTTTGCTTTTAATTTCTTTTTGTTTTTAACTTTTTGTGATTTTATTGTTTGATTTTATATTTCAATATTGTTGCAAATGGCTGTTATATATTTTTATGATACAGCGGTATTTAAATATTTTTATAAATAAAATAAAAAGTGCCATACTGTTTCAAAGGATTTGACACCTGCAGGCCACAAAGAGACTTTTTATCTTTCTGCTGGCTGTTATTACTCCATAAGGCAGACTAAGGACTTGCATAGTCAGTTTAAGTAGAACAGTTTGCATCAAAGACTGCAGTACCCAATCACCCAGATTTGTACCTGTATCCATACCTACAGTTTAGGATTATAGTACTATATAAGCCATGGAGGAAGCTTCCATTTAAAGAGTTCTGGATATGAATCAAAAAGAAATATTAGTCCTATTTCTTATTAACTTTTTCACAAGAACAACCCAATAGTTAGGATAAATCAGCCTGGGAGGAATCAAATGTCTCTTCTGGGAAAGGAAGGAAGGAAGCCTTTTTACAGACCTCAGGAAAAAGCTAATACAAGACAAATATATCGGGCCAGCAAGTATAAACATACTGCTTTAAACAGCTGCTTTGGATTTTTATCTCTCTCCATATTATTCTCTTTCAAACACAGAGTGAAAAAATGGTTGTTATCCCTCACTCACAAGATTATTTACATTAGGGGTATCATTACTATAATGCAAGAAAATTAGTATTTGATAAACGTCTATTTATGTAAAGTTATGAAGTGGGTGGGGAGTTTTCCTTGTTCTCTCCCGATATTAGAACCCAGGGACATCCAATGAAGCTGAATGTTAGAAGATTAATGAGACAAAAAAGGAAGTACTTCTTCACACAGTGCATACTTAAACAATGGAATTTCCTACCACAAGTAGGCTACGAACTTGAATTGTTTCAAAAAGGGCTTTAGACAAATTCATGGGGGGGAGGAATAAGGCTGATAATGGCTACTAGGCATGTATGTCATAGCTAACCGCGACCTCCAGTGTGTTTCTAAATACAATTTGCGGTATGCTTATGAACACCAGTTGCTGGGATTCACAAGGAGGAGGAGTGCTATTGCACCCATGGCCTGCTTGCAGGCTTCCCATCAACATCTGGTCAACCACTTTGAGAAACGAATGCTAGATTAGATGGGTCTTTGGTCTGAACCAACAGGTCTCTTACTATACTTCTTACTATACTCTTATTCAGGGATTAGCAAACTTTTTCAGCAGGGGGCCGGTCCACTGTCCCTCAGACCTTGGGGGGACGGAAAGACTATATTTTGGAAAAAAATATGAACGAATTCCTATGCCCCACAAATAACCCAGAGATGTGTTTTAAATAAAAGTACACATTCTACTCATATAAAAACACCAGGCAGTCCCCACAAATAACCCAGAGATGCATTTTAAATAAAAGGGCACATTCTACTCAGATTCCCGGACCATCCGCAGGCCGGATTTAGAAAGCAATTGAACCACATCTGGCCCTCAGGCCTTAGTTTGCCTACCCATGCTCTTATTCATAGGCCTATATATGCCTTTGTGTTGCACAGTTCTTAATTACATACATTTTATCTACTTAAACAAAGCAAATTAGCTTTAGGTTTCTGTTACTTGAGGGAACTCAAGGCATTTTTTCACTGAAAAACAGTTTCCTGTTATGTTTGAACTGTCAATTATGATTAATGTTGTCTAAACGAATCAGGATATGGAAGCCAACTTTAACCCATGGCTTCATTTTCAGGCTTGCTTGCTGTTAGGATGTAATGGGAAGCTATGGCTAACAGCAGTTTCCTGTCTTGTTTCCCTTTTCTTGTAAAGGGTTGAGTAAAACAGCTGAATGTAGACAGATGAAGCTCGTTCACATCTCCACTTATTGAACTGAGACCTGACTGTCCAAACATGGCCAATAACTCAAAAGCAGCATAACCACCCTTTGGAAAGGCTTCATAACAATGTGCTTTTTAAACACACGTGATGTGCTGAGACAGTAAGCTGTCAACTAAGAATTGGCTTCTTTTCATTGCACCAACAGAAGTCGTAATAATGAAAGGTTTATTTTGTACCTGAACATACAGGAACCTGAAGGATAGCAAGATAGCTGTATGAATACTTGCAATTCAGGAAACTGACCTGGCTCTTTTGCTGGTGCAATGTGGTTTTCTAAAACTGAGACAGGAGAGGGTTCTGAAGGAGAATTCCTTCTGCCAAGACTCTGTTTAGGTCCAAGTTTGGAGTTCCATTCTAGGAAATAGGAACACAGCCAGCAACATAAGCAGTTAAATCTCAACAGGAAAGCCTAGTTTGATAGTGACTATAAGCCCGATGCATTTTCAATCTGCTCTATGGATTCCATAACAAATGTCAATACTTGTCCCTTTAATGAAGAATGACATGCAGTGAACACGTGAATAAAAGTTCTGCTTCATTTTTCTATCCTTCTATTGTACTGTAGAAATGCAAAACACTAACCTGTCACTAATGCATCAGAATTCTGGTGGGTGTCTTTGCTGCCATCTGGTTCTTCAAATGATATACTAGCCTCTGAATCCTTCCTCTCATTTTGGACCAACTGGATGCTCTGTCAATAACAGCAATATTAAAAATTGGCTGAATACACTAGCACAAGTTCAATGTAGTAAATGAAAGTTATTGTTTCACAGCAGACACTCACTTCTTTCACAGCAACACAGGGCGACGTTTTTCGTTGCTGATATGGATCTCTATCTTCAGCTGTTAAAATACTTTTAGCGCAAGCAGCACTGTCTTCTAACCGAGGTGCAGGTGATAAAGGCTGCGGCGAAATATCAAAGATCTTCTCATAATATGTAATGAGGAGCTCAACTACCCGGGCCTGATATGGATAGTCCACAAGTGAAGAGAGAGAAAGGGTAGCATCTGTCTGACGTGGCCTGATCAGAGTTGGGCCAAATATAATACCAAGGTTGCTGGCAGACATTTTATTTTCATCGGATTGCTCAGTAACCCTGCATAAAAGAACAAAATACAGAGAGGCTTTTTGAACATTGCTACGAACCCAACATGGTACATTCACTACAAAACCAACACTACTCAAATCTCCACATTAATTTCACTATTAATTATCATCATCATCATCATCATCACTATCATCATCCAATTAGTGTTGACAAGTTGAAAAAGAGAGAAGGAAATATTAAGCCTCATTAATATTAATATGTTCACACCACCAGCTAGGAACACAACAAAAATCTAAAGGCATATTTCTGAATGTATATGTACAGGCTGAATTGAAGTTCCCTTACCTGTACAGATGACCTAAAAGAAACTGGAGTGTGTTATAGTTTGGTGCAGGCAGCTGTTTCAGTAGATCTTTGATTTTCAGAATGATCCTATTCAGTTCAATACACACTGACTGTCTTTTTTTGGACCTGGGGCTCATCCGTTTCATATCCAGTTCTTCATTAATACTTTGGCTCTCCTTTGCAAGGCCAATGAATTCATTATAAAGCCGAAACAAAATCAAAGGTTCAGGGAGCTGAGGGAAAGAACATCAGAAATTTCAGACTTCAATTTTAGCTCAATTCAACTGTTTCCTTCCTATTACTTCCTGATGTCTAGTCTAGTTCCTTTTCTTTTTTGAGAGGCTTCTGAGCTTTAGTTATACTGATGTCACTTAGCCTCTGCGTAAGTAAGATACTGAAAGCAAATGAGGTGGTATTTATTGATAAAGTAAGAAATCCAAATTAACAGAAATGTTAGTTTTTTTAATTGTTCACTAATAGTATATATTTTAAAAAGAGGAATACAGCAACCAGAGTCCCAGAGGTAGTGACACTAGTCTGTCCTTTTACAACATCAAAGAGACTGGCAAGTCTCCTCTTCTGTATACCTACCAGACACCCACAGATAGGGTATAGAGAACAGAGAGAAAACAGTCTTTTTCAGTACACTTGCTGCTAAATTTAAACTACCCCATCAAACCAAACCCTTGTAACTGATTCAAGAATATAAAATACCCTTTTCATATTGAGTATGGGCAAACAGCATTCTCACTTGACCTTCAGCAAAGTTAGGTATCGCCTGTGGCCCATGCAAAATGTCAAAACAGCTTCACTGGCAAAAAGGCAAGTGCTTTCAGCCTATTACAACTTGCTTCTCAAGGAACATTTTCTGAAGGATTAGAATGCTTCTTGGGTGGCGGAATCAACCTGCTTCAACATCTCAGCTTGTTAAATAATCTCCCCAAAATCCACAGCCAGTCAAATTTGTTGCCTGATTTTAGTGATGTTGGCTTTAGTGGCACAACAAATGCAATTTAAGACAAGTGTTTTCTCATAGTGGCCCAAAATATCTTAATTACAAGTTTCCAACAGATGTCTAGGATCAAGTCACACAAAAATCAGCTTCGCAAGCAGACCTCAACAAATTTCCACTATATTTTTAGTAATACAGGAAAAAGAGGAAGTATCCACATTTATTCTGGCATTCAAGGTTCTCATTTATTTTGTTTTCAAATATTATTTGTATTCTGCTTCTAGGTGGGAGTTCTGGAAGTCTCCCATTAAAATAAATGGTTAAAGTACACTCCTGCTATGCTGTGCAGCACCTGACACCATAAGTGGAACTTTCAGGTTTTACTTAAAAAGAAGCTACAAAAATACAGTTTAGTTTTTTTAAAAAACTGAAGCTAATTTGCAACCTAGCATTAATACAAAGTATTAAAAATCTAACATTTATATGGTTAATACGTCGGAATTAGGACCCAGCACTATGTCTCCCCATAAGCTAGTAGGGAGCAATTTCATTGGCTCAGAGACAAAAAAGTTTAACCATTTTAGGAGTATTACTTGCCCCTTTTCCCTATCCACTGGGTGTAAGTAACAAGTAAGCAGCAGCTTCAAAGATGAATCCTCCCACCAAGTGTTTCAAAATTCAGACATATGAAAGACTAAAAAACAGAAAGCCTCCCATTTATACTTAATTTGCTAGTCAGATGAAACAAGAGAATTATGCATATTTACCTGGCGAAGATATAATTTAAGAACATTACTTATGTCATGTGCATAGAGTTCAGATAATTCCACCAAGTCCTTTCCATTTTCAAAAGCTTGACAAAGCTTTTCAACTCTTGATTTGGCTCCATTCACACGATATATACCCTTTTATATAAGGAAAAGTTGTAAGTACTTGCAAAACCAAAAGGTGAGCTAAATTAAAGATAAGGGTGTTGATTCATCTATTCACTAAATATTTACCTTTACATTTAGGGCTCGGCTTTCAATTTCAGAGGTGCACTTTTTTATGATGAAGGGGATGCCATCTGGGGAATTTTTAGCAGCTTGCGTAAACTCAACTCCAAATAGATGAAGTCTTCCATGGAGTTTCTTGTGTCCACACTGAATAGCTAAAGTCTCCAAGCACTTCTTGTGACAGGCAAGTGAACACTAGAGGAAATGTAACAGAAATAAAGGTCCTTTCAAACCCAGTTCAAAATGATAGCAGAGCAACAGCATCTTGTCCTAAAACTTAAAAGGGCAGATAATTTTTAGATCGGCTGAGTCCAATAGGCTCTTAAAAGGGGCAGATCCAAAATACAAGCATTGACCTCTCTGCCAAAGCTTCGTTAATCACGACAATAAGGAGAGGGCTCAGTTTTGCTCATGCAGCTTTAATCAGCCAAGATGGGCAAGGGCCAAATGGTGAACAAGTTTCCAGTTGACTTATGTATAAACTTAACAGGCATTTGTGTTGCACTTGACATTTTTCCCCCACATAGTGCTTATCTCT
Organism: Podarcis bocagei; assembly: GCF_964188305.1. Lineage (NCBI taxonomy): Eukaryota > Metazoa > Chordata > Lepidosauria > Squamata > Lacertidae > Podarcis > Podarcis bocagei. The sequence goes on along the minus strand of NC_138129.1, from coordinate 78,866,113 downwards.
ACACAGGAAAACATGTCACTACTTCAATCCACTTGGCAACCCCCAAAGCTGCATTTTTTAAAAATCACAAGAACCTATAATGGACTTCCCATTTAACATGTACTTTGGGTCTTAGTCTCAATGAGCTCCAGGTTGAAGCCTGGATAACCTAGCAGAGGTTTTTTTGGGGGGTGGGGTGGGCTTTGAGCCATTCAATTGGTCATGAGTGAAGAGGGGAGCAGCAACTTGGGAGTTCATCTAAGGCGCAAAATGCCCTGACACCAGCACTGGTTGCTTCAAATCAGTTACCTCACATCTCTAGAGCACCTCATAGTGAAAGAAGCCCTTTAACCTACAGAGAGCAAAATTTTCACATGATCTGACTGCAGCAACAAAGCCTCCCCCAAGGAAGCCAAACAATGCTTGAATTTCTTACCTCTTCACACTCTGCTCCATGAAATACCACCAGACTATCACATTCTCTGCATTTAGATGGAGCTCTCAGCTTCCGCAGTTTGTGGGTTTGTGCTGCCTTAGATAGAATCGTGTTTCGAAAAGGTCCAGGTGAACTGGTCATTTCAGATGCTAGATCATTCAAACCTTAGAACACAAATTCTGTTATTAGCTCTTTAATGTACTGGGGGGGGAATGGCATAATAGAAAAACAAGTTCTTTATACACTGCAATATGTTTATTGGTTACATAAAACGACACCCAGGGGTCACTACTGTAAGAATATACAATACTGTAATGGCTTGCCTGTGGGCCATTTTGACAGGTGAGTGGGGCCTCCCATCTGTCACTCCTTTGCAAGCAGTGACAGCAGTGAAATGGTCGTTGACTGTACAGGACTAGCTCTGAATTGTATATTTTAAAAAATGTACCAAGGGAAATAAAAAAGACATCTTTGTGTGGGTACACACACATACACACTCACACTTTTCTACCTCCTAATATATTTGCATGTTTCCACTCAGATACTCTGAAATGAGGCCTTAACATGAGACCATAATCCTGAGCATGCATGTAGAAGATTGCAGCCTTAGAAGGGCTGAGGAACAATTTGAATCATTTAATAATTATATGGAATAGCTCCCAATCTTGTACTTCTGTTTTGGGGGGGAAAATAACCTTTGTCCAGCCATGCATTTCTACAAGCTCAAACATATGGTGGGCTTTGAAGTTTCCTGCCAATGCATCATGCAAGCCAGAAGAGAAGCTGCTTACTATTTTCCACTCTGCTATCAAGCAGGCATTTAGCAGAAACATTGGCATTATAACTAAGCAGTTAAGCCTAATTTTTTCTAAACTGGAGAAAAGAGTTCCAGTTCTTAGTGTATGTTAAGCTGAGAGGATTCGCTAATCTACTTCTTTGATCCGACGAGGCAAACATTCCAATTATCTCTGGTTCCCTACTCTCGTCTAACAAAACTCAAGGAAGGGCATCCAAATATGATTAATACCATGAAGCCTACTTGCAGCAAATTATTAATTCAATTATGAGGATACATTACCAGAGTCTGAAGGTGAAGGTGGTTCTCTTTCATCGAGATCATCCGCAGATGACATGGTACCAGTAGATGGTGTCCGGGGAAGCCTTCTTTTAAAGTCCCCTATGAAAGAGGCAAGGCTTTTTTCAGACTTTAAAAGAAGCTGCCTATTTAATTCTATCTATTTATTTATTTTAAAATTATATACTGCTTGAATGTCAGAAAACCTCTAAGTAGTTTACAAAATATATGAAATAAAACATTGAAATTCTTTACAAAAGCAGTTAAAAACAAGTATATAAAGGCATTCAAAAGATTATTATAATTTTACTAGGCCATAAACGCCAGGGGGCTAAAAAATCCCACTATCTCAGTGCTACTCTGTGCTATCACAGTGCTCCCTATTCCTATGGTAAGTGGTATCAAAAGCCACAGAAAGATCAAGAAGCAAGAGAAATGGCAAACTCTCCTTGTCCAGCTCTCTGTAAGGTCATCTGTTAGGGAAATTCAGTCCTATGACCAGGTCTGAACCCAGATTGAAACAAATCTAAACTATCTGTCATCCAAGAATGCTAGGTGATACCCTACCACAACTCTCTCTACTATTCCCCATTCCCAAAGGGGGTATTTGCAGCTGGTTGGTGGTTATTCTAGTCCAAGAGGTCCAGGGCTGGTTTCTATAGGAGAGGCCAAATCCGCAACTCATTCAAGGCAGAAAGTATGACCTCCTGCAACTCCATCTCCTATATTTAATAAGCCAGGTGGGACGGGGTCAAGAGGGCATGTGGTTGGGTGTGTGAACATCAACACCTTGTCCACATCAGCTGCCTGCATAAGCTAAAACTGATCCCACAACATATCACTGATCTTGGCATTGGGTACTTCATCCGGAATTGCAACAAGTGAAGAGTCAAGTTCACTTGAAAGTCATGTGACTTTATCCTCAAAGGGTGTAGTCAGTTGGTCACAGCAGACCCACAATGGGAGTCAGTAACTTTCAGACGGTTCACAATAAAACTGTCAACCAGCTACTAGAGGAGGTAACGCAAGCTACAAAATTAGTATTCTTCGCAATCTGCATTGCCACATAGTAGGCATGATTATGAGCACTAGCCAGTGTTCAGTTGGATTCAGAATGAGACTTGCCCCACTTGCACTCTAGTCTTCACATGATTTTCCATAGCCCAAAGCTCCCCAGAATACCAAAGATTCCTCCAGAGCATTCAGGAACTCCTCAGGTTACATCAGCCTCTGAGGGTGGGCCATCCGAACGAGCCCACCACCCTTACAGGGAGGGAAACTGTCACCACTAGTTGGAACTTTACCAGATAATGGTTCAACTATGACAAGGTTGCACACACACACACACACACATACCACCCAATCTTTGGTCCATCCCTTATATCACTTGGAGGTAAAAACAACTTCAAGGGTGTGCCCTGCATAATGTGCTGGACTGATGACCAGTTGACACAGCCCCATGGCTGTCACCAAGACCATGAAGTCCCAAGCTGGCCCAACTGCAGTCTCTGTGGATATTGATGTCACCCAAGTCTATTGTCCTTGGGTCCTCCAACGCCACACCAGAGACCATCACAGCCAACTCAGAGATGCTGCTGGGTAACAGGGTAATTAATAAATCAGAAGCACCCCCAGTCCATTTCTCTGACCCCAAACCAATGCAGACTCTCTAAGTCCATCCCAAGATAGGAAAAGAGATGGTGCTTCTATGGATAATAGCAACGCCACCACTTGACCCCCACAGTCAAGCCTGGTGCTGTACTGACTACCAACAAAGGCACAGCTAAGTCAGGTCAGGGCCAACCAGCTTACCCATCCCAGTTTTGGTTATGCACTATGGCTACACATGATCAGCATGAACTGGCCTGGCCTTCAACAACAGCACTACTAGATCAGAGAGTGGGGCAACTAAAATGGAGGACAGGGGCCAAACATCTAGCCTCTGCCCCAGATGGTAGTCTGTCAGTCCACTGCAGTTATGCCTTCCCCTGCCCACTGCCGCTGAAACTGGAAATTTCATCCAATAGATACTATTTATTAGTGTTTGAAAATTAATATTCTCTGTACCTGGGCTTGCAGATGGAGAGTCTACAGACCGTGATTCACTGCTTCCTCCTGCACTTTCAGAATCACTGCACATTCCTCCACTCTGATTACCAACTGACCAGGATCTGAATGGTGGGGGGCCACGCACAGCTGTAAGAAAAGAAAAAGAATGAACTCAAATGGTAAAATAAAATATTAAAGCCAACCTTGTACTATTAAATTACAAGCATTTCAACAATTTTCTACATTTGCTGCTTGGTTTGTGCTGGAAGCAGAACAAACTTATTCAGCTTCTGGTCATATTTTATTTGCCAAATTAAGTACTGTTAAAATAAAAAATCAGTGAAAAATAAAACAAAACAGAAAGCAAAACCCCAATAACCTAAAAAGTTTTAATTTAATTATGATCTTTTGTTTATTACAATAACCATCTGAGTACTGGCAATGGGTTACTGTAGTGACCTTTAAAGGAAGACTACTTTACCATGAAGATTTAGAAACCTACTAAAATATTACCAGAGACATCTGTGGTGCTTGATGATCTTTTTTCTCCAATCTTTTGAGATCGATGACAGCTTGGACTTGTGATGTCTTCTAGTAACTGAGCGGGAAAATCTCCTGAGCACTGGGATAAATTTCCTTGTGATGCATGGGCATTGTTTGATCGTTTACTGAAAACCCTGGGGAGAGGAAAACACATTTTTATTTTTGGAAATATCCACCCCCTAGCAGGCTCCAAGGCTCTTTGCCTGCCCCCATCTCCTGAATTGTTCCCACAGGACAGTAGATAGTAGATGGAGGGGACAGGTTAGTCCAACTAGAGAATGTCCTGAGTTGGATTTTGTGCTTTTTTGCCTTGTTTTGAAATGAAATGAGTGTATGTGTTTGAACAAAGAACAAGGGCATATAATATTTATTAGTTAGTTGTGGGACTCTCTGTGGTAGGATGAAATTTGTTTCATCCAGTATTTTATTTTCAAATGTAAGCTTTTGGTGCTTACAGCATTTATCCATCAGCAGAGTTGATTGATTCAATTTGCAATTGAGGTGTAAGGCATACCAATTCTGCACGGGACTTTTGTAATTAAGTTGTCAAATGCAACTTCCACTGCCTTCTTATATTTGCACCCTAATTTTAGATAATAAAAAAAAAAATCCACAACATCCAAATGCAGAAAGAGCTTATTAGTCATGTTCAGCAGCAGGAAGTCTATGCTTAATCAGCTTTTCTCCTCCCAGCACAACAGAAGCTGCCCATGTTTCCCTAAGTAATAGCCTTAACAACTTAGGTATCTATCATAATAGTAATTTATCACGAGAGAGCTCAAAACAAAAGACTAAAATAGGTGCTCTCTTTGGATGACTTAGTTGAAGTGCATGTGAAATTCCCTTTTATCTCTGGAAATGCTGGAGCATAGATTTAAGACAAATTAATGACAGGCAGGAAGTCTACAGACAAGTATCCCAAAACTAACTTTGAATTTCTTGGCTATTATAACCTCAAGCTTTACGTTAAGAACTTTTGAAAGAGTTACATTTTCTTATATTCAGATTTTTTGAAACGGAAAACATAAAATGAGTATTTAATCAAGTTCCAAACCTGACTTAATACTGATATTAAATGTTGCCAAAAAAAGTTTTTATAAATAAAACATTTCCAGGCTTTTTATGAATGTCTTGCAGAGGTTAAACAGTATAAGAGCCCACAGGCCTAACTTCAAATACTGCTTCCATCATTCTACCCCCTTATTTCCAATACTCAGACAGGGAACGTTGCTTATGTAATCTAAATGGCACCACCCATGCTCAAAAGAGGAGGTTATCAGCAGACTTCTGGAAACCCCAAGGTTTAATGTACAATATTTTTTAAGACAAAGTAGCCCTTAGGGGTGAACCACCAAAACATCTCAATGAGGACTGAGCATCTTCAACAGCCACAGAATGCTGACTTTCTGGTGGGAGGACGACGACTGGAAAATGGGGAGAGAGGATGTAACAGAATGCAGTATCCTGACCAGGAATTCTTCATGCTGCAGTGTGTTTTGTTGCAAGTCCCACTTGTCCCAAATTCTCATGCTCAGCAACAAGAATAGACATAGTGATAAGCATCAACTGTTGCCGCAAATGTTGCCTCTGCAAATGGCTGGACAACGAACTTAAGTGAGAGCCAAGAACTTGTGCAAGCTGAGGTACCTTCTCCATATCTTTCTTTTTTTGGCTAAATGGAAAAAAAATCCTCAGCAAAAAACAACAACAAATACTAAACTCTGCTCTACACTATGAAAAGTCACCTGTCTTTTAGGACCCATTTCCATTCATTTTTCAACAATGCCTGACTTATTAAAGTAACAAGTTCTTTCTCTCTTTTATTTTCTATCTACATTCCTCTAGCATTTTGTTCACATTTACTGCCAAGTAAGCGAAGATGGTATCTGAGCTCTCACCCTCCAACCTGGGAGCTCTGAGTTTCAAAGGAACCCGATTCAATGGGAACATCATCTTTTGGCAAATTCTTCACAAATTCTGAGAACTTCTGTCCTGGGTCATAAAGCTTGGCACTCTCACAGAGGGACTGACAGTTAACTGGTAGAGACACAACCTGGGCATGCTGCATCTGGAACAGGTTAACTGTTGCCTGGGTGGAACAAAAAGATATTTGAAATAGAGTTATTTCAAGAAACAAAGGTTTGAAATATTCCCCGCATCTCTTAAAACTTACAAAAATAGTTCACAAATGATTTTTTTTCCAGGTATTAAAAAAACAAACTAGCCTGTATGTCAGTAATCACAATTACAGCTTTCTGTCATAGTTTGCTCAACTTTTCTTAAACTCCTCCATTTCCCTTCTGTCAGTATACTTAGGTTTCAAGAAAGCCTGTGGATGCAAGATGTATTTATAGTTAAACCAACCTCTGTTTTGTAAGACTGATGGATAGAAGTCAGTGAAAGGGTGAATTTTGATTGCCTGTAGTGGTAATGGTTTGGATCCAAAGAAGCATGAGTGTAAACCTGCTTATACAACAGGTTGTTCCCTCCAAACCTTGCTTAAGCCCCCTAAATGCCTGAAAAAACCCTTCCTAAGGTTTGGGAGACCCTCTAGCATAACACAGGGAGCTGTAATGCGAAGAAGAACTGGTAGATCTCATGGAAGCCACTTTGCACAAGTGAAACTGCATTTCACTCATGAAAGAATTGGTTTAGATAGAAACCAATGTTTTTTGGAAACTTTACTTAATCAGCAAGACCAAAAAAGAAAGAAAACTATAGAATGTTGAAAAACTAAGTCTCTCGGTATTCAGAAATCTGAAGAGAGAACATAAACAAATTGCAGTGTTTGTAGTTGGTACACAGCAGTTTGACTAGAAGACTCAAGCTTCCATATTTAGAAATGTGATATGGACCAGCCTCTCATCCAAGATGCTGCTTTGGTTGCCCCCCATTTATTATAAAGTTAAGGATAAATATGCAAGGCATAGCTGCAGAACAAATTTAATGCTAAAATTTAATGCCCTTCCATTTCGGTATCATCCACATTTACAAAAAAGCTGTATCCTTCAATTCAACGTAAGCTGATGTAAGTCTTAACAGACAGAATGCATCATAGTACAGTTCATCCACTAAAGTTAAATAGCAAGTATGTATACAAAACAGATTTATCATCTAAGATTCTAGGCCTTTCTTCCCAAAGACAAATGGACAATTTATACTAATACACAACCTCGTGAACTCTTCTGCTTGTCTTCCTGATATCTGCCTTCCATGAATGGTTTGCTATAATTAAGCTGTGGAAACTTATGTTATCTAGATGGATATTCCAGTTTATGAAATAAATAACTTCATGGACAAACCATTCACAAACATCTTTTGCCACATGTTGTGTGAAGCTTGTCTAGTTTCATGAGATGCTTTGCAGCACTATTTAGCAATTCAGAGTGCTTGACATCATAGTACCAGGAAACCACTCAATACTGGACAGACTTCAAAAACGGGGTGCCAGGAACAATAGTATTCTATTTAATCTACTACAAGCTATTATCAATCAAGTCACAAAAGCTTTAAGTCAAAGGTAAGGCAGGCCAAAGCTGCAGCTGTATTTCCCCCCACTTGCCACTTTATGAGGTAAGGCTCTGAATGTTGGCTCACTGTTGTTTCAAGATAAAGGAACATGAAGAGATTCTCTACTTAGTACCAATGCACATAAAGAAAAACCAATGAATCTGGCATTTCTGATCTCTGACTCACAGTGGGGAAAGTGGAGAGCAGGGGGTGCACAAGACAAAGGGTTGCTGCAGCTCTTTCAGCACTGTGGAAAACCATCGTTCCCCATTACCTCTGAACTAGGCAAGTGGCTCTCTTTAGATAGTTCTCCAGACTACTTTTAAAAATTACTAATATACTGAATGAAACAATCATAGAGACACCATTAAGACAGTTCTGCAAACCACGGGTATGGAGGATGAGCAATGAGTCATGGACTTGCCTGTTTCCCCTCTCTGCATGGCTTTCCTATCAGTTTCCTGTTTGGCATTAACCATGGTTTTGTCAGGGCATCTGAACTGGCATGCTATAATTGCCAAGTCTTCCAAACCAGAATATGAAACCATGATTTGAAGTGGGTTTCCAATCTTGGGTTGGAGACCGAACACTAAGCACAGCGTTCTAATTCAAGCAGCCTGGCAAACTATGGTTTGTGCTAAAACAATAAATGTAGAAGAAGCATGGGTTGTTCATGATATACTATTACACCACAGCTTATAGGCTGACCCAAATAAAACCAATATGATTGCTTTAGTCAATATACCAGCAGTGTTGGCCATAATGCTTCAGAGATATATATCAAATCATTTTCACACATGATATTCCAACAATAATGATTTTCTTCTAGTCTAGAACACAAGGAACACATTCTTACAGCTTTAAGTGTGAGGTCACACTGATAAACAAGTTCCCGTAGCTGGGTTAAGACATCACTTTTGAAATTTTCTAGATCATTTCGTTTTTCTTCAACTTCAGCCATGCTGGCTTTGAAATGTTCATTGGCTTCTTCAGCCTACAACAAATTAAACATGTAAAGAATGAGTGATGGTGAAGAAACTTCCTATTAAAATACCTGAAGAAACCCTACCTTTAACCGTCCACAATAAAAGCACTTTATAATTTCATACGTACCAGCCAACATGTCCTATAAATCACATCTTTCCAAGAACTAGTGTAACACTGCATTTCATTGCTAACATATCTAAAGAAGTTTTCTTACCTTTAGGAGAGCCTCCTCTTCAAGTTTTCGTTTTTTCTCAAGTTTACTGACATCTTTAATAATACCCCCATTGGAGGTCAGATGCTCCTCTTCAGCACGAACAGTTGATGATTTTGCCTTTTCATATTCATCTTGCCGCTGAAGATATAATAGCTTTGCTTTTTTAACGGTGGATTCCAGTTCTTGCTGCTCATTCCAAAAGAAAGCATCTCAATATTAGCAGTTTCAATGTTGTAGAATAGAGAAATGTAACACATTATATTCTAACTCAAAGCTTGTTAATCATCATAATCCAGACATTGAGCTGTGGGAATGGGAGTATGGGTAAGCATAGGAACTGGTGGCCTTTATGCCATAAATGTGAAGAAAATTGTAACTAGTGGATTTTTCTTTCTTTTTTAAAATATGTAAAACCTTTTCAATGAATTACAGTAAGTAATATATGCTGAATGCCTATATTGTATGCTCTGCAGGCAAATTTGGAAGTTTAGAATTTCTATCTGAAACAAAGGGTGATGTCTCACATAGTATGAGTGAAGTCTTCTCATGCAATGGGGCTTCTCCTCCTGCACCTCCCTAAATCAGCTCCACAAGTTCCCCAAACCTACAAAGCAGATTTTGGGAACACAGGGGGATGTTGGGGGAAGAAGATTTCCATTGTGCAAGCAGATGGACATCCCCCACAACATATTATGTTCCAATATACCAACCATTTTCTTTTGTTCTCGTTGCCAAAGCTCCTTGATCTCCTTCCTTTGTTTATCCAGTTCGCTTTTCCTTCCAAGGAGTGGCTACATGAGAGAAATCCAATGACTGTGTAAGGAAATGTCAATGACTAAAATATATATGCCTGTGAGCTATGCATGTAAAAATGCTTTTAAATAGAATTGGTTTTACCTGAACAAATTTATTAGTTTGGAGAGCTGATGCCGTTTGTTGCCAGAGCTGACTGCTCTCTACATCATTTTGGAATGCATTTATGAATATTGATTGGAATGGCATGTAATCCTGTAAGCCAAAACATGTAAATTAGTAGAGTATTCTTCTAGGTCAAATTCTCCCACTGATTTAAGTGGAAAAAGTGCTTTAGACAGATCCGTGACAAAATTAAGTTGGTATATTACATCAATACCCTTATGTAAACCTTCATTCTATTAAGACAAAATGTTCAGTTAAAAAAACCTAGTTCCAGAGTTGCACTTGTAACAATGCATAAAGTATTGTAAAACAAAAGAAAAAAGTTTGCTTAATTTTTCTTACTTTCAAGTAGCAAAAAAATAAGCCAAAAGAATATTCATCAGAATTTAAATAGAAAAAACTACAAATAAAGGAAACAGCAAAGAAGAATTCAGTGGAACTTCCATGATCAATAGAAGTGTGTGTTATTAACAGTGCATTTTTATTAAGTGAACACTCACCTGAGGGCCAACAATAGCTTTAGTTGTTTCTGCCATTTTTGCCAGGCTTTTAGCACATTCCATTTCTGTAGGGAAGGAAGACCAGTTTCACGTAGTGAGTGAGAGCAGCAAGAACAAGCATAAACTTCTCTGTAGTCTTCATTTAACAGTACACAGACACTATTTTGCTACAAATATTTCAGTCACAGGAAACAGGCAACAGTTCCATTCATTTCAGTGAACAGCTACTAATTTAGAAATCACATTACTGACAGTCTGTAGCACAATCCTGACAACAGATTTAATTCCATCATGACAAAGCTCATTAGGTGCCAGAAAGAACCACTCACCCAAGTTAAGCTTTTTCTCTACCCATGCAACTATATCCTTCGTGTATTTTGACCATGCCTTAGCATAGGACAGAGCTGATTCAATTCCATTATCGTTCCTTAGGAGAACGCTATCAATCTCTTCAGCTCTAAGATGCCCTGAAAATAAAATGTCAAATGCAAAAAAGTGAATTTTCGACATGACCACACAGCAACAGCACAGCTTGTATCAGCCAACTGTGGAGACTAAAGCAGCTCTGATCTTGAGATTCTCTTTAAATGCTAGTTGACACTAAATTGAACTGACAGGGCTTTTAGAACAAATTAAAGGGTCACAGAATTAAATCTTAACAAATCATATGGCCAACATAAAACTTTCTTCTGTAATGAACTAAACAGGAAAAAAATGTATAAATAGGTGAAGTTCATGCTACAACTTCCAATAACACAGAGTTTTTGTGATTTCAATGGGACTAACTTCAGTTCTAAACTCACTTCTGTTAAATACCAATAGTTTCCCCCATAGTAAAAAAAGAAAAGAAAGGGTATTTTAAAATTTGATTATTTCTACATTATTTCTACATGTCTAAAAACATAACAGAGACCAAAAACACTGTATGTAATGCTTACCTGTCCCTTGTACGTCATCCTTTTCGTGCAGTGATCCCCCGGAATCCACAGAAAGATTTTCAAAAGACTAGCATTCAATGAAATGCAACCTGTTAGCATCAGCTAAGCAAACAGACGATTAAACACTCAACATATACTAACTATGTGGCGTTTTTCAATACTGACATAGCAAGAGAATGGAGTAGAATGCAATCCTGCCCAGTACGGTAACTCCATTCCCTTTTAAATCTACAATGGTTGAAAAAGGCAAGACAATTTAGGTACGGTAGTATAGAAAGCCTTTCAATGTGTCAAACATTTTCAAACAGCCTTTTAAAGCTTTGATGGAGCTGGTTACTTAACAAAATTAAGTTAACTATTCCCCCTGAAAAAAATGGCTAATTTATGAATGAACTTGATGCATCGTCAAAGCATGACACCAAGTGTGTTTTAAACTTTGCACAATATTCCTGAAAACATATTTTCAATTCAATAGCACAGTACCCTGTCCATGCAAAGTGGATGGAAAGGAAGCATTGTTGCCATTTTTCTCCATCAGAAAGGAAAATGCCCAAATGTCCATTATGGTGTAAAAGCGAACAGAACCTCCCCCACATCCAAAAATAAAAAATAAATAAAATTGGAAAGGAAAATACAAAATTGGACAAAAAAGGTTATAAACCGCCCATAGGTAACCTTACCAATATGCACTACCATTTAAAATTAGACTTTCTAGCTAGTCAACCTCATATGAATCTGGACAATGATGACAGGCAAAGTCTATTAGGCATAAGAAAAAGCTTTTAAAATGTTCAGAATATAGGCGGGCACTGGGAATGGTGTTAACAGTGTCATTGTCACAAATATTCAACACGTGTTTGTTGCACATGTACAAACACATTTTACAAAGCATCCCAAGAGCAATAAATATAGGTACAAGTAAAAGTATTCTATTTTCCCAGGAAAAAATGTACTACAATTTCTATGCTTGCACAACAGATGCCAATTTTGGCAAAATGGTATGTGGACTGGGTGCAACGAATGAAGCATGAACATGCATCAGTGGAAACAAAATCCGGTTTACATACAATGTGCCAATTGCTTGCAAGTTAAGCATATTAGAAATGCTTAACTTCAATTACACACCCCTTTCTGTCAATCAAGGAAGCTCTCAATGTGACAGAAGGTAAAAAGATTAGCTTCTCCTCTACCAAAACACTGGAAAACTGGCTGGCGACAGGTGACATTTTCAGAGAGCTGAAGGTGATATGATGGAAACATTGCTGCACACTGTATTTTTAGCCCAATCTCTTTGGGGTGCTTCAAAAAGAGCCAACATAAAATTTCAAAATTTGTTTGATGAAAGATTGCAGTGGGACAAAAAAAGATTGCAGTGGGACAAAAGAAATGAATGAGAGGCAATGCCTCCAATATTACCATCAACTCTTAAAAAAGTAGCCTACTAGGAACATGATAAAGGAAAAAGATGGCTGCCTCATAAGCACACAAGGGTAGCCATCAAGGGCGGACTTCAGTAATCTTTCGTAATATGGTGCCCTGTGCAAGGCCAAAAATTGGAACCCCCCAAATGGATCTTCTCAATTTTGCACTCTCTCGGCTCAGCACCCTATGTGGCAGAACTGCCTGCACCACCCTATTAATGCTAGTTTAGTAAGATTTTCTGCCAATGACAGAGACCACATTACTTATACCATTCCTCTAATGTTCCTTGGGACTTCCAGTTTTGTTTTGTCTCTCCCCCCCATCCCCATCAGCTGGCTTTCAAGCAATATCAATAGGACAATGCAATAAATGAGCAACATTTTAAATTAGGCCTAGTAAATTAGTTAACTCTGGTAACTAATGCAAGTGGTAAAACACAGGTGTGATATGCTTTAGCTACCTGGCCACCCAGCAGTTGGATAGCCATACTTTGTACCAGTCAAAGCTTCAGAACTATCGTTAAAGGCAGCCCCACATAGAGTGCATTATAATACTCTAGCCTGGGTGTCACTAGTGTGCATGGCTAACTAAAATAAGATCCATTCTCTCCAGACAGGGTCTCAGCTAGCGAGCCAAGCAAAGCTGGTAAAAAGCACTCCTGGCCACTGCTATCACCTGAGCACCCCCCGTTAGCATCATCCATGTTCACTACCAAACTGCCAGCTCTTCAGGGGGTACACAACCCCACTTAGGACTAGTTGCATATCTCTATCTGGAGGAATCTGTTTCCCCAACCACAATATCTTCATCTTACTTGGATTAAGCATTGACTTAATTTACCAAGCAGCTGAAGCACAAACAGGGCTTGAAAGTTACTTTTTCATCTAATACAATTTGACACCGCAATTAATTTGCAGCTTCCTACTTCAAGTCTGCTTGGCCCAAGCACCTTAACTACTTTTGTGTAAACACAGTAAAGAACCTCCAAAGAGAAGCTACTATAAATTAGGAACTGCTTATTAGTTCTTAGAAAACATCAGTTTTAGTTGTGCATTAGCGTATTTCTACAACAAAACCATTTTAAACTGATCCTGCTGGATAGTCAAAAAAATAATGCTCTCTTCTATAATATTACTAAAGGCAAAATGTATTTTAACAACTTAAAAAAAATATATTCACCCTACCTGACTTTGTCGAGATACGGGAAGACCCAATGTTGAGCTGTTATCCACATCTCCCATAAGGAAGTCTGAAACTCTGCCATGAGAACCAGAAGAAAATTCACTCATGCTTTGCCCTGCTATACAAGAACAAAATGTCTACCTAATACTCAGAACAGACAACCACATGGGAATGTTCAGTGTTTATTTAAGGCGTCCTCCGCCTGTAAAAGGTAAGTAAAAAATAGAAACAAAACCTAGATGTGGAACTATTTTACTACAAATTATTTTGAACACTGGTAGTTCAAGATTTGGTTCACTGAAATTAGAATCAACCAAACTGAGAAGGCAAGAGTATATTTTCCCAGCCATTGGGTAGACATGGAAAGCATTCAGCTGTCATGTTAAACTATGGCGTAGTGAGATATAAGCGAGCCTGGCTACCTCCCAGGCTCATATGCTTCCCCTCTCCTCTTGCTGGGCAGCTGGGAGGAGTCTGGAAGCATCTGCTTTATGACACTGTCTAGCGCCATCAGAACCCAGAACTGTGATTAACATTAACTATGGTTGAATAAACCAGGTTGAGAGGTCACAGTTTGAAATTGGTCTGCTTGAAAGTAATCCAAGTAAACCTCTTGTACAAGAGGAGGGCAGGAGTAGCACGCAAGTGTGTGGGGGAGACTATGCTCTTCAATATCTTGCATTAGCATGTTTCTACAACAACAACAAATTCATTTTAAATCATTGTTCAGTAAGATGTCTAAACACAACCATAGTTTCTTAATTTCCCCTTAAGGTACCTTTGCAATTACTGGAGCAAATAGGCAGAGCTACTGTGGGAAATGATTATGAAGAAGCAGTCACAAGAAAGGAATGGAGCAGAACACAATGAAATTAAGTTTCTCAGCTAGAGTACTTTACAAATACCCATTCTTTCTCATATTGTAAGAGCAGCATCTACGTAGTCCAAAACAGTATTGGCAGGGGGACAAGTAAAGTATAGACCAACAAACAGACAAAAGTGTCACAGAGTTCAGCAGAGTTCAAAGAAGGTGAGACTAAGGTGCTTCAGGAAACAAACCGAACAGTTAATTATTTTTTACTCACATGTTGCCAAATGTGAATGCCAGTGTGTCAATAGAAGAGAATATCTCACTTAGGACTTCTCGCTTGTTTTCTTCATTAACTTCCTTGAAGTTTACAGCTAAGGAAGAAAACAAAGAAGAGTACATTAATCAGATTGTACTTTCACAGGCCATGAAACTGCTTCCAAGTCAAACCACAGGGTATATATAACCTGTTGAAGTAATAATTATGGGGAACATAGAACATCTATAAATTTGACAGTAGCATCTAGGTACCCAAATATTCATTAAATGCAGTATACTGATATTATAAATTCTATCTCAGTATCTCTGAAGCCTGCTTTCTACAATTTTAAACTACATTTACCTACCATGAGACCCTCTTCAGGAATGCCGTGTTAAAATGACTATATGTGAAAACTGACAATGTAAAACAATGTTAAGTTTCTATGCTTACAAAAGCTGCTTAAGGACCTGAGAATTCTCTATATCTCATGACAAGAAGGGAAGTACAACAAGTTCCCTTAGCAAAAGACTTAGATGTGGTAACTGTTTTTCAGAGATAGGAAAACAAAATATAATCTACATAAAGGAATAATACCCCATAATAGATCAGACTAGTTAGGGCTACACTAGACAAGATTATGGAAATCTTTTTCTTTGCAGGAATTACAGAATAGGATGGGAAGAATGGCTCATTTGGATTGGTACTGCATCGCAGAGGGAGCAGGATCAATCCTTTCCCCTTGTGCTATTTATCCAATAGAAATCATACAACCTCTCTCCTAGGCATAAATGGATCTACTTCTATTCATCCTATTCCTCTATTCCTTCTATTCCTTCCTTCCTATGCACTTAATCAGTTCTTGCAGGTTTTTAATGCATTGAATGCATTTAAACTGTACAGTGCTGCCCCGCAAGACGAATGCCTCGCAAGACGAAAAACTCGCTAGACGAAAGGGTTTTTCGGTTTTGCGTTGCTTCGCTAGACGAATTTCCCAATTTCCCTATGGGCTTGCTTCGCAAGACGAAAACGTCTTGCGCTTTTTTTTTAAAGCCGCTTGAAGAGGCGCGGTTGCGACGGACCGTGCTTCGCAAGACGAAAAACATCGCAAGACGAAAAGACTCGCGGAATGAATTATTTTCGTCTTGCGAGGCACCACTGTATCATTTCCCCTGAACTATGTATTTTGTCTACATTATTTCCCTAAAATATATAGTTTTGCATGTTTTCAATTCACATACCCCTAAAATACACATTTTTGTACACATTTTCCCATAAAATATGCTTTTGTGCATATGTTTTGAAGCAAAACTGCATGGGAAAATTTGGAGAAGTGCATAATCTGACTGATAACCACATTCTGACCTACCAGAAAAGTCTGGGACTGGCAATTAAGGTGGCTCATTAAAAATGTGGACTAAATTCATTTTGTCCATCTGTAATTTCTCTTTCTCAAGCTGCTATTTGCTCTATTGCGGAAAATGTAGAGGCAGAGTCAGTGTTACTGATAGCAGGGTAAACAGCAGCTTTGGTGTGTTTAGTTTACATCCCAATCATTTGCTATTGACCAAAATTTTAAGGATACTAGAGATGCAGTCCCAGTCCCATCATCTCATCTAGCTTAGCCCTGAGATTCATTACTATTAAAATGTTGATACCTAGGCACTCCTCAAAACAGTTTCCATTTTTCACAGATAGCTGCTTGAAAACAGTTTCTTCAAACTTTCGAATCCTCTGAAGCAGGGGCGGGCTTGTGCCATCTGCTTTATTTGCAAAACAGTGGGGGCTGGGGGGTGAGCAGCATACCCTTAGAATTAAGGAACAGGGTTGCTCTAAGCACATGCTCTGCTCAGGAATTTGATTTCAATACCATAACAGAGTTCACAATCCTTTTACACAAGAGTTCGCTCCTGATTCCCCCCCCCCCACCAATATTTCTTCATCTCAGAAGCCTAATTTAGAAGGGAGAATGTTATTTTTATGCTAGTGCTAAATGGGAATTGGAATCCTTACTGATCTATCTCAAACCATTGAGTGATCTATCAGCAGATCTCCATGAACTTTCTCCCACTTCTGCTTTGCCGAACCTCTTACCGATCACAGTAAAATGAACCAATTGGAATCAAATCCTAATCTTCAGTTCAATTTTTAAAATGAAGTATAGAAGAAAAATCATTGGATGTATAATTAGAAGTTAGAAATAGTAAACTTATTAGAAAGAAATTTATTTGGAACAAGATCCTGTAGCTTACATCATGAATTGTGCAAAAAAACTAAAGTTTCCTGCCAGGTGTGTAAACACAAAAAGATAACAAATATACTAAGCCAGATATTCCATTAGACTTCCTCTGTGAAAGGAAGAGTTTTTCCAGTAAAATGATACAAATTAACTCTCTAGTAATTATACAATACTATGATAAGCTAATGAGCTACTTAGACTACATGGATTTTAACAGTTAGACAGACAGATATTCTAGGTGTGGTGGAAGAGGTTTCATCATACATTCTAAGTCCTGAAAACAATGCCTCGGCATTCATTGAATATGCGCCCAAATCACTTCCGCTAAAGTTTAGAATGTATGTTTGTATTCATCATAAGCATTTTAACAAATGAGTCTTGAACTAAGCAATCCTCTTTTGCACTGATCATTATTTTCAGTAAGAAAAATGTAAAACTTTCAAAATGCCAGGTATCATCAACTACTTTCAGTTTTGTTAAAATCACATGCTTCGCGTGTATAATATTCAAGCAATAAGCCTTCTCCTTTAGAAAAACGTATATATAACTGAACATTAAAATACTCCTAACACAAATATAAATCAAGATTTACATTTATATTAGGCCTTTGGAGAAAAATTCTGTCAGGAAATTAATTTCCAAACTTCAGACAAATGGTTAACTATGGAAATTAGAAGGCCAGGAAAGAAAGAAAGAAAATGCAAAGTATAATATACAATGCAAGTTATTTAACTATTTTTCTCTAAATATATGTTGCCAGAAGAAACGCACACACTTTCTTGTTCTGGAAGCAATTCTTCATTGCTCCATTTACGACACAAATCATTTTTGGAAGTCAGTAGCAGTGAATTCAGTAACTTAGTTCCATTATGTTTATTTAGGATTGCAGCCCTATTTTCATAATCCGAAATTCCAAACAAGACAAAGATTGCACATTTATGTTTTCTATAAAGAGGCAAACAGACAAATGTAAGATATAAAGTGCAAGATTCCTACCTTCTTCCTGAAACACTTCCCTCCAAAGATTCCTATAGCCTTCCTTTCGGCCATTACTGGCACACTGATATTACTTAACATCAGCTTTGAACAGAGTCTTTCCCCAGGACATCCTGGCTGCACACAATAGCACGGACAACAATGAGTAGTAGTACTGTTTCTATGTCTGGAAATGGCAACTATCTTTGCCTCTACATTTTCAAGTGAGCACACAACTTTACAGAAATGGGAAGGATTAATGTAAACATACGCCACCAACCACCATTTAAAGAAAACAAAACCACTATTCAAGGACTTATATAACAACCTGGCATATCAATCTAAAGGGATACTTGTCATCTACGTAATAAATTTTCTAACTGTATATTTTTCTAAATATTCACTGATTTAAATGTATGCGCTGTAGAATACTACCAGATTGCCCTTTTTTTCCCGGGCAAAGATTACTGCACTTTGCAATTGCTATTTAACAAGTGTTTGTTAGTAAAGCAAATTCACATTTCTTTAGCTGACATGTTTGAAGTTTCTTAAAAGCTTCAAAATTTTGGAATCCAAGATGTTAAAAGTCTTTACATTTCCCCTATTTACATATGACTGGGGTTGTTGTTTTTTAAAAAGTAACAGGATGTTCGAAGAAAAAACAGATACAAGTGGAGAGTAATGAAAGGGTGTGGCAGGGCAGTGGAATTGCTAATTTTGGAACAAACCACAAGCTTCATAACATGTCTCCAAGGCCTCGTACAAGACTTTTCACTTAAGTTTTGCCTTGTGATTTTAAGCTTTGGACCTCATGCCAGTCTCCTGAAAAATTTATCTCCTCATGGTATTGCAAAATAAATGCTCTCGGGAATTGCAATTTAGTTAACAATCACTATCGTAACTCTCCCAGGCCTCTCTGTTTTAACACAGAAACCACAACACTCACTTAGGTAACCAAATGAAAGTACAAACACACTTACAGGAGATGTATCAGTTTTTTATAGTTACATTATGCTTATTATTTTACGAGAACAATTTATAAATGCAAATGACATTTCAAAAGTGTTAATGCTGGGCCCCAAGAAAAGATAAATTTTATATGGATAATTTAAGTAGTAACAATAGGAGTTTTATCACACGTAGCTAACACAAAGGAAGTCTACCTTGCATGCTTGAAGGCAGACCCTGACTTCAGTGTGACTAATTTTAAAACTCCTTTAGGAATATAGATCCAGAATGTAGACTGTATCCTTCAACAAATCTGCTACAAATGAACAAAACTGGTTGATTATGTGTAACTTTGTGTTTTTATATTGTAAACAGTTCTATGATCCTCAGATGAAGGGTGGTATAAAAATTTAATAAATAACAACAACCGTTATGGCTCTTCATCTGTTCAGCTGAACAACAAAGGATGCTGCCTTATACTGAATCAGACCATTGGTCAACCTAACTAGGGTTGCCATTTTTTGAAGAGCAAAAAGGAGGAGACATTTGCTGACTTCTACTTTTAACTATGGATCTCTAAGACAACTCTCATTTTAAATACCCCTACTATATGTAGGCTATAGAAGCTGTGATATACTGCTAGTAGCAATGTTTTTAACTCTAAATAGCCCACCGGAGTAGAGAAGCAGGCACCGCAACTACAAATACCCATGTGACCATAATACTGGACTACAGCTGCCGCTCTTCATTGCCCCGGGGAAGAGGACACGGGCACACTGCAGAGTGCTCCCATTCCATTCATGAAAAACGGCAGAGTGGGAGCGTGACACGTGGGGCTTTTAAAATTGTTTTTATTTTTAAAAATCAGATTACTATAAACAAAAATAAAAAACAACCCCTCCAAAAACCTGGACATTTTGCCAAATTTTAAAAATCCGCCCAGACAGAAATTTTAATCCTGAAAAAGAGGACGCGTCCTGGAAAAAGAGGACATGCAGCCACCCTAACTAGCTCAATACTGTCCACACTGACTGGCAGCAGCTCTCTGTGGTTTCAAACAAGGGATGTCTCCAGACTTACCTGGAGATATCAGGGATTGAACATGGACCTTTTGACATGCAAAGCAGGTGCTCTACCAGCTGACCCTTCTATGGTTATCTTCCTAAACAGAGTAGCACCTGAACTTTCTAGAGCTAGGCAAACGTTTTGGCAGAAAGTCCACCCCCAACCCTCATAATAAAGGCTTAAAGATATGTAACTCCTGCCTTCCTACTCTGTTGCTCAGTACCTACACAACGAAACACAAGCTTGAGAGCTGGTCAAATGACATCTGCAGCAGGAAAGGAGGGCAGGTTATGTCACTGTACAGATGAACTGTTATTTTTAAATTCTCTGTGCAGGACTATTGCATATATTGAGGGACGTGGGTGGCGCTGTGGGTTCAACCACAGAGCCTAAGACTTGCCGATCAGAAGGTTGGCGGTTCGAATCCCCGCAATGGGGTGAGCTCCCGTTGCTCGGTCCCTGCTCCTGCCAACCTAGCAGTTTGAAAGCACCTCAAAGTGCAAGTAGATAAATAGGTACCACTCCGGTGGGAAGGTAAACGGTGTTTCCGTGCACCGCTCTGGTTCACTAGAAGCGGCTTAGTCATGCTAGCCACATGACCCAGAAGCTGTATGCCGGCTCCCTCGGCCAATAAAGCGAGATGAGTGCTGCAACCCCAGAGTCGGCCACGACTGGACCCAATGGTCAGGGGTCGCTTTACCTTTACCTATATATTTAAATTCCCCCCTAAGTTTGTATCCCTTCCCCCCCAAAAAAGTACTTTCTTGACTTCAAAATGTATGGAAATTCTACTTATGTTAAGTCAGTGGCAGATGATGTCATCTCTTCTCTCCCCCTTCTTCCTCTCCACCTGATACAGCTGGAGGAAGGGGAGATTGCTCTTACCAGTGGTCTTCAACTGAACTTAAAGAAAGCTCCCCCCTCCCTCAGTCTATCACTCCATTTCAACTTCCATTCCTATTTTTCTCCTCCTGTTGGGCTTCCTCCAATGACATGATTTTGGCACAGTGCTGTATGTGGGTCCAAAGACCACAGACTGACCACTGCTGATCTACACAAATCCTGTGTTGTTTCGTAGTTCTGATGGCATGATGGAGACCCAATACTGATGGAGCTCCCTGGATATTCTGAAGCAGGCATGCTATTTTGGCTGCAATGATAGTAGGTAGCCTTTAGACAAGGAGCTAAGAGCCAGTGGCCCATGGGGTAGATGCAGCCCATGAGGGCTCCCCATATGGCCCATAGCATTCCCTTGCTCCCAAGCAATTTGGCTTGAAAAAAGCCAACAGAACCCAACAACAGAACCTTTCCCAGCTGCAATCTTCATTTTAAAAAATCCCCCACTGACAACTGGATTTGAATAATGTGTTTAAAAAGTGAAATGTAATTGCTATGGGAGGGGAAGCAACATATTGCATGCATGCACATGGATGTGCATTGCAGGGGATTGGACAGGATGACGCTTGGGGTCCTTTTCAACTGTGATTCTATGTGCTCCATGTATATATGATGACATATGTACTCTGTCAACTCTGCCCTGTCTAGATAGGTTCTACCACTTTTGTTTTGACCCTTCCCACTGTTGGCATGTGCACCTAGCTCGAAGGTTAGCCATTAGAAAATGTGGCTTTGAAACTGTAAGGTTCCCTACTCTTAGTCTAGGGTTGGGTTGGGTCTCCAGCTGTTTTTGGACAACAATTCCTATCCTCCCTGACCACTGACCCTGCTAGCTAGGCATGTTCGGAGTTGTAGTCCAACAACAGCTGGAGATCCAAGTTTGGGAAACCCTGGTCTAGACCCAAGAAAAGGAAAGAGCTGTCTCAATTTCTCCAGGACCAGCTAAAGGGGAAAACAAAGCCTGAGTATCTTGCAGAGGCTAGGTTGATCATGCTTATTAAATGGCACTCTTGAGAATTGGCTGATGATCAGCAAAGCTCCTGAGAGTTGCTATTTGTTAATAATAGTAGTCTCACAGTTTCACAACAGTTTCACAACATAGTTGTTCTTACACTTGTGGTTTCTCTTTCCCGTCTTGAACCCAAAGTTATGCAACAACTGTTCCTCCAAATAAGCTGATAAACCCTGTACATCTAGCTTCAATCCTACACAACAATATACATACAAGTTACCAGCATATCACATATTTCAAATACAGGTGGCGACCATTCCGCACAGGCATTCTGTTCCCAGCTACTGTGTGCGTCAGCGGAGTGTTACCCACCCCATTACACCCTGCCCTGCCCCCATTCTGCCCTCTTCTGAGTACAAAATAACCCACGTGTTAGCTATCATGCGCCAACTGGACGCGTCTTCAATGGTCGCTACCTGTACAGACATAAATCTCACTGCCTTAAATGAAAACATGCAACACAAATAGACTAGTACTTTTAATTTATAGCAGTAAATGACCTTTTTCTTACTAGGCAATTTGAGTGTATTGGTCTGAGTAAAAACTTGGATAAGCTGAAACATTAAACAAAGATCCCTCCAGAATCGCTGTGAACAAGCTAAGTCCCGCAGTTCTGTTGTAGTACAGAGCTGTTTAAAACAGTGTTAATCTAACTTTGTAAGCCTACAAAGTTTGCAGTCTAGCATGCACCTGCTGTGTGCTAGCAAGAGAGGAATAGCTCTGTTCCTCATTTAGCAGTCCCCCACATGTCTGAGGGATTGGTTTGGGATTTTCCTCCTCTGGCAAATTATATGGTTGAGTGTCTCTGGAAGTAAATACAGGAGAAGTGCTAACAGCAACATCTGTATTACATCACAAGGCAACTTTACTTACTATATCAAGTTGCAAAAGTTCTCCTTTTCCTTACCTTTCACTTTTGCAATGACTGTTCCTGCAGCACTTAGAATATCAACTGAATTAAGACATTGGTGCTTGCTAATGATTGCCTTTAGCACACGCAGGAGTTCGCCCAAACGTTCATGAACAACATGATGCAGACAATCTTGTTTTTCTGAAAAGGAAAGAAAAAAATATTTAACTATAAAAATCTACATGAAGCACTGCAAATATGTTTTACCTCTGATATAATGAAAGTTTAGTCATGTGGACCAGATCTATTTTGCCTTCATAAACTAATTCCTGCTTAAAATGTATAAGAACAAGTGTTGCATTTCAAACAGAGTGTAAAGAATCATTTGGGGTACAATTCTACAGTTCTTTGGGAAGGCAGTGCAGGAGTCATTGGAGATATCAGATGTATTATTTAATAAAAACTTTTCTATCATTTTTAAAAATCCCAAAGCAGCATTCAACAGTAAAAGAATGCAACAAAGGGAAAAAAACATATGCATAAAACAATGGAAGACCATCATTACAGTACTATAGTCACTAAAAACTGGCATCAATGGTGAGGGAAAGCGTTGGGCGAAGAGGAAAAATAAGCAATGGACATAGATCATTGTTTGTGCCTGCCTTACTACAGAGAGAAGTTCATTCCACAGCACAGGTGCAACCACAGATAAAGGCCCATATCCATGTTGCCTCACAATGGAACTCTGCAGGTTGCAACACAACAGGGTCTCCTTCAGCCATAGTAGTGATATAATGGGTCTATGGGGTGGCGGCAGGGGGGAGAGATGCTCTTTCAGGTAATCTTATATTGCGTTATTTGGGGCCTTATATGTTAATAAAATAACCTTTAACCCAGCTTGCAGCTCTTTCAACACATGTGTTATACGTGCTGGGAAAGGCCCCTCACTCAGCAACCAAGCCACTTCATTCTGGGTCAGCTGCAACTTCCAAACCAGCCTTAAGGGTAGCCACACAAACTGGCACAGTCTTGAGGTTACTAATGTATTGGTTCTAGTTGGCTAAGCTAATCCTATCCAGAAACAGGCATCACTGGTTGAAGCTTGTGATGAGCAGTCCTCACCACTGAGGACACTTGGGCCTCCAGTGAAAGCAATGGAACCAGAAGCATGTACTTGTGGGTTTGGCACTATTCCAGCATAAAACTTTGCATTTTCCCTGGAAATGCTTTCTTTCCCCTCAAAACACAGGGCTTATGTTTCAAAGTTTCTCCTTCAAAAACAGTAATTTTGATAGTTGCAACCCACACCACTTACATACATCAAATGATTTTAAGACTGAACTGTGAAGTAGCCAGAGTTGGCTTCTGATGAAAAGCTGGCAAAAGAAATTAGCCAGTAAACAGTTACACAGATACAATGGTACTATTTAACAAATTAAAAATCAAACCTCAAGTATGAATGAATGGGTCAGGAAGAGAGAAAAAGAAAATGCAATTTCAGTTCTGATCAATCATGTTTGGGGTCATTTAAAGAGGTAGCAGTATTTTATTAATTGCTTAAGCTGTTAGCCAGAACGCCTCACTACACAAAGACACCAAAAAAGTAAATTCAAAGGTGTAACACTCTCTCTCTCTCTCTATATATATATATTTATATTCAAGAGAATATACTCAACAATAGGGTTCTTGTACAGCAGTTATGTAGAAGTAGGGATTTTGGAAGGCACAGATAGTCATGTTGCCCTACTAAAGGGGACTTAAAAAGCAGTACCAGCCAAAGTGCTATCATTAAAAAGAGCTTGAATGCTTTACTGAATTATGTTTAATTGTTTTATGGATTTCCTAACTTTAAATTGTTTTCAGCAGTTTCTGTACATCACACAGAGAACAAGTTACTCAGTGTCTGCTAAATGGAAAAAATAATGTTGAAAACTGCCTATTCAGATACAAGCTTTTGTAAACAGATGCTGGCAAGGTCCACCGGGCTAAGGCCCAAAAATGAGCTTCTTGAGCTCATTTTGCTCACCTCAAAGGGAAATGCAAGTATCAGAAGCTCAGTAATTCTCTGCAGTTCTGATTAAAACCAGAACAAGAACCCTGGCTAAACCCTGCTTTGGACAACTACTTCAACCCAACCCCTGCAAGTACCCTTTTGCCCTAAAGAGTATCCTGCTTATGTTTGGAGGAAGGGAGAATTCCCAGTCAAGCAGAGTTCCTCAAACCAGCCCCCTATAGAAATTGCAAGTTGGGAGGATGCGTTGCACTCAGGTCGTGGTTTTGAGCTTCCCATAGGCATCTAGTTTGTCCACTATGAGAAGAGGATATTGGACTAAATGGGCCATTGGTTTGATACTGCAGAATCTTATTATGTTCTTGAAACACCTATTGCAATGCCTTTCGGGCTGCTTTCAAAGGATGCCGCAGGTCAAACTGAGAGGGCAGGCAAAAACTGGCATACTGAATTTAGGTAAGATAGTGTTTCTCTATTGTTTGGCCTTTTGAGTTGTTTGGAAGGGATGCCCTTGGCAAACCTGTTTTGGGGGTACCCCATATCCAACAGGAGAACCTCTTTCCCCAAAGGTCAGCTCCATGGAGGGTAGACATTTGACCCAACTCCCAGTTTTCCTAAAGTTCAGCCACTCATAATTCCATAGTTGCTTTGCCTCCATTTCTCATTGGAAAGAGGCCTAGAACTAGTATCAAAGCATGAATCTCTGGATAATAAGCAACTATTGCAATCGTATATTGCAAAATAGTTGCAATAAGCAACTATTTTACTGTTAAAAGACAACTGAAGGCGGCCGTTGTTTAGGTAAGTTTTTAATGTTTGATGCTGTATTGTTTTTAATATTCAATGGCTGGGAAAACCCAGCCAGATGGGTGGGGTATTATTATTATTAAATTATTATTATTATTTTTATTACTATTATTATTTGTTTGCTCTGCTTTCACCTGTCATTTCACTCATCAAGAATTGTGATATTGTCCCACTGTCTTTGGTCAGTGGTAGGGCTTCTCCTAGGCCATGGGTCTCTGCAGGTGCCATGTCTTGACATGGGTTAAGAAATATAATTATGCATATTCAGGAACTTACTGTTTTAGAATCAGACTGTTTTATTGTTATTTGCTTATAATACTATGCATTGAAGAACAGTGTAAATTTATATGTAATAACTAGTACGGAAAAAACTAGACCTGCACTACAACCAACAACTTCAACCTGAATAAAACGAATTATGGGCATAGCTAAAACAAATGGGAATTTGAGGAAATATCTGCAATACAGAAATTCTAGTTTTGAATTCCAATTTTCTTTGCCACCATAACCCTTTCTTTTATTCACAAGTCTAGATTTAGCAAGGCAAAATGATGGCCTTCCTGAATGAAACTTCAACAGAAAAATCACAAGCAAAAAAGACAAAACTACTTTATTAGAGTAAGCCAGGGTGATGAAAATTCCAACTCTGAATAAATTTCTGCATATTCAGGTCCTAGAACAACAATTCAGCCTTCCAATGTTTGAAGCTGAAACATTACGATATAAAACATTTCCCATAAATACTGCCTTTATGGAAATATTATCATGGAGAAAACAATAAATGCTTTACCACACAAGTAGTGTACTAGAAAGGCTTTGAACTTTCAGTTAAAATATCATGAAATTTTAGTAAGGTTTTACACATCAGATAGCAAGAATCAAATGTCAGTCCGGCTTCCGTGCTGGTCATGGGACCGAGACGGCTCTGGTCGCCCTAACAGATGATCTCCGCAGGCAGCTGGATCGAGGCGGGTCAGGGCTGCTGATTCTTCTAGATCTGTCAGCAGCCTTTGACATGGTCGATCACGAACTCCTGGACCACCGCCTTGCCGACGTGGGGATCCAGGGCACAGTCCTTCAATGGCTGCGCTCGTTTCTCTCTGGTCGGGGACAGAGGGTGGCGCTTGGGGGGGAATTGTCATCACGCCACTCCTTGGTGTGTGGAGTGCCTCAGGGTGCAATTCTCTCCCCGATGCTTTTTAACATCTTTATGCGCCCCCTCGCCCAGCTTGTCCGGAGTTTTGGGCTGGGTTGCCATCAGTATGCTGATGACACCCAACTCTATCTGTTGATGGATGGCCATCCTGACTCGGCCCCAGACACACTGACCAGATGTCTGGAAGCTGTGGCTGGATGGTTACGTGGGAGCCGGTTGAAGTTAAATCCTTCGAAGACAGAGGTCCTCTGGCTGGGGCGGGACGATATGGGATCGAGGGGGCAACTCCCATCTCTTGCGGGGGTGCAATTAGTGCCAGCACCGTCCGTTAAGAGTTTGGGTGTAATCTTCGATACCTCCCTCTCTATGGAGTCGCAGATTACAGCTATAACAAAGGCGGCATTTTTTCATCTCCGCCAAGCTAAGCAGTTGGCCCCTTATCTCTCTCGTCCTGACCTAGCCACTGTGATCCATGCGACGGTCACCTCCAGACTGGATTATTGTAACTCGCTCTACGTGGGGCTGCCCTTGAGACTGACCCAGAAACTCCAGCGGGTGCAGAATGCCGCGGCGAGACTCCTTATGGGGTCTCCGCTGCGAGAGCACATTCATCCGGTATTATACCAGCTGCACTGGCTCCCGGTGGAGTACAGGATCAGGTTTAAGGTGCTGGTTTTAACCTTTAAAGCCCTATACGGCCTAGGACCCTCGTACCTACGGGACCGCCTCTCCTGGTATGCCCCACAGAGAAACCTACGGTCTGCAAATAATAACATCCTCAAGGTCCCAGGCCTCAGAGAGGTTAGGCTGGCCTCAACTAGAGCCAGGGCCTTCTCGGCTGCAGCTCCAAACTGGTGGAATGCTCTGTCAAAAGAGACTAGGGCCCTGCGGGACCTGACATCTTTCCGCAGGGCCTGCAAGACAGAGTTGTTCCGCCAGGCCTTTGGTCAGGGCGCAGCCTGACTCCCTCCTCTGGCAACCTACACATAATTCTGCTTAATTGGTTGCCATCAATTTGATTTAATTAATTTTTATAATGAATATTTTTAGATTGTGTGATTATTTTACTGATTATTTGATTGTTGTTAGCCGCCCTGAGCCCGGCTTTGGCTGGGGAGGGCGGGATATAAATAAAATTTATTATTATTATTATTATTAGTTGGTAATCTTAAAAACCTGTTGAGATGCTGCAATTATTTTCCAGTTTCAGACACAGAAGCCCCAAGTTGGTATTAAACACACAATTTACCTGCTTTCCAATTGGAATACCTTTGTCTAATAAATATTAACTTACAATAATGGCCTCACAGTTAATAATTCCACCCATCCAAACACAAAATAAAGTTCCATAATCAAGCTTGTCAGCTTCAACACAACTTCCTCCCAAGTCAGTTTCAATTACATTACATGCAGTTGAGAAAAGCACTGTTGTATAAGCCAGGTCTTCTTTTGCTAGACACTGTTTATGAGACTCAAACAATCCAAAAATGATGTCAAAAGGGTGTGAGTCCAAGACCCCCTGTAAATAAGTTCTTTAAAAATATTTTTACCAAACTAATAATGAATAATAAAAATGATTCAAATATAATGTAGAATCGTTGCTGGAAAAGCCTTTGAGAAGGTAGACTTGAGAACTGCAGTTCTCACCATACCCACTTTTACCTCACCTAATTTTGCACTTCAGCGCGCGCGCGCACACACACACACACACACACACACACACACACCCCAGGGTTGACCATGGGTCAATGTGTCCCCTGACCTGAAAACAAATGGCCACTGCTTTTGAATCTCTGACTTTTCTCATTTCTAGTGGCTAAATAAGAGCTCTACTCTCAGTATGATCTTACCAGGCTTGGGTGCAATAACACTTTTCGGGTGTCAGAAATCATGTTCTCATTAATGTAATCTAAAAATAAATAGGGTTTTTGATCCCCAGCCCAAAACTATTGGTTCACATTGAATTGATTTTTAACTGTAAACCCAAAATCTCTCTCCCTGTCATATTGTGTGAATAGCAGGTATGCATAAGCAAGATCATAGTTATCTCCTCTAAACCAGTGGTGGATGTGTGGGTGAAATTGAACTCAAAGCCACTTACTTCACAGCCACATCTGTTACTTTCAGATCTACCATACTTTTCTGTGTGTAAGATGAGGTTTTTTATGATAATATACTTTTTAAAATTGGGACTCGTCTTATACATGGATAGTGCAGAGTGGGGACGGGGGATTGGTTTGTGCCACGAGCAGTAGATTGTCAGTGGTGATAGGGTGGCTGATTGGAGGCTGCGGCAAGTGTTGCTGTCAATTGGTTGCTGTAGCGGCGATTGGGCAGACGATTGGCGACTTCTGTGCCATGTTCGTTTAGCAGCGTTGGTCAGGCAGGGGTGAGCAATCTCCCCCCAGAGGGACGGAGATAGGGGGGAGTCTTATACACGGGGGTAGGGGTTATACACGGGAAAATATGTTATGTCCTGGTTCAGAGAACCTTTCTTACTCTCTGCACCTGATCAGTCAGCCATGCTGCATTGCAACCTATTTTCAAATTTAAGAGCACATTGACAAACTTGTATCACAGGGAGCCAGGTATAGGAAGAGATAGGTATAGGTATAGATGAAAATCTCTACCATAAATGCACATCCTCTCTGAACATCTGAGATTTTTAATGTAAACCTTCAACTTTTAATTCTAATTTGGTTATTACAAAGTTGAAATGTTCACTATAGTGCAAGTCACATCACCTCAATTTTCTCTCCCCCACCCCAACCTAGACATGAGGGGAAAAATAAAGTTTGACATTATAAATCAATATTTAAAAGGAAGAACAAACGCTGAAACTAGAGCCTTGAAAATATTAATACACTGAAATATAATTTTTCTAATAACTAAAATAGCGCTGGGACAAATAAAGTAATTAGCAGATCCTTTAAAG
This sequence comes from Podarcis bocagei, assembly GCF_964188305.1. Classification (NCBI taxonomy): domain Eukaryota; kingdom Metazoa; phylum Chordata; class Lepidosauria; order Squamata; family Lacertidae; genus Podarcis; species Podarcis bocagei. The sequence continues at coordinate 78,836,398 of NC_138129.1, read as the reverse complement.
TACAAAATACATAAAACAATCCAGGTTTGATTCTGCATTTGAAACTCCCCAATGAACATTGCAGACTTGGCAAAAATGATCAAACAATGAATTGTGTTGCTGCTGTCTGACACACAGATCTGCAACTATTGGAAACAATCCAAGTTTAACTCATCACACAATTTCCCCAAGGGAAAGAACAAACTACACTATACTGAATGTTCTCTAGAAAATTAGGGAACATACACTCACAACAAAATTGACTAGAAAGCCACCTGCATTCTTTTCCTGTACAAATGATACAAATAATGCTATAAATACTTTTAGATTAATGGAGAGTCATGAAAACACTATTAGCTGCACATTACTGAATACTGATGGAACTAAAATGGAAAGGAATCCTAAGCAAGGAAAAGAGTGTTTATTTTATTTCTCACTGGAGGGGGGGGGAAACAAATCTGAAGATGTACGTACATATTTCTGTCTCACATGCATAAAAGCTACACTATGCAGAAAACCATCAATTAATAATGAATTTGTTTTAGAAAGTCTACCTGGATCTGGAAATTGGTGCTTTATAATAACTGACCTTCTGTATAAAAATCCACATTATAGTTAAAAACATTTAATTATTTTGTAATACCACAATATCAAACTGAATAGGTGACTATTTTGACTAATGTGTTATGTATAAATAGTAGTTGTATCTAGATTTTGGAATAAAAGTGACTGCAAACCCCCAAATAGTTGCTGGCATTAAGATGTTCTATTTGAAAAAATGCTTCGAAATAACTTTGAGAAGTTTCAAACTGGAAGTCTCACATCATGTGTACATGAGGTGGAAGCCATGAGGAATATTAAGTTGAAGTATGTACCTGCACGATTACGTGTGCAAAATGCAATGTGTATGAAATGTGCAAATTTCCTTTCAGCAACCCTTTCACCCTTCTCACCATTGTGTCTCAGAGACAATGGAGGAGTGCACCTTTGAGGGTGAAGTAAAACCATTTGAGAGTTACAGCGTCTGCTGTGGCTGCAGAGACTGATATGGGAGAGAGATGTTTTGTTGCAGCGGGGGCAGATGAAGGTGTCCAGTTGTGCTGCTGCAGATTCACCATGGCGTTTATTCTTCCTATGCTCCTCCCAATGGTCATTCCTCCTCTAGTCACTGCTGTGGATACACAATCTGATTGTCTCCAGGCACTGCAGTCATCTGCAAGGGATTCCCACATGGCAGGGTTGATGTTGCTATGTGCCTTCATGTCTCATGTGCAGACATTTTTGTAACAGGCCTGGTCCCTGTAGAGCACATCCCTGGGGATCCTACCATCTTTTATTCTGTTGACATGACCAAGCCAGCCTAGATGTCGCTGAGACAGGAGTGCAAACATACTGGAAATGTCTTGCTGAGCAGTGGCTGAAGAGGTCAAAGGCCTTCATCAGGTCTATGAAGGCAACATACAAGGGACATCTCTACTCTTTGCGTTTCTCCCGTTGATGATGATGCGATGAGAAAATCATGTTGACCTCTGAGCTCTAAAGACACATTGACTTGGGAAAGGACCCTGCCAATGAGTGACTGTAATATGTTGAGATCTACACAAGCAAAGGCTTTCCCCACAGTACTCAACAGGGAGATTCCATGGTAGTCCTTATAGTCATGGAAGTAACATTTGTTCTTTTAGAGGGTCACAATGCTGGAGTCGCACATGTCTTGTGGCACGGATCCTTGTTCTCAACACTGCAAGAGGTGGCTGTGGAGGTGTATCATGAGGAAGGAACTGAAGCCGGCTTTCAGCACTTCTGTTGGGATTCTGTCCTATCCAGGGGCTTTGGCCAACAGTTGCTGGCATATTGTCTGGCAATCTGCTGGACATCGCTCCTTGCCTCTTTTTGCAGGACACCCGCTTGTAGCTCACAAGAGCCTAGTGCTTTGCAGCAATAACAGGCTCAATGTCCTTTAAATGGTGGGCTCAAACCAGCCAGGGATCTGTTGCTCTCTTTTGCAAAAGGAGGACATAGCTGTGTTGTAGGTTGCCTCTTTGGTGTAGTTCTGCCTTGCTTCAAAGGTATTGACTCACTTTGGAGTTTTGCTGTTATAACACAAAATAATCTTGACAATACCAAAATATTGGTCTTTTTGTTGCAAACACTGAAACAATGAAATTTGGGCAATAATTTGGAAACTTATAGTACTAATAGTGTTTGGAGCTTCTATAGAGTCACCTATTTGGTTGCAGTAGCACAGCCACAACTTTGCAGTTTATAGTATACAGTTAATGCTTTGCATGTATAAGCAATATCCCAGGTTATATCACTGGGATCTGTAGCTAAGAGACCCCAGGACCAGCTGGGATCAAAACTTGGAGGCACTGCTTTTCTTAATACTGTATTACTTCAGGCTGCATATTTTAATGCTCTCCTACCTGCACAAAATGGGGCGCGGGTGGTGCTGCGGGTTAAACCACAGAGCCTAGGACTTGCCGATCAGAAGGTCGGCGGTTCGAATCCCCGCGATGGGGTGAGCTCCCGTTGCTCGGTCCCTGCTCCTGCCAACCTAGCAGTTCAAAAGCACGTAAAAAGTGCAAGTAGATAAATAGGTGGGAAGCTAAACGGCTTTTCCGTGCACTGCTCTGGTTCACCAGAAGCGGCTTAGTCATGCTGGCCACATGACCCGGAAGCTGTACGCCGGCTCCCTCAGCCAATAAAGCGAGATGAGCACCGCAACCCCAGAGTCGGCCAAGACTGGACCTAATGGTCAGGGGTCCCTTTACCTTTACCTGCACAAAGCAAGTTAGCATAAAATAGAAATAGCTGGGGTTGAACACCTTTCCTTAAAATGCTAAGTTTTGTGTGGATGGGTGAGTGGATGTATGTACTTTATATGGAAGGCATTCAAACATGTGTTGCCCTCAGCTGCAAAATAACTATCCAGGAAAAGTTTTACCACCCAATTCTGATAAATGTTTAAATTGACCCTAAGATAGTAAGGTTTGCAAAGGCTCTGATTGAGCTATAAAGAATGGGTTTTCACAGGGAAAGCCACAGAGCAAAAAAGGGTGCATTTGGAAACATAATTTTAAAGCACAGACCATGCCTGGAAAGAAGAGAAGAAAGGTAAGTGTGGATAAGCCCTAAGATGATTCCCTCAAGGGCAAAAGATGGGCAATATCAGACACGTATGACAGAAGACATGAGGGACAAGGGCTTTCTAAAGTAATGAAAACTTAAGTCTTCTGTACTAAATACATTCTTCCCTTTAGCTCTAGCATATTATCACGAAGTCAAAAGCTGCCTTGTAATAACATTACCAGATCAAAACATCCTAAGTCTCAAACAATAAGTGCCCTATTGTCAGGAAGAAAACTTCAGGAAGCTCTAATCCTTTTATTTACTTGAACTTTCAGTTACTGGAACATATTTTACTTGAGTATTGAGTGGATCATTTTGGAAATAGCCTACCTTTCCACATGAATTAAATATATCTAACAATCAATTGCATAACAAATGATAGGAAGCTGACAAGTATTATATGAAATGAGAATCACTTCCAACACATTTAATTGCATTAACAAGTGGAAGATTTGTTTGTATAAATAAGGTTAACAAACTTTTAATAGACATTTTCAATTTTTTATTTGCAGCCAACACACAAGTGAGCTTATTTCACAAGGCAAAACACAAAGCTGTATACACCTACCAAATATTTATTCAGAAGCCTGAGCAGGTTTAAGTTTGGGTAACCTGGAGTTACTCAATTGCCCAGTTATTAGTAGACATCAGGGAGTTCTGTACAAGATTATAATCAGCCAATGAAGTTCAGCCTAAGTGCAAGAAAGTCTACTGATCATGAAAATGTTTAATGTTTATTTGTCCAGCAAATGGTCCAAAGGCACACTACAAAACTATCCCAATTATAACAAGTACAAATTATATTAAAATCATAAAGTAAAACTACAGAATCCATCAATAATAAAACTAGCAAAACAGCAGTACAGATAACTGCAATGCAATAAGAGGGAAAATATCCACTCAATCAAAGACCAATGCATTGATGGATCAGATAAAAGGACCATTTAGTCCAGCAATATGCTTCTACAGCAGCCAGATAGATGCCTCTAAATATTCACAGGCATTGTAACTGCCTTTTCCACACAGCTGGTGCTCAAAAGCTGCTTCTGAACATTTATGAATTATTTCTTTACTCAATTTATATGCGGTTTAACTACAAACATTTAAAAGGGATGCGTATAGATTGGAAAATAAGATTTTAAAACAGTTAAAACATTAAAACCAGACTTTAATCGAAACTCCTATTGAATTTTTTTTTAAAGTATTGGTAGGGACTGGAAATTCAACTGAACTCAATCGGAAGGGAGTTCTACAAAACTGGGCCACAATGCTGAACACAGAGATTCTCATGAGTACAATGTTTCTGAGCCCCAGGAGACCACTAATAGTGTCTCCCTTGAAGTTTGGCTGGTACAACACGTGGCCTGAGGGAACCCTTCACAACATTTGGCATTCCCCAGGCCCCAGCAACACTTGTCAGGCCTAGTTATCCTTCCAATCTCGGTGCCTCACTTTCCTGGCTTTGAAAAGTCAGCATGTGGACAGGGTGTCAAATTTTGGCCTCTCTGCCCCTGGTGTGCAGCACAAGACAGTGTCAAAGTACACTTACAGTCCACTTGGTATGAAAAGTTGGACCAGCCTGTTCTTCGACCTTAGTGACTGGGCAGGGATGTAAGGGTTTAGGCTAGGTTTCCTCAAACTTGGCCCTCCAGATGTTTTTGGCCTGCAACTCCCATGATCCCTAGCTAGTGGTCAGGGATGATGGGAATTGTAGTCTCAAAACATCTGGAGGGCCGAGTTTGAGGAAGCCTGGTTTAGACAGTCCTTGAGGTATCCTTGACCCAAGTTGTTAGGGTCTTGTAAATTAATGCAAGAACTCTGAATCTGGCCCAGAAGTGTATGGGCAGCCTGTGCAACCTTTTGAGAACCAAAGTTATGTGTTGTCAATGCATAGAGGAGATGATTAACATGTAACACTGATTTCTGCAAAATAAGATCCCATTATATTATCTTGACTCACATATCAAAAGAAGACCTTATAAAAAAGCAACCTGTAACTGACCAATTATCTCTGGGAATTTTTTTTTTAATGCGATACAATTTATTTCTTACATATAAATTCCACCTTTCTTCCTACATGGAACCCAAGGTGGCATAAATGTGATCCTAGGAAGGTCTGCCATTTCATCTCTTAAAATGTACCTGAAGCTGTTCAGACCTGTCATTCTTACTTCTCTCACTGAGTGAAAAACTCATTACAATATTTATGTGGGACAGCTACAGGCCCACAGGTTTATAAACACCACAGCACTTCTATACTGCAGATTTGTAGCTGTGAGTTTAGGAACTTATTGTTGCAAGCATCTTCCGAATATGGAAATTTGCAATGATTTGAGTACACTGGATCAACAGGTGTCTCCTTTTCTCACAGTGTGGAATTCAGTCTTGAGTACCATGCGGCCATTACTTCAACCAAAATGTAACAGCAATATTTAAGGGTTTTTAAGATACAGCAAGAGATAACCTTCTACAGTTAAATGTGCTGTCAACTATGGTTTATCCTTGAAAAATGCCTTATTCTTAGTTTTCCTCAAGCAATTCAGTATTTCAGTAAGGCAGCTTGTCAAACACCAGCAAGCCAGTTCTTCCACATTCACATTTAAATTTACAGAGCAACTCTCCACTGGGGAGGAAGCACTGCCACAATGCTGCTTTTCATCAACCTATTTCAAAATGTTCTATGCCTTATTCCTTTAACTTCTTGAATTTTATATGCCTTAATATTCCAGTCTCATCCAACCCAGATGCATTTAGGCAAGCTAAGCAATATAATATCCGATTTAGCAACTTCTCTCTAAAATTAGGCTTTTAAAAATGAGTGCTATTACCAAGGAGTGATTTCTGGAATTTTGTTTACCTGATGTGGAGTGTTCAGAAATTCTAATGCAAAAGAAACAGAAAGCCATTTTGAAGCTTCATTAGGGAACAAAGCTTATTTAAGTAGCTATCTACGTTCAAACTGTAAGCAGTTTGCATTTCCTCACAGTTCTCTTCACTCACATTTTTATAGTATTATCGGCACCACACAACGGTAGTCAGTCATCAACTGTCATATAGTATAACACCGTTGCATTTTATATATATATATTTAGCCAACAACTTATAATACAATTCAGTCAGTTATGCATACAGCATTTCCAAGATTTCAGAGTCCTGTTTTTCTCTCCCTAAGGAAGCACATGAAGCACAGCAATCCATCAGGGTGAATGAGAGGTCTGTACATGTCTTCAGTATCTTCATCCAATCCTCTCCCTCTCACCTTGATATAAGTTATTGATCCACCAGACCATGCAGCAAGCAGAGAAGGGCTGTATGGGGACACAGAAGTTTACAGATCTCCCTCCCACTGACCCCAATAGCCCCAACTGCTGTATATTCATGCATGTAGGGTGTCCTCTGTGGGCAGGCTTGTACTCTTACTATTTTTGAACAGCTTACTGTATTTAGACTTTGAACTGCTACTTGCTTTCAAGTAAAAAAAAAAAAAAAGCTCTACTGAATAGGTTAAGGTTTTCAAGTATTAACCTGTTTTATCAAAAGGCTGCCAAAATCCAGAAACACTAGTTGGTCTCATGGCCAACATTAAACTTCAGAGTCACAAAAATCTGACTCCCAGTGCCAGATTTAGATAGGTGGTGCTCTTTTTATATGTAAATACAAAGCTCCATTGCTTTCAAAATGGTACAGCTAACCATATGTTCACTTTTCACCCTCAGAACTTATTGCCAGAAATTCGGGTCTTCAGCTAGATTGAATCCTTTAAAACAGTAGATGCCAGCAGAAAAAACTTCTTCTTGCTGGAGAGGAGGTTGTTGATTTTCCTCCCCAAACACAGCCCTTTGTGCCACATTGAGAAGCCATCTGGAGTAAATTCAGTCTTCAGAAATACCTTTTTAAGGGCTCCCATGGGAAAGGCAGGACATTGTATATACACTACTGAATTGTAATCTGGATCATGGCCAAAGCATTTTTTGCTCTATAAGACTCACTTTTTCCCTCCTAAAAAGGAAGGGGAAATGTGTGTGCGTCTTATGGAGTGAATGCAGGCTGCACAGCTATCCCAGAAGCCAGAACAGCAAGAGGGATTGCTGCTTTCACTGTGCAGCGATCCCTCTTGCTGTTCTGGCTTCTGAGATTCAGAATATTTTTTTTCTTGTTTTCCTCCTCCAAAAACTAGATGCGTCTTGTGGTCTGGTGCATCTTATAGAGCGAAAAATACGGAATGTATATGCCCAACAACATTACTACATAAATTGTTAATGAGGAGCTATAATTGTTATTAAATGTTTCTGTTTTTTTAAAAAAACTACTTTCAAACTCAACATAATATTCCAAAGTTAAATACAAGGTAAAGTAGAAAAAGAATCAAGTCACAACACACACACACACACACACACACACACACACACACGTGTGTGTCAAAATTAATGTTTGCGCAAAGTATTGGAAGACACAAGACCTACCCACCTTGGAAGAATGACAGATGAAGGTGATTGACTACATGGGATTGGCAGAAATGACTGGCAGAATCCGAGACCAGGGAAGAGAGACGGCGGAAGAAGATTGGAAGAAATTTAAGAACTATCTTAAGAAATATTGCAAAATCAATGTGTGATAGAATGAGGCGGCTTTAAAAATCAAATGGAGTACAGCTGTAAAGATTAAGTTAAAAGAAAAGAAAGGTTGACAATTAGATAAAATTAAGGGTGAGGATTTGCTGAACTAAATATTTAAAATGGGAATACAGAAAGGGGAGGTATGAGGAGGTCGGTGAAGTAAGTTTTAAGAAAATAAGGTTCTGAAATTATACTTGTTCTTTTTTTGATTGTGTTTGTGTATTGTTTTGTTTGATATAATTTGTAAAACTTTAATAAATATCTTTTAAAAAACAAAAACAAATGTTTGAAATTAATATTTGATTTTTTTAGCATTCTAACCTGTCATTTGTCCTGTACTTTCCCATTTTCTAAGCAATTGAATAAATGAAAAGGCTATTCTCTCCCAGTCTACCTAAGCAAAGACCACACAAAGCAAGGATTATGGGATTACAGAGTGTTAATAAAGAGGTGGACTTTGCTTTGTCAACCTTAAGTAGTATCTTACTACAGAGGTAGCCCAAGATATTTTGCTGCCTGCAGCAGAAAATATAACGCTGATAAGAACAAACCAAATAAATGAAAATTTGAGGCCACTTGTGAATATGTCAACATTTGCTACCTGAGGGGGTTGCCTTAACCTGCCTAAAAGGCTTTTTTTATTTACTACTTTGCAGCAAAAACTTTCAGGGTCTATGCATAATGCTTTATTTTTAACAACACTTCTGACTTTTTATATGCAGCAAATGGTCCAAAGGCATAATAACTATGGTATCTGAAGTTTCATTAAGAAGTTTCAAACTAATTGACCTATTACTATTTTCATATTCAAAGCATGATTGGATTGGCTGACAATTGGATAACAATCCCATTTCAGGTAAAACAATGCTGTGTTCTTGACCTGCTCTGTGGAGTACTGCAAGACAAGTTTTTCTCTAGGCTTATCACACAGCACTCCTGCAATATCTAAAAACAAAGCTGTGGCAGGGTGCCAGTTCTGTTCTGATTGGTCCTGACCAGGTGGCTACAGGCTTTACAGATGCACCATGGGATAAACCCACAGGAAAGTACCTCCTTTAGCACTTTACTTAATTTTTAAAAATGAATCCTCTTCATAACAGCTTTCCATTGTAATATTTAACAGCTAAAAAACATCCACAACGGAGGTTCTAATGTAAAGAACCTCCTGGATGAAACTGTCTAAATGAAAAACATTCAGGTGGACTTTCAGTAATATTACAGCATATGGCTGAAAACCACCATTTAATTCTTTACTCATTTATTTAGAAACTGCTTTCAGTAGCACACACCTAGGCTGGTGTAAAGTTAACACAATATTATATGATAATATTTCTCATATAAAACATGAACAGGTGCAACTACAGGTTACTAAAACAACATTTAGCTGCTGTATTTGGTATAATTAATCTTCCTGAACAAAATGCAGATTTACATTATGATACTCAGTAAATTTAAGAGGTGTTTTATAGTATCACTCTACATATGGCTGGCCTATTACTGACGGCATATATTTAAGTTTTGCATACCACTGCAAGTCTTCCCAGGGACAGTTAACTAGTGGAATGGAATAGTCATCACTGGTGCTCTAGATGAGTTATATCTTATCCTATTTTGAAGGCATGTAATGCCACAAAAATTATATATAGTAAATTATCTCCTACTCAGCTTACTGTTGACATGAAATGCCAGCCCAAATATTTATCCAAGTAATGTTTCCTAATTTGAGGAAACAGCTGCATGGTGAGTGTCAAGTTGAGTACACAGTAACACCACATACTAGATCTACCTACTTATAGTTTTAATGAAGGAGACCAAGATGGAAGTGTTCCAAGTTATTACACGTCCTTTGAATTAATGTTAGACAGTAATAAAAATGAGTGAGAGTCAAAGAAGATTTCACCCAATTTCCAGTATTCAAAACTCGTAGGTATAATCTAAGTAAAATGAAGCACTTCCAAATCAAACCGGTTTCAATGGGCAACATAAGCATGTACTTAAAAGTTCTTCCTGAAAGCATTTTGCTTCACCCTTCTTCTTCTCTAATAGCAAAATCCTGTGAGTCTGCTCAAGTACCTCTCACTGAGTTTAATAGGGGTTTACCCAAGCTAAGTGGATGTTCCTATACACTGGCAGAGGAAGAAGAGTGCGGGGGGAGCGCACCGCCCCCAGCAGTGCGATCCCGGTGGGGTTTCATCACTTCTGCCCACCTGCCATGTGCGCCACACCCCCAGGACGCACGCCAGTCCCACCCCTGCCTGCTGATCCTATAGGATGTTCCTATATTTGAAGACAATGCTAACAGCTATACAATCAAATTTCAGAGAGATTACTCACCACCCTTAATTATTCACTCAAAAAACTGCATAAAACATACCTTAGATGCTAAGTTCTACACAGGTCCCTGGGATCTGTTTGCATGAATGGTGGTGAACAGCATTTTAAAATTAATACAGGCTTTAATATATGTATACATACAGGAATGTAATATTCCGAAGGAAATTGTTTTACTAAATTACAGAAGTTTCCCAAGTGCCACATTTTGTTAAAAAGCCTCAGAGTGTACCAGTTTCAGATTTTTTTAAAAATTCTGACAAATTCTGAAAGCTAAAAATATGGCATTTTGAATAAGAGTAATTTTCAATGCTTTTTCATGCATCTTTTGAAAAAAGTAAAGGGAATGGTGTAAAATTTACTGTATTTTAAAACTGAAAATAGGAATGAGTCAAAACACTGCTAACATAAAGTTTCTTGCATTAATAATACTATTCTAGAATACATTTTAAGTTAAAAATGTATTAAAAGTTCCACAGGAGTTGAGTTTAAATGCTTAACTACACTTGCTCATGAAACATACCCCTACCAACTGTTGATCTTTGACACTATAGCAACAAGTGAACATTTGTTCAGAAGGAATGCAGAGTATGCGATTGGGGGAAGGGGAGGTGGTCACAATTTAAGTCAGCTAGATCGTTAGACTTAAAAGTTAATTGGAACTCTAAGCTATCATTTATTGCATGGATTTCACAGGTAATTTTGATAGTACATAGATTTAATCTGAGCCAGTTAAACATAGCTATATTATTCAATATACTCTTGAAATTATCTGAATACGGAGAATGTGGGCCTTCAACACTTGAGGCTAACACTGATATTTTTACCTAAATCTACATCAACTTAAAATGTATTCCCAAATAATCCCCTACCAGAGATCCCCAAACGTTCGCTGGCAAACATTTTTTCTAGCAGCCACAATGGCTTGACACTCATGTTTCTTTTTCCACTTGCAGTGAGGTTCTTTTGCCAGGTAATTTTGCCTGGGTTTTTACAGAGGCTTGCTGGGAAGGATGTGCAGGTATTTGTGCCAAGCCTTGTATGCGCCACACTATTGCAGAATCTCAGTCTAGCCCGATAGTATTTTGGAAAGAGGCATAATCAATCTCTCAGAACTGTTCAGCGTTATTTTCCAACATGTTAATCTAATAAGAAGTATATTTAGATGTTCTCTCTACTGATCACCAAACTTAGGTTTATGGTTACCACTGTAACCATATTTGCAGGTGCTGGATATATAAATAAAATTCCTTTGGCTTGGAGTTTCCCTCTGTCAAGGAAGCATGTGTGGGATGCCCCACGTTACCTTAAAGACACAGACATAAATAAATAAAATAAATAAAGCTTCAGAAATAAAGCTTCAAGCACCATAAGAGAGCTACAGGAATTGAAGAAATATTCAGAAGTCTTCACTTACTAGTTATCAAAAGGTCTGAAGGACAGAACTCATGGGATACATAATGGAGCAATTTTCAGAGTCATTGGAACTTGTGGTTGCTTCTTGCAATTCAGTCACATGCAGAAATGACTTTATCCACTCCTAGCAGTATTCAATAAATTTAATAAAGCACATAATGGTAGCTGTACAGAGCCAGCCACACATACAGAAAGCACATGCAACAATACCAAGTGGTCCAATGGTCAGGTGAATTTTAGTCTTGGAGTGGTACCCTGTCCTTACTCAATAATAATCATCCAATGTATCAGATGAGCCGCAGAATTAATTTCATAACCAGCACTGATTTGATTAGATTTCTGCATTGAGGGGGTTGGACTAGAATCATAGAATCATAGAGTTGGAAGAGACCACAAGGGCCATCGAGTCCAACCCCCTGCCAAGCAGGAAACACCATCAGAGCACTCCTGACATATGGTTGTCAAGCCTCTGCTTAAAGACCTCCAAAGTAGGAGACTCCACCACACTCCTTGGCAGCAAATTCCACTGTCAAACAGCTCTTACTGTCAGGAAGTTCTTCCTAATGTTTAGGTGGAATCTTCTTTCTTGTAGTTTGGATCCATTGCTCCGTGTCCGCTTCTCTGGAGCAGCAGAAAACAACCTTTCTCCCTCCTCTATGTGACATCCTTTTATATATTTGAACATGGCTATCATATCACCCCTTAACCTCCTCTTCTCCAGGCTAAACATGCCCAGCTCCCTTAACCGTTCCTCATAAGGCATCGTTTCCAGGCCTTTGACCATTTTGGTTGCCCTCCTCTGGACACGTTCCAGTTTGTCAGTGTCCTTCTTGAATTGTGGTGCCCAGAACTGGACACAGTACTCCAGGTGAGGTCTGACCAGAGCAGAATACAGTGGCACTATTACTTCCCTTGATCTAGATGCTATACTCCTATTGATGCAGCCCAGAATTGCATTGGCTTTTTTAGCTGCCGCGTCACACTGTTGGCTCATGTCAAGTTTGTGGTCAACCAAGACTCCTAGATCCTTTTCACATGTACTGCTCTCAAGCCAGGTGTCCCCCATCTTGTATTTGTGCCTCTCATTTTTTTTGCCCAAGTGCAATACTTTACATTTCTCCCTGTTAAAATTCATCTTGTTTGTTTTTGCCCAGTTCTCTAATCTGTCAAGGTCGTTTTGAAGTGTGATCCTGTCCTCTGGGGTGTTAGCCACCCCTCCCAGTTTGGTGTCATCTGCAAATTTGATCAGGATGCCCTTGAGTCCATCATCCAAGTCGTTGATAAAGATGTTGAATAAGACCGGGCCCAAGACAGAACCCTGTGGCACCCCACTAGTCACTCTTCTCCAGGATGAAGAGGAACCATTGATGAGCACTCTTTGGGTTCGGTCAGTCATCCAGTTACAAATCCACTGAGTGGTAGCATAGTCAAGACCACATTTTACCAGTTTCTTTACAAGAATATCATGGGGCACCTTGTCAAATGCCTTGCTGAAATCAAGGTAGGCTACATCCACTGCGTTCCCTTCATCTACCAGGCTTGTAATTCTGTCAAAAAACGAGATCAGGTTAGTCTGACATGACTTATTTTTCAGAAATCCATGCTGACTATTGGTGATCACAGCATTCCTTTCTAGGTGCGCACAGACTGTTTGCTTAATGATCTGCTCCAGAATCTTCCCTGGTATTGATGTCAGACTGACTGGGCGGTAATTATTTGGGTCCTCTCTTTTCCCCTTTTTGAAAATTTGCCCTCCTCCAGTCTGCCGGGACTTCGCCTGTTCTCCAGGAATTCTCAAGGATGACTGCCAGTGGTTCTGAGATCACATCTGCCAGTTCTTTTAATACTCTTGGATGCAGTTCATCTGGCCCTGGAGACTTGAATACATCTAAACTGGCCAAGTATTCTTGTACTATCTCCTTAGTTATTCTGGGCTGTGTTTCCTTTGCTGAATCATTTGCTCCAAATTCTTCAGGTCGGGCATTGTTTTCCTTATCGGAGAAGACTGAGGCAAAGAAGGCATTGAGGAGTTCAGCCCTTTCTGTGTCCCCTGTTTGCATTTCACCATCTTCTCCTCTGAGTGACCCCACTGTTTCTTTGCTCTTCCTTTTGCTACGAACATACCCATAGAAGCCTTTTTTGTTGCTTTTAACCTCTCTAGCAAGCCTGAGTTCATTCTGTGCTTTAGCTTTTCTGACTTTGTGTCTACACATGCTGGCTATTTGTTTGAATTCCTCTTTGGTGGTTTCCCCCCTTTTCCATTTTTTGTACACATCCTTTTTTAATCTTAACTCAGTTAAAAGTTCTTTAGATAGCCACCCTGGCTTCTTTAGGCACCTTCCATGTTTCCCTCTCATTGGTATTGCCTGACGTTGTGCTTTTAGTATCTCCCTCTTAACAAACTCCCAGCCATCATGAACTCCCTTTCCTTTTAGTATTACTGTCCATGGGATCTCACCCAGCACTTCCCTAAGTTTTATGAAGTCGGCTTTCTTAAAGTGAAGAAATTGAGTCCTAGTATGCTTGGTTGCTCCTTTCCGCTGTATAGTAAACTTCAGAAGAGCATGATCACTCGCGCCTAATGATCCTTCCACTTCTACCCCACTAACCAGATCATCAACATTGGTTAGGACCAGATCTAAAATGGCTGTTCCTCTTGTTGCTTCTCCCACTTTCTGGACAATGAAGTTGTCTGCAAGGCCAGTGAGGAATCTGTTTGACCTTATGCTCTTGGCTGAGTTTGACATCCAACAAATATCCGGGTAATTGAAGTCCCCCATTATTACTATCTCCTTTCCTTTTGCATGCTTGGCCATCTGTTCCAGGAAGGCATCATCTATGTCCTCCGTTTGGCTTGGGGATCTATAGTAAACTCCCACAATGAGGTCCCTGTTATTCTTCTCTCCCTTAATTTTGACCCAAATGCTCTCACTTTGGCTTTGATGTTCTAAATCTTGGATCTCTTCACAGGTATACACATCCCTGACATATAACGCCACTCCTCCTCCTTTCTTGTCTGGTCTGTTTCTCTGAAATAGATTGTATCCCCCCATTATTACATTCCAATCGTGGGACTTATCCCACCAGGTTTCAGTGATGCCTATTATGATGCCTACTAAATGACCCTCAGGGTCCTTTCCAACTCTACAATTCTATGATTCAGAGCTTTATATATTCACTAAACTCTAGATTGCACAACACTCTGTTTTTCAGTTTGGAATTCTAAGTATCTGTCATTCAGTGTCTGTGCCCTACTCAGCATAATCAACCCCTAAAGAGAGCTTTCCAGATATTATACTAGCTGAAGCACCTATAATGATATGCAGCCAATCCATACCACGTAAAAGTCCTGATGATACTGGTGGGTGTCTGGTTTACTGATAACCTAGACGTCTGTGACCATTACATAAAATATGATTTGATGAATTACAGAGCTGTAGTTTTACCTCATTGTTTTATAGTTATTGGTTGTGAGAAAAGTGTTAATTTGCTTATTTATTTGTAATTACATTCTCTTGGAGAGGCAATACTATGCTTGGTACTTCTGTGGAGGAAATTCACAGGCATACACTACACCCTAGAGGAAACAACTCTTAAAAAGCACATAGTTTAAAAGCACATAGTGAGAAGGGATGGGAGCAGGAATCCTCCAACAATGATCATATAGACTTACAGATCAGGACTTTCTTTTCCCTTGCTTTAATTCTTCATTGTGGCCCAATTATGCCAACCCCCCCCCCCAAAAAAAAACCCTGAGGTCAGGTTCCACACAGCTTCAAAGATTTTGATAACCTGGGGTTTCCCCTCATCCTTAGAAGCTGTCTTATACTGAATCAGGCTATTGATCCACTGAGTTCAGATTTGTTTATGCTGACTGCCAGCAGATCTCCATAGTTTCAGACTAGGGACATTCCAAGCTATACCTAGTGATGCAGCAGATTGAACCTAGGTCCTTCTGCATGCAAAGCAGATGCTCTGTCACTGAGCCATGGTTGTTTCAGGTCATATCACCAATGCCATGGCTACAGAGTCACTGGAAAATAGGAGTACTTTTTTAAACGGAAATGGCCTGGTTCACACATAACACAAACCAAGGTTTCATGAACAAACCACAAGTTTATCCAATAAGTTTTCCAGCAAATGAAAAAATACCCATGGCTTGTTTCTCTTAAATTTGAATTATTTCCAAGCAGCTCTTACCACGTGCCTTTGTAGCCTTGGTGAGTGTCTGGGTGTCAGGTGGCCAAACAAACCATGGTTATTAAGGAAGGGTTATATGTTCATGTTATGCAAAACCATAATTAAAACAAACCAAGATTCATAAGCCAACAAACTACTGTTTCAGTTTGTGCTTTTTTGATAGCTTAACTCCGGTTTGTTTACTAAGAAACAAATAAGGGTTTGATAAACCATAGTTTAATAAACCCTGGTTTAGTGCTGTGTACCAGTTCACATTGAAGCAGAGTGATCAGTGATTTTACCTTTTTTTAGTGATGCATATTAAGTTAACCAAATAAATGCACAATGCTGCCAAAATGACCACGATAGAAACATATTGATCAGCATATAAATTAATTGAATCTACTTGCATACCCCATGCTCTGAAGATGATGCTAAAATTTTAGGAACTTTCAATGTAATTACTTTAAGAGCTTTAACCTGCTCCATACTAAAATCCTAACAGCACATAAGTTTTAGCTGAAAATGTCACTAGATTAAAAGCTTAATTAAAAACCATTAAATCTTTAAAGGTTAATGGTTAAAAGCACAATACCTCCCTGTTCTTCCACTACTACTCAATTATTTCCTTTCTCAAACGGCTCAATATATTCAAGAGCCCTCACATTTAGCAGCAGTGACATGAATTGACCAGAATATTAGCCATGGATATGGGTAAAGCTCTGTTTAGCTATAAAGTTCATAAGGTGGTTTTAATCAAATAGAGTAACTATATCCTGCTCCAAATTTACCTGACCCAACTACAACTTGTTCTGAGCTTCCTGGCAGAAGGGTGGGATACAAATGCAACTAAAACAAATTTAGGAGTATTTTATTCCAAGTTTCAGGGAATACTGTCATTTATGAATCCACATTCATAAACTGGCATTTCCATTCATAAATTGGCATTTCCTTGTTTGTATTATTAAGCCCACCTATTAATTTCAACTTCAACATTAGTAACTGGTTTTGAGCTATTTGGACATTAATCAGTATGGTGGAAAAAGAAGTGAGTGGGGTTTCAAACAATTCCATGCCTCTACAATATAGATTACCAAGCCAAACAACATTGTTCAAAATCATACCTTATGTAGTATGTGTTAAATATGACCACCACATATGCTCAATTTTACATCACAAAACAGCAAGGCTGTAAAGTCTATGGCAACACACACCACCCTCCAAAGTATTCTTCACTTTCACTATCCACAACATGATCCACAACACGCCCATATCAAAGCAACTGAGTCAGAATCCTATTCTGCCTATCTATGGCCTGTGTGAACATATACAACCAAGGATGGCAATTAGGCAGTAGTAGTGACAACTTGTAGGGACGCGGGTGGCGCTGTGGGTAAAACCTCAGTGCCTAGGACTTGCCAATCGTATGGTCGGCGGTTCGAATCCCCGCGGCGGGGTGAGCTCCCGTCTTTCGGTCCCAGCTCCTGCCCACCTAGCAGTTCGAAAGCACCTCTAAGTGCAAGTAGATAAATAGGTACCGCTTTATAGCGGGAAGGTAAACGGCGTTTCCATGTGCTGCGCTGGTGCTGGCTCGCCAGAGCAGCTTCGTCACACTGGCCACGTGACCCGGAAGTGTCTTTAGAGAGCGCTGGCTCCCGGCCTCTTAAGTGAGATGAGCGCACAACCCTAGAGTCGGACACGACTGGCCCGTACGGGCAGGGGTACCTTTGCCTTTTAGTTACAACTTGTACTTACTGAAAGAATGGAACTCCCACCCAATCTTCAAACTTCATCAAAATCAAAAGCCATACAGCTAAAAGGTTTGGGTGACTAGGAAAATTTGGTCCATGTTCACTAAGTAATGCCTAGCTATCATTTGTACTGATCTGCCAGAGCCAAACTCAAGAGGGGACGCACAGGCTGCATTCTTTATTTGAGGCCAAACATCAACATTATGAGTTCAGAGGCAATGGCCAGCAGAATTTATCACTACTTCCACATCACCTTCTTCTGTCTATGGAAGTTATGCAAAGGAGTGGGGCAAAAAGATGAAGTAAGCAAGACATTCAGCAACCCTCACTTTGAATTCTTGCAGCCCCCCATTTCAGTCTCCAAGCCAAATAATTTCACACCTTATTTTACAACCAAATTCACACCACTACTGGACCAAGCAGGAAATTCAATCTGTTTTGGAATATTTAACTGTTGGCACTGCACAGGCATGTACAAGTAGGGCTCACAACCAAAGCTGCCCTTCACATAAATGAAGGCACAGAGACACAAACTTGCAGTTAAAAAACCTACAAGCACAGGAGCATGCATTTTCTCATTTTAATTTTCTAGGAGGCTACAAATCTTCTGTGTTTACATTTTAGTACCATGACTCTTATGTCCAGACTAGGTTATGGGTATAAATGCTGCTTTAGGATACAACACAGAGAATTCCTTTTGACAGCACTATTTTCCCTAAAGCACAGAAGTCTCCTAAATGGAGATCTGTATGCTGATTAACAGAAGCTCAGACATCCTAAAAAAAGTGGGGGGAAACTGTTAGGAAATAAGTCTTAATGCACAGAAACAAGTTTCATACTCATAGTGTTTTGTTTAGATCTCACTGATGCCTAACAATCTAGATCTTGCTCTCGGCACAATGGGATAGAGTTGTTTGCTGATTCTGCAACAAAGCCCATGTATAGGTATGATGGCACTGTGTTCCTTTAAGATGTAAAGCTTAGAAAAGTTCTGATTTTAAAAGCAGAAGGATAAATATACTTAATTCACTTGGATGAGGCAAAACTGCTATAATACTTTGGCAAGAAAGTGGGACTTTTGAATTCAAACAAAAGAATAAGGGCACACTTCTTGTTGATTTGTTGACAGCAGCATAAGAAGTGAGGAAAATGTATCATTGTTGCTCAAAAGCAATCTCACTGGGCATTTGGCAGATCTTCTCAGAAATTTATTCTGCTAAGGTACAGGTCTATAAAGCACAATGCTCGCTTTGAATCTACTACAAAGAAAGAAAGAAAGAAAATATTCCTAGAAAGGAATTCATGCCAGGTTAGCTGGTACCAGCTTCTTATTTACCTATATTATGAATATTATGTTCCATTAAGTACTGAAAAGTACTTGTCTGAAGGATTCAGTTCTTACTCCGCAGAGGATACAATGAAGAAACAGTATCCCCACTTGAAAGTTTCAACATCTGCGATATTATAAATTATATTTATTCCTGTTGGATTTCCCCCCTCATTTCAAGTAAGAGCAACTGTTTAAGCATTCTCCTGAAACAGGCTATGAATTTCTTTTAAATGTATTTTGTAAGAAAAACTTTCGCCAGGTCACACAAACCTCCCCAGCCCTGTTTTGCACCCTCATTTGGTGTTTTTACAGGGCTGGAATGTGTTCATGGAACTCCAATAATGTTTCTTGCTTGCCTAGATGGAGGGGGATGTGCAGGTGCGAAGAAACTACCAAACTGTTCAACGGTATTGCTTCACTCATTTTTGCCTCTTGCTCCACCTATCAATAGAAATGGCCCCAAGAAAGCTGACCAAAAGGAAATGTGGATCTGCAGATGAAAAGGTTTCTCCTTCCCTAGTCTTAATCATACTACTGTACATCACCAGTAGAGCAAGTATAATCAGCTTGCTTCTTACCCATTTACATCAGAATTCAAAGAAGAATTGAAGTACCGTATTTTTCGCCCTATAGGACACACTTTTCCCCCTCCAAAAATGAAGGGGAAATCTGGGTGCGTCCTATGGGGCGAATGCAGGCTTTTGCTGAAGCTTGGAGAGCGAGAGGGGTCGGTGCGCACCGACCCCTCTCGCTCTCCAGGCTTCAGGAACACATCCGCAGCCTAGGCAGCCCTACGGGAGGTCCGGCAGGGATGTCTAGGCTGCGGATAGCAGCCTGACGCTCAGCAGGCGGGGTGCCCTGAAGCAGAGCGCCCCCCGCGCCAGGCAGACATCCGCAGCGTGGGGAGCCTTGCAGGAGTTCCCCACAAGGCTCCCCACGCTGCGGATAGCAGCCTGCCGCCCGGCGGGCGGGGCGCCCTGAAGCAGAGCGCCCCCCGCGCCAGGCAGACATCCGCAGCGTGGGGAGCCTTGCAGGAGTTCCCCACAAGGCTCCCCACGCTGCGGATGTCTGCCTGGCGCGGGGGGCGCTCTGCTTCAGGGCGCCCCGCCCGCCGGGCGGCAGGCTGCTAATCAGGAAATCCAAAGCTACTACAACACTGCCACCAGTCTTTTCGCCACTGCTTAACAAACGATGGTGCCACTACGCCCTCAAGAAAAAAAAACTATCTCAAAAGAAGTCTGTGAGTCTAAACATTTTTCCATTTTTACCAGATGCCAATTTTTAAATGTTTCTTTTTTAAAAAGGGAAGTTTAATTTTGTTTATGACATGCCCATTTACAAAACAACTTGCTCAATGTTTCACAGAGGAAGTTAGCAAAGTAAAAACCACAACTTCCTGTATACCGCAAAATATACTCAAGAGAAGACAGCCACTGTTCCTTCTAAACATTTCTTTGCTCATATGCTAGCAAGTAAGAAATTAGCTACAAAAATACATTTCAAGCTATTGGGAGTTATTGAGAAGCAGCTGACACACCTTCTGAAAGAATGGCTTCTTTCAAATAAAGTAGAACATCTGCAAATTTCCTGACATCATTCACCAGTTGCATGATGTACTCTGGGTCCACAACAGTGCTGTCATAGCAGTCCGAGTTGGAGCTAATGCTGCTCAAAGAACTGCTCTTGGTGCTGCGCCCCATCCCCCAGGTTCCTGAATTAGAGATGGTGAAGAAATTGGAGGTAGGCAGTTTGGTTAATCCTAAACCACGCTTGTTGCCACCACCGTTCTGTCGCAACATCCCAGCCACTGCAGAGCTTATGAAATTTCCAGAGTTAACATTCAGTGTTGCTTATGGTCCATCTGCCAAGCAAAATAGTGTCCTGAGGGAAGAAAAAACAGAAACAAATATGAGTCAATTGAAAAGAGAACAGGAATACAACATTATTTAAATGCTGTTGTTGAATATACCTTTTTCATATTAAAAATGTTATTCTATTAATACAATCCCACATACTCAACATACACAGCCCACATACAAACTCTTAAAATTACTAAAGTATATTAGTAGTAGCAGTAGTATGTATTTGAAAATATATTCCACACTGCATTATCTTAAAATGTGCTACTCTTATCAAGCCATTTCCAGATTTGAAGCTGTATACCAAAGCACAAAGGAACTTGGTTTCAAAGATATGGGGAGCACAGTATCACTAGAATTAAAGGTGTGTGTGTATTTTATTTTTTAAAAAAATCCTGCATCTTCAGTACTGAAATACACATGTCAATGCATTTCACCACCAAAACAAGTTAGGTTACCCCACCTGCTACAATTCTAAGATGTATGCACTACAGATTCACATTTTGCATCTGTGAAAAAAGTTGATATATAAGGCAAATCCTCTGTTTCCACACCCTATATATGCTATAGAAAAACTGCAGAGAGCAATGATTGCATATTTCATGGAAGCATGAGCACTGGCCAAAGTGGAAGTTTTAGCAGGTACACAATATGGGTAACGTATTCTCATGTCAATATTAAAATGGTAATAATGTGAAGGAGTTATAGTAATAAGAAATTGTGTATTTCACATAGAAAAAATGTAATATTTAAATCTTTAAACCAAATCTTTGAGGACTTCATTTACACAAGTTTCAATTAATCAATTTCTATGTCACAATCAATTAAATCCAATTTTCTCCCCAGAACACCTAAATAGATACTGTTAAAAATGCAAGATGAAATACACTACTGCTTTTAAAAGCAACTTTTTATTTTTGAAATATAAAGTGATTTATAAATCTCAGTTGCTTTTTGAAGAGATGATTTGGTTTGTCAATAGCCGATTATAAAACACATTAACTTGATCAAACACTTTTGCTGTAATCTATGCCTCTCCCACAGCTTTACAAAGCAAGCAATACTTGAAACTGTGATTTGGCAGAAAAACACCTATCAGTTTGGGTTCACAAATGACTTTCATTAATTACTGGAGAAATGATTAAACAAGAAATTAGGGTTAAATCTGAATTCCAGACCTTTTACAGTCAATAGTTTTAAGTAGGACCAAGCGAGATAACTGACCACTTCCCCATAGCATTTCATATAAACATACCTGCAACTACTTAGTCTTTGTTTTAAAGCAACATGCATGATACTACATGATAATACACACTGAGAAGCGGTCACAAGTTCCCTTTAAACTGTTATGCAAAAGCTTTGTGCAACCTTCCAAAGTTGCCATATGCAGAGTTCTGCAATCTTACCCTTCCACTTAACCATTTCCTTCTCTTAAAACATAATGACTAGTAGTGTGACAAGCAGAACTTGCTATACACAGAGAACTCTTGTGGTTTTGTATTTTGGAGCCCTGACAAGCTGCATTAAGGATCATTCTCATCTTAAAGTGTTTAAAATGCTTCATCACAGGCTTGTTATCTGGAGCTCACTCTCACCCCAAACACTTAAAAAGATGACAACTATTCAACTATTTAGTTTTGAATATATGCACTTGTTTTAGAATCTTATGGTGTCAACTGCACACTGCATATTAAATAACATTTCCATGAACAGCTAGGCTTTCAGGACTTACTTGCAACTATTACATCATATATTATTTTGAGATATGGATTTTCCGTAAAACTTTCATCTAGATGTTTTAAGATTAAATACATATACTCTTGAATTACTCCCTTATACTTTATCAGAGAAGAGCACAGCTTCACTCTTGACAATATATATTTAATTGCACCAAAAGAAGGAAAGCAAGTCCCTACATTCCCCCAACAACCTATAACGTCCCTAAATTATTATTGGGGTCAACCCTCTATGCATGTTCATGCATAAATCCGCCCTGCAGGCTACAGTGGTCTGACTCCAAACCAAATGCATACAATACGGCTGCCCAGTTCTCATAACCATGCCCAGAGTTACTAGTGGACAGATTGGGGGGTGGGTGAGTGGGAAGAGGACGGGAAGCAGCAGCAAAAGTTTCCCTCATCAGGGCAAGGCAAGTTACAGCCAATAGAAAGGGGGAGAAAAACTAAACTGAATAATTGTTGACAAGCGTATTGTATGAGCAGTTGGAAACATATATAAACCCACCCGTTTTTAGCAAGGGAGGCGCCCGAGCGCCCCCACCCCTTTCAAAGGAATATCTGGCATTCCTGGCCAGGCGCGGGCGGGGGTGCGCGCGCGCGCGCGACCGCAATCTCTCACTCTCACTCCCCCCTTGCGCACCGCTCCTCCCAGCTGCAAAAGGCAGTCCAGGGCCCCCTTTCACCGGCCCATGCCTGAGCAGCCACAGCTGCCAAATCGCACGTCCACCTCCTCCTGCTGCTGCTGCTGTCCATGCCCAGGATTTAAATACAATCGAAAGGAGACGACGCTCCGGCTACAAAACACACACGGGGCGCGGGGGGGGGGGAGTGAAAGAGAGAGTGAGCGGGGCTGGCTGTAACTAAATAGTAACTGAGCAAACTACGTGGTGTAAAATAGGGCAGAGTGGGTGGGGGGAGGGCAGAGATTTGAGGGGTGAGGAGCTGGCTGGTGTGGAAACACGCACCCGAAACGAGGGCGGGGAGAGAAAAAGGAAATTGTCAAGAGCGGGGTGTGGTGTGGCGGGGTGTCTGTGTGTGTGTGTGTGTGTGTGTGTAACACAACCCCCAGAAAAGCGAACTCGGAGCCTGACTGGAGAGTTTGGGAAGGGGGAGAAAAGAAGCGGCGGCGTGAGAAACCTCCTCTCCTCACCCCTCATAGAGTCTCCCTCTCTCTTGCCTCACTGCGCGAGGGGCAACCACTGCATGTGGGGACGGAGCGCCCTGAGGAGAAAAATAACACACACACACACACACACACACACACCCCAAGGGGAAGGGGAGGGAGGGAGAACTGACAGACGTTGGCAGCCGACCCAATCCCCGTCGCGCGCTCCCCCTCAGCCGAAACCGCCCGTCCTCCTTACCCGGCAAACTTGAGAGGAAAAGCTGAGGTGGGGGGAGACGCGAAGGCAGCTCTCAGAGGCGTCGCCAGGTCGCTGCCGGCGGCTCCGAATCCCCGGGCGCGAGGAGGAGGAGGAGGCGCGGCGGCATCAGCAGCGGCCGCCGCATCCCCTCCGCCTGCTGAACTCTCTCTGTCTCTCCAGCTCGCTCGCTCACACACACGCTGCTCGCTGCTAGACTGGCCAACGCCGCCACCCGCACAACACAACCGCTCCCAAAGCCCCGCCCCGTGCCGTAGCTCTCGCATGTGCCCTCCTCCTCCGCCCCGCTCTCCAAGCGCCGCCTCCCATTGGGCGGCTAAGCGCGACCGGGGGCGTGGCTCATGCTAATCGGGCAGCAGGTACCGGCGAAGAAGGCGTGAGGGGCTTTTTCGGGAAGGGGAGGGAGAGGGGGCCTCGCTCGGCCTCACCCACGTGTGAGCGCGAACGCCCGGCTGGTGCTGTGTTCAAATTTCCCCTTCTTGTTAGGAGGTGGAGGGAGGAAGAAAAGAAAAAAAGGCACCACGCACTCCATTGGCTCCATTTGACCAGGGAGAGACCCCATATTCTGGCACATGCCTTGGATAAATTTCTGTCCCGTTTGAACTTTGGAGGCCTTTAGGGTTGTAGGTCATTTATTTATTTATTTATTTATAAATGTATGTATTTATGTTGATATCTATCCTGCTAGTGTTAAGCTTCAGACTTTCCTGCCTCTTCAGGACAGGACACACACAATCGGGTGGCTTGCTTCACTCTGCCTAACAGGAGGGCCTGACATAAGTAGGAATGAAGCTGCCTGGCCTATACTGTACTGGGTCTCACCATTAGGACTGCCTAGTTCAGTAATGTCTACTGTAAACAGCGTTTCCTGGCACTCTGGCACTCGCCACGGTGTCCCGTTGCGCCAGAAGCGGTTTAGTCAGGGCCACATGACCCGGAAAGCTGTCTGTGGACAAACGCTGGCTCCCTCAGCCTGGAAGCGAGATGAGCGCCACAACCCCATAGTCACCTTTGACTGGACTGGACTTAACTGGACTGGCAGCAGCTCTCTGGGTGTTTCAGGCAGCAAGTCCCACCCAGTCCTACTTGGAGATGCCAGAGACTGAATGTGGGGCGTTCTGCATGCAAGGCAGATGCTCTGCCACTGAGCTACAGCCCTCCCCTCAAGTCTGATGGCTTCTGTTTTCTTACTGCTGCCATGCCAGAGGAGACTCAACATGTGTATTTGCAGGGATGGCATAGGTTGGGGTGGGAGGATAATCCAGGAAATGATATGGGTCCTGCCAGAAATGTAATTTGACACAGTAGCTGAACCCTTCGTGAGTTGCCAGGCTTCACAGTAATGCTGGCACATGGGAAGCTAGCTAGCCTGGACATCTGTTCAAGCAAAACAGCAAATACAGTACAATACTGTATGTGCATTTGAATGCATGTTATCTACAGAAACAAAGCACCATCACATTATATAGCATTAAAGTATGGCATGTCTATTCCTTATGACACGACACACTTTGGACAACCCATTGTGCCATATTTTGATTCACAGCTGACAGACCAGCAGAGCATCTAAAACGTTCCCTAGGACTGGGTATTCTCCAGATGTGATCGACTCCAACTCTCATCGGCCCCAGCTAGGGTTGCTACCCGTCCCTAGAAAAACGTGAACTTCCTTTTTTGGAGAAAACTGTCCCATGCCCTGTTTGGACTTCAAATGGGATGCCTTTTTTCACGTATTCAAGCTCCTCTTCCTCCTCAAAACTGTGCGGGCAGAGGGTGGGTCATGGAGAGTGAGGGAGTTTGCAGTGCATGGGCCTGCTATAGTGGTCTCAGGTTTTCTGCAGGCAGGGGGGTGGCCGATAGGTCGGAGACCAAAAGAGGGGGCTTGTAGGGGCCTCTTGTGGGGTCCGGTACAGGAGAGAGAGCTTTTGCGTGGGCAGAGGGGGTGGGGGTTGGTCGGACTCAGAGAGCGAGTCCCAGCTATATATGCAATGTGCAATATTTTTCTAGCAGCTGTAAATCATAGTGCTTTTGTTCTTTTTTATTAAATAAACCACTGCAAACCCTGTGTGCCATTGTAATGGGTTGCTCTGAAGTCATTTTTGCACTAGGTAAAGTAATTTTTAGGGGGGCCCCCAGTCCCCTATTTTGCCTGACCAAAGGTAGCAACTGGCAGCCAGTAAAAATCTGGGAAAGTGGGAGGTGGGGTTCAATAACATATGGATGGCTTAGGGTATGATTGGCTAACCCTGCTGTGGGTGCACCAATGATTGTGGTACATAACACCTAATTTTAAAGCATGTATGGTTGCTTTGGTAGGTCTTCTTTGGCCTTTGCTCCCTCCACTTAAAGCTGAACCATGACCAACCCATACCTTTTAAGATCCTGGTCTTCTCTCAAGAATCTGTAATTCTTCACCCTGAGCATAGCTAGAGACATGAGGGGAATCTTTACCCCCTTCAGCTTTGCTGTATCAGACAACAATTTGCTTTAACTTCTCAGCAGAACAAAGACAAAACCTGCCATTTGCTCAAACCTTTTCCTATTGCTTTCAGTCTGCTTCTAACATATTTCTCACTCGTTCATTTTCTTTTCATGCTGTGGCTAAGCAATATGCTCCACTAGGTGAGCTTTAATTAAAGACACTCGTTTCCCTGCTCAAGAGTTCAGCTGTAGCTGGGCCCTCTTGTCAGCCAGATGATTGCTTGCATCCAGCCATATCTTAAGCACACAGTAGTTCATCTGTAAGCCCAGTTTTTCTGAGATGCCCATGAAATACTAGCCCCATACAGCAATCCGAAATGCAGAAGTCAGTGACAGAGGGCAAAGGCATGCAGGGGGAAAGTGTGAGTTGAATGGAATGGGTCTTTGGTAAAAGGTCAAAGGTTGGAACAAGCTGACCACCTAAGCAGTGAATAGTGGGCCTGTTTAACAACAATAAAAGAGAGTGTTTGTACTTTGGGGGCTATTACATCAGCATTTGTTGGCTATGCTGGTCACGCATCGCTGGAGGATGGATGGGTGAGGATTGCTCCACAGTTAGTCTTGCTTGAAACAAGCCTTCTTGAAAACTTGCTTCTTTTTAGCCAAGGCCTACTGGAAACACATGCTCTCATAACCTTTAGAAGAGTCAGAAAGGCATCTGAGGGCTGAACAGTAGGTTCTTTCCAGCTGAAAAAGTAAAGGCACTCTATGGCACTGCAGGATCTATCAAATGCCATGTGGTATCATTATACAGAATGGTTTAAAATAGTGTACCTTAAAAAAAAGGAAATAATAATAATAATAATAATAATAATAATATTTATTTATATCCCGCCCTCCCCAGCCGAAGCCGGGCTCAGGGCGGCTAACAAAAATAAAATAATACAACATTCTAAAATCATTTCATTAAAATTAATTCAACTCAAATTGATGGCAACCATTAGGCTAAAGTTCTGTGAAGATTGCCAAAGGAGGGAGTCATGCTGTGCCCTGGCCAAAGGCCTGGTGGAACAGCTCTGTCTTGCAGGCCCTGCGGAAAGATGTCAAGTCCCGCAGGGCCCTGGTCTCTTGTGACAGAGTGTTCCACCAGATCGGAGCCACAGCCGAAAAAGCCCTGGCTCTAGTTGAGGCCAGCCTAGCCTCTCTGTGGCCTGGGACCTTCAGGATGTTTTTGTTTGAAGACCGTAAGTTCCTCTGTGGGACATACCAGGAGAGGCGGTCCCATTAAAGAGCATTAAAAATGCATTAAAGAGATGAGCATCAGGGTTAAGGTACTCTAAAGTCTAAAACATTTGTGGATCTATGAAATATTATCATATATTACTATTAATTATTATACAAGATGCTTCAAAATACCTTAAAATATCAGTAAGCTTTTCTGCTATTGGAGCCATAGCGAGCGTAAGATTGTGGGTGGGTTTGTATTTGGTCAGCGACTCCCCATGCATCTTCCAGAATTCTGAAATTGTAAAGTTTTGGACATATCATGCTTTGAGCAGACCCACTGAAATCCATGGGAATTGGGTTAGCCACAACTACCTGAATTCCTACTGATTTCAATGGTTTTACTCTAAACATGACTAAGTCTGGGTCCAGCCAATTAAGTGGAAGTAACCTCCAATGGATTTTAGTGGGAAATGCTTTCAAGCAAGTTGCTTTGGTTTGCAATCCTAAGCACCTCCCCCCCCCCCCGGGGAATAAGCAGCACTAAAACCAGTGGGGCTGACTGCCTAAAAGGTAGTAAAATACTTGTGTTTGCTACCCTTGAGTATATGCCGGACATTATAAGCCCCCTCCCCTCCCTTCTGCAGTGATCTGCTTTACTTGTAATTTCAAGAAATATGTATAGTTCCTGGGTAAAGCAGAACATTGCAAAATCAAGGCATTGAACTGTTACTCATTTTACCCATAAGGCCAAGGACATCCCTAGACTTTGTCCTCCTTAACAAACAACAGTGGTGTACTGTTGCAAAGAGAGCTGCATACAGCTTCCAGAAAAAAATGCAGTCTTTTGCAGCCTTCAGAATCAAGGCAAAGCACAAGTTTCAAAATGTGCCATTATTCCGTAAGGCTATGCTCATTGGTCTTGAAACCTAGCGCCACATTCCTGTATGAGCCTTGCACATTTATTAGTAGTTAAAGAACGAAAACTAATGCAGGTTAGAATGTGGATTATTTCTATATCTGACTAATCATACTCATTAAAACCAAATTAGTAATGATCATTGGTTTCAATGGGTCTTCTCTGAGTTTGACTTAGTAATATGGTTACTGTCTTACTAGCAGCAAAAAAATACTGTATTTCACAACCCATAGTAACCAATAAGTATAAGCTGATTTTAACCATAGTTGACCCTAGAATAAGCTCTAGGGTCAACAGGTTAACGTTTAGTAGTTAATCCATCATTTTTTCTTTCCTCTGTACCTCTTCGCTAAATTAAAGAATTTGGGGGAGTAATGGATAAAAAATATGATTGCCTTGTTGTTAGCAGCTGCATGCACAGAAATAACGAACCATTGGAAAGTCCCAGTCCTGCCCTGTTGAAATAGTTGGATGAATAAAATTGGGACTGTCAGAACAACTGACTCAACATTGAAGGGTTGTGGGAGGCATATCAAAAGGCAGTAACTTCGCTTTGACTTTGTTTCTTTTCATTATGTGAACAAACGCCTGCCCCTTTCCCAAAAACTAGGCTGGCTTCCCAGGGATGCAGGTACCTGCAACCGTGTTACATTTTGGTATGTAACACTGTGTTTGTATTGAGAATGCTCTTTGTGCACCACTTCGTTGTGCGTTATTTCTTAAACCAAATGTTGTTTGTATTCTCAAAAAAAAAAAGGCAATAAAAACATTAAATTAAAAATAAAGCTTTTGTAAATATATAAACCCATTGCAGAGTTTCAAGCTATCAATTCTGTCAATAGTAAATCTAGAGGAAGAACGAATAAAGGCACCAAATGCAGAAAGATTAAAAATAAATTGGTTCCTTCGATGGATTGGTGCTATAAATGCCAAAATGAAGTGAGAGTAAACAAATGTAAAATAATTCCATGTGTGGTCCATGGTCAGTGGTAGAGCACATGGTTTGCATTGCAGAGGGTCCCAGGTTCAATCTCTGCCGTCTCCAGGCAGAGATAGAATAGTTTCCTGCCTGTAACCCTGGAGAGCTTCTGCCAGTTGATATAGACAATGCTAAGGTAGATGGTCTGATTCAGAGTTTCCCAAACTTGGGTCTCTAGCTGGTTTTGGATTACAATTCCTGTCATTCCTGACCACTGGTCTTGCTAGCTATGGACTGATGGGAATTGTAGTCCAACAACAGCTCAAGGCCCAAGTTTGGGAAACCCTGGTCTGACTCAATATAAGGCAGCTTCCTATGTTGCTATGTTCTGTTTTAGGATCCTCTGATTCCCTATCCTTGTGAAACTGAGCTTGCACAACTAATGGCTTCAGCAGCAATTGTAGTATCTGATCTCCAGATTCCTCCATGTTCCAGGATGTTTTGTCCCTGTTGCAAAGTTTACTTTTTAAGATCAATGTTTCAGAGGTAAGGGAAAGGCATGAAACAAGAGCTATGCCCTTACCAACTGTGTTTTGGTTAGTATAATTGCCCAAGTGAATCCGCTGCTCATCTATCCACCACATGAATGACAGAAAAATATTCCTCATCGCCCTTTATCCAGCAAAACTTTCATCATACAATACTATGAATTTCTGCCAGTTTTTCAGGCATGTGCTAACAGCCCTACTGGATTTCATAAATATTCCATTTGGATCTGACTTTTTGACCACGAATGTATCTGGATACATGAGGAACTTTATGCAAAGCTTTCAGTCGGGGCACTTAAGTAAACAAGAGGCTAAGTAGGGAAGCAGAAATGTAGCTAAAAGCTGCACATGGTATTTGAGAAATTTCAAGGTGGAGCTAAAAGGAATTCACCAAATCACTACAGAAATGTCATAAGGTCCTCAGCTTCCTGATTTTCTGCCTTTATTTGTCCTCTGCCCTTACAAGTCCACTATACCAGCAGGTGGGTTGGGATCTGCTACCAGATGACAGAATGACCTAAGGTGGGTGACGGCAGCAGCACGACAACCATACAAATACACAGCAAGAAAATAGGAAGTGGGTCCCCAGATGCATAGCTGAGCTAAAGGCGGGTCCTGAGTCTGCAAAGCTTAACAACTATGCAACTTGTGATATGACATCATCACCCTGTGCCTGCCCTTCCAGCCAATGATATGAGGTGGAAGGGTGGGAGCTGAACAGTGCAGGTATGTTGTAATAGAGCAGGCATGGCCAAACTTGGCCCTCCGGCTGTTTTGAGACTACAACTCCCATCACCACTAACTAACAGGACCAGTGCTCAGGGATGATGGGAATTGTAGTCCCCAAACAGCTGGAGGGCCAAGTTTGGCCATGCCTGTAATAGAGGTTTAGAGGAAGAGATAGAAAAGAGTGCAGCAGAAGCAGCTATGAATATCTCACAACGTTCATGCACTAGGATGGATCTTTATAACTTTCTAATAGTTATTCATCCCTCTATTTGAATTTATCTAGTCCTTTTTCATATTCAGCTATCATGCAGCCCACTCTACTGGTTCTGGTAATAACAGTCAGTGGCGTAGCGTGGGTTGTCAGCACCCAGGGCAAGGAAAGTAATTTGCGCCCCCTAACCCGGGGCAAGACAAGTAATTTGCGCCCCCTAACCCGGGGCAAGGCAAGTAATTTGCGCCCCCTAACCCCTAACCTGCCGCCGCTGCCAGCTTCTTCTTGCTGCTGCCTGGTCTGGTCTGGTGTGGTTCTCTCCCGCTCTCAGCGCTGCGCTGGGCGGCCGCTGCACTGTCCCTCCCCCAGATAGTCCCTCGCTCTCTCTCCGCACCGCACGCCTGGCACCCACCCCCTCCACAGTGGGCGGCGACCCAGCGGCTTGGATCGGATTCGCACAGCCAGCACTGCAGTGAGAGAGAGTGAGTGAGCCAGGTAGGGGCAGAGAGCTGAGAGTGCGAGCGCCCCCCCAGATGTTGCGCCCGGTGCGGCTGACCCCCCCTGCACCCCCCATGCTACGCCACTGATAACAGTTCAACCACGAACTGTGTAAAATAAGTCAATGCTCTCTGTGATGGCATGGCCTGAAGGCATGCAGCCAGCCCCATGAGAAGGGAGAGAGGCAAGCAAACCAACTAACTAAACCAACTCTTCTTTCTTCTTAACTTAACCACTGCCACTATGTAGAATTGTAGATGCATATACATATTTTTCTCTTCCTGCTTCCACTAAACAACTGTTTAGCCTTCTGGGCTTTAATTGCTGCAACCCACTCCCAATACTTGTTCCCTTAGGTAACAGCTTAGTAAAATTGTTTTAGAAAAGTAGTTACTGATAGGGGCAAATTTTCCAGATTTCAGTTCATGTTTCCCAAACCCAAAATAATTGTATATGTTTTTAATACAATTCTATACTTTTATCCTTTTCTAAAAACCTTCATTTCATCTGGAATTTCACTTGATTAGAGGAAAGTACTTTTTCACACCCATAATTCATTGATGGAATTTGCTGCCAGAATAGGGTGGCAACGACCACTTGGTTAGGTAGCTTTAACACGTAATAAGTCTATCAGGCACTAGTTATGAAGTAAGCAGGGGTGTTCTGATAAACAACAGACAAATAGAGTTCAAGGGAAATCACCTTTATTTCATAACTTATGGTCCCCAGTCCAGACGGACTGATCTACGCCTCCTACAGTTATACGGACTCCCCAGATTCAGAGGCAGCATGCTGATAATCACAGGCAGAGAGAGTGCTGTTGTTACACTCATGTCCTGCTTGTGGCCTCCAAAAAGCCTTCTACTTGGCTATTGTGGAGGCAGCAAGCTGGACTAGATAGTCTTGTGGTCTGATTCATTCAGCAGGTCTCCTCTTACATTCTTAATATTTATTTCTGGATAATGAAATTGCACCCAGTTGAATTTTCCCCCATCCACATGTGTTTGTAACACATCCAGCCAGTTTGTTCCAAAAAGGTTTTTTAAAAGATGAGAGGTCCATAAATCTCTTCGGAGGAACGGATCCGAACAGGCATCGTGCTCTGTTGTGTGTGCTTAGGTTTTCATATGTTTTTGCATTCCACAAAAGCAGATAAGGGATTCCAAGTCCATCTAAGCAATGGGCCTCTGTTAGCAGAAAATGTTAACGATGCATATTAGCACAGGGCATTGAACGGGAGCTTCATCTGCTCTTGCAGCATTAGTGCATGCAAAATTCTAACCAGAAACGGCTTCCCTACTGACATGGGCAGGATAAGGTTCCTGTACAGCTGTTATTGATTTCAATGGGGCATGTGCAGGAGAACCTCCCAGTGAATTATGCCGCTTTTTAAAGGATGTTCTTTTATTTTTCCATGTAATTATCACCGAAGCAACCAGCCTGTCCCATTTAAGCAAAAACAAAATACAGAAAGCAAGCCACAACACTGCCCCTCTATTTTGTGCATTTCAAAACAAAACAAAATTGTTTGGAGGCTGTGTACTTTCCCTGCACCTGCACTATGCTGGAGTGAACATCAATCTACAAACATGGGACAAGCCGAAAGGCAAATCCTCCCCTCTCTGCTCACTCTGTTGCCCCCCTCCCGCTTTTACACGAAAGGAAAAAAACTGGTTCTCAGGAGAAGGGTGGGGGAGGTCAGGACAAAACATGCAGCAAGAAGTCTTGTTTTTTATGCCAATCTCAACTATTTTGTTTGGCGTTCAGCTGCACATTCTTTGCCAGCGCTCAATATTATGCTGCAACAGGCACAAATAGAACAGTAACTAAGGAGCAGACTAGCATGTTAATATTTCAGACATCAGGGGAAAAAGCCCATCTTTGATCAAATGTAGGAAGTTTCTGTGATGTACTCAAGAGTATGTCTATGCACTTGTGGGTCTCCTATATAGCACTTTTGTCATGCAGAAAGTTAGTTACCTAAGTTTCAGAAGGGACATTAGTTCCTCGGGGGGGGGGGTGATATTCATCCAAGCATTTCCATGAAGGCAGAAGAGCTTTTAGGTCCAGTCACACATAAGCAAGGTTTATGTACCAATAGTTGTTTGTTGTTTTTTTTTAAATGAATGTTTCAGTAGAGATCTGGTCTACAAGCCAGTGCTGTGTAGTGGTTAGAGTGTTGGGCCTGGGAGACAAGGGTTCAAATCGCCACTCAGCCGTGAAGCTCACTGGGTGATCTTTGGTCAAGCCACTGCCTCTCAGCCTAACCTAACACAGAGTTTTTTGTGGAGATGAAATGAAAAGGGGGAGAACAATGCACACCATATTGAGTTCCTTGGAGAAAATGGCGTAAATAATATAATAACAATAAGAATAGAATTCTACACACAGAAAGACCATTTAACTCTCATTACCTTCAATGACATTTAGGGAGCCTGAGTACAGGACTGCAGCCACAATTGAAATATCACACAGGCCTCTTGGAGGGACTTAGGGCAGGGTTGGGGAACCAGTGTCCCTCCAGATGTTGCTGGACTAGTTTCTTTCACCCCTGACTATTGGTCCTGTGTGCTGAGGCTTATGGGAACTGGAGTCCAGCATTTCAAAGAGTTGGAAGGGACCGCAAGGGTCATCTGGTCCGACCCCCTGCAATGCAGGAATCTTTTGCCCAATGTGGGGCTTGAACCCAGGACCCCGAGATTAAGCACCTCTTGCTCTACCAGCTGAGCTATCCCAGGTCCTTAGGGAGAGCAAAAACTGGAGGCTCATGACAGCTGCTGTCCTAGATTCAAAGAAGGAGCATGGACATCACTTCGAACCAAATGGTTGTACCTTTGAGGAAACTGGTGACATACAGAGATTCTAAAAAGATGTTTTCTGGCTTCAAAGCTGAAAGCTGGCAATAGACCACAGTAGCTTTAAACCTTCACTTATTTTTCTGACAGAACACTTGTCCTTTAGCAGTTGCATGGCAGGCAGAATTTCAGCGCATGATGCTTTCCCATGAATAAAGAGGTGTTCTGACTAAAAGCTTTACCAGCTGAATTTCTACCTGTATTGTCACTATTAAAGACTCCGGAAAACCCAGTAGAGGTGAAATGCACTGCCTTTGAGTGGGGAAGAAATCAATTTCCCTTTAGGAATAAATTGGAAAGGAGGGCTACCGCTTAGAGCACGTGCAAAGGAAAATCTAACTCTACAAGGAAGGACTTGGTTCATTTCAGGCACAGGCAAACTCGGCCCTCCAGATGTTTTGGGACTACAGCTCCCATCACCCCTGAATACTGGTCCTGTTAGCTAGGGATGATGGGAGTTGTAGTCCCAAAACATCTGGAGGGCCAAGTTTGCCGATGCCCGGTTCACTTAGTGCAACTTTCAAACCTTCCTTATTACAAGGTGTTCTGTATACGCCCTAAAGTAAGTAAAGGAACCCCGATTTTTATATATCTAAAAATGTGGTAATTAGTCATAAAGTCACCCGACTTCAGCTTATAACCCAAAATGTCCAGAGTTTTTATCATTCCCCTTGATGTACTGAATTCCATAAAATGGATGGCATGCTGGGTGAAGTATTTCCCTTGATAAAGCATTTCATTCCATGTCCCCCTCCCCAACACTTGCCCCACTAAGGAATGTAAACTAAATGAGTGATTAGCTTTCATGTCAGCCTGCCTACATTTTGATCTCTGAAACCAAACAAAAACCCTCATAATTTTTCTTCGCAGAACAACTGCCCGCTTGGATGACTGCCAGTGCACTGAAGTGAGATCCTGAGAAGTCAGAGGCATGGTGAGCTGGTAGTTCTCGTGTGGGACTGAAACGGGTGTCCAACCAGTTCCCCATGGGGTTGTACTTCCCCCAAAAGAGCACAGGTACAAAGTTTTGGAAGATCCAGCATTGTCACTCAGGCACCAAATGTCTTGGGTGCCTCAGAGTGCCTTTGAAGGAGCTTCAGCTGGTTTGCCAGCTGCAATTATTCCTGGACAGAGATAGCCTTGCTATGGTGATTCATACTTTCTTCGATGTGTTATATACCTGGGACTGCTTGTAAGATGCCCTGGAAGCTTCAGTTAGTGCAGCGCTTGCTTAGCTGTCAGAATTTTGACTGGTATATCCAGCATTGCTCATATTATACCTGTTTGAATTTCATTTGCTTCTGAGCCCAATTTAAGGTGCTTGGGACTGAAGAAATACCTCTCCTTATATCACCGTGTCTTAAGGTCTTCTGCAGAGGCCTTTCTCTCTCCAAATTTTTTCTTCTTCTGTTTATATCCCACCTTTCCTCCAAGAAGTTGAAGGTAATGTATCTGGCTCTCCCCACCCCCAATTCACAACAGTCCTGTGAATTGGGCTGCAATACAGGAAATGATCTGCGGCCATCTACTGTGCTTCAAGGTTGATTTGAACTCTGGTCTCCCATGTCCTAGTCCAACACTCTAACCGCTATGCACCAAAGGCTCTTAACAGAGATACATTTTGCAGTCACAAAAGAGAGAGGGCCTTTTCTGTGTCCCAACTTCGGAATGCCCTCCCGAAGACGACCTGTCTGGTGCTTTTTAACATCACCAGGCAAATATCTTCCTACTTGTTCAGGCATTTGAGATGGTATCTTACCGTATTTTTTGCTCTATAAGACTCACTTTTCCCCTCCTAAAAAGTAAGGGGAAATGTGTGTGCATCTTATGGAGCGAATACAGGCTGCACAGCTATCCCAGAAGCCAGAACAGCAAGAGGGATTGCTGCTTTTTCACTGCGTAGCGATCCCTCTTGCTGTTCTGGCTTCTGAGATTCAGAATATTTTTTCCCCTTGTTTTCCTCCTCCAAAAACTTGTGGTCTTGTGGTCTGGTGCGTCTTATAGAGCGAAAAATACGGTAATTAAAACTGCCTCCTCTGCTCCTTAGAGTTATGTTTTTATTGTGCTGCTTATTGTCGGCATGTAGTATTCATAAGTTATGTGAATAGTTTCACACACACTTTTGTATACCACCCTGGAAACTTCTGCTTAAGACATTTTAAGAATAAATACATGGATTGCAGCCTCAGACATATAGAAATCTTAGCTTCTGGGTAGGATTTGAGATTTATTATACAGTAGTTCTACAGAAAATTGTCTTTGGCAGCAGATCCTCCCAAAAGTAGTGGGGTTTGGGAACCCTTCGCTGTGTATCCTCGCTCCTCTTCCTGTTGAACAGAGGGCAGGAATTCAGCAGAGCACAGCGTAACTGAGAAATATTTGTGTTGGTCTTAAGATTATTGTGGAATGTTATCACAAGGAGTCATTATATCCCCACAGCTTGCATCACCACTCTTTGCACTGTAGAAGCTGTGGGTTGATTGTCTTTTATTTTTTTACTGGATTCAAAAAGTTGTTACACTGTCTGTCAACAGGGTAAAAATAAAAATCCCAGGGAAAATTATATAATGCCAGAGAACACATCCTGCTTTTAATACACTCTGTTTCTCGGTGATCCCTTTTCTTCAAGATTAATATTCACTGATTAGGGAAAGAGTAACAGCTGACATAATGTGATGCTTCTGTTCTCTGGTTCTTAAGTACTTGACAACTTCTAAAATGCTAAGGCTTCAGTGCTCCCATTCCACCCTAGTGGCATTCTTTATCCTTCATGTAAGTGGCAGAATATGCTGCATTTCAGGATTTGTCCAGTGTTCCTCCAAAACATTTTTCTAACTGCTGCTGGTTTTATGGATATTTGCTTTATATTTGACTGCAGTGTTCACCTTCTATGTATATCCTACATCAAGATGAACAGAATGAGTTTTAAAATTAACAGCAGCAGCAGCAGCAACAACAACAACAGAAAGCCGTACACAACAAAAATGTGCATTTGTTTCTGCTGTCAAACAATGGGCTAACAATTTTGTTGAGACATCAATGACTCAATTTGCTTCCTGCGAGTTTCCATTAGCAAACAGGAATCTAGATTACTTTTGCCAGGAGGCATTACAATGCTATCATTAATTTGTGTCGCACCCGCACATCAGGGCACCAATCAGCTTTTTAATATATTTTTTTTTACTTGGAGAGAATGTTCAGCCAAGTAGAGTTGAAAGGGTATCATTGCAGCAGCACTGATTGTGAAGGCTTGTTGTGGTCAAAAGAAGAGATTTTTTTTTTTAACCTGAAAGCTCTCAGCAGAAATTGTAGCTGTTTTGCAGAATGCTCATTCTTCTCTCTCTGCAATAGTCCTTCTACCCAGCCTGTGGGACTTCTAAGCCTCAGTTACTTAACTTGGTTTATCTCCACAATAATTATATGTTTTCTGTGACTGCTGAATGGTCTTATGCGCACAATATTTGTGATGGAGGTTCTCTTTCCAACAAAAAAATTGGGGCTACCTGGAAACCTGGAGAGCTTCTACTGTACCAGTTAATCCTGAACTAGATGGACCAATGGTCTGATTTAGTATAAGGGAACATCCTATGTTCCTTTGAGCAGTTTGCGGAGAGAGCACAGATTTGTATATAAATAAATATGTAATGATAAGCCACTGTATGCATGTGCTTTCAGCTGCAACAATCCTGAGGAACACAAACCAGGATAAACAAAATGTATTAGCTAAAAGGGAGAAGGAACCACAGTCACCGCAGATATAAGATTGCATCGGGGTTAACGATACTAAGGCAAGAAAAGAGATGACGTGAGTGAGCCCATATATAACCAACAGTATGTGAAGTTGGCACGAGATCTTCGTGCAGGGGTGGGGAACATTTGTCCCTCCAGGTGCTGCTGAACTACAATTTCCATCCTCCCTGGCCATTAGCCATGCTCGCTGGGGCTGATAAGATTTGTAATTGAGTAACATCTAGAGGGCCAATGGTGCTCCACCCCTGCATTAGTGGTACTGAAGGTGTAATCACACAACATATATTTTCTTGGGATAAGACTATGTGTGGAGCTTTCTGAGATCTCATGTACAAGCCTTTCCAGGTGATAATTTTATGGCACAAAAATGGCAACATTTGTTGAGTTGGATCCAGCTACCTTGAGGTAGCTATAGGGATGTTTTGCTTTCAGAGGACTTAATCTGTGATGTTTTGCCAATGGGGAAAAGCAGCACCCTTCTGTCTACTAATGCATGAGCAATTTTATTTTTAATCTTCTTTCTCTCATGTAATGTCCTGGAAGTGATACTGGGAGTATCTCAAAAGGCAGCATTGCTTTGTACTTTCTGCCCCCTGACTGTCTCACTACTTCCTTTCTTTTTGAAAAACCTTGCTTGGTATGCAAATATGCATAATCAGCATTGTGCATAAATCAGCACATGTGGCCATGACTGGGGCTAATAGGCCCATTGTAAGCTTGGTGGGCAAATGCTCCACTCTGGCTAACACCAGCCTCTTTTATTTTTAACCATGTTGTTGTTGTTGTTGTTGTTGGGCATCTATCTGTCTCAGTTAACAATGGAGGAGTGTGCCTTTGGAGGTGAAGTCAAACTGTTGGAAGGTTACAGCACCTGCTGTGGCTGTAGGGACCGATGCAGGAGAGACATGTTTTGTTGAAGCTAGGACAGATGAAGGCGGCTGGTTGTGCAGCTGCAGCTGCACCATGCTGTTCCTTCTCTTTGCACTCCTCCCAGCAGTCATGGTATGAATGCACAACCTGTCTGTCTGTCTGTCTGTCTCCAGGCACTGCAGTTGTCAGCAAGTGATTCCCAGATGGTGGGGGTTGATGTTGCCAGCCTTCATGTCACGTTTGCAGACATCTTTGTAACACAGAGTTGGTTTGCCAGTGACTGAAGCCAGCTCCCTGTAGAGCACGTCCCTGGGGATCCTGACATCTTCCATTCTGTGTACATGGCCAAGCCAGCGTAGATGTCGCTGAGACAGGAGTGTGAACATGCTGGGAATGTAGGCTTAAGAGAAGAGCATATCTTTGTTTGAGACACTGTCCTGCCATGTGATGCCCCAAATCTTCCTAATATAGCGCATGTGGAAGGCACTGAGGCGTCGCTCCTGGTGGTTGTAAGCTGCCCACAACTTTCTTCCATGAAACATCATGCTCAACACACAAGCTTGGCAGATCTTCATTTTGGTGTTGGTGCACCACATTTTCCCATACTCTTTTGAAGAAGTGAGCCATTGCCGTAGCAGCCTTGCTAATAAGCTTGTCCAGCTCGGCGTTGACGAGAGGTTCTTGGCTATGGTGGAACCCAGGTAGGCAAAAATGTCTACCACCTGAAGCGTGTGCTGATACATGGAGTGCTGGTGACATCCTGACCCAGGAAGCATAGCACTGTAAAGAGCATATAGTTGCCACTGTTACCAGCTTCATTATCCTCAGTGCTTTTTTCTAGAAAAAAAGGTGCCAGAACTCACCTTGTTCTCTTATAATGACAATGGCGCCCACCTGAGATGGGCCGGAACTGAGTTCTGATGAGTTCCAGCTGAAAAAATGCTCTGATTATCCCCAATGCCTCTGGTCCCCAAACCTTGGAATACACTATATCAAGGATGGGAGGCAGAGAGGCATTGGGCATAATGAAGGTGCTGGCAGCTGCTGCCTTGTTCTTCACAGCACTGGGCTGAAAGAGTGTTGGCAGAAGGAGTTGTGATGCTTTCAGCACCACTGCCAGACATCACAGTTGCCTTCCACTGCTACCCTGTCGCTCCTTGATGAGCTTGGGGAAGGCAGAGGGGCACCAAAGAGCCATCAGAGGCACCATGCCCAGTGCGCCTTCTCAAACCTAGTGCCAGGCCTATTAACATTGGCTAGGGTATCGAGAGATGAATATAGCTGGCTGTTATCCCTTTTCTCTTGGAGGCCCCCTAGCAATGGGCTGCTTGCTGTTTTGTTCAGGGTGGAGTAGAGTGGTGTTCAATGGTGCTACACTCCCTTTTGTTAAGTGTGCTTTGTTGCTAATGAAGGCAGGAATCATTTTCCCCACCCTCTCCACTAAAATCTCAAGGATGGCTATACTGATTCCAGAACACGTCAACTATTTT
This sequence comes from Podarcis bocagei, assembly GCF_964188305.1. Lineage (NCBI taxonomy): Eukaryota > Metazoa > Chordata > Lepidosauria > Squamata > Lacertidae > Podarcis > Podarcis bocagei. The sequence goes on along the minus strand of NC_138129.1, from coordinate 78,796,250 downwards.
CATTAGATTTTCTGCTTACATTTTAGAGGCGTAAACTAATTCCCCAAATCTGCATTCCTTTTTATCAACAACATTTCCTCTGATGGTAGTGGATGTTGCACGATTTCAAGAATGTGAGGCCCCTAATCCACAATTCACCACAAAGCTCAGTCATCCAAACAAACCTTTTTTGTGATCCTCACCTTTCCTCTAGCAAAACCTACCCACTAAAGACTTGAGTGCATCGTTCTAATGATTCCAATTTAGCTATTGGTACAGCTGCTCTAAAATTGCTTTGCAAAACTCCAAGCATTTGATTGTGCAAAGTTCCCCAGTCTTTCAACATCTTATCATGAATACTTTGGAAATGTATATAATTCCTTCTAATACAACAGTTTCCACCTCAGGTTTATGACACGTCTATTAATCAGTCATCACTGAAGGTTTGGGAGCTCCCATCTCATCGCAGCCATTCCTACATCTATCAGTCAATTATATTTATTTCTTAGCATCTTTTTAATTATGTTTGACTATGGATGACGTAGGCTAGGGGGCTTCACCATTGCAAGTGTACTAGAAGCCTGAAGCCAAAGAGCAGGCTGCTTAGGAAAAATCATATGTACAGATCAATATCTTTCTCACTCCCTCTTTGCCCTCCTTACCTAGTAGTCACCAGTGCTGTAACCTGGTGATGGTAGTAACGATGGATTGTAAGAACTCTCGTCTGGTAATAAAGAATTATTTTCTGAGGAAAGTGATTGGAGGAATGGCTGCATACGTTCCTGGATAATACTGATTATCTGGATCCATGTCAGTGTAGGTTCAGGCTGCTCTTTCTTCTCTATATCTCAGCAGCTTTTGGCTGAGTACCATAGCATTGATTATGGTATCTTTCTGGACCAATGTCCTACCTGCAGGGTCAGGTAAATAAAGTAATATTGGGAGAGTGCTCTTCAGCCCCCTGGTGTTTATGCTGTGGGCTGCCACAGGGCACTACTTTCTCCCCGAAGCAACTACTCTATTCCGAACTTAAAAATGGAAAGTGTAATGCTAATGGTTAACAAAAGAGGTTTAAAGACTCTCTCAAGGCAAATCTAATAAAATGTGGTATATACACCGACAATTGGGAAACACTGGCCATGTGAGCGTTCCAATTGAAGAACAGCCTTTACCAACGGTGTCATGGACTTTGAAGATGCTCAAACTCAGGACGAAAGGGAGAAACATGCTAAGAGGGAGGCACGTTTGGCAAACCCTCACCATGATCAACTCCCATCTGGAATTCTATGTCCCCAGTGTGGAAGGACGTGTTGATCCAGAATTGGCCTCCACAGTCATTTACAGACTCACTGTTAAGACCACGGAAGACAATCTTACTTGGCTATGAGTGATCGCCAAAGAAGAAGATGACTACTTTCTCCCCAGTGCTATGAAGCCATACTAAGCCATTAGGAGTGGTCATTGGGAGTTTTAGAGCGGAGATGATAGCCAACACTACTTCTCCATTACATCTGAGTCAGGGGGAAAGTCCTGGACTGGTAAATTGATGCAGAAGTAGGCTACATAAACTGAGATTGAATCCTGGAAAGATGGAGAGCTTATAGGTGCATGGCTCATATTTGGGAGATGGGTCCATTGCTTGTCCAATACTAGAACCAAAGTTCTAGTATTGTGAGGGGGGAAACTTCTTCATATCTATTTTCTCCATACCATACATGATTTTTTATATCTTCTCCCCACCTTTTTTCTAAATTAAAAGGTCCCAAATCTTTCCTCAGAGGAGAGTTGCTCTAACTTCAGTTACTGGTTTGACTATATGACTTAGTATTATATGAGTTGTAGTTTTTGTTTTAGTGTGAACAACATTCCAGTGTAGAGGAACCATGGAAAGCAATAAATTTTCTATGCCCCAAACTTTCTGCTACAGAACTAGAACCTGTCAAAGCAAATAACAGAGGACACATCTGCCTTAAGAGAATGGTCCTCAAGAAAAGGACAGGAAAACCATTATTCCTATATGCACTAGGCACTGCAAACCTAGGCCTTTTTTTCTGGCTTCAGGAGAGACAGAAAAACCTGTGGTCAGAAGTTAAGAAAGATTTGGAAACATGGTCGAGACTGAAGCTCTCCTTGCTGGGCCGAATTGCTGCTGTTAAGATGAATGTTTTGCCAAAAATGTTGTTTCTATTTCAAACCTTGCAGGTCGTGGACAGAGTGGAATGTTTTGGAAAGTGGCAGAGGGATATTTCAAAGTTTGTCTGGCAGGGCAAAAAGCCCCGAATAAAGTTTAAAATACTAACTGACGCAAAAGAAAGAGGGGGGTTTGCCCTGCCAGACTTAAGGTTATACTATGAGGCGGCAGCCTTCTGCTGGTTGAAAGATTGGATTTTATGAGAGAATACAGATGTCCTAGACCTGGAAGGTTTTAACAATTCGTTAGGATGGCATGCGTATCTGTGGTACGGCAAGGCAAAACACATGGAATGTTCAAAAACCATATTGTCAGGAAAGCAATTTTTATGGTCTGGCTGAAATACAAAGACTTACTTGGAAGTAAGACTCCGAGGTGGTTATCACCAGTGGAGGCTAAGGCGAGGAAAAAACACAATATGGAGGCCGGCTGGCCGAAATATTGGGAACTAATAGAAAAAGTTGGTGACAATTGGAGGTTGCGGAGCTTTGAAAACTTAAAAGATAAGGTGCAAGATTGGTTTCACTATGCCCAAATTAACGAGGTTGTTAAGTTGGATAAAAAAACAGGATTCCAGGTGGAAAAATCGAAACTTGAGACAGAGTTGTTAGAACCAAAGACCAAGGTTTTATCGAGAATGTATAACTTGCTGCTTAAGTGGAATACTCAGGATGAGACAGTGAAATCAGCCATGATAAAGTGGGCTCAAGACATTGGTTACAATATCATGTCTGAAGACTGGGAAAGGTTATGGACCACCGGTATGAAATTTACGGCATGTAATGCCTTGAAAGAAAACATTATGAAAATGGTATACAGGTGGTACATGACCCCAGTCAAGCTTGCTAAGATATACCACTTGTCTGATAACAAATGCTGGAAGTGCAGGGAGGCTGAAGGAACATTCTTTCACCTTTGGTGGACTTGCCCAAGAGTGAAGGTCTTCTGGGAAATGATCTATAACGAGTTAAAAAAGGTGCTTAAGTACACCTTCCCTAAAAAACCGGAAGCCTTCCTCTTGGGTATTGTCGGCCAAAAGGTTTTAAAGAAGGATAGAACGTTTTTTATGTATGCTACCACTGCAGCAAGAATTCTGATCGCCAAATATTGGAAGACTCAAGATTTACCCACGCTGGAAGAGTGGCAAACGCAACTGATTGACTATATGGAGTTGGCCGAAATGACTGCCAGAATCCGAGACCTGGGAGAAGAAGCAATAGAGGAGGACTGGAAAAAATTTAAGAATTATTTGCAAAAACTTTATAAGTTATATAAACTATAAAATGACGCATAATTTGAAATGCTAGCCCCAGCAATGAGAGTGCAATATTTATGAAATTGGAAAACAATATTGAAGGGATCAAAGTTTAAATGTTAAAAAGGATAATACGCTTTGTTTTTAGAGTAAACGGACAATAAGGGATTTAAACTTAAATTGCAACTGAAAGTACCAAAGAAACACATGAAACAAGGTTACAATTTGCTGATAAATTTATTATTAAGAATGCATTGTGCGGGAGATGTGGGGAAGTTCGATGGAAAGTTGGAATAAGCTGTTGAAGGGTTATGATCTTTTTTATCTTCTTTTACATTTTTCTTTTTCTTCTTTCTCTTTCTGTTTTCTGTTTATGTCTGGAAAAAATGCAATAATTTTTTTTTTTTTTTAAAAAGAAAAACCTGTAGGTGCACTTTCATTATTCTAAAACATTTTTTCCTCTTTCTGTTACAGAAGTCGGGCTATCTCATGGAGGTTTCAGCTTGATTCACTCCAACTGAATTCAATCTCAACTTGATTCACTCCAACTGGATAAGTGCATTATGGCTAATAATCAACTGAAAAGATGAAACCAATGGACTTGGAACACTGACAACAGTTGGAGTGAGGGGAATGGAAACTTGGGAGGAGGAAGAGTGATATTGAATATCCTGGAAAAGGACATGGCAGGCTGGGGGACACCCTGAAGAGAAGCACTCCGCCCTGAAACATTTTGTTGCTTGTCCCATGTGTTTCCCTTAATAAGGAAATCAACTTAAATATGGCTGTCCCAGTATCTATGAAGCTGATTTGGATGAAGGGGAAAATGTGTTGGTAACAAAATATGATTTTGCTGAGCCCTGCGTATAATTTAGGAAGTTAAGTATGTCAAGCCCTGTATATAATTGAGGAAGTCTAGCCAATGGTAAAGTTCACTGAGAGAGAGAGAGAGAGAGATATGGGGACTTCCACAGCCCAAGGCAGAACAACTAAGTTCAACACCTAACAACAAAATGGAAAACATTTAGTGAGCCAGAAAGACACAACAATGTGCATATGATACTTACAAATAATTAACAAATTGCATTTAATTTATGTTGTTGTTCAGCTACAGCTGGTAGATGGGTGATGGAGCTCACACTTTGACTAGAGGCCTGCAACCAATGTTTCAGCTGGGAAATATGCCTAATGTCCATCTGCGCGCGCGCGCGCACACACACACACACACGCAGCAGGCCGGGGGAGAATCCCCTGCCTCCATGCCGTCTCTTTCAGCAAACTTCGGCATCCTTTCTCACACCATCTTAACCACAACCCCATTTCCCTGTCTCTCTCCCTCCTCTTCATTATCCTGTGATAAATAGATTCTTCTAAAAACTGGCCATGACTAGAAAGCATGGCATTCCGATTTGTCACTTTCAAGACACTTGCTGAGCTGATCTTGAGCCTTGCAGCATGTCTACAACATGCTTACACAGGAATCTTGACCACCACCTGAGGGAATCAAAGTATTATTTTTGAATAGATTATTATAAAGCACTTCAGAGTTGAGGCTGGTTATTATCTAAATGATTTGTTACCATTTTATTCATTAGGGGACTAAAGGCAGAGAGACTCATTGTGAAGCAAGCATGGAATACAGTGATACCTCGGGTTACATACGCTTCAGGTTATGTACGTTTCAGGTTACAGACTCCGCTAACCCAGAAATAGTACCTCAGGTTAAGTACTTTGCTTCAGGATGAGAATAGAAATTGTGCTCTGGCGGCGTGGCGACAGCAGGAGGCCCTATTAGCTAAAGTGGTCTTCAGGTTAAGAACAGTTTCAGGTTAAGAACGGACATCCAGAACGAATTAAGTACTTAACCTGAGGTACCACTGTACTGTCCCCAACATTTCCAATGAAGCGCTAACATAGGGTGAAGTGGTGCTTAACCCTTTTGTCCATCCATCCATTATTTCCTTCAAAATGTACCCACAGGTTGTTTTCAAACCTATTCCCTCAGCTGGGATCTGAAACCAAAAATATAGATAATGTAGTGACGAAGGGAAATAGATATGGGTCAGACAGCACACAGTTTAAATCTCACCTTTGTGGTGAAGTATTACATCTCAGTTTCAGCCCAGCAATTTTGCAAGGGACAATCAGAGGTCAGGGGAAGGCTTAATCACCTGCTTCCTACCACTAGCAAATCCCCAGGGTGGGTGGGTGTTGCATTGTGGCAGGGTGGGAAAACTGTTTGATTTATAATGTGAAACTCTGCCCTTAATAACACTCGGTTGATTATCTTATATAGAGACAGTTACAGTGAAAAGAGGTGAAAAACACAGTTCCTAGGTGGTAAAGTCTTGTAGAGTAACCAATAACAGGAAATGCGCTGTGGTTGAGTTGCTAACCGCTTAGAAATCAAGGGCCTGGATTGTGATTAGGCAGCGAGGCGTGCAGAGCAGGTAACACTCAAAGAGTGTTTTCCATGAGGAAATATGGGTGCCTGGGGGCCTCTGCTGGGTTTAATGAAAAACAATTACAGAATTTGCAGGCAGGCATTTTGGTGGAGATAATTTTCTCACTTCATAGCCACAGAAAACAATGTAACTAATCTAGGATTAAGAGGGGGGTTTGTGGCTATTATCAGCTCTGTCGGAAGAAGGTGAAATGGTTACTGTTCAGGTGGGAACAGATCCATTTCCCCCCTTTTTTTGCACTGGAAAATAGATGGCCTGCACTGACTCTATGCAAGCTCTAGTAAAGACAAACCAGGACACATTCCTTCCTTCCCTTATAGCCAGCCAGTGGTTGCTCCAAGCACATTCCAGATCTGCTAGGATACCTTAATTGTCTTCACCTGGATGAGCTTGCCAACATTCCTGTGAGCTATTACAACTCCTATGGAGTGGAGCATGCTTTCCTTGTTTTTCCAAATCTTCCACTGCCAAGTCTCAGTGGGAGTGATACACGCCTACGTTTACGTACAGTTTTGCTAATTCCCTTATCTGCTAATGATGTACAAGGTGCCTTCGTGAAAGCGCTCCCTTTAGTGAATGCTCACAGTAATAGTTTCAGGACAACCCATAATGAGAGATCAGAACTGATAACAGGGAAAGAGGTGAAATATGCGACTTGTTGCAATACGACGCTAGGTATTGTGTATTGTTTTTAGCAGTGTTTTTTGGAATTAATTATAGCTATTCCACACAGGTTTGTCCAGAACAAGAATCAATGACAGTTTTTAATTTCCGCGGCTTCAGTCTTCACAACATTTAATTCAAATTAGTGTGGAAAAACGAACGAAGCAGTTTAAAGGACCCTAACCTTGGGGAAAAGGTTGGGCAACTTTTTTTGGGAAGGCTATGCTGTTTTTTCAGGGCTTTCTTCCCGAACACAAATTATGTTGGAATGCCTGGAACAATTTCCCCACCACTGAGTTTGATTGTGTAATTATGATAACCAAAGGCAGAAGGCACCAGTGAAGAAAAAGAAAAAAAGCAGAGTTAGAAACCTCTCCAGAGGTCACACTACCATAGCTCCTGGGAAAGGAGAATCTGTTCCAAACCATAGTTCCATAGACAGACTCAAGTTCATTTTTCAGAATATGATCATGAAAAACCACACAGAATAACCACACTTATAAATAGAACAGCTGGATCACAAACAGGAAACACTCGTGTCTTTTACATGCTTAATGGGGAATAAGGTCCATTGAACTCAGTGAGGCTTACCTCTGAGTAGGCACAGGCAGGAATGCATTTATAGATGTTTTGAAATCATTAAGGAAAAAATGCTGATATATATTCAAGCAGTGTTCTCTTTTTAGAGATTGCAACAGCTTTTATAACATTTTTTCATTAATGTTGACTCAGAACTAAGTCCCACTGAGTTCAATGGTCAGATTATTATTATTATTATTATTATTATTATTATTATTATTATTATTAACTAGCACATCCCATCAGCCCAAGGATTTCCATTTTTGCAATGGGACTTCCCCCCTTTCCCCTGTGTGTGTTCTACAACTCCCCCAAATCTGCTCTAGAAGAAGGGGGGAGCTCCTAGAACCAATTTATAGGGTGCACAGTGGGAAGAATGTTTTGTTGCAGAAGCAGAAATCCTCGTGCTGGTGGAATGTTCACATGGTGCAACAGAGAATTACCTCCAGGTGGCTGCATAGGATTGCAGCCTAAGAGGAGAAAGTGATGCAATGAATATAAAGGCAGTTCCTATGACAGTCAGGTGCCCTCTTCAACAATGAGTGGAAGACTGTCCACCAACTGCTGCCCTTGCGAGCCCTCCATAGATTACAATGAATCAGTTTTATTTATCTGTGCCATTTCGTGTGCCATCTTCCTGCCCTTAGGACCCCTGGACAACAACAACAGAAATCTTAAGACAATTTAAAATTAAAACAATTAAAACAGCAGTATCAAAACACAAATGGTAAAACCAACAGAGAAAAGAACAACAACAAAAGCACGACACCGAAAACAATTCTCCAGCAGCATATTATGCTGGGATAGCTCAGCTGGGAGAGCATGAGACTCTTAATCTCAGGGTTGTGGGTTCGAGCCCCACGTTGAGCAAAAGGTTCCTGCACTGCAGGGGGTTGGACTAGATGACCCTCAGGGTCCCTTCCAACGCTACGATTCCATGATTCTGTAACATAGTGTGGCCACTTATGGATTGTCAAAAAAGGGGACTAAAGAGGACTTGGATTTGCATCACATTTGCACATGCTGATTTTTATGTATAGATACAAATAATTACTGTGATTTAAAAAGAACTATAATACATTTCACCCAAGTGGGGAAGCAGACCACGTGATCTGTCTGCTGTTGAGGTGCTAAAGGTTGGCCTTGCCCTGCTGTTTCTTCTTTTAGGTCTTTATTTTCAATCTAGACTTTGAATAGAAGCTGCCTTCAAATAAGAGGGCTGTCCTTGAATTCACAGGCCTGCAAACATAGGGCTGTCTTCTGTAAATAGGACACATGCTTGCCATTTAATACCAAGGTTCTCCTAAGACATTTATACATTATGTTTTCACCGACCAATGAAAGGCAAGCAATGATTCATTCAGGTGAACCTCCCTAGGGAGGACATTCCAGGTGGAGGACATTCCTCAATGAAAGGTGCCACAGTGCTTGAGCCTGGTGGATTGAACACAGCAACTAGCAAAATTTAGCTCGGGGTTCCCAGACACTGTCAAACAAACTATTTTTCAGACGGGCAATAATATCTGATTGCCAACATAATTATTTTGCCACATTTCTAGGTCACTTTCTTAAAATACTGCTTGTTCTTTAAAATTATGTAACTACTGGTGAGCTTATTGTAAGGAGTAATTAAACATTAGAATAAGCAGCTGTAAAATGACACATATTTTTGATAATGTGTAGCTTCGTGGTGCACAGTGAGACAACACCGATGAATGTAATGCCTATTACATGAGCACTTGGGTAAATTAGGTCAAAAATACTTTGTCAGCTAGCATAAGTGAAGGGAACAGAAATTCAAGAAAACCAAGACCAGCAGCATAAATTTGAGTCTTGTGAAGAACTGGAAACCCAAACACAGCCGCTGAAAGGAAAGAAAGAAAGAAAGAAAGAAAGAAAGAAAGAAAGAAAGAAGCCAGGGTGGCTATCTAAAGAACTTTTAACTGAGTTAAGATTAAAAAAGGATGTGTACAAAAAATGGAAAAGGGGGGAAACCACCAAAGAGGAATTCAAACAAATAGCCAGCATGTGTAGACACAAAGTCAGAAAAGCTAAAGCACAGAATGAACTCAGGCTTGCTAGAGAGGTTAAAAGCAACAAAAAAGGCTTTTATGGGTATGTTCGTAGCAAAAGGAAGAACAAAGAAACAGTGGGGTCACTCAGAGGAGAAGATGGTGAAATGCAAATAGGGGACACAGAAAGGGCTGAACTCCTCAATGCCTTCTTTGCCTCAGTCTTCTCCGATAAGGAAAACAATGCCCAACCTGAAGAATTTGGAGCAAATGATTCAACAGAGGAAACACAGCCCAGAATAACTAAGGAGACAGTACAAGAATACTTGGCTAGTTTAGATGTATTCAAGTCTCCAGGGCCAGATGAACTGCATCCAAGAGTATTAAAAGAACTGGCAGATGTGATCTCAGAACCACTGGCAGTCATGTTTGAGAATTCCTGGAGAACAGGCGAAGTCCCGGCAGACTGGAGGAGGGCAAATGTTGTCCCTATTTTCAAAAAAGGGAAAAGAGAGGACCCAAATAATTACCGCCCAGTCAGTCTGACATCAATACCAGGGAAGATTCTGGAGCAGATCATTAAGCAAACAGTCTGTGAGCACCTAGAAAGGAATGCTGTGATCACCAATAGTCAGCATGGATTTCTGAAAAATAAGTCATGTCAGACTAACCTGATCTCATTTTTTGACAGAATTACAAGCCTGGTAGATGAAGGGAACGCAGTGGATGTAGCCTACCAAGGCATTTGACAAGGTGCCCCATGATATTCTTGTAAAGAAGCTGGTAAAATGCGGTCTTGACTATGCTACCACTCAGTGGATTTGTAACTGGCTGACTGACCGAACCCAAAGGGTGCTCATCAATGGTTCCTCTTCATCCTGGAGAAGAGTGACTAGTGGGGTGCCACAGGGTTCTGTCTTGGGCCCGGTCTTATTCAACATCTTTATCAACGACTTGGATGATGGACTCAAGGGCATCCGGATCAAATTTGCAGATGACACCAAACTGGGAGGGGTGGCTAACACCCCAGAGGACAGGATCACACTTCAAAACGACCTTGACAGATTAGAGAACTGGGCAAAAACAAACAAGATGAATTTTAACAGGGAGAAATGTAAAGTATTGCACTTGGGCAAAAAAAATGAGAGGCACAAGATGGGTGACACCTGGCTTGAGAGCAGTACATGTGAAAAGGATCTAGGAATCTTGGTTGACCACAAACTTGACATGAGCCAACAGTGTGACACGGCAGCTAAAAAAGCCAATGCAATTCTGGGCTGCATCAATAGGAGCATAGCATCTAGATCAAGGGAAGTAATAGTGCCACTGTATTCTGCTCTGGTCAGACCTCACCTGGAGTACTGTGTCCAGTTCTGGGCACCACAATTCAAGAAGGACACTGACAAACTGGAACGTGTCCAGAGGAGGGCAACCAAAATGGTCAAAGGCCTGGAAACGATGCCTTATGAGGAACGGCTAAGGGTGCTGGGCATGTTTAGCCTGGAGAAGAGGAGGTTAAGGGGTGATATGATAGTCATGTTCAAATATATAAAAGGATGTCACATAGAGGAGGGAGAAAGGTTGTTTTCTGCTGCTCCAGAGAAGCAGACACGGAGCAATGGATCCAAACTACAAGAAAGAAGATTCCACCTAAACATTAGGAAGAACTTCCTGACAGTAAGAGCTGTTCGACAGTGGAATTTGCTGCCAAGGAGTGTGGTGGAGTCTCCTACTTTGGAGGTCTTTAAGCAGAGGCTTGACAACCATATGTCATGAGTGCTCTGATGGTGTTTCCTGCTTGGCAGGGGGTTGGACTTGATGGCCCTTGTGGTCTCTTCCAACTCTATGATTCTATGATTCCAAGAAAGACAGACTCAGAATGTGTTTGAGCCTTGAGAATGTGGAAAATAATATTTTAAATATTCTTTGCTGGCCTTGAATTGAGAAGATAGGTGGGCCTACCTATGGGGCCAAAGACCTTTGAAGGCAGATAAAGATTTCAATAGAAGATTATCTACAGTCTACAGTCTCAAGCTCATTAACTTCATCCACATGAGCAGCATATACCTTTAAAAAAGGTTTTTGAACTTCTTAGGAGATGAGGATGTGTTTTGGGACGTTACAGAGGTGAGCCAATCAGTGCTGTGCATTATTGGCTTCTGCAACAAAGTTCCAGATCTGGTTAATTGCTCTCAGTCCTGGACAGAAAAACCATTTGACAAGAATGCAGTAAGTGCACTTCCAGAGCAGCTTCACTACTCAGAATGTCTACATCTGTACACATCATTTGTCACCATAGACAAGACTACCAAGTCTAGCATGACAATATTGTGCAGAAATGCAAGTTTGCTGTTAAACTATGCCGTTGAACTTTTGTTTGGCAGCCTGGGATGTGGGTGCAGGAACAGCAGGCTGTGCATACTAACACACAATGTAAGGTTCAGGGCTCAAGCCAACACTTGTGAGTGGCCCTGATCCAACCCAGGATGGTCTGCGGCAAACCTGACCCAAATCCAGATCCAGAACCTGAACTGATTCGGGGCTTTGCTCAGTTATAAAGTAGAGAGTGAGGAGATTGAGACATGTGTCCCCTTCTTTTCTCCTTCCTTCCCATATGTTTAATTACGGTTTTAAACCCTAACTAAGCATGTAGTCAGGAGTGGTGAAAGGAGATGTGAGCCTCATGGTCAGGATGGGGGAGCTACCTGCACATTTCCTTCCATCCCTTGCTGCCAGACCACCACCAACCATTTTGACAACCCCAGATTGTTCTGGGTGGGCCCAGTCCAACCTTGGGTGATCCAGAGCTGCCTCAACCCGTTCAGGCCAAATCTGCAGTTGGCCCAAATTGGCCCAGTTTGATTCGAAACCTGGGATTTAGCTGGAACCTGTGTGCAGCCCTAGCAGGAAGTGTGAGACCCCTCTTTAGGAGGCCAGATATGCCACTTTTTTGTACTAGAAATAGAAAATCCGCCTCCCTCCCTCTACACTGTAAGAAATGTTCTAGTCTACTAGCTTTTCTAAGAGAGCGAAAGAATAGGGGTGCCCACAAGCATTACACAACGGTGTTATGAGAGCAGCCCTGCAGGGCATCTTTAAATAACATGATGCAAAGCAAAACAACCCAAAGTTACTGACAGGATGGGAGGGGGAAAGAACTCTGTGTTCATATTTCACCCCATTTAAGAGAAATATAAATTCTGGTAAGGTTTTTGTTTTGTTTTCACCACTAAGGTTTAGATAACAGAGGCTGAAGTCCTAAGTGCACCTGCAGGAAAGGAAGTTGGTGGGTCTCAGTTCTGAGCAAACAGGGGTTGTACCGTAAATGTGAAGGCAGAGAACTGCTGCATTGCTCTATAATACATTTACCTAAAAGAGAAGTGGATGAGATTATTGCCTTGAGTCAACTCTAGAGAAATGGCCAGTTCCTAACTGGGGCAGAAAAATTAAACCAAGTGTAATACGTCAGTTCCATACAAAAAGATCAGAGGAAGTCCAACACCGAATCACATTTCTAGGGTGTGTAGAAAGAAATTAAGGATATTTGCAATTCCATTTGAACACATCTTGATAGCCTCAAACTCCAGACTAAATGAGTTACACCCACTAAATCCTGAAAGAGATGGTTACAGAGATTAGCAGTGCCCTAATGAAACCTTTTGATGGCTACTTAGAGGGGAGGGGGAGAGGGATAAAAGGCAAAATATACATGTCATTCCCTTAGGAAGGAACTTCAGTAGGGTGGGACCAGGAAATAAGGTTCCTAAAACATTGACACAGTAATGCATAGGTTTCTTAGAATACCCAGAAACAAATCTGGGTAATGCAGAATAAAAATGGTCAAAGTAAACCCATAATGGAAATGTCTCCTCTAACTTACAGTCACTTACATATAATACAAATGGGCAAAAGAGTAAAAAGAAAAAAAACTCTAAAGGATTACAAAAAGGTATTAAAGATTAAAAAAGGAATATAGGAAAAGAACCCCCCCCCCCCCGAGAGAGAGATGGAATTCAAAGAGAGGCACAGCACCTCCAAACCAGTGCACACATTACTACAAAGAGGAAATGGTTTTGCACTTAGCTAACAACAGATTGTTCTGGTAAACACTTCTGGGACGGACAGGAAGGAAAACACACTGAATGGATAGCATGACGACATTGTGCTGAAATGTAAGGTTGCTGTTAAGCTATGTAAAGCCACGCAAATAAGAAAAAATATTTCACACAAAGGTATTTAAATGAGAAATATAGGTGCTAAAGTTCAGCCTTGAATAAAAGTCCAAACCTTATGGTGGCGTATACATGATATGGCTCTGTAAACATTACAGGCAGCTAGGTTGTGTCCCCCCCCCCCCAATTCAGGAAAACTCATCCAAACGCAGAATTTCATAAGAAATGGCTGGACAGATACTGTAGCACCCTGCTTGTGGTTAACGCTTAGCTGGAATGAAATATTCAACGCAGCAATAGAGAAATTAAAATAATTATTTATTTGTCAGACAAATAAATGAGAGGCACAGTGGTATATGGTTACCAAGCTCTGGCCTGGCTCCTGCCATTATGGCCAGCCCTTATATTCCCTTAATCCAGCCCCCTTTACTCCTCCTTGGGCTGCCTCTGTCCAATCAGCCTGGTTGGATTTCCTATTGGCTGATTGCTATATCCAATCCTAAAAGATACACCCACATCCTCCTGTCCTTATAAGGAACACAAACAGCTATATATTGTTACATCTATAAATGACAAATAAGTAGTAATATATCTTACATGTGTCTCAACAAGGAATCTTAATTACCAGCTCACCTCTTGCCCTCCCTGCCCTATTGCCTTTTAAAACAAATGGTTAATCTTAAATTTTTATCTTAAACATATGTCAAGGATCTTGAGTTTCACATCAACATTGAAAGATATCCTTCATTTGAAGGTTTCTAAACAAATGTTCTGACAGCTAATATATCTGGACAGCATTTGATGGCGTCTTCTTGTCTGGCAAGAGGCTGAGCTCAATGGCCCCTGTAGTCTATTCCAACTCTAGGACTCTATGATTCTATGAAATAAGAATCTAACATCTAAATTTGTTACTTTCTAAATCCTTTGCATAGTTACATTTAAGCCAATATATTTAAGCTAATATATTTCATACATTATCATAGGTAACCTTTTAAAAGAATAAAGCTTCTCAAGGAAGGAACTCAGTAAAAAAACAGTTTTTAAAGAAACCTCTTCAGTTACATTCCCCCCCCTTCAGCCTCCTTTCCAGCCTCAAAATAAAATAGGAAGAAGCTTCTTTTTCCCCAGCCAAGCCAGTTGCCTTTTCTCTCAGTTTAAGAAAGAAACAGTTTTAAAAAGACTTCCCAGCTAGATGCTTTAAAAAGCCTCTGGCCTTAGAAAATACAGCTCAAGGTTTTAAGAGAGGCCCATGGTATCATTTTACTATTTGCCCATTCCTAATTATTTATCTCTGCCTTTGTTATCTTCTGTAACATGTAGGGTCAATGTCCTGCTTTTAGTCTGTATTTTCAGCTTTTACGACTTTGAGAATTGTTTTCTGCTATCAATCAAGGGGCCCCTTGTCTTAGGAGAATGGCCAAGGTTTTCTCTGCCTGGCATGAAACATTTGAAAATTAAGCCCTCTTTAATATACAAGTCCTGATCAAACATTAATAAAATGCAGGCTTATGCCTGATGCCTCATTCCCCCCTTTCAAGCTCAAGGACCTTCATCCCAAGTGTCCTTGATAGCTTGACCTTCATCATGTTCCTGAGGTAAAGCTCTGTATAGGGCCATGATATGAGGTAGAGTTTCATTTGAAACCATCTTGCTAATTGTACTTCTAAAACATGAAATGATACATGGCATCATACATAAAACCATTACCACTACTGTCAAGAAAAACAAGCAAGACAATAGTATCCCTTTGAGTCCTGTGACATTAGGTAACCAATTGGTGAGCCATCCCATATCCCATCCTTCCCATGTTTGTACTGGGACATGTGCTATATTCTCCATCTTTGTGGCCAACACACGGATTGCCTCACCATTATCTGAAATGTTAAAGCAACAGGCATTCCCTGTCAAGTTCAAGACTCCACATAGGCCTCCCTGCTTGGCAAGTACATAATCCATTCCCATTTTCAGCTGCAAAATGGCGGCTCTACTTTCATCCAACTGTTGTGCAATAAGTCTCAAACTCTTGGCCGTTGCATTGGTTACAAGTTCCACTACTGCTTGCAATCGAATTATTCTGTTTAGATTATAAATAGGATCCCGTGCCCCTTGTATGAGCTCACCAGGATTCCAGGAGGCAGGATCATAATAGGCTATAATGCGCTCTGGTGGCCAATCATCAGTACCGCTCCAACTTTGGGTACTTCCTCCTGCTATATGAGAAATATCAGCGTTTCTTCGTGTACGCTTGGGCAAATTAGTGGGCATAATCCACATTGGTGGCAATACCCATCCCAGGAAACAAGTCCCACTCCATTTGGAGGGGAGTTTCTTGTATGCCCATTCTCCACATATCCACCACAACCATCGGGTCTGAGGTCTTTGGTACGTGGAGTACAGAAGGCGAAATAGCAAAAGAGGTAGAGAGTTCACAGTGCAGTATGTTAGATTGCCTTTTTCTGTCACAGTTATGTTCCATACCACTTTCCATGCATGAATAAAAGGAGGTGCACAGGGCAAGGCATCCCGAGTTCGATAGGTAGTATCGTGTGCCCAGGTATTCTTAATATTATCCCAAGTATAGTGACAATGAGAAGAGCCTATCATGGTAGAATCCGCTGCATCTGATGATCTATGTACACAGAATTCCCCTTGTACAGGTATAACTCGTAATGGTTTAGTTGAGTTCCATCCGGGGAAATTCTGTACTTCTGTTTGTTGTGGTATTTCGCTTACCATACCAATGGCATCTAATGGTATCGGTAATAAGGGCATACCTCCCTCTGAATCATCTGGCCCAAGAGAGCAAACAAGGCAATTGGTCCTATTTGCAACATTGGCTACCATTTCAGCTAAACCTACCCACATATTGTGGTCATGGTGGAATCCATATTTAGTCAATTTGGCCAGATTCAAGGACCCTTCCCCTTCCCAAGGGATCAGGATTAATAGAATCATGTTGATGTCTAGCATATGCATTCCTCCCACAAAAGATTACCTTATAGTGATAGCAAATAAATATTAGTCCCAATATAATTCCCCCAGTGACAGAAATGGGGAACCACCAAGACCAAAACATATATCCCGAGGATCCCCAATGAGTAATATCTCTGATAATTGTTCCACAAGGGGGTGGCAGTCAATCAATTGTGGGGCAGTCAATTAATTGTATAAGAGAATCTTTCCTTTCACAATCGCTGGTTCAGATGCTCCTCAAGCTTCAGGCGTGCGCAGGTCAGCCAGCTTCCAGGTTGTGGCTGCAGCAGGCCGGTCGTCTAATGTTGTCCGTGACCTAGCCCGTTCCCGGTAGGGCTAGATACAGGGGTTTTTGGAGAGAGTCAGTTTAAGAGGATTAGAGGGGTCACCTTTGCACGTCCAACTGCCTTCGGACTTCTTCAAACGGGAGTGATGAATCCAGGGGGTCACCTCAGCTACCTTCACCGCTGTTGGAGTAGAGAGCAAGACGGTGTAAGGTCCACGCCACTTAGGTGCAAGTGGATCACGTTTCCACTCTTTCACCCATACGCTATCGCCAGCCTGGAACTGATGAATCGGCTCGGCAATGCTGCACGGCGTGCGCTCGAGGGCCCACCTGTTAAGAGAAACAAAAACACGGGAGAGAGATTGCACTTGTCCCTGTGTCACATGGTCTCCTATTTGTTTAAGATCAGCTGAAATATCCTGAACAAAGGAGGGTGGTCTCCCATACAGGAGCTCAAAAGGTGACAACTTAAGTCTTTTTGTGGGTGCACACCGAACACGAAACAGTGTTATGGGTAACACATCTACCCATCCCAATCCCGTTTCCTGGGTTAATTTTGCCAATTGGGTTTTCAGAGTCCGATTCATTCTTTCAGTTTTCCCTGAACTCTGAGGCCTATAGGCTGCATGCAGTCTCCATTTCACTTGTAGGACTCGACATACTTCTTGTACTACTTGATCAATGAACGCTGGCCCATTGTCACTTCCAATGCATCTAGGTAATCCAAACCTCGGGATCAATTCAGTGAGGAGTCTCTTAGTTACCTCTCGTGCCTTTTCAGTTCGGGTGGGAAAAGCTTCAACCCATCCGGTAAGAGTATCTACAAACACAAGGAGATACTTGAATCCCTTAGAAGGGACCAGCTCTGTGAAGTCCACAATTAGGCTTTCCATGGGGACATATCCCACATGTTGGATTCCAGGAGGTTGTACCGGTCCCTGCCTGGGATTGTTTTTAGCACAAAGAACACATTTCTGTGAAATGCAAGTTGCTAATTGTGATAGGTTAATAATATACAACTTCCGACTGAGACTCTCTCTGGTTGCAGTACCGCCAAGGTGAGTAGATTCATGATAATTTCTTACAATTGTGCCTGCTAGATGATGAGGTACATAAATCCTATTGTCTGGCAGGATCATCCAACCGTCCTTCACAACTGCTCCTTCCCTTTCAGCCCACTTCCTCTCTTCTGGGGTATAGTGAGGTTTAACTTCTTCTGGAACTACCTCTGGTATGAGGGCTGCTATAAATCCTCCCACAGGCTTTTGGGCTGCCTCTCGAGCTGCTTTGTCAGCAGCATGATTTCCTCTGGTTATTGGATCCCTTCCTCGTCCATGACCTTTGCAGTGCATTACAGCAATCTGTTCTGGAGCCCATACTGCTTCTAACAGGATTTCTACTTCAGGTCCATATTTCAAGGCCTTCCCGTGGGCTCCTATTAGACCTCTTTCTTTCCATAGAGCACCATGTGCATGCAGGGTTAAGAAGGCATATTTAGAATCAGTATAGATGTTTGCCTTACATCCGGCTGCCAATTGCAGAGCTCTAGTTAAACCTATAAGTTCAGCTTTTTGTGCCGAGGTGCCAGCAGGCAAAGCTTCAGCTTCCACAACTTCCTCATTGGTGACCACAGCATATCCTGCTCGTCTGGCACCTTCATGCAGGTAACTGCTACCATCAGTATAATATACAACATCTGGATTTTTCAATGGTTCATCTTTCAGATCGGGTCTACTGGAATAAACTTCATCCATTATTTGGAGACAATCATGTGATTCTTCATCATCTACCTCTGGTAGGGGCAGCAAAGTCGCTGGATTGAGCATATTCACTACTCGTAGATGAATCCTGGGATTTTCACACAATAGGCCTTGGTACCTAGCCATCCTTGGGTTCGTTAGCCAATAACTACCCTTATATTCCATGAGTGTCAGAACAGCATGAGGTACATTCACATACATCGTCTGGCCGAAGGTAAATTTATCAGCTTCTTTGACAAGGCTGGCAGTGGCCGCTACTGCCCTTAGGCATGGAGGCCATCCTTTTGCTACTGAGTCCAATTGTTTTGACAAATAAGCTACTGGACGGTTCCAACTTCCTAATCTCTGGGTCAGGACTGCCGCTGCAATCCCATTCTGTTCATGTACATACAGCTGAAAGGGTTTTTCCGAATTAGGCAGTCCAAGGGCTGGGGCCTCCATAAGTCGTTGTTTGATAACTAAAAAGGCTTGTTGCTGCTCAGGTCCCCATACGAATGGGTCCTTTTCTGCACCTCGAGTGCTTTCATGTAAGGGTTTGGCCAGACTGCTGAAATCAGGTATCCATAGTCTACAAAACCCTGCTGTTCCCAGGAATCCTCTGAGTTGTTTCCTTGTGGTAGGTTCCTTGATAAGGCAAATAGCTTCTTTCCTCTCTGGCCTCAATGCTCGTTGTTGGTGTGAGATGTCAAAGCCCAAATATTTGACCTTTTCTAAACATAACTGTGCCTTTTTCTGGGAAACTCGGTAGCCAGCTTCCCAGAGCAAGTGGAGCAGTTCCTCTGTACCTTCTTTACAGGTATCAAAATCCTTTGCTGCTAGTATAAGGTCATCTACATATTGCAGAACCACCTTTTCTCCAGGTATTGAGGGGTAACTTGTTAGATCCTTCGCCAAGGCAGTGCCAAATAAAGTTGGGGAATTTTTGAATCCCTGGGGCAATCTCGTCCAGGTTAGCTGGCCTTTTGTTCCTGTCAAAGGGTCTTCCCACTGGAAGGCAAATATAGGTTGGCTCTGTGGTGCCAGCCGGCAACAGAAGAATGCATCTTTCAAGTCCAATACAGTAAAAAATGTTGCTTCTGGTGGGATCAAACTCAGCAGGGTGTATGGGTTTGGTACATTTGGGTGCAAGGTCTCGATAGCCTGGTTTACGAGCCTCAAGTCCTGCACTGGCCTGTATTCATCTGTCCCAGGTTTTCGAACAGGCAAAAGGGGTGTGTTCCATTCTGATTGGCAGGGCTTAAGCAGACCATATTTTAATAGGCGGTCCAAATGTTTCTGGATGCCCTCTGCTGCTCGCCGGGGTAAAGGATATTGCTTTACAGATACAGGGGTAGCCATAGGTTTTAAGGTTACTACAATTGGAGCTATATTCTTGGCCATTCCTGGTGGGCTATTTTCGGCCCATACTCCTGGTGGCACCTGTAGAGTTCGGAGGAGCTTGTTTAACTCTGTATCCAATGTGGGTTGGACTTGCAGGGCTGACATTAGGCGCCATGATTGTTCCTTAGGTACTGAGAGGGAAATTATTCCTGCTGCCTTTGATGGCAGTTTCATTTCTGGACCTCGAGGAGTGAAGGTGATTTGGGCCTGCAATTTGGACAGCATATCTCTACCTAAGAGAGGTATTGGACACTCAGGTATATACAAAAACTGATGGGTTAAACGATGTCCCCCAATCTGGCATTCCAAAGGTTGGAGGAAAGACCTCTTAGCTGACTGACCAGTGGCACTTTTAATGACTACACTTTTGGATGCCTTTTTCTGCAATAGTTCTGGGAGTACTGAGTATTCAGCCCCAGTATCAATCATAAAGTCTATTAAATGGCTTCCTAATTGGATCGTGACCGTGGGCTCCTGGAAGCCTAACTTTATGGAGTCCGGTCTTTCCTAGTCTTGGGTAAAATCCTCCTCTGCCAGTCCAATGACATTGTCCCTACTCCGTCCTTGTCCAGGTCTCTGATATCTTCCATCTCGGATCATTCCCCGTCCCCGTCCCTGGTTTCTTGGGCCGGAGCCTGGGCCTGGGCCTGGGCCTGGGCGTACTTCTTCCAACCTCAGGGGTTCAGGACATTCCCGCTTCCAATGACCCTCCTTCTTGCAATTTGCACATTGATTCCTTCCCAGTGGTGGATTCCTTCCCCGCCCTCTTCCTCCATTTAAGGGGCGGTAGTCTTGCTTCACTGCTGTGGCTAGCATTACCATCTTTTCCTTCTGCCACTTCTTCTTCTCTTGTTTCTCAGCCTCATCCCTATTCCGATAAACTCGGCGTGCAATGGCCATAATTTGGCTCATCAGCATCCCTTCCCATCCTTCGGATTTCTGAATTTTCTTACGAATGTCAGAAGCGCACTGGGCCACAAATGTAGCAGTAATCATTCTGCTGTTTTCAGGGGCTTCAGGGTCAAAAGGAGTCCATATACGATAGGCTTCTTGCAGCCTCTCTAAAAAGTCTCCTGGACTCTCATTTGGTTTCTGTTCTACTTCTGAGACTTTAGACATATTAGTGGGCTTCTGGCATGCCCTGCGGATACCTTGCACAAGCGTCTGGCGGTAGGTGGTAAGTCTGGCCAGGTGAATTACATTGTTTGGATCCCAATTAGGATCTTCCAAGGGAAAGTTGTCTTGGAGATGACGGTCAATATTATAAATATTTCCCACTCTGGCCTGCTCACGCAAATATATCTGTGCCTTTTCAATTATGTCTCTCCTTTCCTCAGTGGTGAACAGAGTATTCAGGAGCTGGCGGCAATCTGTCCAAGTAGGACTATGAGTATTTATTATTGAAGTCACCAAGTCCATCATAGCCTGAGGTTTTTCTGCAAAAGATGGGGTGTGTGTTTTCCAATTCATCAGATCCGTAGTTGTGAATGGAATGTACTGGAGGGTCGACGTTCGAGGTGGCCTTGGTCCAGGTAGCCCGTTAACCAGCACAGGCTCCTCAAGTCTATCAAATACTCTTCTGAGAGGGGCTACTACGTGATCTTTCTCTTCACTTTGCTCTAGGGGCCTCAAATCATAGGGGATGGTATTTGTCCCAAGGCGTTCTTTTAGCAGCTTTATACGCCTGGCTGTATTGCTTGCTGACCGATTAAGGTCTCCCTGTAACTTCTGTAATAATTCTCTAGGACTTGGATGTACAGGAGTTTGGGGTAGGCAATCAGTTGTTTCACTAAAAGAGACTGTAGATGGAGTTCTACTGGGACTCACAGATGGAATAACCACTTCTGCTTGGGCTTTATTATAGGCCTCCAATGCCTCCTGAAGATATTTATCATAATCTATCAAGGAATCAAGTTCTGTGACTCCAGCCCCATTATTCATTCCACTTTCTTGCCTTGGGGTTACAACTGGTGGAGGGTTTGGATTAGGCTCCCTTCGATGTGGAGCATAGGGTGGAGGTGGAAGCAGCTCTTCCTCTGGTCCCTCAAAAATGGGTTTGAGTTTATTTGGCAAGATTCCTTTCCTAGCTTCGGCTTTTACAGCCAATAATTTGCATCGTTGGACTTTGCATTCCCTTATCCATGGAGGATTTTTATTTAATGTGCTCAGCCAGGAATCTATATATGAAAATTGTTCTGGGCACCCTCCAATTTCTTTGGCGATGTTAGACCAAAGTTTGCTTACTAAATTTATATCAAAGGTTCCTTGAGATGGCCATTCAGTATTTTGCTTCGGCCACTCTAATTCACATAACGTTCTCAGGCGCTCTGGCGTCATTTTGACTCCATATGCCCCTGAGAAGGCTTTCTTAAAATTATTTAACATACATTCAAGAGGTGTATTTTCCCCTTTTGAACCCCCAACTCCCATTGTATGGCCCTGTGAAGTATCCACTCAGTCACTCACACACACGCTTCGTGGGTTTCCTTGCCTGGTGAAGTCGCCTTACCAGGAACCGAAGTACTGCCCACTCCACACTCAGGTCAGCTACAGATTGCTCTGTACTTTCTCACACATACAATGCGTTAGATACTTCACCACACACTACCTCCCATTCTTCCCTTTTCCCCCACCAGATCACCATCTGATGTATCCAACCACCTAGCGTACTCAGTTCCCACTTACTGAGACGCAGAAGTTTGATCAAGACTTCTCTTCCTCCCAATTAATTGGAGGGCCAAAAATCCCTTTGTGCACTTACCCCTGGTTGGTTCCGTTTCCCCCCGGTCCGTCGCCGCCAGTGAGCAGGGTATCAGACAGACGAGACTTCTGCGTTCCCCCTGGAAAAATTTACCAGTGCGCGCTTGGGTAAGCAGTTTAAAGATCCTCTCTCTTGTACCCTGCTCAGTAGAGCGAAGGGGCTGCGTTCCAGCAGACCACTTATCCGAGTCACAGGAGCACCATAAAATGTAGCACCCTGCTTGTGGTTAACGCTTAGCTGGAATGAAATATTCAACGCAGCAATAGAGAAATTAAAATAATTATTTATTTGTCAGACAAATAAATGAGAGGCACAGTGGTATATGGTTACCAAGCTCTGGCCTGGCTCCTGCCATTATGGCCAGCCCTTATATTCCCTTAATCCAGCCCCCTTTACTCCTCCTTGGGCTGCCTCTGTCCAATCAGCCTGGTTGGATTTCCTATTGGCTGATTGCTATATCCAATCCTAAAAGATACACCCACATCCTCCTGTCCTTATAAGGAACACAAACAGCTATATATTGTTACATCTATAAATGACAAATAAGTAGTAATATATCTTACATGTGTCTCAACAAGGAATCTTAATTACCAGCTCACCTCTTGCCCTCCCTGCCCTATTGCCTTTTAAAACAAATGGTTAATCTTAAATTTTTATCTTAAACATATGTCAAGGATCTTGAGTTTCACATCAACATTGAAAGATATCCTTCATTTGAAGGTTTCTAAACAAATGTTCTGACAGCTAATATATCTGGACAGCATTTGATGGCGTCTTCTTGTCTGGCAAGAGGCTGAGCTCAATGGCCCCTGTAGTCTATTCCAACTCTAGGACTCTATGATTCTATGAAATAAGAATCTAACATCTAAATTTGTTACTTTCTAAATCCTTTGCATAGTTACATTTAAGCCAATATATTTAAGCTAATATATTTCATACATTATCATAGGTAACCTTTTAAAAGAATAAAGCTTCTCAAGGAAGGAACTCAGTAAAAAAACAGTTTTTAAAGAAACCTCTTCAGTTACATTCCCCCCCCTTCAGCCTCCTTTCCAGCCTCAAAATAAAATAGGAAGAAGCTTCTTTTTCCCCAGCCAAGCCAGTTGCCTTTTCTCTCAGTTTAAGAAAGAAACAGTTTTAAAAAGACTTCCCAGCTAGATGCTTTAAAAAGCCTCTGGCCTTAGAAAATACAGCTCAAGGTTTTAAGAGAGGCCCATGGTATCATTTTACTATTTGCCCATTCCTAATTATTTATCTCTGCCTTTGTTATCTTCTGTAACATGTAGGGTCAATGTCCTGCTTTTAGTCTGTATTTTCAGCTTTTACGACTTTGAGAATTGTTTTCTGCTATCAATCAAGGGGCCCCTTGTCTTAGGAGAATGGCCAAGGTTTTCTCTGCCTGGCATGAAACATTTGAAAATTAAGCCCTCTTTAATATACAAGTCCTGATCAAACATTAATAAAATGCAGGCTTATGCCTGATGCCTCAATACAGGATAGATATAGATTGTTGCTAAGGTGTGTACATCGCTTTCCCAGTCAGTGGTGGGAGTGGGCTGGATGCAGAGTAAATGGCCTTGAGCTCTGGGTTGTTGTCACGTAGAAGTCAAACCAATGTACAGTATGTAGTTTTAAAAGTTGAAGTGGGAGGAGGGAGGAGGGAGCCTTGCTCACTGCTTTCCCCAAGCAGCTCTCTCTCATAGTCACGTTTTTCCTAGCAGGGCTCCAAGACTAAAAGCAAGCCCAGCTTGGTAGGGCAGGGCAAAGGCCTGTGGGAAAGGGGAGCAGCAGCCTACTTTTGTATCCATTTATTTAAGGCTGCGTGCACAGCATACATTTAAAGCACATCACTTCCCCCGGAGAATGCTGGGAATTGTAGGCCTGTGATGGGTCAACTACAGTTCCCATAATTCCTTTGGAAGAAGTATTGGGCTTTCATTGTCTGGTTTCTACACAGCCCACATGTCCCCTCTAGGCAGCTTGAGGAAGGAGGTTCCTTCCTTGCCCTAAAATCCGCTGTGTTTCCCCATGAGATCCAAGCCCCCACTATGTGCCGCTGTTTGGCACAACCCACACTCTGCATCTAAGACATATGCCTATAGCTGTAATGTCTTGTTTGGATGTGAATGGAAACCCTGAAAGTTTGCATTCTGAAACTCCAGGTCATCTCTAGCAGGGCTGGCCCTACCATTAGACAGTGAGGCAGATGATGACCATAGCACTTTGCTGATGGACAGAGCTGCAGGTGCTGCCTTATAGCTAGCCTGCTGCCCCCAGGTGCGGTGGAAGATGCTGTCCCTTCGCTGGTGCTGAAGGTTTAATCAGCTTCTGTGCATACTGTGGAAGGGGGCACCATCTTGTCCTCTTACTCAGACAGCAAAATGTTTTGGGCCAGCCCTGCTCTCTAGCAAAATAATGAGATTTGGCTTGGCACAGGAGAGGCTGTCTGTTGCCTCTCTGAGTGCTTCTCCTTCAGCCAGGTGACATGCTCACCACTCACACGAAGCACAGAGGGTAAGGCCTTCTTATACTTTCCCATTCTAAAAAACAGCTCTGGTGAACTATTTAAAAATCAAGTCTTCTAGTGCCATCTAGTGACACTAAGTGGGAATTAAATGGTTTTTGAAATAATTGTCATCCGCCATGATTTCCTGCAGCTCCCTCACGGTTGTTGCTGAGCATCCTATGCATATTTATTTGGAGATGTACCCGACTAATTTTAATGGATGTGTTTTCAATATGTTTTGAGCTATTTGGGAGGGTTAGTTCTGAGAGATGGCATATAAGTACTAAAAATTTAACTAATAGGGCATACTTCCAACTAAATGTGTATAGATTGCTGTTAGGAACTTACTTAATGGGTCTTACTTCTGAGTAGACATGCATAGGTCTTTGCTGTTATATTTATACACCAAACAAAATTTAGTTGACTATATATACATGACCCATTGAAGTCAGTAGACTTATTCCCAGATATTCAGATTTAAATTTCTGGACCCAACTTTTTCATGTTAATTAATTTCAATGAACTTACTGTGAGTAAAAATTCATTGCATACCACCTGCATTTTTTATTTGCAAATATAACAAAAAGAAAGTAAAACAAACAAAGTACCATTGATTATTTAATTTCTATACTACCTACTTTATTAAAAACATTTCTAAGTGGTGTACAAAAAACAGAAGCAACAACAGACAACTTAAACACAATATTACAAAAATACACATCTGCATATAAAAATGTTACAATAATACAAAGTTACTAACATCTATAAATCAATATCAATTCATTTTCCTTCTGACACATCCTCCTTCTCAGCCCCTGGGTTCTCACCCAGTGTCCAAACAAATTCTCAAAAGTCTCAGAACGAGAAGAGTTCCTGGAAACAGTGGACATCCCCCTAGTCTCTCACTCTAGACTTGCTTTTTATGGGCAGGCCCAGGATGGATGGTACTTCCTCAGGCTGCCCTCAGCTGTGTCCCATTCAGCTGCATTCTCCATACCCATTTCCAAGTGCAGTTGAGTTTCCCAGGGGGTCCAGAGGATAGGGGAAAGGTCCCCCTACACTCACCGCTCTTTCTTCACCCTCTGTCTGCTCCTCCTCTTCCAGCTTCCACAGTACTAGCTGATGTTAACAGGAAGAATGTTCTATCAATCCTGAAGTGAAGGTATCAATTAATATAAACAGTCTAAAGGTAAAGGTAAGGGGACCCCTGACAGTTAAGTCCAGTCGCGAACGACACTGGGGTTGCGGCTCTCATCTCACTTTAGAAGCCTAGGGAGCCAGCGTTTGTCCGCTCCGCAGACAGTTTTTCCGGGTCATGTGGCCAGCATGACTAAGCCGCTTCTGGTGCAACGGAACACCAACACCAGAGCAGCACACGGAAATGCTATTTACCTTCCCGCCAGAACGGTACCTATTAATCTACTTGCACTTTTTGGAGTGCTTTCAAACTGCTAGATTGGCAGGAGCTGGGACCGAGCAATGGGAGCTCATCCTTTCGTGGATTTGAACCACCAACCTTTTGATTGGCAAGCCCAAGGCTCAGTGGTTTAGACCACAGCACCACCCGCATCCCTTAAGCAGTCTAAACAGGTACCTAAACGAAACAGACAGTTCTATTTGCATAACTTATTTGCATAACTATCTACAGTATCCCCCTGCTGGCCCAGGGTGAGAACTTCAGTACATAACTAACAGTAGGTAGAACCCTATGTTCCCTTCCCTTTTGGCTTCTCCTAGTGCTTCTGCTTCCTGAGGGGTGGCTGAGACTGGTGAAACATCCATCCTGGGTAAGCAGAGCTACTCCCTGTATCTGATTGCACCTCGGGAGTGTCCGAAAGATGCTCCAACAGCCCTGGAGAGGTAAGTGGGGACGGAAAGCGAGGTGGGGCTTGCCGCTTTCTTCATAGGGGTGGCTAAGGCAAGACAGCAGGCTGCAGGAGCTACCCGCCCTGCAGGACCCTCACTAACACACTGCCCCACTCTGTGTAGAGGTCCCCACATCCCACTGGAGATTTCCCCTGGGTGCTCGGCCAGTCCTCCATCTGCACTGCCCTGACTTGGCCAGCCCATGACACTAACCCCAATCAGCCTCAGCCATTAACGGCCAATGGTCAGGGAAGATGGGATTTGTAGTCTTGCCCTCCAGGACTATATAGTGGTACCTCAGGTTAAGTTCGTTCTGGAGGTCCGTACTTAACCTGAAACTGTTATTAACCTGCGAACCACTTTAGCTAATGGGGCCTCCTGCTGCTGCTGCGCCGCTGGAGCACGATTTCTGTTCTCATCCTGAAGCAAAGTTCTGAACCTGAAGCACTATTTCAGCGTTAGCGGAGTCTGTAACCTGAAGCGTATTTAACCCGAGGTAACACTGTAAATCCCATCTTCTCTGAGGGACTACCTTGTCTTAAGTGAAGTCTACAGGAAGTGTACAAGACCGGAACAGTGTATGAGTGTCCCTTCTTAGGGAATTAATCACAAATAAATTTGCCTTGATACCAGGCCTGCTAAGTTCAATGGAATGTCTTTGCAAGTGTGCCAGCAGCGCAGCTATCCCAGATACAAAATTAGAAAAATATGTTGTGAAACGAGTCTCCACCAGCACAACATAGTATTTTATTCTCTCCCCCCCCCCGCCCCTGCTGTGGGATTTTATTAATTCCTCACTTTTCTTTTAGCATAATGTTTTTTTCTGCCAGCTTCCCACCTCCTCTACAGGCTTGGAATCCTCCCTGTTTGGGACATCCTTTTTAAAAATAAATGTCATGTTTTAGAAGTTAAGCTCCTTGGGAGCTGTCTGTGTTTTGGTTTGTGAAATTCTGTAAAACACCATGCTGGTGCTGTCTAATTGATATACAGTAATAAAAAGTCTGACATTTATAGGAATAGGAAGCATGGGCCACTGTTTCTACTGTTCTTATCTTAACCGCCAGCATCATTCCCCAAATACAAGAGGACGGGGAAATAAAGGGTAAGAGATGCATTTAGGGGGGAAAGTAGGCAAAAGAACTCTGGCTTTATAGATAGACTTTGCTAATGTATTAATAGGTGAGAAAAATCTGCTAATCCTGTGGTATCCTTCAGTGAATCAAGACAACATGGGCTGGAGAGAAGACAACAGTTTTTCAGTGCCAGAGGCACTTTGCAAACCCTGCTCATTGTGTGTACACAGTCCAATGCTGCCTCTTATAAAGAGGATTTGGGTTGTTTAAAATAGTAACAACTTTGATCAGAGGTAACAGTGGGATGAAAGGCATGGCCCACAGAACACCATGGAAAGTGAAACCTCTCCCAATACCACTCTCAGTTCTTGTAAGGTGTGTCAATAATGTTCAAACCAAGCAGCTACTGGGTTCAAAACACCTTTGCATACATGAAGAAATTCTGCCCTGCTCCACAAATTCCACACCGGCTCTTAGGCATAGAAGGAAACTAAATTAGGTGCAGATGCGGGGGTGTGAACGGTGTGCCTTTGGGATTCATTATGCTGTGGGGAAAAAGCTGGAAAAATTCCTCCTACGCTGAGTGGAAATGACACAATACCGTATGCCTTGAAGCAAAGGCATGAAGATAGCACTTTCCCCTAGTGAACAGTATGTATTTGAATGCTAGGTTTCTTTAATTGCTTTATTTTGCTATTACATACATACCGTGTGGTGTGAGACTAAATACGACCCATTATCCCTTCCTTTCTCTGTTTAAGGAGGGAATGTAGTATCAACAAGAAGATAGGAAATACTTTCATTGAATCTGGCTGTCCAATATTTGGCTGTTGGCTTCTGTCTGTCTTGAAAGACAATGGAGTGCTCCTCGGGGGGTGAAGTTGAACTGCTGTGTTCGCAGCACCATAGTGACCTCCCTGGGGCACAAGCCTGTGCAGCAGTGGTGTGTGGTGAATTCTTTTGTAGGGAAACAGTTAGGGCCAGAGGCGCCAGCTTGGGAGGGGCCCAGCGTCCCACGTGTGAGCATTGTGCCTCCCTCCCTAATCTGGGCAGAAGCATCCCGGGCTTTGGGAAGGAGGGACAAGACTTTTGACAGGATGCTGGAGCCTTGCTACTTTCTTCCTAAAGTTGGGTTGGCCTTGGGAATGTGGCGGAAGGGCTCTTGGATCCTGTCGGAGCATCGCGCCTCTCTCCTTAAGCTGGGCAGAAGCTTCCCAGGCTTTGGGAAGGAGGCACGAGTCTTTAATACTCTAATTTACTGGAAACATTTAGGAGACTAGTCCAGTCCCCCTAGCCCACTGACTGCACACCACTGCTATGCGGTGTGTATGGTGGTCCTGGGCTGCCCAGATGACAAGACCCTCC
Organism: Podarcis bocagei; assembly: GCF_964188305.1. NCBI lineage: Eukaryota > Metazoa > Chordata > Lepidosauria > Squamata > Lacertidae > Podarcis > Podarcis bocagei. Next base: position 78,766,964 of record NC_138129.1, on the reverse strand, counting down.
CCCCTTCGGTCTCACTGAAGTGGTCCCAAAGCAGAGCAATACGTTTGGCACCAGCTTGGCTGCAGGAGTTGCCAGAAGGAGGCATACAAGGTACCATCCAACCATCTTAGGGACTCTACTCCAGATTTGTGTAGGGTTTACTCCTTAGCCCTTTCTTCTCTCAAATATATCCCACAAGGCAACAGAGGTTTAGGATCAGAATTTTCTTTCTCTTCTCCAGGTTGATGAGTCCCATCTGCCCCTCACTTCCCTCTACAGCACTTGCACTAACTGCTTTCTTGACTGTTGGACCCACTATTGGTCTCATTTGCTCAATCCACCAGAGCCTGTCTTTGTCTGCAGGGCAAATTCATGGCTCACCAAAGATTTGAGACCCGTCTGCTACCCTCACCTGGTTTAGTCAGCCAGTTGAATCCATTTCCCAAGTTATGGTCGCTGTCTCATGCTGACAGCTTCTAAGATCCACAGGTGAGAGGTGATTGCAGCGTGGGGACCAAAGGTGGATAAACTACCCCAGAAGGAGCACAACGTGTCCCACATCAGAGGTACTACTGCTCCCCTAACACCCCATACACCCAACATTTAAACTTCACAATACATTATGAAGCACTAACACAGTGCTTCCCAAACTTGCTACTCCATGGACCACCTGAAAAATGCTAAGGGTCTTGGTGGATTTTTTCTGCCCATTGCAGCAATTTTAATGCACTGTGCTAGATGCTGTATGGTTTTTAACTGTATTTTTACAAGCATACTGTGGACCACCTGAATGATACTCGTGGACCACTGTTGGTCCAACGACCACAGTCGCTCTTATCTTGTCTTCCTTATTTCGACCCTTGCTGGATGTCAGCCTTCTGCAATGTAACCTGTTTCTAGCCCTTCCATGTTGCCTTGGTGCAATGCAGCAGTCATTTCCAGATGGGCATGTTGTAATAGGGGAGAGAAGGGAATCCAAATTGTTTAGCATGGTTAAAATGGATTACCGGTATTTATTTACACCAATCTCTCAGTGCACACCAGGTCAGCGTGTAAAAAACAACAACCTAATGAGCTGGTTGGTGATAGGAAAAAAATTATGTGATGTAAAACATGGGTTTGCATAGTGCTCATCCTCCTTTCCTAAAGGATGCCCTACAAAGGGAAAATATGGAAGACTTCTGAAAATTGTGTGCATGAAGGTCATTTTCTCCATGTGCATAAGAATTAAGAATTAAGAATTAAGAGGTGTCTCCTGCAGCAAAATACTTGCCTGCCATAATTATCTTATGGAGCTTGACTCACCCTCGCCTCAACTTCCAAAATGAAGCTGGCAGCTAAAACTTTGTGCCTTCCCTGATGCTCATGGCATGCCCCTCCTCTTGAATTTTCTAATTGTACTTCATGGATGATTCTAATATTCTCTACTCCACTTCTATTTGCCTGGCTTTTAAAGCCTTTCCACTCACTAAAAATTATTCTCCCACGAGTGTTATTGCTCAAAGACCAAGAGATACAGCAACTAAGATGTAACTCTTACAAAGCACTGCCAACATCTTGAACCGGCTCCAGAGATGAATCAGAAGACAAAATTAATATGCTCCCTGTGGGAAACCTGTCAGAAGGCTTGTTCACATGAAAGAGGCGCAGGACCTCAGGCTAACTGCAGAATGCTATTTCAGTTTAGCAGAAATGCAAGTTTCATACAGGTCTCCTAGACACACTGGAATGGAGCAATACTGCACAGGCCAGGTTAAACATGCATAGGTAAACAGGAATGGCAATTATCAGAAAGGGGAAGTAAATTTAAGATCATTAACATTCATTTGTTTCAGGCCCAAGATGTGGGCCGTCCAATTATGCTAAAAGATTGGGAAAACTTATGGAATGTAAATTTGAAATTTACAGCCAGCTATAATATAAGAGAGGACGCGGGTGGCGCTGTGGGTTAAACCACAGAGCCTAGGGCTTGCCGATCAGAAGGTCGGCGGTTCGAATCCCCGCGATGGGGTGAGCTCCCGTTACTCGGTCCCTGCTCCTGCCAACCTAGCAGTTCGAAAGCACGTCAAAGTGCAAATAGATAACTAGGTACCACTCCGGTGGGAAGGTAAACGGCGTTTCCGTGCGCTGCTCTGGTTCACCAGAAGCAGCTTAGTCATGCTGGCCACATGACCCGAAAGCTGTACGCCGGCTCCCTTGGCCAATAAAGCGAGATGAGTGCCGCAACCCCAGAGTCGGTCACGACTGGACCTAATGGTCAGGGGTCCCTTTACCTTTACCTTTATAGTATAAGAGAGACCACGATGAAAACGGCTCATAGGTCACTCCTTCCAGATTATCAAGAATGTATAAAAATTTGTCGGATGCTTGTTAGAGATGTGGAGGAAATAACAGTGACATGATCCACATGTGGTGGACGTGTGAAAAGATTAAGATTTTGGGGGGGGGGATATACGATGAATTAAAAAAGATGATGGGGATAACCTTTACTAAAAAACCGGAGGCATTTCTATTAAGTATTTTAGATAAAGAGATCCCAAAAAAACTAAGAGAGGTATTATTGTATGCAACCGCAGCGGCTCGTATACTTGTGGCCAAGGGATGGAAAGATCACAAGGCTCCAAAAATAACAGATTGGCAAATCAAATTACAGGAATTGGTGGAGACGGCTCAATTGACTAGCAAACTCAGAGGAAACTCAAAGCAAAAAATTGCAGAAAAATAGGATGGTTATAGAAGATATGTTCAAAAATACAATAATAGTTTTGACTCCATGCCAGCATTCGAGTGATAAAGGAACTAAAAGGAGGTGGACAACAATTAAGGATTTATTATGTTTTCAGAATATATGGGTAAATTTATATAGAAATGTTTATTGTTCTGCGTACATTCGATTGTAAGATAAAATATATGCTAAGGGAATTGACAGGAAGTCAAAGTTGAAAAAAGATTTTGGAAGCTAAAAATTTACTTTCATTATTATCATTTTGTGTTCGGGTGTGTAGGTGTCTGCATATATGTGTGTTTTTGTATGTAATGTTTGGGAGGAAATAAGACGGTAAATAACAAATAACAAACTAAATATTGATGTATGTAATTTTTTATTTCTTAATTATATTTAGTGGTAGTATGGTTCTATTGTTTTTTGTAACATAAATTCATTCAATAATTTTTTTAAAAAAACACAACAACAATCATTTGTTACCATGTCCCCCAATACGGTATCAGCATCGTTTCAACTTAGATGTTATAAAACTGTACTACAAGTCCCCACATGATGTACTGCACATTTTCTGTCCCAAGCTCTGCCCACACAAAAGCATTTTCTTTTTTGCAACAGCAGACCGCCTACAGATGGCTTGACCTTAATTTGCTGGGAGTGTCTCCTTCCTCAGCAGGTTATGGCTCACTCTAGCATTACTGGGTTCCAAATGAGCATTACCTCCCCTTTCTGGAGGATTCATGTGGAAATCCTGGGATCCCAAGCATGGCACAAAGACTTTCTCGTGATACCCACCAAGACCTCCTATCCCACCCAATTTTTATTTGTAAATGTGGTTTTTTGAAGCTCATTTATTTTGGGAATTTGCTTTGTTGTTCAGGGGGTGTTGTTTTTCTTCTGCTAAATTGGGTATTTTGTGGTGCCCATTACAGATTTCAAAATGCACCCACAGGCTCACAGGGGTTAGGGACCCTTGCAGGAAGTCAACACTTCTCTAGTAGTTATGATAATCCTGGTTCTCACTTTCCTTGATTGGTCCCCCCTGCCACCTTTTCTGCTTCAGTCTCCTTTACTCAGAGCCCTGCATGTCTTTTATTTATTTATCACATAAATATAGAAAAAACACAGCATAAAGTAATATAATAATAATATCCTGCCTCCTCTGCCACATTGCCTTTGGTTATGTTTACAGTACAGCCCTCTACTAGTTTCAGGGCAAATCCTGTGCAAAGCTCTAAATGATGTGAGAAGCCTCCATGAGTAGAGAACTTGCCCTTCTTCAGAACTACATCCTCAATATTACAAGATGAAGGGCAATGCCCCAGAGGGAGCAAGGCTTGGCAGCATGCGCTCACACTCATTTGCACATTTCTTTACACACAGGTAAATGGAACGCCCAACCTTGGCTATAATCTGATAGCATGTGTGTGATTAAATCATAGACAGTATTGCAAAAGCACAGCTTCATTCAGATGCAATGGGAAATCATGCTTCCTTATCACTTGCAAGGGAATGTGATTAAGAAGCTTCCCTTCCTAGTTCGGAAGGTCTCAAGCCATAGTTTCATCTTATTTTTCTAAAAAACAACAACACAGGGTGAGGAAATGTGAAGTTGGTTGTGTGTGGCCCTGAAAAGCAGGAGTGTGTAACTTCATTTTTTTTGCCACCAAGGTCATTTCCCATAACTTTACTCAACTTGCAGTAGCTAGAATAATGAATGCGACAATGCCTGTTTTCTAAAACGGTGACATTGCAAAAATGGTGCTTAAATCTTGCCTTGGGGCTTGAATACACTCTAAACAATAGACACAAATCTATAGTTCAATTAACACTCTGAAGTTTCTGTAATAAAAAGAATATTTAAGCGGCAAGTCAAAACACGAAAGATGGACAACTCCTAACAATTATGTCTATGGAAGAAAGTCTTGAGCAACCTAAGTATGAAGAAAATACGCTGTAAACAGAAATGTTTGATTCATACAGGAAATGTTAATCAACTTTCACACTACCAAGTCTTTGATTCTTGGGTGTACAATACTTAATTACTTTTCCATCTTTCACTGACTAAAATAAAGGCAGATCTCTGGTTTTTAAGGGGAGGGTCTTTTATTGATGAAGAGGTTGTGATCGAAAATTAATGATAGGTAAAGATAAAACACCCCTGACAATTAAATCCAGTCGCAGACGACTCTGGGGTTGCGGCACTCATCTCGCTTTACAGGCCAAGGGAGCCCGTGTTTGTCTGCTTCCACAGTTTTTCCAGGTCATGTGGCCAGAATGACGAAGAGGCTTCTGGCGAAACCAGAGCAGCACATGGAAATGCGGTTTACCTTCCCGCCGGAGCAGTCCCTATTTATCTACTTGCACTATGACATGCTTCCAAACTGCTAGGTTGGCAGGAGCTGGGACTAAATAGTTAATTCCTTTTATTGGCATTGTTGGCACTGAATACATTTGCTTCTCTTCCAGCACTGCATCCATGTTATCATCCTGAAGAGCTGTTTTAGGTAGTTGAAAAACTCAGCCGTCTTTTTTGCTCATGAACTCATGACCTTTAAAGACCTAAACAGCCTCGGTCCAGTATACCTGAAGGAGCGTCTCCACCCTCATTGTTCCGCCCGGACACCGAGGTCCAGTGCTGAGGGCCTTCTGGCAGTTCCCCTGCTGCGAGAAGCCAAGTTACAGGGAACCAGGCAGAGGGCCTTCTCGGTAGTGGTACCCGCCCTGTGGAACGCCCTCCCACCAGATATCAAAGAGAAAAACAACTACCAGACTTTTAGAAGACATCTGTTTAGGGAAGCTAGCAGGCATTAGCCCCCCTGAATCAGATTTCATTGAGTCCACTTTCCCCTTGACCCAAGGAACTGAGTGCCTCCAGGCCTACCTCCAATAGCATAGGGAGAGCACCAGGCAGGATGCCTGGAGGAAGAGGAAGAATAAGAATAAGAATAAGAATAAGAATAAGAAGAAGAAGAAGAAGAAGAAGAAGAAGAAGAAGAAGAAGAAGAGTTTAGATTTGATATCCCGCTTTATCACTACCCTAAGGAGTCTAACGGCTAACTATCTTGTTATGTACTGAGTTGAATAGGATCCAAACTGCAGCAGTCTGATTGGTCCTAGAACAATAGGATTCAGAATGCAGCAGTATGATTGGTTGGCAGGAACCACCCAATCATGCTCCAGATAGAAGTGAATCCACAACCTGATTGGCTTACAGTAGAATTCCGGAATTAGCCAATCATGTGCAGCCCATTGTGTAAATAATGTATATAAAGCAGATACTTTGAGGGGACATTCATTCATTCCTTCTCACCACTATGAGCTGAATAAAGAGCATGAAATCACTTTGCGACTCTGAGTATATTTCAAATCTCCTTTCCCTTCCTCCCCTACAACAAACACTCTGTGAGGTGAGTGAGGCTGAGAGACTTCAGAGAAGCGTGACTAGCCCAAGGTCACCCAGCAGCTGCATGTGGAGGAGCAGGTCCCGAACCCAGTTCACTAGATTACGAGTCTATCGCTCTTAACCACTACACCACACAGGCAGAAGGCCCTGTCTGCAGCTAGAGAGCTGGCCCTTTAAGGACTACAGTTCTAAAAAAGGAGGCATTATTTTATTGCATTTGTTAGTTCCTTTTCTTACAAGACAACTCATAGCGACTTGCATTAAAACCAACAACAAAAACCAAAAAGCACAACAATCCAAGAGAGGCTGGGAGATGTGACTAGTCATAACAGCTTGCTACTGTCTCACTTTAACGGTTTCAACCGTCCTAGCATCCTGCCAGCTCCCTCAGTTAGTGTGAAGAAGGGAAAAAGAGCCTCCCACACCTTAACTGAGACTAACTGAGCAACAGCCTCTCCCAAGCCATGTTTAAGAGCAGCAGAAGTGGCTGGGGAGTTCAGATTTTATAAAAAATTAAAATTATTTTGTAAGTTATCTTGTTACTCAGTATGGTATTTTAAGATGATTTTTAAATGTATTGTGATATTTTACGTATTGTGACTTTGCTGTTATTTTTATTGCTCATAGTTTAGTAATGATTCATTGAAACTGTTGGGAGTGATTTTCTGTTTAATTATTATTCGCTGATATTCTTAGAGTTAATATTATTGTGTGCTATTATATTCTAATGGATTATTGCATATTACCTAATTTGATATAAATTGATTATTTTAAAGTTGCATTTTCAATTTTGACCTATTTGTATTGGATCAGACTGTTATAAGATGTGTGATCTTTGTTGTATATTTTGTTGTTTTTTCAGCTTCTCAACTGCCTTTATAGCAATATAGAAACGTGGTGTACAAATTAAAAGTGAAATAAAATGAAATGAGCGGGGGCTTAAGCAACTACAGTTACCCTTCAAATTCTTGGGAGCCTTGGAACTGCCTTTCCTGCTAAACAAGAAAGACTAACTAGCCCAGTTATTCATTTTGCAAGACTGCAAACATGAAGAGGAGAAAGCTGTAGAACAAGTTGAATCTCTTATTTAACCTTAAATGAGCCTGTCTTGTTGTGCAACTGTAAGCTGTAGGTATAATGTGTCTCGGGTGGGAGGGGGGGAAACAGGATACATATACAGCTTTCCAAATGGGAGATAACAACTACAGTACTGTTCAGTATTTGTGTTCATAGGGATGCCGCAGGAAGGTGCAAGCGTAAAGGCACATGGTAAAGATGTATGTGCCTGCGCAATATAAAAGACATCCATACACACAAACCCACCTGTCACACAACAATTGGCATTTTGCTCGCCCATAACGGCGGCGCCCGCTCTGAAGTTCCAACCTCGCACCATAAACCCTCGGAAGGTGGAAACTTGCAAGTCTTCCAGCTGTTGCGACTACAACTCCCGTCATGTCCCACCACTGGCCATTCTCGCTGGGGCTGCCGGGAGTTGTAGTAAAAACACACACACAAAACAATGGGGTTCTCCGCCGTTGCGGAGAATCCGCTTCACTAAAAAAAAAAGAACCCACTTCACTAAAATATTGGGGGGGGGGGGATAAAGAACTAACACCCTTCGTACAACACACGACGCGTCTATAACGGCCTGAGGAGAGGCGACCGAGCGCAAGCGCTCTTATTCCCTCAGAGGCCGCTTGCCGTTATTGCGCTTAACCAGGCCGGGCGCCTCTCGCTCGCCTCCAACCAACCAAGGTGGTGTGAGGAGGAGTCGGGCCTGAGGCGGGCCTGGAGAGGAGTGAGAGCGAGGGCAGGGCCTCAGCCGCCGCTGCCTTACCCCTCAGCTGACAGGCGCCGCCTCTTTCTTTCCCCCCGGCATCCTCCGCGCTGCGGCGAGCCTCTTCCCCGGTCGGCCCCTGCCGCTGCTGCTTCTCGGGCTGCGCTCGCCGTCGCCTCCGCCGCCATGGCCGCCTACAGCAAGTTCCTCACCGCGCGCTACTCCACCATGGCCGGCGCCACCGCCGCCGCCTGCGCGGTGCTCTGCCTGCTCAGCAAGCGGAGGAAGGCGGCCGCCCTGCACGGGTCAGTCGGGGGCGAGTCATGGGGGGCCGGGGGCTTTGGGTGTAGGGTGTGTGTAGGGGGCAGCCGAGAGAGTAAGATCCCGGCAGTCTCCTCCGCCGACAGGATAAAAGGGATGGTTGGGGTGAATAAAGTGGCCCCCGGTAGTCGAGGGGGTGATTTAAGGTCGAGAGGGGGTGGGAAACAAAGGGAGACTCCAGAGGGAGCCTTCCAGGGACTCCGTAGGCGTGGCATTTTTAGGCAACATTCAGAAACTATTCCATATCGACCGAATCAGAGCCGCACTGTGCCTTGATCCCTGTTGCTTTGCCCAGGGGCTCCGAAGTCTTTCTATGCCCTCTTTGTTACCTTGACATCCTTTTACCTGGAGGCTTTCAACCCGGGAAAGCATGTGGCTCTTCCTTTCTCGGGGATGGTTAGAAATGGCACACCTGCCGCACATTGCACCTGTTGCACAGCTATCGAGGGTCCGGTGGCACACCTGTTGCGGCAGGTAGACCTGCAAAATAGGTGCTGTGCAACAGCCCCCCCCCCCAGCTTGTGTTATCTTAACGATGCTGTGTCTCTTATCTGGGATAGGTACTATATTATGTTGGGCTCCCGACACCCATCAGTCCCAGCCGGCGCAGACAAGGGTTGTGGGTGCTGGAAGTTGTAGCCGGTGATATCTAGTGGCAGACCCTTGGCTGTGTTCAAACATCTGAGAGATTAGCTTATAGGAGAACGTAATATTAATAATTGGTGTTTACATAGCATTTTAGAGTGCCAGAATATCTTCACATGCACTGCTTTGGTTACTGTGACAGTAATTGGCAAGCTGGGTCAATCTGGGGGCTGAAGCTTTGAATTCCTTGCCACTGCACTGCACAAAATGTGACAGTCAGATAGTACTATTTGCTGAACTTCTGCCTGCCACACAGTATTTAAAGAAGGCCTACTTAAAGAGATGGAAACACTAAGGTTAGTTGAGAAGGGAATTAAACTTTGCAGTGCTGTTAGTGTTTAGACGGACATCCCATTTCTCCCCCCTGGATGCTACTGAAGTTTGCTCCAAAGGCTCCCTTTTATTCAGAAAACAAAGACAACTATACTTTTCTTTGGATACGGGAAGCACTGTCACCTGGGTTCTTTAAAGAGGCATGTGCATTGCCTTATGGGCACTTGTTAGTTAGCCTTCATAAGGCACAGGTAGCTCTGGATTTTTTCCTGTAATTTCATTTATCTAAATTGCCCAGGGCAAGATTTCCCAAAGAGAAAGTTGCAGAAGCACAAGGAGTGTGTGTGCAGAATGTAAAGACAATGTGTAAGCATGCATGAGTTCAAAGGGGGGATGGGGACCTGTGATTCTGGATTCTAATTCCCTTATGAATATTCTGAAGAATGACTTGGCAGATGTATTCAGTTTAGGAGATATCCTAAATGCTTGAAAAAAATGCAGCTTGGGATAAGCAAAGACTAATATCTTCGTTTGGTTTCAAAGTTGCACGTGTGTATAATCAGAGTGACAGATCTAAAAGATAGACTCACCCGTATCTAGATCATGTTTGAGTCACTCCTTTCTTTCTTATTGTCACTTGTTATCCAACGATCTCCAAGTAATTTACAACATTGTTAAAGACACAAATCAATATATTACACCACAAAACAAAACAGAAGACAGCCCCTATAGACACAGAAAGTTTTGACAACAAAATAATAACAAACGTTATTGTAGATTGTCAAAGCCTGGGAGAAAGGTTGGATGCAATTGATGCAAAAGTTTCGTAACTATTGGGCAATGATCAGTTTTATTATATTTCAAAATGCTTTTATGTCATTATACATTTTATATTCTGCACAATACTATGTTGCCTTGAGGTACAGTCCATAAGGTAATGTTTGAAGAGAAGTATTATATATTGATATGCTATGAACAATATTTTATCCAATGTTAAAATACAATAGTAGCCATCTTTTGAAAGTGAAACACTTAAGACCTTAAGCATTCCCCATCCCTGCCCCCTGGTGCATCACCGTGATATGCAAAAAAACTGATGTCCGTGTGTCTAGGACATCATGTCTAGGAAGAAATTTCCTGTAGACAGTGGTCCTAAGAAGGGGATAGCATTGTCACAGTAAATTATTTTAGAAGATGATAACGCCTTTTTGGATGCTGGTGTGCATTGTTACAAGTGAGATACAACATATGCCAGGAGTGGCAAATTTACTGGCACAGTGTTGCAGCAGGGATGTGTTTTGCTCACTGCCCAATGCTTATCATGTTTGCTTCATTATTGATTATAAGTATTTCAAATGATAAAAAAATAAACTTATGAGTGATGTCCAATGTTCATCATACTCCGAGTAGACCCACTGAAATGAATGGGTGGGGTATAAATAATTATTAATAAAATTAATATTATCATTATTATTGACTTGTCCATTGACTTTAATGGGTCTACTCTGGGCATGACTAATGTAAGATACCTTACTGTGTATGTGCATGTATGATTAAACAGACAAGTGTGGGATGCAAAACAATGAATTGTGGACTTGTTATGAAGATAGTATTACTATTTAATATTTGAGTGCCTGGACCATAATAAGTGTTAATATATATCAATGAAGTGACATAATTTCTGCCCAGAAATTTACACAGTACAATGGTACCTCGGGTTACATATGCTTCCGGTTACAGACTCCACTAACTCAGAAATATTGCCTCGGGTTAAGAACTTTGCTTCAGGATGAGAACAGAAATCGTGGTCCAGCGGTGCGGCAGCAGCAGGAGGCCCCATTAGCTAAAGTGGTGCTTCAGGTTAAGAACAGTTTCAGGTTAAGAACGGACCTCCAGAACGAATTAAGTACTTAACCCAAGGTACCACTGTAGTTGGTTACTTCAAGACTGGATTACTGCAATGTGTTCTGTGTGGGGCTTCCCTTGCACTTGATCAGAAGGCTGCAGTTAGTGCAAACTGCTGCTGCACAACTGCTGACAGGAGTGAGGCCTTATCAGCATATAACATCTGTACTCAGAGATCTGCACTGGTGGCCAATTTGCTACTGGGCCAAGTTCAGTGTGTTCCTATTAGTATGTAAAGCCCTTTGAAACTTGGGAGCAGCTTATGAGATTGTCTTACCCAACATGGGCCCAATCAACTGCTTTGATTGGCAGAATTGGCACTACTACAGGTGCCACATACTACCTGTTCCACATTTGTAAGAACTCAGTTGTTTAGTGTGGCAGCACTTAACACTTTGGAACTCCCTGCCTATTTAGATCAAGCAGGTGTCTTCACTGTACTCTTTTCAGCACCTGCTAAAAACATTCTTGTTTAGATAAGCCTACCTAGATGCCTAGAAAATAGTGGTGATTTTAATCTGTTTTAGTATTTTAACTTTCATATGTTTTTAAGTACGGTATTTTATTTATTTATCTTTGAGGGGTTTTTTTCATAATCAAGCAGCGTATAGATTTTATGAAATAAATAAGAATATTGAAAACTGTGGCAGATGTAGTAAGCTTGATGAAGCACTCTGCAAGTCCATGAAAAAGTTAACTTTTGAACTCATACATTTAAACTTTCTTGTCTCACCTGTAGAAGCAGAAACATATCTATATTCTTTGTAAATGCCATATGGTAACCTTGTATGTCCTGGTATAGTATAAAAATAGTCCCATTACCTCCCATTTGCAAGTAGTGTTTACTTATATGAACATTTGCTTGAATAAAATAACCTTATTTCTACACTAGAGCTAGTTTGCCAAGCTGATTTAAGTGCCAAACTGAAATAACATGCAATCAGATGTTGTAATACAAAGTCCAAAGTAGGTTGTCATATACTTGTTTACATCCTCTCTTCGGTAACTGAGACTCTTCTGCTTTTAGAAGCTAAGAAACTATTATTACTATTATTATTAAATAGCATTTAAACAAGGAACATAGGAACAATAATAATAAACACAGGAAGAATAAATAGACCAAATATTCTCATGCCATCTGTATATCACAAAAATAGCATAATAAATTTGCAGTAATATCTGCAACATATGGTTCATTATTAGTGGTCGGTGTATAAGTTCTTGGTTTGTGAATTGGTTTAAACAAAAACAAAAGGAGGGGAAAGTGGAGGTTGGAATTCCCTCGATTAGTTCAGTTTCCAGTTGGACCCATTGTTTTGAGGTATCATCTAAAATAAAGTGGATGGCATGTCTTGGTTAGCAATAAAATATAGTTTCAGGTTTGGGATACCACAGCCTTCTTCCACTGCGGGGTGGTACAGGAGTTTGGCATTTATTTTGAGTCCTTTGCAGGAAAAAATAAATGAATTAATTTTTTTTCTGCCACCTTCATATCTGGTTGAGTGGGATCCAAAGTGGGAGTCATTGGAATAGAAATCACAGTTTTGGTAGGATCATCATTTTTACCATTGCTAAACTGTTTCTGGGGGTAAAATGGGTGTTTCTCTATTTTTTTCAAATTTTGAAGAATTGTCTGCCATACACGGGGTTGTTTTGTTAATACTAAGGTTTCTTGTTGCAATTTTTCCTAAATAGCTAAGCGTTGTGTGACAGAGTCTAATGCAGGGGTCAGCAACCTTTTTCAGCCATGGGCCGGTCCACCATCCCTCAGATCATGTGGTGGGCTGGACTATATTTGGGGGGGGGGGGAAATGAACAAATTCCTATGCCCCACAAATAACCTAGAGATGCATTTTAAATAAAAGCACACATTCTACTCATGTAAAAACACCAGGCAGGCCCCACAAATAACCCAGAGATGCATTTTAAATAAAAGGACACATTCTACTCGTGTAAAAACACCAGGCAGGTCCCAAAAATAACCCAGAGATGCATTTTAAATAAAAGGACACATTCTACTCGTGTAAAAACACGCTGATTCCCGGACTGTTCGTGGGCCTGATTGAGAAGGCGATTTGGCCGCATCCGGCCCACGGGCCTTAGGTTGCCTACCCCTGGTCTAATGCCTGTGTGTTCTGTGAATGCTTTTTGCATCTTAGGTGATACATTGAAGCATAAAGCTTCCAATTTTGAGAAGTTAACCTGCAGGCCTGTTAGTGTTGCAAAGTTGTTAAGATCTTGAAGTATGGCTGCTCCCGTGTTCAAGAGGTCAGGTGGGTCATAATAATTACATAATCAACAAATAGCCGATCATGCAGTTTAGTTTTTCAGTTTGGACTCTCTTAATGTCTGGTGGTATTCAGAGGCATATAGCTAATGGTTCTAAAGCTAGGATGAACAAAAAGGTAGAGGATGAACAGCCTTTCTTTGTTACCTGTCAAATCCTTACCAGGGATGAATTTATATTGCTTATACTATTGACATATACTATTGTTGTACTGTGTGTTTTGGGTCTATGGACTTCAGTAAAGCTGTGTGTGTGTTTATTCTTACTGTGGCAGAAGATGCAGAGTGTATTTGTTTCATAATGTGTATAAATTTCGGGTCAATTGCAATTTAGATAGAACTGCCAGCAAGTAGTCCCATTATAGGCAGTCAAAGGCCTTGAGAATGTCCAAGGCCATGACTACCAGTGGGGAAGTCGTCCATACCACATTTGATTATGTTTAAAAGTTTTCTGATTGGTTCATTGATGTTTCAATGGGGGACAAAACCAGCTTGGTCTGGGGCTATTTGTGCAAAAATACATCAATCTTGTTGACTAGCACTGATGTAAAGATTTTGTAATCCAGGTTAATCAGAGATTGGCCAAAAAGATTCTACCTTCTGCTGGTTTTCAATTGGTTTTAGGATAGCTGCAATCTTGGAGTGGTACCATGTTTTGGGGAGGGGTTCCCTTCTCATTAGGTTGTTAAATAGGCAGCCCATTATGTAATAATGTTTCTTTGAATTGTTTATAAAACTTGGAAGTGAAGCCATAAGGTCCTGAGCCTTTATATGGTTTTAATTTTTTAATAACAGTCAATTTCTTCAAGGGAGAAGGGACTAACTAAAAAGGTTTTCTTAACATGAGTTAGTGAAGATAATGGGTAAGTTTTCTAAGAAATTATGGATATCAATTTTTATTTGGGGATTGTGTGGTATATAATTTAGAATTAAAGGAGGCAGCCCAAGTCGAGTGTGTTTGTGCATGTGTCCATCTTAAAGAAATAAGAACCGGCTTATTGTGAGCCATAAATAGTGAAAACGAACTGCTGAGTGGCAGTTCTTATATAGAAAATGGCTATTTCCAGTCAAAGTAATAATGGACCCAAGTTGTCAAATCTAAGGCTAGGGATCCCTACCACAGCCTTTAGTACCCCTACCACACTACCTACAAATTACTGATCTGGATTCAGGGTTAGAAAGCAAACACCTTTTCTGCAGCAGAAGGGCTATCATACAATGGCTGCCCATAACACTAAACTTTTGTTTACCTGACACAAAGGTTTAAAGAGACATGTGGGATCTTCTCTCCCTTGAAGAAGATAAGAAACAGCTTGGGAGGAAAGGATGTGTGTTGTTTGTTGTCCTTCTGGCTGGAGGAAAGAGGCACTTGTTACTGATGAAAAGATTTGTAGGTGCCTACATTAGGACACCTGTTCTAATTTATCCATTTGTTTCATCCCAATTTGATGTTGACTTTGATTAGAATGTTGTGCAATTTATTGTTAAGGGCTTTATAGTCTGTATTACCAACTCTCCTGACAAGAGTTTGATCATGATTACCGAGTTCCGTGGGTGTTAAAATGGTGATGCAAACTCAAGCAAGCATATTGACCTTTCCCCTACTGAAAGGAATTTTGCTTGGTTATTACAGTGTAGGAAGTTTGATATTGGTGAACATGAGTCATTCAATAAACTTTACTCTTTGCCCCAGTGGCGTTGGGGGAACAAGGTGAAAGTTGAGGACAGGCAACCTGAGAAATACTGTTGTGAATAGTAGCATTGCATTGTATATGTCCTTGAATGTTTGCAGGTTACATGTTTCTGAAGCCATTGGGTATTTCATTTCACTAGAAAAGGGGTGGGGAGCCTCAGGGTTGTGTGTCTAGCCCTCAGGACCCTCCCTAGGCCATGATCTCTCCCTGGGACATTCACCCTCTTCTATGGCCATAACCCCCTCACTGCCTTCACACCCTCCTTGAGTGATGGTCCTTGAACTGGAATATGTCCTTGAACTATCCATACTATCCATTGCTTGCCTGAATGGAGCGTGTCTGTGCGTGTAAACCTGACTTTTGTGTGTTCGGAATGTAACCTACCGTACAAAGCTAAGGGTCAAAGCCATTCCCCCTGGAAGGGTTTTATGAGGGAATTTGGCCCTTCAGCTGAAAAAGTTTTCCCACGCCTGCATTAGTGCTAGATGTTCCATGTAAAGATTGAACTGTTTAGGGTTGTCATATTTCAAAAAGTGAAAATAATCCAGACAGAAAAGTTGGCGGCTGGGGGGGGGGGAGTTGTTGAGCTTACCAGCTGTATGGTAACCCTAGAACCGTTCTAACTGGGTACCTGTGACAAAGGAATTTGGCAAATACTTCAGATGATTTGTGGAATGGCGTGAAACTTTCTTCTTCCTTAAGGCATATGAAAACTGAGTCAGTGAAAGGGAGAGTTCACTTCTTGTCTGCTATCAGTAAGCTTAGGCCTTAGCTGACACTTTGAAGACTCTGGCTTTTTTCTTTTTTTAAGTGACGGTCGCATTCCACTTCTCTCATAAGAACATAAAAAGTGTCCAACTAGGTCAGACTATGGCATGGCTTGCACAATGTGGTAATGCAAACCATGGCTGACTGGGACTGCATGTGTGTGCTGGCTTCTGGAGCAGAACTTGCATCCTAGTCCTTTTAGTTCAGCTCAGTTCATTTTATTTATTTCATAAAATTTATGTACCGTTTGATTGTAAGAAAACCCTCAAAGTGCTTTATGAAAGGTAAAACAGGAAAATCGGGGGGGGGGATTGCAACCCTACTTTAAAACATACAAAAGTTAAATACTAAAATATATTAAAATGACATCAATGTTCTCAGCATCTGGGTAGGCAGGCACTGAAAAGAGTGCAGTGATTGTCACTTATTGGTGTCAATAGGCAGGGAGATACAAAGTGCAGGTGCTGTCACACTAAATCAGAAGTTTTCAACCTTTCTGAGTCCACGGCTCCTTTGACAACTAAATTCTTTCTGCGACACCCCTCTGGGGCTCGGGAGCCCAGATATGTCACCCCTTTATTGCACAACTGGCAGCCGCTCACCCTTTATTGAATACCCTTCTTTGTGGAGTGCTCCCTCAGCCTCCTCTCCCCTCACCTCTCCTTGGAAGTCTTCTGGGCAGCTGCTGCCGCCCCGCCCCTGGTCTCTGAGCTACCCCCCCCGCCCTAAAGACAGGTGCCTCCTCACACTGCCCCATAGGGCCTGGGGCTTGTCTGTCCATTCCCAACAGCAAGGGCTGGCGGACTGGCTGGCTGGGGTCCCCTGCCCGTTTGCTTGCTTACTCCGAGGCCGCTTCAGCTCCTGGCAACCAGCACCCCCTGGCCAGCCCAGCAGCACCATTCGTCTGGAGAGCTTGTAGCCAGGGCTGCTGCAACAAACAGCTGTGCAAGCCTTTTGGAGGCAGAGATGCAAGGGCATTAGAGGAGGGAGGGAAGGAAAGAAAGAAAGAGAGACAGAGGCTAGGGTTGCTTGTGGCACCCCTGACCATCATTCAAGGCACCCCAGGGTGCCACAGCACTGCACTAAACAACAAATGCAGAACGGGTGCTGTGTAGCACCTGCAGTAGTGCCCTTTCCGCCAATCAAAGCGGTTGTGTGAGCAGATGTAGGGTGGGGCAATCTCGTAGGTAAAATGGTCCCAAGTTGTTAAGGGCTTTATAAACTAATAGTAAAAAAGGTAAACTTTATAAACTAATAGTAACACCTTGATTGCTAAGCCAAGGTTTGGCTTTGCATGTTGTGCGAACCTGGGACTGTGGTTAAGCTCTCTCCTCAATCACTACCTACTACTAAAAGCAAACCTCAACTACTGCTCACGGTTAAGGAGGAGAGAGCTTAACCATGATCCAGGGATTTATTTATTTTATATGACGCACTCAGTCAATGTAAGCTAAGAGGACTGGAGAGAAGCAAAGTGGTGGCTAAGGGGACTGGAGAGAAGCAAAGTGGCTAAGAGGACTGGAGAGAAGCAAAGTGGCTGCAATCGCCTCCCTACAAACCCCATACATTTGCACTAGTTATGGTTTGGCTTAGTGTTGTGTGCGGACGCAGTCCCAAGGTCCATCTAGTCTAGCATTCTCTTTCTTGCACTCAGGTTCTTTGGGGAAGTATACCTGCAGGCCATGAAGGCGACTGTGGTCTCCCCTGTTTGGCCTCAGCATCCACTCTCAGTCACCATTTTTTCTGGGCTAGTAGCTAGATTCTTTGTAGTGCTGAAAAGCACTCCTGCATTTTCTTCCTTTCAGTCTCTCCCAAAAGAATATCATGAGACTTGACTAGCACAGAGGTCTTAGAACATAACTTGCACAAAGGCCTACTGTTTGCTCCTGTGGCTTAATGTTGCATAAATGTGCGGCTCTGTAGCCCAAAGGTTGTATTGTGCAGTGGAATACAAAGAGAGAACAGGAAAAAGGGAAAGACAGTTGGGGTGAGAGTCAAGTTATTATAGTCACGACTGCAGCTTTTTCATTAATCACTTAAAATCAATGATTCAGAACAGTTTGATCAACTAAAAATGCGCTCCCAGTCAATTCTTAATTCAAGTACTTATAAGAACTGCAGCTGCCAAGTGCTGTCTTGAAAGAGCCATTCCTTCATGTATGAGAAAAATGTGTTTGTTGTGGACATGCGCAAATCACTGAAAAAGAAAGCTTTGCTTTTATTTAGAACTATTTTTGTTGTACGTAAATTTATTGAGATTTTATCCATTGACTAAATTCGGTCAATTGACTTAAGGTTTTTCTTTAGCTGGCTCACAGTCCTTGTTACAGTGGTTTGTGTATTTTAGCACATTGTTTTCCTAGCTTTTTAAAGTGTTTTAGAAGCATCACAAAAGAGGTTTTTGGAGAGTAGTAAGTACCCAACAAGGACAAAATATTCCCAGAAGAAACCATTGAAGGAATTTGCAGTTGTGGGCAAGTGTCTTGTGTGTACTGTTCTGATGCATAAATATGTACCCTCATTTGCCTGCTGGCAGAAGAAAGCTCTTCTAGGTAAAAGGTAATGTATTACCTTATTACATTACCTTTGCACTTTGATTCCTGTACTTGACATGCTAGACAGATGGAAAAGGAAATGTGGTGGAGCAGCCAAAGGTGTACATTGGTTATCGTAGAAATAAAATTGTGTTTCCTTAAAATTGTGCTAAAAAGAACTGCATAACAAATTGCAACAGCCAGTGCCAGAAACAGAAATGAAATTCTTGATTTTAAAAAAAAATGAACATGCTTCATTTTGGGGAAACCTGGAATCATACATGGGCAGCTTCCTGTCTCAACACTGGTATCAAATGCAGTGTCTCCTTGCCCCCCCACCAGTCCAGCCACTGGCACTCAGGGTTCTACTTTCTACCTGGCTATAGCAACTTGGGTGGAATTTGTAGGAAAAGGAGAGGAAATGCCTCCACTTTGTCAATCCTCCTTCCTCTCCCAGGAACTTTCTAAGAAGAGAAGGGAGGGGAGAACAATGGTAACTAGAGAGAGTGACCCGATACCACCTGCACAAACAGTCCTGGGAAAGGGCTGTGGGAACATCTTGCCACCTTGCTTCCAATCTCTGGGAAGGATTAGTTGAAGGAGACCCTTGGGACTTTGGGAACCCTCACCAGGTCTGTTAACCTGTCTTAACAGACATAGCCTCTGATCAGCAGTGATGTTGCGCAGTGTCACAAATTGCACTTGCTTATAGCTTGCGCTGCATGCACCCATGGCCAAATTTAGATGGAGAGGATGGAGTGTCTGGGACCAGCAGATATGGTCCCACATAGTACTGGTCTTGTATTACTTTATGAAGCAACTGAGCCCTGTGTTGCTAGGGTGGTATGTGGTGGGCTTCAGTGTGTTGCAGGATGTATGAGTTTCAGTGTGGAGCAGTGTTTTAGGGGTGCTGTTGGGGATCTCAGTGTAGGGCAGAGTTGGTGTTCAATGTAGGTCAGAGTTTGGGAGCGTAGGTTGTGGGCAGGGCCGGATTTAGGTTTGATGAGGCCCTAAACTACTGAAGGCAGTGGCGTAGTGGGGGGGTGCAGGGGGGCCAGCCGCACCGGGCGCAACATCTGGGGGGGCGCGCTCGCACTCGCAGTTCTCTAAAATCCACAGGTTAGGAGCCGCAAATTACTTGCCCTGCCCCGGGTGCTGACAACCTACGCTACACCACTGACTGAAGGTAATGGGGCCCTTTATATGTCAAGCTGTCCTTTGTCATCAACAAATTGCCACTGTTTTCTGTGTTTAATATATGCTATATGGTAATTTATGGACCTAATAGGTCCATACACAACACAAAACCCTGTTGCTGTATGTAGGTTTTATTTTATTTGTTTTTTATCTTATATTTTTGAAATGTACATCCAGTTTTTCCCCCTTTAATTTTTTTTGGGGCCCCCAAGAGAGTGCGGCCCTAAGCTATAGCTTGTTTAGCTTATACATAAATCCGGCACTGGTTGTGGGGTGTGGGCACCTCTAGTGATTTGATTTCTTGAGCAACTAAACACATGACATCCAAACAGAGGTTGGATGGCCATCTGTCATGTATGCTTTAGTTGAGATTCCTTCATTGCACAGAGATCCCCTCTGTGTCCCTTCCAGGTCTATGATTCTATCTCACATGTATGCATTGCCGCAATCATTGTCTCTCCCCACGTGTTGTGAAATTAAATAGTGGAAGAGAATGGCAATTTTCTCTTGGCAGACTTTCCTTGGGGAGGGGAACTTCTGAGTCTGGTGTTCACTATGGGATGTGGGCGTATGTATATGGTTGCAGTATGAGTGGGTTGCATGCATGTGTTTCTGTTGTAGATGTGGTTCTCCCATGACAATTTGTTAAGTTTCTAAATGTTTCCACAGACCCAAAAAAGTGGTTGAACCCTTTTGTAACCACTGTACCACTCTGTGATACAGTTTTTCATGATACAGTGGTACCTTGATTTAAGAACAGTCCTGTTTACGAACGATTCGGTTTACGAATTCAGCAAAACCGGAAGTAGTGTCCTGGTTTGCGAACTTTACCTCGGTCTAAGAACGGAATCCGAACGGTGGAAGGGCACCGGCGGCGGGAGGCCTCATTAGGGAAAGCGTGCCTCGGTTTAAGAACAGTTTTGGTTTAAGAACAGGCTTCTGGAACAGATTAAGTTTGTAAACCGAGGTACCACTGTATGTACATAGTCATTGGACATAGCATCTAATAGGTTACTCTGTCTGCAAACACTTCAGTCCTTGCAGGATTTTAGCTTTACTTTTGCTTTCAGCCATGTGCAACACATTTTTCCAGAACGTTTTTCATATATTTTAATGGGGCTGGAAAACCTGAATAATTTGAACCACTGATCAAAACTTCACGAAACCAATGGCATTCACTCCCACGGGAAGCAGTGATAGGATGGCTTTCAAAAATTGGATGGCTTTAAAGGAGGATTAGGCTAATTCACGGACAATAAGGCTGTCCATCATCATCATTTTATTTGTATGCCGCCTTTCCATAGTTAAAACAATGCTCAAGGCTACTAGCCATGATGGCTACTCTCTGCCTCCATGGTTGGAGGCAGTAATGATGGAAATCCCAGGAAGACAGTGCGTTGTTGCACTTGGGTTCTGCTGGAGGGTTTCCCACAGGCATCTGTTTGGCCGTTGCGATACTCTTGCTCTACTAGATAGGTCTGATTCAACAGGCTCTCCTCACATTTTTTAAAATTGGTACCAAACTTCCAAGTATTGTGCCCTTTGGTAGAATTGTAACTTCTGGCTCTCTCTGGAAACTTAGACTAAAGAAACTTTAATGGAAAAAAGGCCTTCTAACAGCTACATTTTGATTAGCAGTGTAACCTTATATGTGCAGTACTGTACTAAGAAGTAGATTCTACCAAGTCCAATGGGGATTTCTCCCACCTAAGGGAGTATAGGATTGCTGCCTAAACGGGAGTAAAGGATCTCATTGTGTTCGTAACTGAGTTGCACATTGTAGGCGACGTTGTCAGAAATAACCTGTGAACTGGTGCCACACCTAGTGAATCAGGTTGTACTAGAATGATTAACTGTGCGTCTTGTACTTTTAATCCTTTAAAGAGTACTGCCATAATTCCCCCAGGCAGGAATTTTAAGTTACAGCTAGTGCTGTTCTAGCCTAACCTGCCTGTCCCTGCGCATCATGCTCATACACACATGTGTGGATGCTGGGATGGGGGCAATACCAGCAGGGTGTAATTTACAGAGATAGTAAATGTCCCACCCCAACTCTATATTCTTTATATGGAACACATAAATGCTTATAACATGTGAACAAGGGCTGAGACATCAAAGGAACTTTCAGTGCTCAGTTGTGCAAATTATTTTTCTCATTAATAACGTTGATTTTTGTGTGTGTTCTTAAGTAATTTATAAACTTCCCTTAGGTATTCATCAAAATCTTTGAGCATTCTATGGTAACGACTTCTTTTGGATCATAGCTCTTGGATAATATATATCCAGAGCAGGGGGGAATATGTCAATGAAAATTACCTTTCTGCAAAAAAAAAACCACAACCCGACAGTGCTAATTTATGCTTTCTGCCCCCACTACCCTGAACACAATCAGGTGACCAACTTACCAGCCACAATGTATTTTGTGTCCTTTTTTGACCTCAAATCTCACCTATTTAGACTGATAGTGCTTATCTCAAGACTTACAATGTAGAACCATTAAAATCCAGAAATATTCTTGCAGCTGTTTATGCCAATTTTGTAAAATTAGACGCTGAAGCCCATATGAATAACTGTCCACCTGAAAGTGTGGGGTTCAGTTTTAAGGTTTCTTAAAAATAGACTCTTTCCTGGTAGTAATGGGAGTTGTAAGGATTTATAACTTTTTTTCCAGTCCAGCACAGGAGTAAATTAGTCAGGTGTCTTTAGTACATGAAGTCAGCAGAAATAATGTCATTGATATGAAAAGGTTTCCAGTAGAATATTTGGCCGCTTTAATGTTGCTAGCTTTTATGCTGAATAATTGAATTTTATACTAGAATTACATACCATGACAAAACAACAACAAAACCAGGGGGCAAGAGGGAATGCATAAAGGATGCATTTCCTCTGTGGTTGAAAATTGGCTTCTGTATGCCTTGTGCTAAACTGCTTTCATTTCTAAAAAACTGCTGTGTATTACTCTTGCCTAGTAAAGAAACAATTTAAGGTTTTTGATATTTTTATATGATGTCTTTTGAATAACTCTTCCTCTGAACCAAGAAAATAACTAAAATAATTATTCTGTTTGCAGAAAGAAAAGTGGAAAAACATTACCTGGCAATGAGGTGAGTCTTACTAAATTTGGCAATGTTAATGCAGATTAGGTGGTTGCTAAAATCTAGTAATTCCACCGAACAGCTCAATAAATTGCTTTGAAGTATAGTCTTTGTTCAGTTCAGTAAACAATAGTTTAGAAAAGGGGTTATTTACCTAGATTTTCCTGTTGTTTTTGAGTGGTGACGGTAGATTGACAGTGCAATTCTATACATGTCTGCTTGGAAGTAAGTTTCATTAAGTTCAATGGGGCTTCTTATCAGGTATGTGAATATAGGATCCTGACACAATTGGAGTAAATAATCTAAAATATCAATGTGGCTTTTCTGTAGTGTTTGCAAATGAAAATACTTTGGATAAATTTGTATCAGTTAACATTAATAAAATCAAGAAGGCATTCTAGAGCGTTTTGTACGGACAAGAGAAAGTATGTTTTAAATGGTGCTAATACTTAAGCGCCATACCTTTCTTTTCCTAGCACTCTGAAATATATCAAATAATACTGGTTTTTCTTTCTTGTCCATGTTTCGTAAAGCAAACATTATTGATGCTTTTTTGTTTAGTTTGTTTACCACTAGGTGACTTTTCCCCATCTAGCTTTAGTTTGGAAATATTGCAAAATGTGATGCCTATGTGTGCTGTTGAAGTCTGCTTCTGATGTAAAGAAGGGCCATGCACCTGTGGGTTTCGATGCCAGGATAAGGAGAGATCATTAATCCTTCCTCCTCTCCATGCAGTTTACACCTGCAATGAGCAGCAGAATAATTCTTTGGAAGAAAGCACCCAGACTTCCTGTGTGAGATATCAGGATAGAATAGGCATCCCCAAACTCGGCCCTCTAGCTGTTTTGGGACTACAATTCCCATCATCCCTGACCACTGGTCCTGTTAGCTAGGGATGATGGGAGTTGTAGTCCCAAAACAGCTGAGTTTGGGGATGCCTGGGATAGACTGCTTGCTTACTCATGAGTTGATCTGATTGGAAGTGCTGTAGCCCACTGCCTCTTGAAGTAGAACCTTCTCCAACTAGGTCCTTTATTGGGTGTGCATTGGCCGGCAAGAATCTTATGCGGCAACCTGGAGCATCCAAGCTATTGGATCCATTCATGAATAAGCACTGGTGACTGCAGGCAAACATTTTCCTCTTTGAAAAATGGAAGCTTATGTAGTTGTTGTAGTTGTTGTTGTTTAGTCGTGTCTGACTCTTCGTGACCCCATGGACCAGAGCACGCCAGGCACTCCTGTCTTCCACTGCCTCCCGCAGTTTGGTCAAACTCATGCTGGTAGCTTCGAGAACACTGTCCAACTATCTCATCCTCTGTCGTCCCCTTCTCCTTGTGCCCTCCATCTTTCCCAACATCAGGGTCTTTTCCAGGGAGTCTTCTCTTCTCATGAGGTGACCAAAGTATTGAAGTCTCAGCTTCAGGATCTGTCCTTCCAGTGAGCACTCAGGGCTGATTTCCTTAAGAATGGAGAGGTTTGATCTTCTTGCAGTCCATGGGACTCTCAAGAGTCTCCTCCAGCACCATAATTCAAAAGCATCAATTCTTCGGCGATCAGCCTTCTTTATGGTCCAGCTTATGTAGTATTTGGCAGATTTAGGCTTCCAACAGCAATTCATGTAGAATGGGTTGGCTGTTTCAAAGTGATTAAAATACAGTTGTGTGCATGGCATCTAATACAGTGCTGTCAGTTGACCAATATGGAATGCAAAAAGAAAACAGCAAGATAATTGTATTGTGTTATCTTTTCATGTGCAGAAAGAAGTCAAGAAAGAACGAGCTGTAGTAGACAGAGTATTTTTTGCGAGAATACGACAAATCCTGAGAGTTATGGTCCCTAGAACATTTTGTAAAGAGGTAAGCTGCAAATGAAGAACAATGAACCTGTCTAATTATGTTGCTTTTACCTGTCACCATGATTCTAATAATCTGATCACTTTCTGATATCATTTATATCAAACTATTTTCCATGCAGCCTTTTCAGTTACCAGAATTAAGTTGGGCTCAGAGTAATGGCTTACAATATGCATTTAAGCCTCAAATTGATGGGTTTCAATATATATTATTTCTCATATATCTGATGACTTAAAAATTGAGGTCACAAAAACTTTTTAAAAAACCTTTTAAAAATAGTTTTTATTGAAGATTTTTTTGTGTTACTAGCAAATAAACAAAAAAAGAAAAAGTACATATAGTGTCTCCACTTTCAAATCATAGTCTTTTTCACAGTTTGTTTGCATTCAGCACAACAAGACAATGACTTATCCCAGTCAACAGCATATGAATTGATATGGGTATACAACCCCCACCGCCCCCCGTCCCACACACATACAAACAAACCCGACTGCAACCAACTGAATATAACCAACGATGCTCTGGCCCCCAATCTCTCGCAATGCCGACAAAAATAAATATATATATGTAAAGAACCTACTGACGTGATGCTGACACAAAAACCTTGCATGAACACTATGCAATAGAACTAAATATCATTATTCCCTCCCCACAATCTCTCTCCCCTATTTTCTCTTTCCTTTCTCTTTTCCCCCAACTGCATAATGTTTATGACACCTTATTCATATGTCATTGAGAACATCAAGAAAATTGGGAATTACAGACCTGCTGTGAGAACTGAGCCTCATAAATATGGGACACATCAGTGGCTATAGATGAGATTTGCATAAGATGGTTTCCACGATTTTTCTTTAGCCTGGCCTTCTGTTTAATCCAGGTTAAAATGTTTTTCGGCTTTTTATTTAATTTTGCAGCATTGCGTCCAGATTTGCCCTTCCAAGAATGAAAGGGTCCTTCTATTCCAGTGGGGAAATCCAGTGAGGGGAGGGGGAGACAATTTGTGCCAATACCCCTTCTACCTGCAGCCCCCAACACTGCCTCTAAGACTTTTCTGAAGGGTCTCCCAACCCTTTAGAGCAGCATAGTTCAGGTAGGGGGCGGAACAGCTTTTTCCAGCGCACAGGGAGAAAGCGAGTCTGCTAAGATTGTTTCACATAGCATATCATGGGTAGAGATTTGCCTAGAGGCTGTCTGGATCCAACACATAGACATTTACTGGCCTTTTTCTTAAAAGAAACTTTTCCTGAGTCTCTGGTGAAGGCCAACTGAAACTCAGGGGCATGGGAGCCACCAGAAGTTTCCGGTCAGAGGATCTTAGTGATCAAGGTGGAGCATAAGGAATCAGGCAGTCCTTAAGGTATTTTGATGAAAGTTATTTAGGGCTTTGTGGATTAACACAAGTACCTTGAACTAAATGACTAAAATTTGTGCCCCGTCCTTTGTAATTGAAGAAAGACTCTAGGCTGTTTGTAGAAAACTCATTAAGGAATGATCATCTGTGAACACTGACAACTCACTTTACTTTTACTAGACAGGTTATTTGGTACTTATTGCCATGATGCTGATACTTCGCACGTACTGTGATATTTGGATGATTCAGAACGGAACTGTTATTGAAAGGTAAGCATTCCATATTTGATCCTTGTATGATATACTCGTGTGATGTATAAGATTGCAATAACTAGGGACAAAGGTTGCATAAAATGGATTGGCAGTAGACTTAGATTTAAAAAGATAATGGGATGGGAAGGTAAATTATTGTTCCTGCTGTGAGAATGAACCAAAAAGAGCCTCTGGCTCTTATTTCTCTTCTCATTCTCTCTTGTAGCTGTGTGGAAGAGAAGCTGTGAATTCTAAATTAACCACAGTTTGATCATGACTTGTTCTTACTAACAATAGTTAAAAGAAATCTCAGTTTACAGAGTTCAGAAGTCATGGGGAACTGTGACTAGTTTAAATTCAAATGCAGATGTTTTCAGGTTCTTCTCACATTGAGGAGGGGAATGCCTGGGCTCGAGGCTTGTCACAGCTCATTCTGGTAGCAGGAAACCATGCCTTCCCTCTGGCCCTGTTTGCATATAATAGCTTATCATTGTTTAGTGCTATATTTCCAAGCTGGAACAAGACTAAGCACAGCTTCATCACCCTCCCACGTGAACCTGAGTGTAACTTTGGCTGGCATAATCTCCTGCTCTCATGTTTTGTTTCACTTTTTCAGACACCTGGTTTTGCATACGAATCAGAGACTGTGGTTTAAAACATATTAATTAAATATTCCAGATTTATCCCCTGTGGCTTGAAGCTGGCTTGTTTTGAAGAATACAAAACAGAGTTTGTTTTAAACTACAACAGCCAGTTCCTACACCACAAGCTGAGATTACATGACAGGGAAATTAAACGCTGCAGAAGTACTTGTTTCAGATGCTGGGGGAGCATAAGTTTTTGCTCAGGCTTGTTCTAGATTATGCATCTCTCACTAAACCATGGTTTAGTGTGTTGCGCAAAGGG
This sequence comes from Podarcis bocagei, assembly GCF_964188305.1. Taxonomy (NCBI): domain Eukaryota; kingdom Metazoa; phylum Chordata; class Lepidosauria; order Squamata; family Lacertidae; genus Podarcis; species Podarcis bocagei. The sequence continues at coordinate 78,739,998 of NC_138129.1, read as the reverse complement.
GACTGATACATCCATTATGCAGTCAGTGGCTTAGCTCATATGTCTCATTAAACCATAGTTAAAAACTTAAGTATGCTTAATGGGAATGAGTAGCATGCTGTGTGTGTCTGCTGAACAGTTCATCTTCGTTCATCTTCGTTCATCGACTTATGCTGCCACCACACCACTGCGAAGAGAGTCAGGGTTGTTGTGATGTCCGAATATGGTTTCTTAGATTGTCTTTCTCCAAATACAAAGCGTGAGCAGTAAAGCATGAACAAACTACGACACCGAGTTTGGACGTCATGACAAGCCAGACCATCTTGTTTCCCATCAACATGGCATGAGCAGGTGACTGTTCAGCATCGTGCTGCACATTTGCATTACAGCATAGTTTAACTATAGTTTAATGTAACAATATCCAATATGGTCCATCCTCCCCAGATATGTGGGACTACAGCTCCCATCATCCTTGGCTATTAACTATGCCTGGTTGGAGTCGATGGCAGTTCTGATCCATGACATCTCGGGGGGGGTGTGTGTGTGTGGAATGTTAGCTACTGATTTAATGTGATGTGTGAACCAGGCCAACGTAGTTATAATTGTCACAAGTGAAAGTTCAATCCAAGCAAACAATTAGTTTTCTCTGATAGTTGATAAGATACTGGTAGTGGGGAGGGACCAATTTGTGGCAAATTTCCTGTTGTACAAAATATAATCCAGGATAATTTATTTCTGTGGGGTATAATCTGCAAATAAAATGCAGTCTTGTAGGCAGAAGTGATATTCAGAGACTTTCTGTGTTTTAAAAGAAGAGGAATGTGCTTGAGTTTCGGTTTCTTGTTTGGGTTTCATAATACAAAAAATGAACCAATTGTACACAAAATACCATTTGACTTTATTATTTTTATCTTGCACATTTAGTTCTCTGCTAAATCGGTTGTATGTCTGTCATGTCAGCAGTAATGATTGTTGATATAGTGGTACCTCGATTTTCGAACGTCTCCGTTGATGAATGTTTCAGTTTTTGAACGCCGTAACCCAGAAGTAAATGCTTCCATTTTTGAACGTGCCTTGGAAGTCATGCCACACAACTTCCATATTGAGGCTTCTGTATTGAGTTTTCAGTTTTCGAATGTTTCAGAACTCGAAGGGTCTTCCAGGACAGATTACGTTCGAAAACCGAGGTACCACTGTACACTGTATAAATATATAATGGTGGTAACTCTTCAGTCATTAGTAGAGCTGTTAAATTGTGTACATTTTTTCTTGCAGTGCAATCGTAAGCAGGGATCTGTCGCTATTCAAGAAATCCTTTTTTAAATTTGTAGTTTCCATTCCACTGGTAAACAGATATTGTTAATATTAGCATGCACCTGTTACATTTATGCTGTGATAACTGACGCATAACTGAAGCAATTAGCTTTTTCCTTCCAGTTTATGTCTTCCAAAATTTAGTTTGAATAACGTCAACTAAATTGTACAGTTTATGGTGCTCCTGTGGCTTTTCCATTTTTTTTATTTTAATTGCTTCAGAATGTATGGTCTTACAAGTTGTACTGAATGGTGTCGGTTATCTTCACTGTTGCTTTCTACCTCTTCCAAAGTAAACCCCTTTGCCTAGGTAGAAGAGAGAACAAAGTAAACAATTCCCCAGCCTCTCTTCAGTTCTCATTCTAGATCAAGGCATTACCAAATGGTCAGAACTTCTCTGTCCTCACTGGATTTTTAAACCCTTGTCACCATTCACCTACCCATTCCTGACTTTGCCCTCTCCCCACCCTCCACTGTTTTTGGTTTCTCCTCACATTTTTTGGGGGGGGGAGGGGAACACACCTTTCTTCATTTCTAATCCTGCTAATCAAAACGTTTGGGCTCAGTGAGCCAAATGCTATTTATTTATTTCCAAACGGATCGAAACTGCCTCTTCAAGTGGTAGCCCATTATAGCTCCTTCCTCCCCCCATCCCGGTGTCCTGAGGTCATTGGGATGCATATTTCTTTGTGAACAGAAGCGGAACGATAGAGAATGAGGAGAGGACATGAGGACATAGTGATAAGTTGGGCAACTGTACATCGTGGAGGGGTGGAATTCAACACTGAGCTTGTTTGGTGACAGCCTTATTGTTTCCTTCCATGGAGAGAGAAAGCTTCCTGGAAGACCCGCAGCCTTCCCCATGTTAACAGCCTCTATAGTTAGTTGTTCTAGAGCTGCAGTGGAAACGCGGAGCAGGGTCTTGGTAGACCAGCTGTTGCTTTGTCGGCAGATGTGGAAGTGCATCTGTATGCCTGTATGGTGGAACTAGAGTCCAGCTGCTTTCTTTGTTGAACTTCTTGTCCTGTGTTCACCTTAAATGGCTTTCTACTTTGCCTTCATGGAACCATTGTGGGATGGGCTTTGCTTCCCTTACGCCTAACATTTTGCATGTGGTGGTTTGCAGTGCTATCATTGGCCGCAGCAGAAAAGATTTCAAGAGGTACTTGTTCAACTTCATCGCTGCTATGCCTGCTGTAAGTGTTGACATCGCTTTTGTAAACGTGACCAATTCCAACGTCTCAGATGAGCTCCAAAGTTAGCTGTTGTGTTTTAAAAATTGAAATGGCATGTTATTTTCTTTAAAAACAACAACAACAACAAAACTTCCGCATGCATCTAGGGTCATAATTAATCCCAAAGGGCTGTAAGAAATATATAATGCTTTAACTTAAAGGCAGTGAGATAAATTTGACTCCAGTTTAAAGGTTGAGGGTGTGTGTGAAATACTCCACATCCAGAGTATTTAGGGGTATAATTAATTTTTTTTTAAAATGCAGAAGGCAGCTAAGATGAAGAAATGTTAGCTATTCATGTTAGTTTATATTCATCCCTATGCAAGATTTTTAGTTGAAGAAAAATGTACATAAATATGTTATTGGCAACTGGTGAGAAGTGGTCATTAGAAATCCAAGGAGGGCGGGGAGGAAAGAAAAACAACTTTATAAATTTTCTTTTTTAAGAAGTAGAAGTAGAAACCTTCTTAAGTGTTTCTCATCTTTTTCTAACATACGACTCTGTTGGCATTTTTGGCCTCAAGGTCAGATGAGAAAGTGCTTTTTACAAGTGTTAGAATGTTTTGTAGAAAAATGCATTCTTGTTCTAGTGTGTTGTGACTGCAAAAAATATAGACAGGCATTTGTGTATACAGAGCAGTTAGATTAATAACTCAAACTTGGTGGAAAGCCTCAACAACCTTTCCACCCTTCTAAAATTCATAAATAGCCTACTGTGTGTAGCTCCCCCCATTAAACAGCTGAATGACATCCAGTAAGCCCTTATCAAGAAATTGAGTTTATTTGTAAATCAAGATAATACCCATATATGTTTTCTCTTGTTTGAGCTACTTGTTTAAGATGTCTACATTATTATAATATGAATACTGTGATAAAACATTAAAGTAATATGTTCCAACATAAATATAACTGAATAAGTTCCAACATAAAAATAACTGAATAGTCCTTCCTTCTGATGAAGTACATGCACTTTTCAGCCTTTAAACAGTGATATCACTTTGTGGCTGCAGGATTTAGACTAGGGATGCCACATGTAGTTGATGGATCAGATTACTAATCAATTTAATAATATATTTAAGAGTACTTGGACTTGAAATGGTGTCCCTAATTCACAGATGAGCAGATTCGCCATTTGCAGATGGCGAGTGCCATCTTAAAACAGCCGTTCTCTCCGATATGTGAGAGAAGAGGGGATGATTCAATGACACCTGTGTGCATCATCTAAAAGAATAGAGCATGGCTTGTATACAAAGGTGGTGTTCTACTAGTGGAAAACTTCACTGCTCATTAAAGAGCTGTTTCTGACCTTAGGGGAAAGTGCTGTATGAGAAATGTGGCCCCAAATCCAATATAACCTCTTCCATTTCTGGAAACTCTTGCACAACCAACCATAAATAAATAAATCATAAAAACAAAACAAACCCCATAACAGACACAGGAAGCTTTGGCAGCACACTGGTAACAAGACAACACCATTTGAATCCAGGAGTGGATAATCTTTGGCCCTCCAGATGTTGCTGAACTGCAGCTCCTATCAGACCTAGTAGACATAGTGAGTGGAAAGTTTTCTATTTCCTTACATGATATTTCGTGGAAATGGCACTAAAACACCTTCCACTCAGTTCTCTGGATCCGAGCTGGTGTTGTTGTTTATAACTATTTTGAATACAAATTTATGTAAGTTGACAACACGATCCCATGCATGATGCTCAGAGGTAATTCTTACTGAGTTTATTGAAGCATACTTCTGAGTAATCTTATATGAGTAATCTGAGTAATCTTGCAGCCCAAGATTTATTCAATGGGCGGTGATCCTGGTTTTTAATATGCCATCTGAGCTAACCTAAGGTGGAGGGTTTCATGCAGCTTAGACTTTGCCCTCTTACTGATGTGAAGAAGCAATTCTTATTTAACTTATTTGAGTTTGTGTAACATTGTACTGCTGCTGTTCGTAGATCTCCCTGGTGAACAACTTCTTGAAGTACGGGCTAAATGAGCTTAAGTTGTGTTTCCGTGTTCGACTCACCAAGTACCTATATGAGCAATATCTTCAGTAAGTGACTAATTTCCCTCCCTCCAATATTTTTAATGATTTAATATAAATTTAAATTTAAACCAGTCTTAAATCATGTGCTTAATTGTTAAAAATGCTATCAGTTATTTATAAAACGCATAATTCAGTAGAAAATGCCACATTAATCTAACTCGCTGTTTTCCACACATTTTAGGACTTATACCTATTACAAAATGGGGAATCTGGACAACAGAATAGCCAATCCAGATCAGCTGCTGACACAAGATGTAGAAAAGTTTTGTAACAGTGTAGTAGACCTGTATTCAAACCTTAGCAAGGTAAGATTAAAGAGGAGCCATTCTTTGGTAATTCCATAATCTGCATAATTAAACATCATTTTAATATTTGTAGGATAGAAGTATATTAATATCAGCGTGTAACTGTTTAGCATAATCATTTGTATTAAGACCAGCATATCATTTGCATTAAGTCCAGCGCATTACTTGATTGAGTCAGCCACATCAAAGATAGTTATAGTCCACAAATTATTAGGTACTACACTGCAAATGTCTTCAATGTCTTTCATTTAGGGCATGTCACATGCAACTGAAGTAGTTTCAGTTGAGCTGCTGCTTCTTTCCACACATTCTGTTAAGCAGCTTACAACACCATGTTTGCAATCTATAGCTTCTTGTCTGCCAAGCCACATCAAGGCCCAGACGGTTGTCTCTCTTGTTTCAGTCCTCTCATAAACTTGAAAGACTTTCTCGGAGACAGTTTGTAGACAGCTGTTGAGCAGACGACACAAACTGAATAGATAGGCTGAATAGATAGGATGGTGCATATTACTGTCTTAAGTTTTGAACTCTTCGTTTTCTACCGTAGATTCCGGCGTATAAGACGACTTTTTAACCCCAGAAAAGAGGTTAAAAAGTCAGGGGTTGTCTTATACGCCGGGTATGGGTGGCGCGGAGCTGAGCCCGCCCCCCGCTGCTGCTGTGGCGGCTCAGAAGCAGCAGCAGGCTCCGCTGCACTCCAGGCGACTTTCTCCCGGCACGGAGTCCGCCCCTCCCTGCCTCTGCTTCGGAAGCAGCGGGAGGCTGGCTCGGCTCTGTGCCGGGAGAAAGCCGCCCAGCGCGGAGCCCACCCCCCATGCTGCTTCGAAAGCAGCAGTAGGGGCGGTGGGCTCCGCTCTGTGCCGGGCGGCTTTCACCCAGTGCAGAGCTGCCCAGCGTATTAGGTGACTGGGCTTAGAAGACGAACCCACCGAATTGCAGCTGCCAATTTGGGGGGGGGTGTCGCCTAATACGCCCAGTCGCCTAATACGCCGGAATCTACGGTAAATCCAATGATGTTATGTATTGAACTATGTCCAACCACTACTTAATAAATGGAATGTCTGATTTCTTGGAGAATGAATATAAATCTTATATTTCAGTGTTCTGTTGGCTAATTTGGCTGTGTTTATTTGCAGAACATGATAGTTTATTTAGAAGTTGTGTACTTTTTGGACTTTTTGAAAGTTGTGTGTCTTTTTTTTTTGGCCTCATGATAACTAATATTAAACCTTCTCTTAACAGCCATTTTTGGATATCGTTTTGTATATCTTCAAGCTAACAAGTGCAATAGGAGCTCAGGTAAGATCACATTTTTCGTCATGTACAGTAATTGTTCTGCAAATGACCCATTTGTTCTACAGCACAAGCAATGTATTATCAGGGAACTTTCTATAGATCTAGTATTCAGAAACATTTGGAACCAAAGCATTAAAAAAAATACACAAACACTCCAGGCCATTTTATTACGCAACTGCTCTTGAAAATTTCTCAAGTCAATGCTGATGTCACTGGAAATATGTTGAAAGATGAGGGGAAGCCACAGTTGAAACTTTATAGGCTAATTTCATAACATACAGACAAACAAGTTACAAGCGTATACAATCCATGCTCTCTTGGAAGGTGACTGCATCATAGCCAAGCTGTTGAATTTTCATTGGCTTCCATATCTGAGCGGATCTAATGGTTTGCCAATAGTTCGACGTCACTTTTTGTGGAAGTGTTTGTCCTGAAAACCCCTTATCCCATCTGAGGTTGATTCAACCATGTGAAAAATGAAATTATCACATGTCTGCATTCTTTCCAGTGTGTGGTTCAGCTTGCTGTGTGCTAAGTGTATTTTTCCACATTTCAGCTGGTAGACTTTAAATAACCTATTGTTATCCTTTTCTGGTAATAAGACTCCACTGCATTTGTCCCATAATTCAGCACAACAGAAATACCATTAGCTCAGGCTAAGGTTCTGCATCTTAATGGATTCATTGGTACCGTAAAAGAGAAGCCAGGGCTGTCCATACTAATGTTTTGTTCCGATACATGCAGCTGAGAATTGTAACAGTCTTCCTTGGTTGTATACCTGGATGCTCAACTGCAGTGAATCCCTCAGTAAAATTTCACTAAGGCTGCGATTTTATGCAGATTTACCTTGAGGTAACTCCCACTGGGCTCAGTGGAACTTCTGAAGAGATTTGTATAGGATTATATTACTAATTTTCCCAGTGCCTCCTGCAGCCCGTCCTGTATCTATTGGTCTCATCAGTATATTTCTTTGAGAAATGTTTTCTGCAGTGTTCATTTATCCCCAAAAGGTAACTTTTTCCTTGAATAACTGTGTTGAGCAATCCCATTTGTGTTTACTCAGAAGTAAATCTCACATTGTTCTGTGGGACTTATTCCCAGTTAAGCGTGGATAGGATTCCAGCTTTAGGTTAGAAAGGATTTGAATATATTGTTGTCAATATAAAATAACACTGTACATGCATTCCTAAAGTCTTCTTTATTGCAGGGAGCCATACATACAGATACTTTTGAAACTTTCAGAACTCTTACTCAGTTTTCTTGTGTTCTCCCCTACTTAAGATACTTGAGGGAAAATCAAGTATCTTAAGTAGGGGAGCACTCAATAAAATTGAATGAGGGTTTTGAAAGTTTCAGAAGTATCTGTGTATATGGCTCCCTCTAAATATTTTAGTAGGGGTGAACTCAATAAATTGAATGAGAACACTAGTCTGGCTGAGCTTTGAATAAGGATTTTAAAACCTAGTTGCCTAGTTATTGACTTCAAAGGGAAGACTTGTGTGTAGCTTAGCTTTGGAAAACTCTGTTTGGAGATCAGTAGCCCAGTTTGCTCATCACAATAAATCGTAGATTAAAATGACATACCGTTTGGTGAAAATGAGCAGCATGCTAGTGCATACTATTTGTTCACATTAAACCATAGCTTGTTTTAAACTGATTTAACGTGATGCTCAAACTAGGACAATATGATTTTTACGAAGTAAAAGTTTACAAGATGACATGCAATAAATCTCTTACAGGCATTAGTAAATCATAAAAATAGAACTGGATCTCTTTGGGTGCACTCATTTGTTAGAAGTTAATTATAATAATTGAAGTAAATAAAGTAATTAAACTATTTTATGCTATTAATTGATTCTAATCTAATCAATCATAATATGAAGTGTGCACACCTGAATTCTTTATCTTCCTTAGGAAACTGTACTAAATGTCACATTTCATGTTTTATTATGATTTTCCAGCAGTGCATTGAGAGGTTCTATGTAAATAAATGTTACTTCATCAGTGCAAGGTTGCAAAATGCTCTTTGCATGCAGATATTTCACCAATATTGAATGGGGCAGGTCTGCTTGCATGGAATTTGTGTGTCATTGGAGATTTCAATTGTAGGCAATGTTCTTAAGTACCGTATTTTTCGCTCCATAAGACACACTTTTTCCCTCCTAGAAAGTAAGGGGAAATGTCTGTGCGTCTAATGGAGCGAATGCCTACGGATGGCGGGGGGGGGGATCTGCTGCAGTCGCGAGCAGAGGATCCATGGTTCCCCTTCCTTTTCTCCTCCGTGGCTCACTTTGAAACAGCAAAGTGGGAGAGGAGCCGCTTACACCCTGTCCGGTTGGCTCCTTTAAAGCTACCGTGCTTTCTTTCCCTCCCTCTCTCCCTGGCTCAGAGAGCTGAAAAGCTCCTCCACACACCCCACAAGTGCTTCTTCTCCTTCAGTGTTTTTCCTTCCCTCCCCATAAACCGCTCTCCTGCGTTGTTAGCAGCCTCCTTCTCCACACACCCCACGCGTGCTCCTTCTCCCCTTAAACCCCTCTTCTGCATTATTAGCAGCATCCTTCTCCACACACCCCACGCATGCTGCTTCTCCCCTTAAACCTCTCTTCTGCATTATTAGCAGCATCCTTCTCCACACACCCCACGTGTGCTCCTTGTCCCTTCAGTGCTTTTCCTTCCCTCCCCACTTAAAACGTGGTTACAAAGCATGGAGCCTCAGGATTTCTGCACTGGGTCACCCCAAATTCACCATCAAATCACATAGCATATCCATGGCTACAGCCTGCAGAAAAAAAATCACACAGCCACTGTTGCCTGGGGCCACAGTGGTGCAAAAACGTGGTTAGAAAGCACGGATCCACATGGATACTCAGGATTTTTGCACTGGGTCACTCCAAATTCACCATTAGATCACATAGCATGTCCATGGCTACAGCCTGCACCAAAAAAATCACGCACCCACTGTTGCCTGGGGCCACAATGGTGCAAAAACGTGGTTACAAAGCACAGATCCACATGGATCCTCAGGATTTTTGCATTGGGCTACCCCAAACTCACCGTCAAATCACATGTCTGTGGCCACAGCATGAACCACAAAAATCATACATCCACTGTTTCATTCAGAATATTTTTTTCCTTTTTTCCTCCTCTAAAAACTATGTGCGTCTTTTTGTCAGGTGCGCCTTGTGGAGCGAAAAATACGGTAATTTCTATGCAAATATGTCTTCAATGTTATACCCTTTGAACAGTGTGTGTTTTATCCTTTATCCTTCTGTAGATAGTTGCCCATAAAGGGGGGGGGGGACTTACACATGTCTTTATCACACATACATATGCAAATGTTAATTTAAAAAATTGTGGTTGCTAACCATTTTGTTCTGGAATTCTTCTTGTATTTCCTACATATTTATAGGGCCCTGCTTCCATGATGGCCTACTTGATTATTTCAGGCTTTTTCCTTACACGTTTAAGAAGGCCCATTGGTAAAATGACTATCACGGAACAAAAATATGAAGGAGAGTACAGATTTGTCAATTCCCGGCTCATTACCAATAGGTATGCATTTGTTTCAAAGCCAACTAAGAAATAAGATCCTTTCTGTGTTTCTTTATTTTAAAAATTTAACTTGCACTTATCACAATCCCAAGATCAGCTGTTCTCCTGAATTCCTTGTAGTTAAAACAACTAAAAAATTCTGAACTATTTAATGCTTATTATTGGGCCATTTCAAAGAAGAGGCAGTTTTCCTGGATTGATATTGTAGCAGCTTTGAAGTGTGGCTTACAGATTGCATAGTCCACATAGAACGAAGTGTTAGGGTAGAGTAGTGCTTTACTATGCAAATGGCGGGGACCATGTTTTTGAATTCTCCAATGTGCTATTTGTTTTTTGTAAATCCTGCACATAGAAACTTAGCCTAGCAAGAAGAGTGGTTCACCCTTTTCTATTCTAATGTTTGACTTGCAAGAAGGTTTTTTTGTGAGTGTTTTTGTGTGTGTTTTTACTGATGTGGGGGGGCATTCAAAATTGACCACCTACCTGCAGACAGAAGTGGTGGGGGCAGTCCCTTCTGTCTCCCCTTGACTCTTTCACCAGATTTCTGCCTCATTCCGCTGGACAGGTAGCCCGCGTTTGATTTCTAGTCACTCTTGTTGCAGGTAGTCCTTGCATTTTATCGTCATTCTTCTTTTCATTTCTCTTTTTGCAGTGAAGAAATTGCTTTCTATAATGGGAATCAAAGAGAAAAGCAAACCATTCACAAAGCTTTCCACAAACTGGTAAGTTAGCATGAAGCAGAACAGTGCGTGTATGGCTCTTTGCAGAAGAGCTAGAGGCATATCTTAATGAGATGATCATCTAATGAAATTATGTCATTTTTTTAAAAAAATCTATATTTTCTCCAGACACTGCATAAATTACTTTGTGGCGTGTATTGCCACAGGCTCTATTATTATATATTGTATTGCATTTATTGCCTGCCTTTCTTCCATAGAATTCACTTTGGCATATATGGTTGTCCCCCTGCCCATTCTGTCCTTGCAACAGTCTTGTGAGATAGGCTAGGTTGAGAGATGGTGACCTGCCCAAGGTTACCCAGTGACTGATCTTCATGGTTAAGTGAGGGGTTGATTCCTGATCCCTCAAGCCCTAACCCAACACTGTAACCAATAAAAAGGATACAATCTGCCAAGCATCCATTTTGTATCATCCTGTTCGATTTAGTGACCCACGCCAAGGTTGCTTACATAATTGAATGAATGGTGTGAAGCAGAAGTTGCTTAGTGACTTTGTACCCAAAGGATTTAGCAAGGTTTGAAAGAGGATTAAGTTTTTCACAAAAGAATAAAGGGGTGGGGGGGTGGGCGGGAATAGCGCATCTTTATCATTTGGATGGTATGGCCTTCAACTTGGTGTAAACGTATTTGATTTAAAGAAAAGCTGCAGGAATTTGGGGGTTATATTGGAATATGGGCAGAACTGAACAAGACAGTGGCAGATCTGTGCTTTCAAACATGTATTACCACCCAACCGTAGTAAGTGATAGGGGTGAGATTTCCAATGAAGGTGTGAGTCGGGGTGCTGTGCCCTTCTGCTTGCTGCTTCCCTCTCCCCCAGCTGCTTTTCTCCCAGCTGGGCTTTAAGAGTGGAAGTGAGCCTAGCTGGAAAGAAAGCAGGCTAAGGAAGTGCTGAGCACCCACCCACCACAACTCCATGGGAAATTACGCTCCTCACAGCCATCCCACTGCCGCACTGCTATTCAGTGCTCTTTCCCCACCTCGGTGTCTGCATTGCCTCACTCCACCCTGACCTTTTTCTGAGATGGTATGCTTGGATTCATTAGTTTTACTTTTAGCAGACAAGTTGCCTGCAGCAGCTTTTTTGTTTTTTGCATCCAAGTTGCTGAGGCACCAGAAAGTGCTTCAGGAGGTGTTTACCCATTCACTTTAAGGTACCTCATACAGCTCACACATCCCCCCGAAGCACCCTATCTTTGGCCAAGGATTTGGGTTTGTTTGTTTTTAATCCACTGCACAATCCTATTGTAATATTGTGCGTGCAAATACATATTACCCTTTCCCATGTGTTTTCTTAGCATTACTTGTGAGAAGACTAGTCCTCCTTTTTAAATGGAAGTTGGGATTTTCAAGCTTACCAAAAGGGGGATATTGGATATGGAGTGCCCAACCTTGGTGGAAAAATTCCCTCTTGTGCACTGTAGTGTGTTTCAACATTTGTTTGCTTATTGCTCCTACAAATGTACATATATTTTAATGCTGGCTTGGCAGAGAACTAGACTGTTTTAGAAGCTATTGATTCAGTGCTTTAAATATATAGAATCTCTTGAAATAATTCTCCCCCTTTTTTCCATTTCAATAGGTAGAGCACTTGCACAATTTTATCCTGTTCCGGTTTACTATGGGCTTCATAGATACCATTGTTGCCAAATGTAAGTGTGCATAACCTCTCCAAATGTATGTGTGCATAACACCCCCGGCCCTTTTGTGTGATAATCGCACCGGAGGAAAAATCAATTGCACTGGTGGTTGGGGCGTGGGGAGTTGGCTGGAAGTCACTTTAGGTTGTCCTGGGCAAGATAGAGTGGCTAACAAATTTATTTAATAATAATAATATGATGTATAATAACCTCACTCTCAATTTGTTGACTTCAGTAGTGCACTTAGTGGTGTACTCAGTTAGATGGTAATGTATTAATTCACTTATTTCATCAGCCAACTCTGCTGTGTTTGGGCACCCTCCTCATTTTGTGGAGTAGATCCCCTTAACTTCTGCCCCAAAGTCCTGTCCTGACAACACTACTGGTTAGCTTAGATCCAAAAACGCCTTGTAGAAGCCAAAGGGCACTTCTCCACTATCCCATTTCCACAGATAATCCACTCCTTTGTAGCACCTCTATCATGTCACATCAAAGACGGTCCTCTCCAACCCGCGGAACAAATGTTTGGGGTTCTTTAGTCAGGAGTGGGTGTGTGGAAAAGTAGCCTTGCACAAGCGTAGTTCCTCTCACACTTTCTTGGATCCAAACAACTACAAACTCAACAGAAATGAGTGTAACAGGTGGGTTTGACGAGAAGTAAAGAATAGAGTTGCATGCTGTTGCTTAGTGTTGGGTTCATGTATCTTCCTCAGAATCATTGTAAACTTGTATTCTTAGCTGTCTTTGAAATAAATTTCTAAAAAATATTTCAGACCTTGCAACTGTCGTTGGCTATCTGGTTGTTAGCCGTCCATTTTTGAACCTGTCTCATCCTCGCCATCAGAATAGTACCCATGCAGAACTTTTGGAGGTAAGCAATAAGCTTCTGAGCTGAGTTATAGTGGACAGCATGCAATTTGTTTGTTTACTCATGATCAACCCCGCATTTTGTCACTTTAAGGATTACTACCAAAGTGGAAGAATGTTACTGAGAATGTCTCAAGCGCTTGGCAGGATAGTTCTCGCAGGCCGTGAAATGACACGGTTAGCTGGGTAAGACCATTAATATGTACTATTGCCATTATCTTCCCAATAATATATAGCAGTCAGGGTATGTCTTGTTGTGACATATGAACCTGGACTCGTGGTTTGTTTCTATGCAAGCCATGAATGGTAACCAAGGTTTCTTTTTGGCTTACCACCTGTGGTTATTTGGAGGAAACAAATCATGAACCAAGGTTCAGACATCGTGACAAGCCAGGATCTGGGGAGGAGTGGAGAGAGAACTTTTTAACAGCATGCATTAGCATATTCCTTGTTCAGCGTGTAAATCATAGTTAATGGGGAAAATAGTTTAATGTGATTTGTGAACTTGTCTAATTTGTAATTATGACTTGCTTGCATTATTGCACCTTCATTTTAAGCTGTTTTGGTTATTTAATTAGCTTTTGGAAACACTTTATTTTTTGAAGAATATTTAGTAATGCCTTTTCAGTTTAATAAGGTGTCCTTTTTTTAACTTCTAGGTTCACCGCTCGAATTACAGAATTAATGCAAGTTCTGAAGGAGTTGAACAGTGGCAAATATCAGCGGACTATGTTAGCCCAAGAAAAGGGTAAATGGCGGACTTGATGTGCCTTTAAACTCATAGTCAGACTTGTGCACTTTCTAATGCATGGTTTTCTTTTTCACTTAAGATTCAGAATTGGAAAAAGCTGTGCCACTGATACCTGGCTCCGGACGAATAGTCATTGCAGACAATATTATCAAGTATGTAAAGTATCTATTCTCTTGTTAGATTTTCTCTCATTGGCCGCCTTCAGTTCTACACACTTCCACTCCACTCCACTCCACTCTCCACACTTTTACAATTTTGTTTTTAATTCAGTGATCACCGGTCTGTTTCCACTATGCAGGACTCTGCGAATGTGCAGCTCCCCCAACCACTTTGCTCTTCCCTTGTTTTTTATCTTTTTTTATTTCCGGACCATGGTTACCTAAACCAATATTTGATTTAGAGCGTTATCTAATCCCAGACATGGGGTTGAGCACTCCCTGTGCAGCCGAGGCTTGTTCTGAGCTAACCTTGTCCTAGTTCAGTGTGGCATGGGAGCAAAAAGAACCGCAAGGAGAGATTTCGGCAGTCATTACCAGGCATGCTGTGGCAAAAAAGAAAGAGAGAGAGAAAGAAACGTTAACCATGTAAGATTATACCAAAGGAGAACTAGAATGCAAATTGTACAAGCTTGCAGATAACTTACATAATTTGTATAGCCTGAGATCTTGGGAGAGCTGCAGCCAGTTGGCACAGGCAATTACCAGTCAATGATCTGCAAGTGAGGCAGTGGAAGTGCTGGACCCGTGCCTTGCCTCGGTAATGGACTGAATGAGAGCCCACAAACTGAAGCTCAATCCAGATAAGACTGAGGCACTGTGAGTGGGTGGTTCCCTAGACCAGATGAGTGGGAAGTCACCTGCTCTTGATGGGGTCACACTTCCTCTGAAGGAGCAGGTTCGTAGCTTGGGGGTACTCCTGGATCCTTTGCTGTCTCTCGAGGCTCAGGTGGCCTCAGTGGCCCAGAGTGCCTTCCATCAGCTTTGGTTGGTGGCCCAGCTACGCCCTTATCTGGACAGGGACAGCCTAACTACTGTTGTCTATGCTCTGGTAACCTCAAGGTTACTGCGATGCGTTATACGTAGGGCTGCCTCTGAAGATGGTTCGGAAACTCCAGCTGGTGCAGAATTCAGCGGCCAGGTTGCTCACTGGAGCAAGATGGTTTGAGCATATTACACCGATCCTGGTTCAACTGCACTGGCTACCAATTAGTTTCTAGGCCCAATTCAGAGTGCTGGTTTTGACCTATAAAGCCTTAAATGGCTCAGGACTGCAGTACCTCAAGGACTGCCTCTTTCCATATGTACCTACCTGGACCCTGAGAACCATCTTCTGAGGCCCTCCTTCGTGTGCCTCCTCCTCAAGAGGTCCAGAGGATGGCAACACGAGAACGGGGCCTTCTCTGCGGTGGCTCCCCATCTGTGGAATGCTCTCCCCAGGGAGGTTCGCCTGACGCCTTCATTATATCCTTTTTAACTAGGCCTTTGTTTGATCTGTTTGACATCCTATGCCCTTTTAAAATGTCTTTTTTGCGGGGTGCTATTGGGTTGTTGTTTTTATTTTTATTATGTATTTTGTGGTTTTATATCTTGATTTTATTCTGTGAACTGCCCTGAGACGCCCAGGTATAGGGCGGTATATAAATTCAATATATTATTTATTATTATCTGTGCAAGGCAGTTTTGGACTAGGTTCACGCTTGCCCACATTGATCATCTGATGGAAAGCATAGTAGTTCGACTTTACATCACCCGCTACTTTGTTTGTTTTATGACAGGGCTGTGTCCGTGCATCTTCAGAAAGTATGGTCTCTTAGTATTAACAGCAAAGTATCTGTTTTTTTCCTTGTAGGTTTGATCATGTTCCATTGGCGACACCCAATGGCGATATGTTGATTAGAGACCTCAACTTCGAGGTATGTCATGACGTGAGCGATTTCATCTTGAAAGAATGGGATACGTCCATTGTCTGAATGAGGGAAGCAAATTTCTTTCCCATCCCCTACTCCTGAAAAACTTCTCTGGAAGGTCAGGGGACCCTCATAAAACAGTGTCAGAGGCCTGTCTTACCCAAAATTGGGTGGAGGCACTTTGCACTAGCAGAGCTCTGCCTGATTTGGGGTGATTCCTCCTCTCCCAGTGTCGTCCCCGTCCCACCAGAGAAGCTTTCCCGGGGCTGTGGAAGGGCAAGAAGGAACGGTAAAGATCCATATACTGTCAGCCATCTGTTCACATAGAGTTTGGTTTTAATTCCAATCATTCAGTAGGTGGGTAGAAAAATCTAAACTTTCTCATCAGAACATGTGAGAATAGAACAATATTGAACAGGAACCCATGTGATCAACTCATGGTTTCCTTAGTTTTAGCCTTATAGTCCAGTCCATATGGTTTTTAACAGTGTTTCTGTACAGTTAACAAGTTTTTTGTTGTTGTCCATAAGTGTTATTGGCAGCTCCATGCACAAATCTGCTGCACCAGCCAAATCACAGGGATTATATGTGCATTGGAATTATCATTTTAACAAATTATAAACCACTAGGTGTCACTGTTGGGCGACTCTACAGTGAAACTTTATTATAATCACATGGGAGTTCAAGCATTTTCTTAAACACCTAGAATAGTCCTGGATATAAGGAGATGCTGTACTAATTATAAAATGGGAAAGTAAGCCAATTTATTCTTTCATATATGCCTCCTCTTCTTACAAATAAACCCAAAACGTGTTTACTCGGTAGTCCTCTGAATTTAGTGGTATTTTCTTTTTATTAAGTTCACTTAGGGAAGCAGTCTTCATTTGTTTGTAATTTTTTGCATCCTCAGATTCCTAGTTAAGTAGTTGCTAGCTTTTAAAGTTTAACTAAAGACTTCCAGTTGTTGAAACCGAGCAAAGGTTACACAGAGGAATTTGACTTTTTAGCTTAAAGGAACACAGTGGGTTTGGAATTTGTTTTAATTTTTGGGGGGCAACTCATTTGAAGTTTTCCATTTTGAGTGCTCACACTTGAAAGAACATTGTGGAGCAACGATTTTGTTCAGTGGTTAATACAGTATAAGGAGACCTGGTTAATACAGTAGGTTGAGCTGACATACAAATAAAACCTAAGCAGTTACCCATATTGCTCATAGTCCTTTTTTTCCAAAATATTTAAAAACATGATATGCATTCCAGGTACGATCCGGTGCAAATGTTCTGATTTGTGGGCCAAATGGATGTGGAAAGAGTTCTCTCTTCCGTGTCCTTGGTGAGGTAAGTAAATGCAGGAAAAAGTATACCTTTAACATCAAAAGGCGCAAAATCACAATTCATTGACTTTTATTATTCCTTTTATCTTTGCAGTTGTGGCCCCTGTTTGGTGGCTGCCTGACTAAGCCTGAGAGAGGAAAGCTGTTTTATGTTCCTCAGGTAAAACAAACTGTCATAGCCTTTGGCATTTCTTGTTGCTTTTAAAAATGTGTATCAAGTTGTCCTGATTCCTGGCAATTTACTTTCAGAGACCATATATGACTCTTGGAACGCTCAGAGACCAAGTCATCTATCCAGATACTGTAGATGAGCAGAGAAGGAAAGGAATCTCTGACCAGGTAAAACAATGTCCCAGTTATTATTATTATTTTGCTGTAAAAGCTGAAGTTCACTGTAAACTTAGGTAAACATTAGAAACAGCAGCAAAACCACAACTTTCATACAATATTTGACAGTATAGCTATGCTGCTTCTTTTTCGTAAGTAAACTTCATTTGATTGAAGCCATGGCCAATTCATCCAACCAATTTTGTTGTAGTTGCAGTGTGGTGAATACTATAGCATCTGGCTTGTGCACCACTGAAGTTAAACACAGAGTACATGAGAAAGGGGGAAAGATGGATAGGCAAGTTCTATTATAGTAGTTGGCGTGTGTAATACATCTCCTTTAGTGCTACTGGGCCTTTAAGGCAGATGAAGCAAGATAGCTCCACATGCAGTCCAACCTAGCAGCGGCATAATGGCTGCTGCTACATCCTTTATACTCTTGGTCCCTGTGCTCTGCTTTCCACTTGAGATGGGAGTCTAGATGCACAAAAAAGCTGATTCCCCACTGCTACGTCCCTAATTGGGGAGCCCAAATGCATGTGAAGCAGAAGTTCTGATTGCTTCCTGTCCTATCTCAAGGCCAAAAGGTGAAAGATTTAGTGCCACTCCACAGTGCTAATGGCTTTGCCCATCTCGGGGGGGGGGGGGGTTGGGAGAAAGTGGCGGCCAGGCTTCCTCTTGGCAGTAGTGTTAAAGGCCGAACAATTTTTAGAACTCCTGTGAGGTTGGTTTTTGTTTTTTGGCATAATGAGCAGCATGAGCTTCCATTCAGCTTCAGTGCATGGGATGGACAGCAATGAGACGTACTCACTCCAGTTTGCTGGCAGGGCTTGGTGTTGTTCAGTATGTAATCAAACATTTTGCATATAAATATTTATTGATTTTTCAAAAAAGAAAAAGAAAAAAGAAAAGGAAGATAAGAAAAAAAGAAACCATACAAAAAAAAGAAAAGCCAACAAACATAGATACACCCATCAAAAAAAGATTTTTCACACAAAAATTTACATTGTCGTCTCTTTCTAGACTTCCTTCAGCTTGTCCGTAAATCTTTCGTTGCAATAATCAGAGTTACACATTTCCTAGTTTGTATTGTCATTGTACATTTCTCCTCTTCTATTTTCTTTAAACAATACCTCGTAATCAAACATTTTGATCCTGACCATCTCAGCATCCTTTGGAGGTGGAGAGGGTGGAGAAAACTGAAATAAGTTGTAAAATAAGTACATTTTCAAGCCTGTTGACCTATGCTGTTTTGCTTCCAGGTGTTAAAGGAGTACTTGGACAACGTCCAGTTGGGTCAGATCCTGGACCGTGAAGGAGGCTGGGATAGTGTTCAGGACTGGATGGATGTTCTCAGTGGAGGAGAGAAACAGAGGATGGCCGTATGTGGTCTTTACACTGTTGTTTTATAAAATGTTTATATTTTCCAGCACCACACTGAGGACTAGGCATTAATTGTTTTAAGAACAGCTGTCAGGGACTGGAATGCAGAGACTGAAAAGTGGGTGAGATCACCTCCCGCTTCTCCTGCCACTGACAGGGAAGAGGGAGAGAGTGTTGATTTACAGCCAAGCTATGAGCAAGATAGGCAGAGGCTAACAAGCAGCCTAGTTATGAGGATTTAACAGAAGCAGGAACAGAAAGGGGGCGGACACTTCATTAGACGGCATAGATGATCTACATTCCCCTCAAACACAAAGGTCTTTAAGGGTACAAGAGCATCATGTGCAGAGGAATTTGTCCAAGGGAAGACCCCGTAGGAGCGCATGTGTTGCTGGGAAAGAGGGAAGGAGGAGGAGTCAGAGTGAGCAGCGTCATTATGGTGGCAAGACGTGAGTTCTTGTCTGTTATCGTAGAGACGGAATAAATAATAATTAAAGCTATGTTGTTTCCTCTTGGCTCCTTGAAACCATCGGGAGGGAAGCAGGGGAATTCCTCAGGCCTGGCAACAGCAAAGCTGTTGTCCGATATTAAATATAAGCAAAATTGTCCAGTATTAAATATGAGTACAGTTGGAGGCAGCGGTGCTTCTGAATACAGTGGTACCTCGGGTTACATATGCTTCAGGTTACATACGCTTCAGGTTACAGACTCCGCTAACCCAGAAATAGTACCTTGGGTTAAGAACTTTGCTTCAGGATGAGAACAGAAATCGTGCTCCAGTGGCGCGGCAGCAGCAGGAGGCCCCGTTAGCTAAAGTGGTGCTTCAGGTTAAGAACAGTTTCAGGTTAAAAACGAATCTCCGGAACGAATTAAGCACTTAACCCGAGGTACCACTGTGCCAGTTGCTGGAAACCACAGGAGGGGAGCGTGTTCTTGTGGTCATGTTCTTTTGGCATATCTGAAAGAACAGTGGCTTAGGAGGGTTTATTTCTCCAGGTGAGACTCAGTTGAGCATCTTGCCCAATATTTACTCTGACTGATAGTGCCTCTCTAGGATCTCAACCAAGGTTCTCTCCATCACCTGCTTTCTCACCCTTTTAACGGTAGGAGAAACCTAAAACCTGAGGCTCTCCAGATGGTGTTGGACTCCAGTACCTGTCAGCCACAGTTAACACTGCCAGTAGTCAGGGATTATGGAATATGTCCAGTAACATCTTGAGGGTCATATGTTCCCCACCCTGGCTGTACATGCAAAATGTATTTTGCCACATGCAAAGATCATAAGGTCGCTGGTGCCGTCTTGAGGATCGTGGGATGAATTCGTAGTTCTATGCCAGTGCTATAGTTTGAATTACCGTATATACTCAAGTATAAGCCGACCCGAATATAAGCCGAGGCACCTAATTTTACCGCAAAAAACTGGGAAAATTTATTGACTTGAGTATAAGCCGGTTCAGCACACCACAAACCTCCTGGTGGGCCGGAGTGTGTGTGTGCATGCATGAATGTGTACACGGCAGAGGGGGCTTCTCTCCCCCCCCCCGCCCCTCCTGTCCTCCTGCCTACCTAGGGTGCTGCTGAGAGGCAGAGGCTGGTGGCGGCAAAGGCGGAGGAAGAACAAGCAGCCCAAAAGGGCCGCTTTCGGGCTGCTCATTCCTCCTCCTCCAACAACAGCCTCTGCCACTGTAAATGCGTTCAGGTGGGACCCTCACTCGCGTATAAAAACGTAAATGAGAAATATGTCACAATATCGTGTGTTAGATCTTTTGCATTTGTTTTTGCATTGCAGATGGCCAGATTGTTTTACCATAAGCCCCAGTTTGCAATTCTGGACGAATGTACCAGCGCTGTTAGCGTTGACGTGGAAGGCTACATCTACAGCCATTGTCGGAAAGTATGTATGCATTCATACTTTCTGTTGTTCAGATTCCATTGGCTGTTTGCATTGTCAGTTAAACTCTAACTTTGAACTGTTCTAACAAGAAGTATCAATAAGATCTTATTGCTATAGTGGCCTTATGTTCATATACCTAGATTGGGTCAACCATCTCCTAGACTAAAGCACAGGATACTCAAAACATGCCCGGAGTGAGAGGGAATCCAAATTAGCAAGTTTATTACTTGAAACTTTCTGCACATTTTTGGTGCATTGGCAGGTCAAAGTTTAACTCTCTTAAAATCAAATTCTGTTGATTGTCAGTGAGAAAGATTGTGTGCATCTTTAATTCTCCCCCCCCCCCGCCCAAGTTGTAATGAATGGTACTTAAAAATTGAGTCCATATATGAGATGTGATAATGTCTAATAGCGATACCAAACCGCATGAGAGCCATGATTAGAACAGAGAGTCATTTTCTGAAAGCAGCTGGGGAGGGGGATGCATTTTGCATTAGGGTCACAGGGGAGCTTAACCATTTGGCACCCCAAACCCCTTCCTAGAGCAGCTACTAGCTGTGGAGCTGAAAATTCACAGGCAGCAGAATAAATGTGTTATAACCTAGGCAGGGGCACTCTGCAGTGTGGAGCTGGTATGGAACCAAAAGGGTCCACACCCCGACCTCAATCACCGTAGCCCTCTTCCAAATTGCACCCCCTCTGCCCCAGCAGTTGCTTTCAGAAATAGACTTTGGGGTATCAAATCACAGCTTCCCTGTACCATGTAATGTGGAGCTTTTGAGAGTTTAGTTTCTTTGGATGAAGCTTAAAGCTTACTTTATCTTATATTCTGTCACTCTAGGTGGGTATCACCCTCTTCACTGTATCTCACAGAAAATCACTTTGGAAACACCATGAGGTAAGATTTCTCTTGTTTAAACGTAAGTATACATTGAGTTCCTACCAGCTCAAGTGTTTTCAATAATAAAACGAACAGTTTCACAGCACTTTTGCAAAATTACAGAATAATTGTGCCAGCTGAAGTGTATTAATTGTTTAAAACATTTATAGCTCACAGTGAGCACAAGGTGGTTAATAGTGTAAGTTAAAATAGTAATTAGCCATTTTAAAAACATGAAGGAAGCCATTAAAAAATGAAAAGAGGAAAGAGAGAAATTTAAAAAAACACACCATAAAACAGCCATAAAGAATGATGAGCTATTGCTATCCCAATCAGATAGCTTTCTTGCAAATAAAAAGTGAGTCCCCATTCCATTGTGGCTACCCTGATGATTAAGATAAAAAAAACACACCTGACAGTAATCTTTATATAACACAGTCCTTATTTCCAGCTTTTCTCGCTCACTATAACTTACTGGAAATTCTATTCAGGTGAGCGTGTAGACAGGTGGATGAGGGACAAATGGTTCTGTTTATCCTTTGCAAGCCTGCTTCATTTCCATGCTGACAGCAAAAGAAGGCACTCAGCTGGTAAAACCAAGCTGAACAGAGAGGTTGTGCAAATCTGTCTGGTAAAAGATAACTTTCAGCAGGGTAGTTCAAAAGGCAAATCAGGCTAGTAATTTCCCTGGCTTAGTTACAAGGCTGATAAAATGCTGGGTCTCCTAAGTGCTTGAAGTGTTTCAGATAATTTTTCCACCTTCACTACATACATGTATGCTATATAAACCCACTCACAGATCAGGAAGCTGAGACACAGTGAGGGTGATCAGGTAAGCAGCTGCTCAGAGGAACTGTTATATGACTTTCCTGTGGTAATTGGCGGTTGCACATAGCTAAAATGAAACCATAGTTTAAAAGGCAATAAGCACAGCCACCCCGTACCTAATTTCCCAAAGCAGATTCCCCCAGGATTTGATAAGCAATTTTAAATATGTGAAGAATTCACCGTTCTTTTTAGCCATTTGTCTGCATATTTCAGTAGTAAAGAGTTGAACATGTAGTCAGAGTTAGGAGACCAAACTTCAGCAACCGGATGACTTTATCATCACAAAATAAATAGTTGGAGCTCCTGTCAATGCCACCAGATGGAGGTATAAGACATTCAACATTTTACAGTGTTCTTTCCAAGCAGAAATGTGGTGATAGGAGTTTCTGTAGACAACCCTTATTTAAACAGAGATTATATATTAAAATCAAGTTAGCTAATCTGTACTTTTCCTTCTCCTCAGTTCTACCTTCACATGGACGGAAGAGGAAACTATGAGTTCAAGAGGATTACTGAAGATACAATTGAATTTGGTTCTTAAAAACAACAATAATGCATAAATCTACAACCTACTTCAGTGACTGAAAACAGCACGGGGCATAGAAAGGCACAAAGTACAATGTAATTTAACAGATGGCTCATTCTTTAAACCAATTACTAAGTGTAGGATAACAAAGTGTCCAAAACAAGCTGCCGAGGCATTTATTATAATGTAGGATATTACTAATTTGTGTATATGTTGGTTTAAATATTACTATGTACTAAGAATGTCCTTATTCTTGTGGTTTTTAAAACCTGCCTAAATTAAATTGGGCTTAAATCACTGTAACTTTGATTCATCCTGGGATGTAAACATTCTGAAGTCAACTAATTCGACTTCTGTTTGACTTTTGCTTCCTCTGGGGAAGAACCCTTATTAAAGTTAGGGTCGCTACCTCCTCTGCTCCCAGTGCAAAGAGACGTGAATTTCTGTGTCATATCTGGATGCATCATTTCATTGTACTGAATATCATACCTTTTTTCAGGGCAGTACTAGCCTGTTCTATTGCATCATTACACAGGGCAGCAAGCTTTTCCTTTGGCCAAGGGTGGGTGAGGCTCTGCTTTGCAGGAACATTGGGAGAGAAGTGAACCTTGGACCTACATTTCTAACTGCTAAAGATCTGAGCTTATTCCAGTGAAGATCTCTGTCTCAGTCTCTGTCCACAGCTTCCCACGGCTCTTTTGGTCCCAGTCTTCTAGCCGGCTCAAAAATTAAAATAAAATGCTATTCTGTTGTTGCCTGTGCTTCGTGCACTTCTGGGAAGGGAAGTGGGGGGAAATGAAGAGGAATGAGGAAGCTGGGAAAGTTGGAGAATAAAGAGAAATAAAAAGTTAAACATAGGAACTCACTTTCTGTATTTCAAAACAGAGATCACCGATGTTAATATTTAGAAGTGGGTCTGATCCATTTGATAGCTTTGG
The DNA here is from genome assembly GCF_964188305.1 of Podarcis bocagei. Classification (NCBI taxonomy): domain Eukaryota; kingdom Metazoa; phylum Chordata; class Lepidosauria; order Squamata; family Lacertidae; genus Podarcis; species Podarcis bocagei. The sequence goes on along the minus strand of NC_138129.1, from coordinate 78,716,257 downwards.
GAAGCTGTGCACAGGTTCATAATAAAACGCCAAGGGCACCTGCCCCATGAATTCAGATTTATTTACTTTTACAGGGTGACATGCTTTTCTTTCTGGGGCGTTTGTGTATGTTCCGCATTCATTGCCTGAGACACAGCAGTTCAAAGCCTTTCAGAACTGTTTCCTGTTATGTGAGCATTTTTGTGTGTGTTTGCCTCTTAGGAATAACTTCCATGCCAACTGCCTAATGCTTAATGTTACATGAGCAGTTCCCAAACTAATAATAAGCCAATCGCAAACTTATAGATGCTGGCAAGACCACATATAACTGAGGCTTTAAGGAGTATCAGTTTTCCAAGTGAAGCAATTATTGTTGCTACATGATGTTATGGGATCATTCCTTAGAGGTGGCCCCATATATGGGGCTGGGAAGACAGTGCCTAACTAGTCTGGCTGATCAATAATATGCCATTTAGCCCATAGGAATTTCTGAAAACCCATGGAGTATGACACAGGCCTAGGTATTTGTCTTTGTTCATGTGATGTAACATAGAAATGCACTACAAGAAGGCATGCACTACATATGCAAATAAATATGATCACTGTCTCCCCCCCCCTTTGCTGTAATATCAACATATATTGTTAGTGACCACACATCAGTCTTGAATATCCCCCTTTCACAGTAAGATACCACCTGCCAAATTTTTGTTCTCCTCGTCCTGCTCCCAATACGGTGCTTGAGTCCACTGTTTATAAATGCCATTTTTCTTCATGTATTTTATATGAATAATCGGTGGAGAGCTACAGAAGGATCGAGCTTGGAAGCAGCTTAAAAACTGAACTAACTTTATCTGTCGTCATTTCAATTTTTTTCTCCATACAGTTGTACCTTGGAAGTCGAATGGAATCTGTTCCGGAAGTCCGTTCGACTTCCAAAATGTTCGGAAACCAAAGTGCAGCTTCTGATTGGCTGCAGGAAGCTCCTGCAGCGAATCAGAAGCCGTGGAAGCCACATTGGATCTTTGGTTTCCAAAAATAGTTCGCAAACTGGAACAGTCACTTCTGGGTTTGCGGCATTCGGGAGCCCATTCAAGAACTAAGCTGTTTGAAAACCGAGGTACGACTGTATTTTGTATGGCAAGGAGTTTGTATGGCAAGCCATTCTGTACTCCCACTTTTGTTTGTTTGAACAACTTGGGCAGACTGCTTCTGATACTGGTTGTGATAGCCAACGTGGTTACTGCAAGGTGATCGTGTTGCAAAGGCTGATGTTAAACTAATTCCACAGATCGATCATCTAGCCCAGCAGTTTCAGCTTAGTGATGATCTGATTCAGAGGTACATATAACCCATGAGAATCAGGTAGCTCTGCTGCTAGTGAAGCTTCCTTTTCCCAAATAACACCTGCTTTTCAAGTTGATATTATGTAGTGGCTGTTCTTGAGAGGGAGTGGTTTTCTTGAATGCATCTGTTTTTTAAAGAACTATAATTTTTTTAGAATGGAAAATGCAGCTTTTTCAATATTTGTATTCTTTTTTCAGAGACATCTGCACTAAAATTGAGTAGTAGTAGATGAGGTTTTTTAAAGAATGTTGTATTTTTTTGTCACTAACTAGCAGAAAGTACCCATTATTTATAGAACATCTTTTGCAGATAGCCAGAAGGCGTTGCAGTTTGAGACTTAACACTGAGCACAAGCGTTGTTTATCTGCTCTATTTGATAGACAAAATTAACTTCAGTAACCATGAACCAATAAAACTGATTCTTTGAATTAAACACCAGATACAAAGTCCAGGGGAACTCCGTATTCAGAAATTGTCTTGGCTTTTGCGACATCTCAAGTTGCAATATCCCTGCTTTTATCAAGTCATCAAAAATAGTCTGACCTCATGAGATAGTAAGTTTATGAATGCAAAATGAACCAGAGCAGTGCTCAAAGGAAGCAGTGTTTGAGATTATGCTTTTTAGTTGAAGAATTTTTTTGAGATGTGGTGAGTAATCATTCAGAAACATGGTTCAGCTATGAATTTGTGCTATTGTCTTGTATGTTGATCACTGCTTTTATGATTGCTTGAACTGGAATTGTTGGGGTGATGGGAAGGTCAGCACAAATGAAGCAGGTCCATGTCTTCATCCTGGTGGTATTTGGTACTCTGGTGATCATAGATGGCTCCCATTTTAATGGGACATAATTGCTGTACTTTAATATATTGTAGCTTGTAAAGCCCTTTGAGAGGAAAGACACTATCTAAATGTAAGATTTTTCTATATAAGTGCCTCTGGAATAATAAATCTGAGACAAAGATCCTTGGCTTTTTGAACAAACTGGTCTCATTCTGAACATTTTTAAAGCTCATAGCACAGCCAGTCAGCGGTGGTGCTCTTCAGATGTTATGGACTGCAACATTATTCCTTATTGTTGGCCATGCTGACTGGGACTGTTGGGAGTTGTTCTCTACAGCTTCTAGAGGACACCATGTTCTCTACCCAAGCTTTACAGATAGGTGTCCATATCCCAACAAATTTGGGATCAGTAGCTCATATTTTAAGAGGCTGGTGCCTGGTACAATGACAAACAATCATACTTTTAAATCAAACTATTACTCGTAAGTCTGAATTGCTACCATGTTACTATGCCAAGCATGTCTTCGATCTACCACAGAGTTAAAATCCCTGCCCCCGTGTGTGTGTGTGTGTGTGTGTGTGTGTGTGTGTGTGTGTGTTTGTGGAAAGAAAATTTATACATGAAAGGGTGCTTGTGTATCTTATCTACACGCAATGCAACCATCAGGGTACTGAGAATCAGTGCTTTTTTCTAGAAAAAAAGGTGCAGGATCGCTGCCCTGTCCTTCCTGCTTCCGTGCACAAGCAGGAGGGACAGGGCAGATCCAAACTGCAGAGAAGCTTATTCCTTGCGTGTCAGCTCTGCAAGCTGACCTGTGCCTTCTGCTTGCTTGCGCAAGCCGGAAAAACAGGGCAGCTTACATATCTAAGGCAGGGGGGGCTTCTTTCCTGAGCATGTCAGCTGTTAGCCCAGGAGGTGTTATTTTCAGAAGCCACAATGTATGTAAAAATTGAGCTTTGTAGCACATTCTGTCTTGTCACCTTTGGGCTGCAGCTGTTCAAAGATCCTCAAAATACATTGGATGATATGGTAGTTTTCTCATCAAATGGGTTCCCCGTTCATTCAAAGGGGGCTTGTGCTGGGAAACATCCTAGTGGATTTGTTGAAGTCAAGCGTAAATTTGGTAAAGCCGTGGTTGATCCTCAGCATCTTGTGTAGGGATGTACTAGACTAGAGCAAATAAATAATTAAACAAATCATTTTTAGTTTAATTTTCAGTTATAATTTTCTAGTTTTTCAGTTGATTTCAGTTTTCTGATGCTGGTAATTTAATGGAGGTAGGGTTGTCTGGGTGCCATTGAAATATCTGATCCAAGTATTCTACTCCAAGGCATTGAATCTGCCAAATTTTAGACAGATTGGACAAAGGACCTCCATTTAATGGGTAATTTGTAAAGGACAGACATCCTATAACAAAATGTTATACAGAAATGTTTGCAGCCTTTTGTCATCTCTGAGAGTTGTTGTTCCACCAAATGAAATGTGCAGCCATTTTCTGTGGTGGTGATTAAGATGGTAGCTTCCATTTCACAAGTTGGCTCAAAGGCTAACCAGTTGGTTTGTAAAGGACAAATTTGGTTTTTCAAGGACAAATTTGGTTTCTCCTGCTTTGAAGAGAGGTTGCAATGTTTAAGTGATTTATGAGCAGCAGATTTTCAAAAATCTGATTGAGCATGATGGCATTTCTTCATTGGTGTGAGCGAGAAGGGGAGAGATACCTCTTTTAAGATAGACCCTATTGGTGCTGGATGATAAAGAGTATTCTAGTAATGTTCTCCTTGCTACCTCATCAGTTTGTAGGACAGCTCTGTGGTGCTACAGGCTGCACACAAGTTTGGCCTGCTCTCCCAACTTGGTACTCTTTCCATCTCCAGCAGAGATTCTAACTTCCTCAGAGTACATTTTTTCAAATGGTCATTATAAGGATATACTAATTTCTTCCAAACCAACATTTGAAAGCATTTTTTTAAAAGAATGCCACCAATGCATCAGACAATGGCCCAATTAGCTATGGTTGGCTTAGCAGCTAACTGAACATGCAAGTCCTCGCAGTAAAAATTGCAACTGCTTTGCTGTTCACATGATCATCCTGCTACTGTGCTCTCTGGAGCCAAACCATGGTTTGGTTTAGCATTATGCACAAACCAGGGCTTGTGGCTTGTCTCACTCCTGATGAACAGTGAGCTGCAAGCCAGGAACAAACATTGGCAACAGCTTATGGTTTGTTTGGAACAGGGCAAACCAGGAACCTTGGTTCAGATGTAGCGCTAAGCCAAACCATAGCTTGCTTCCAAGTAGTGCAGCAGCAGGATATGGGGAGGGGGATGAGGAGCGGATTGCAGTCATTTTTATAGTGAGTTATCCACACACCCAGTCTTTCTCACTTAACCATGGTTTGGCTTAGATATGGGCAGAATGACAGCTGTATCCCCACTCACCAGGACAGGGATGTGGTGGGGTGAGGCAGCAGCCAGCATCATTGTTTCACAGGTGCTTGCCTGTCTCCAACTTGGACCTCTCCCATTGCCATCTCATCCTGTCCTGTCCTGTTGCTGGATGTGTGCTGTTGCTACTCTGTTTTCCACATGCACACACCACTGCTGAATATTACGGTGGCTGGGAAAACCCAGCCAGATGGGCAGGTTATAAATAACATTATGATTATGATTGGTTCAATTCAATCATACTTGCACAAAAGTACAGCTCAGTAGTACTTTTTTCAATTGCAGTTGCTATTTTGATTTACAAGAGCTAGTGATAAAATAGCCTGATATTTTAAAACACCCAAGGTGGAGTATGCTTTGATGTGCTGTGGAGTCGTAGGCCAATGAGTTCTGTTTAAGAAATACCAGCGTCATGACACAATTATTTGCCTTTTCAACAAGGTTGCCTTGTTTAAAGCATTGACGGGAACCAGATACCTTGTTTATAAAGGGAATTTAATAAGGCTTTTCTCTCTCCAGATATCAGCCTCGGCATGCAAATGAAGGCAAGATTATCTTTGCTAATGACCACAGGAATGTTAATATACTCTTTGTTGTCTCCCGCCAAAGTTCATCCGGCTTGTAAAGTGAAGCCTACATTCCCAGAATCTAAATTCTAGAAAGGGGGCCGCGAAGGGGAAAGGGGCAATTCTTTGTATACTCAAACTTTACTGGAGCAAGGATTCAGGCACGGAATGGCTGCAGTCAAAGGATAATATGATTGCTGAACACACATCTAGCTACAGATAAAAGATAGCAAAGGGTAGCTGCAGTGAGCACACACTATCCATCTTAACACTGGAGAATTCTGGATCTGGAACTTGCTCTGACACAACTGCATACAAGACTTCCCACTCAGCAAATATTTTTTCCTGGAAGCAGCAGCAGAGATGGCACCTATACATCTATTCCACTTATTGCAGCAAGGAGATGTTGCTTCGGATACTGCCATTTTGTTTCTTTGTTTGTTTGTTACCACGTGTATCTCACTCACCCTTTAGAGCATTCAAAGTAGAATCCATGAGGCTCCCAAAGGGTTCCTACCCAGTCACAAAACACTACCACAGCATCTGCCCTCTACCATTGCTGTGAGAACGCCTGGTCTTAGAGCAATGGGTGGCCCTCGGTATGTTGCCATTTTGGAATAGAAGTGGCTGAAACTCATGGCATCTTCTCCTTACCAACCCAGCTCTTGCTAGGTGTTGTGAGAAGCCAACTCCTATCCACCACAGACAGCATGGACAATGGTGAGGAAGAGTACGAGCTATAGTCCCAACAGTATCCGAAGGACCAAATGTTTTTCAACTGATACATACTACACATTCATTGTAAAGTAGCTTGATGACCTTTTTTAAAGGGGGGACCACAAATATTAATGTTCAATGCTTCAACATGAGCAGTTACGGAAGGTCAATTGACTGTGTTGCCTTGCACCTAAGAAGACCTAGGGACAACCCCTGGTGAGGTCACAGGGCGGGTCCTGGTAATTTCCCTGCTCTGCTCCTCACCTCTCAGCCCTGGAGACAGCTTAATTGGGAGAGGGAGGGATCAGAAGAGGGTAGCCTCCCAATCCCTCAACTACTTCCCATCCCAAAAAGTGTCGTCTTAGCGGTGGTGCCGTGACTAACTCTCATTGGAAAATCTGTCGAACACTCTCTGTTTTTAGATGGACTTTGAAATTTAGAAATCTTCCCTTTAATAATTGTGACCTATTCTGATGGCTGCAACAAGGACCCTAGCTATATTTTCTGTCATCTTAGAGTTGGAATCTGCCCTGAAAAATGAGGCATAACATTCATCTGAGTACCACAAATATAGAGAAAGTACTGAGGAAATAAAATGGGATCCAATATGCCTATAAAAGTTAGAGTACAAGGAAGGGTTGCTGTACCTCCAGGGCTGACCTGAAGTCTCCAGTTTTGGCTGACCCCCTTCAGGTGGCAGGAAGAGGGCTGGAATCTCCAGGTAGGTGAGATTGCCTTTTTCATTTTATTAGGAAGACTATGTGTGCAGCTTGAGAGCTTCAACCTGGCAAAGAGCTGCCTGCAAAGCCAATTCAACTGATGCAAGGGAACAGTTCAGTTGTACCAAGTCATGAGGGATCTGTGAAATTTGAATCCCCCCAACCAAATCAAAACTACTTGGTCTAATAGCATTTTTGTACCATGCGCCGGCTGAACTGGTCATCACTTCAGCATCAGGATTATGAGGTAGGTGAGAGATTTAAGCAACAGAAATGCAGTAGCCTGGTAATCTTGAATTTTTTTTGTGTGAGAGAGGTTTGTGCACCGCCATAAGCTCTTTGTCCTAAATGGTCACATGAGCCATGTTCCTACTTAAGCTCATAATCACGTTCTTTTCATTATATGCATTTTGGCAGCAGCCTGTCTTTCATCTACTGTGCTAGTGACACACTAATTAAACTCTGCTGCTCCTAAACAAGGTTTTAGATTTATATGAATGCCAACATGGCAGCAACAATTAGTTACAGTATTTAACACACCCATGGAAATAGAAAGTTCAGCATTGCAAAACATAGGTATAAAATAGCTTGTTTAGGGTGTTTTGTATCAACAGTGCAAGGATATGCTGTTAGTGCATTGCTTCCTCTATTTCATCTTCAGGCACGTAATGCTTTGTCACATCTCTGTAAACAGCCTTAAACTACTCCTGGTTTTGCAACTTAGGCCCATCTTGCACCCTGTGTTCCTTCTATAACTACTGCAAAGCCTCAGTTGGTCTGATGTCCCAGTCAATGGCACTATGGTAGCAAGAATCATAGCAGTGTTCTTGTAATTTGGCAACCCTGCAAATAATTTGACTTTGTTCCTCAAGGCCATGAAGCACACACACACACTCAGTGCCCAATATTTACAGCAGTGCTGTAAACTGCAGTGGCCATTGGATTGTCCTGTTGGTGACAGTATAGTTAGTAGAGAAGAACTACTGACTCCTATGGGGAAACCACTACTGATACAGGGTGTAAGCAGGGAGCAAAGCTTGTGTCCATTTGTTTTTAGTGTGGGGTGACTGCCAGGTTATTTGTGCAGCTGGAAAATCTGCTTTTAAAAAATCTGGGTAGGACTGGACGTGTCCCTTGTCAAGGAGAGATCTGTGGCTGGATGAACTTTGACTTTGGCCTGACTTTGTTTAAGGCAGCTTCCTTTGGCATTTTATTGTTGGTGCTCTATAAATTTTTATTGCAGGGTAGTTAAGGTTTGGGGAACTGTTCCTTTGGGTCAGATGTACTAGGCTTAAAAGGGGAGGGATTGTCAGTGGGAGGAACTGGGGAAGAGCTGTTCCACTTTACTCTTTTTTTGCTCTAGAAATAATTTGTAAATATACACATCTGTTTGCCTGTGCATGATTTCTCCCGATCTCTGTGGTGTCCCCTGCTGCACCTCAGGTTGGTGCTGCTTCAGTGCCAAAAGCAGAGCTGGCTCATAGTGCAAGCATATAGAATCACAGAGCTGAAAAGGAGTACAAGGGTCCTCTAGTCCAACCTCCTGCAACGCAGGAATCTCAACACGGCATTCCCCATCCAATTTGAAACCTTACTGGACCCTGCTTAGCTTTACATATGTGACAGCAGTTTTATTGCTGTACCACTAAAAAAGGGAGAATGTACCTAAAATCCATCTGTTAATCATATCACAGCCAAGTTTGTTATTCTGGTTCTGTTCTATTTTCTATTTTAATTATATGTGCTTCTATCCAATGCTAGTCCTACTCTTGGAAGTTAATGGACATGATTAACTTCAGTTCATTAATTTCAGTAGGTCTACCCAGGGTAGAAATAGACTTGAATACAACCCATGCATTTCCACAGTAAGCCTGCAAGTGGAGCCATTGTTGAGATTAAATGTACAGTAATGAGTACGGTAGTTTATTGGCATGCCGCTAAGCCATAATCATTTAGCATCTAGCAATGACAAACCCTACCTCCATTCAAGAAACAAGAATTTTTCATTATTCCCATTTACCTTTATTTCTGTAAAAATTAGATATAATAAGTTAGTGCAATATATACAAAAATAAACACCCATTCATAAAAATCATAAATATGACATTGATTGTACATAGTAACACAAAGAATCTCAAATTACATCAACTTTGTTTATAGACATACGCCACTTTAAATAGTTAATTTTGTCTCTGTCCAGCAGTTAATAAGCAGTATAAATTTAAAGTGCTAAATCCTGATACATAACAGGTATGATATCCTGTACGTATTCAGTTATTTCAAGGTGGATGCCAATAAAGTTGGCCATCAACTTTGGGGAACTTCAAAGTCAGTTTCAGAACTTTCAAACTTTACAGCATGTACCTGGATCTGGAACATTCTAATGTTTTATATTGATTCACGCCATAACGCATTATATAAAGTCTGGCAAGAGTGTAAAACCCTTTCCTTACACTTATAGCATCTTATAACCCGTACCAGCTAATGTACCCAGAACCACAGATCTAAATATACACCCAAAGTGCAAAAGAAACAGTAGTATTTTCACTATATCTGTCAGTTAGCACATTTTAAAACAAGTTATCACAGTTGCTGCCGAATAAAACAGGTTTTTAAAATAGTGTTTTAACTATAAATGTTTCACAGAAACAACAAACGCCCCTTGATTGAAGGGTCTGTGGTCATTGCTTCCACAGGTAGGAGAATTTCTTATGGAGTTATAAAATCGTAGAATCGTAGTATTGGAAGGAACCACAAGGGTTATCTAGTCCAACCCCCTGCAATGCAGGAATCTTTTGCCCAACATGGGGCTTGAACCCACAATCCTGAGATTAAGAGTCTCATGCTCTACCGACTGAGCTGTCGCCTTTGTAGCAATAAAGCCGATTTGTGTTTCTCCCCCTTATGCATTCAGGGGCATGCTCTCTTTTTTTGTTGCTGCAGGCTTTGATCTTGTGCATTTATATGCAACCACAGATAAAATAATAATTAGAGCGATGACTCCAACCGCAACAGCTGCTATTATAAGAATTACTTCTAATTCAAGACCTGGAGAAGAAGAAAAAAAGACACAAAGTCAGTTCAAGGACATGCTTTTCACCCAACAGCTACTAGCTATGTTTTCAGAATAAAACTAATCTGGATTCCAAACCTGAAATATGTTGAGCTGTTTCTCTTGAAGGCTAAAATCTTAAGAGTCCTAAGCAGGGCATCACATTAGTTTAATTATGTGTCTGTAACAATCATATATAAAGCAGGGCTGGTGTTTTAACATGGGATACACAATGTGGTCAATGGAACTGAACCCTTCTCTAACATAGTTCCCTATGTTTGTTGCTTGCGACATCTAATTGGTCCTCAAAAAAGCCCACATCCCTTTAATGTGGAATCAGTCCTTCTGCCAAGCATGATGTATTTTTTATGAAACCACTTCATACTTAAACAAACAAACAACATAGATTTGCTCCAATGCAGGACTCATAAGTTGGTTAGAACCCACCTACACATTCAGAACAATGATGTGATACAGCCCTTCTAGGACTTCCAGGTCCTCCACATTTAAGGCTTCAACCATATGCACATTGACATGGCAGCCAAGTTTGACTGGGATATGCTTCTGATTAAAGCTTACAAAGAATTGTGCTACATAGTTAACATATGTATGCCTTAGATGTTTTGCATTGGGAAATATATATGCCACAAAATTCCATACTGAGGGATAAAGTTCTCCTGGGCTGGTGATATTTCTGGATATGAATTTGGCTCTTAGGGAAAAAAGTAGACAACCCTTGAGAAAGAAAGAAAGAAAGTGACCAGATGAAAACACAATTTTGGGAAAGGAAACTACTTCTGACTATCTGCAGTGCCAACTTTGCAGCAGCAAGAAATAGGTAAAACAGTGAATGCACCTAGAGATCACTGGGCAACAGCTTTCACAGAAAGCGGTCTAAACTGAAATCCATCAGCAAGGGCTTAAAGTAATTTGATAGGAATGATTTATATACCAAAGGCTAAGTTTGTGGTGTCATGATACATACCATCCAGCTCGTCTCTTCTAACACTAGTACATTTTACACTGCTTTTTTGACTGCTACGGTCTGTTGAACGTGACGGAACAGTAGCTTGAACATAGAAGCAGTAGTTCTTCTCTTTGTCGATACGAATTTCAAAGAGGTTGCTTTTTGTGTTTTCCTGTTTCTACAATCAGAAAAAAAGTATTTGAAGATGTATTTGCAAGTAATTAGTTCTTCACACTGAATACAGATTATGCAAGTCCAAAGTACATAGTAAGTTAAAGGCTCAAAGGAGAAAAAGTACTTTCATCTTAATAGTCATATCATTAAATTAAATAAAAAGTGGTTGTAGGAGCAGGAAGTTAATAGCTGTATGTTGGTGGTGGTTGGTAACTGTTGAATTTTGTTGTACTGGGTTTTGCTTAAACTGATTGTTTCATTGTAAATTGAACTGTATGTTTAATGTTTGACATTCATAAAATTGTGCATTTGTTACTAATGAAGGTAGCCTTGGAAACACCATTTTCTTGAAAGCAACTTTTGACATATTTCAAATACTTAAATATACTAGGTTAAGATAAAGATAGATCGGTTTGTAAATGTATAACAAATTTAAGGAAGAGTATTAGCATCAGCCTCTACTTTTAAGTACCTAACCTTAACCTTTTTGCAATATGAAAAAGGTTAATACTTAATACGGATTAAAATTTTAACATCAAAAACAAAAGAAGATAAATCTATGTTAACTTTGGTCTCCTTTAACTTTTATGCAAAGGCATAAACTTTATGGATTAAATAATAGAGTTTGCAGGGTTATACCATTCAAATACAATATCAGGGCATGATAAAATATGAAATAAGCTAAAAGCAGCAGCTCTGCAAAAGTAGCGTCCAAATAAAAACAGACCAATACTAATCTGAAAGTCTGTAAAGATAAGAAGGTATTTACTTAGGGCTAGAAAGGCATAATAAGAACCTAAAAAAAATCCCTGCTGGCACCCATTTAGTCCTGCATTCTTTTCTAAGCTTATATCTATGAGAAACGCAAAAGCAGAACCTCTCCCCCACTTTGAGATTTCCAGCAACAGGCATTCAAAGGCATACTGCCTCCAACTGCAGAGGAAGAACATAGCCTTATCCTCCAGGAATTTATCTGGCCATATTTTAAAGCCATCCAAGTCAAGGGTCATCACTACCTCTTGCAGGAGCAAATTCCACCATAATAGACACCAGGAAAACTTATTTTGGGACAGCATTCCAAAAATTAGGGTGCTGCCGCTGAAAGCCCCTTTCTTCAATAGTATCACACTTCAGATGGCTGGGGGACCTGGAGAAGAGCCTCCGGTGAGAATATTAAAGTACTGAACTCTTTTTAAGGCTATAGTTCATTTCTTTTAAGTAGAAATTTAGTTTAGATTGCCAACTTGTCTTTTGTACTTATTATAAACATTAAGGAGATTAAAGACTTGGGAGATTGAAAACAGATGCTCACCTTTCCTGTACTTTGATCTTTCCAATAGTATAGTGTGTATTCTAGATCATCTTTGAATATGTCCCTAATACTTCGAAAGCTTCCATTTCCTTCAAATCTGTAAGGCGTTAGAGGATCTGCTATCTCCACTTTCAAAGTTTTGTCTTTTTGTTCAAAACTTTGGATTGTTGGCACGCCAATCTCAGCTAGAAGAGAAGTGGTTTTTGCACTGATTAAAAATCAACTCCAAGCAGGGTTTTTAAAAATTTAATAATTTTTATTAATTTTTCTGTTTTACAATTTCAAATAAACATTATACAAACTTTAAAATATCCAGTGACTTCCCTGCTTCTCTTTCCATGGTTCATTTTGGTATTCATCCCTGCATATTTTACTGTAACCATTCAAATCAATTTCCCACTTTTACATCCATCAAGGATTATTTACTCTGTTGAATTTATTTTAATGCTGCCAGCGTTTTCAGCTGTACAGTTATTTTCCATATACTCAAAAAATGTTTTTCAATCTTCTTTAAACATATGTTCTTCTTACTCTCTTTTTATGTATGTTAGATCTGCAAGTTGTGCATATTCTGTCAACTTAAGCTGCCAATCCTCTTTAGTTACCTCACTCACTTTCCATTTTGGGGCTAAGAAAACACGGGCCTCAATTAATACATACATAAATAACCTTTTCTGGCACCTGGGAATTTCAGTCCGGGTTATCCCCAGCAGAAAGGACTTCCTAGCGTAAAGTTACCAGATGTCCCTGTTTCCCAGGAACAGTCCCCGGATTTACAAATCACTCCCCTGACAAAATCCATCTATTTAGTAGGAAGTTGAAAAGTGACCCCAGATTCATTGGAAAAAATCTGGTAACCTTATCCTAGTGGGTTTTATTACCAAACATCCACAGTAAGCTTTCAGACTGTGCTGTAAAGCTTTGCTGCACTATTTTCTCATGGCATAATTAAGGAGATGGCTTAGGGGAGGCCTAAGCTCAACAACTCTGGTCATGCAATGGGTAGATCACTGCCAGTTTTTTTTTTATAGTGGGAGTAGATCACAGTCTCTTGGTAGTTGGACAGCCCTGACTTAGGACATCATAGAGAAGGGTATGGGGGAAACCTTTTTCAGCTTGAGGGCCATACTTTCTTATAGGCAGCCTTCCAGTGGAGCAGGCAGAGCAATTTAAACAGTATTCACTTTTCACAGTAGGCTACATTTCAGCTACACAAAAATAAAAGGTTTCTACATGTCCACCTCTCCCATTCAGGAAAGTGAGAAGCATGATCACAATTGAAGGACACATTTTCACCAGGCAAAAGCACTTGAGGGTACATAGCAGAGCTGGTGTGGGGCCCAGGAGAATCTGCAGTTAGGTCTAAAGAGTGACATTTGGTCGCTGGGCCTGAGGTTCCCCACTCCTGTCACAAAACCTGACCTGAAGACTGATTTGCTTGCTGTACAAGCACTTACAATGCGGTGCACCACAGTGTGCCACAAATCATGATGTTATTAGTAACAACAGAAAGAGAGAAATGAAAGGCGACACTGTTTGGCATCTTTGGTATGGAAGGGAGATCTTGGCTATGTCTCCTCGCTCCATGGGCCCAGCATGTTGGTTGGCATGCCTGTCTGCGTAAGAACCAATGTACATCAACAAGAATCCTACGATACAAACTCTGCAAGCTATGGTACAAAACGCAGGACCAAAATGGTATCCCAGGTAGGATGGTCTAGTGAGAAAGCACACGTTATACAGCCACTTACGTGAGTTAGTATCTCAGCATTATTTAAACAATATGTGTGTGCTGTGAGAGCATTGCCAGTTTAATTGAAGCGGAGGAGGGGGAAGAGGTTTAATCTTTCCCTCTGCTGCGCCATTTTCCCTACCAATGGTGCTACATATGGAGATAAGAGGTACAGGGTTGTCCTCAGTTTTTCTCACCATGGTGCAAGCAGCAGCCGCAGCAAAGGAAAAGGCAATTTTGACTGGAGGAATGGTGCAGAGGAAGCATTCTCACCATTGCTGCTCCCAGTCAAATTAGCCTTGCCTTCCTACAGCTGCATTTAATGCATGGATTTCCTGCACAACTAATGTTTTGTTCCTTAACCGTCAATTTCAGGACTGCATAGCAGACAGATAGGATGCCTTCTCTATATAAACTTTCATACGGGTCTGGTGCACGGACAAGTATCTCAACACTTTGTAAGACTTAGAATCTGTATGCAGAGACCCATGCTGTGAAAACAACAAAGAAGGGCTAATATTTGTTTACTTACTTTGGGCATAAGGTATGAACTCTGAAGACACTTCATAAGGTGGGATATCAAAATCATCAGGGTCCCTGTTTGGCACTTCAGAATATATGCGAGCAACGTAGACATCTTTTACATCCTTCAGCGCATTTGTAACGTCGCATTCGGTTGCTGAAGTGTGAATGCATATTTTCTTCCGAACTAATCGGTCCCTGTAAAGATCAAGAGCATACTGCATTAGCTAATATTTCATAGAATGAAAATATTTCACTATAATGAAGTTTGCCTGTTTTGTGTTTTGTAAACAGGCCCAATCAAATTAACAAAACCAGCTGTGAGCTTGTCTGTGTCTGTTAATATGCAATGAAGAGTATAACTAGGGAGATAAAGGTTTCATGCCTGTGAATTAATAGGAAATAGCCACTTCCAATAACTTTACTTATAGGGCAACTTTGTTAATTAAAACACAGTAGGCAGCAGGAAAATGCATAGCTTTGATATCTTTGTTGATACTGGAACATAGGGAGCTGCCTTATACCAAGTCCGGCTAACAGTCCATCTAGCTCAGTATTTATCAACAATGATTGCTGGCAGCTTTCCAGGGTGTCAGACAGGTGATATTCTCAGATCTACCTGGAAATACCAGGATCTGACTTTCAAATGCAAACCGTGTACTCTCCACTGAGCTATCATCCATGCCTGAATTGTTAATCATTAACAACCTTAGTGTAATTCCTAGATATTACACATAACTAAGTATGAAATTTCATATTAGCAATGACAGGTAGCTTACTACAAAGGTCTGAAGTAAGTGCAGTACAGTATTTATCAAAATTAGATAATTTTCCCCCAGAAATACCATATTGATCATGAAATAGTTATTTTACATAAGGCACAATTCTGGGCAACCATTTTTTTTATTTCAGTGAGGAATATACCAGTGTGTTAAGTGGCAATACCTGGCTAACTGCAGTAATATCAGAATGTACACCTCATCACTGCCAAAAGTTAGCAGCAGAAAGCGCCCCCATACAGTCCTTGTCAGATACAAAGTACAATGCTATTTACATCAGTATTGTCTGACCAGTTCTCTTTGCTTAAAAACAAAACAAAAGCAGCACCCAAAGTAATCTTTTTAAAACTTATCGATCTTCATCATCTCCCTTTGTTTAGCTGATCTAGTGGAGAAGAAAAACAGTGTCCCCCAAGGCACTTTGAAAGTCATGCAGAGTCTAGAACAAGGTTGGGCAACCTGTGGCCTTCCAGGTGTTGTTTGACTCCAACTCCCCATCAGCTGCAGCCAGCATGGCCAATAGTCAGGGATGATGGCAACTGTAGTCCAGCAACATCTGGCAGGGCACAGGTTTCCCACTCCTGGTCTAATATTAGCAGTTGTACCCAGTTCTGCTGCTGGGATTCCATAGTTCGGTTACGTTAGAGCATGCACAACTTACTCGCAGCACAGTGCACATTACACAGATCAGCGATAGACTGGCACAAAGCTACTACAATTACCAAATGGTAGACTTTCCTCCATGTGCAAGCATTCTTGTTAAAGCTAATCCCATGTAAACTGCTTTTTTTTGCTTTGAAGGCAACAGAAGGATGTGGAGAGGAAAAAAATTAACAGTCTACTTAGGAACAAATTCTACTTAACATGCAAACAGACTAATTAGGCCTCATGGTAATCAGGAGAAGAGGGACACAATTCAAGCCTATGTAGCTGGATATATTTTTTAAATGGGGGACTAGAAAGCTTCAGATCTCAAGTCTTCATTCTCAAATCTGCATTCAACTGTGGCGTTGCTTTTGCTTTTGGGGGGTGAAGGGTGGTAAGAGTATGCATTAAACTGCAGCCTCATGCAAAGTCAGTGAAACCAATTGTTCTTACTTTCAAATAACTACACTAAGATCAGGCTAGACGTGTGGTAGCAATCTCCATGTTTATGTTCAACTTACCCATCTATTTCAACTGTATAAAAATAGTTGACTGGCTTGGGCTCCCATTGTAGTATTGTCTTAAA
The DNA here is from genome assembly GCF_964188305.1 of Podarcis bocagei. Taxonomy (NCBI): domain Eukaryota; kingdom Metazoa; phylum Chordata; class Lepidosauria; order Squamata; family Lacertidae; genus Podarcis; species Podarcis bocagei. Next base: position 78,699,937 of record NC_138129.1, on the reverse strand, counting down.
ATTGATGGATGACCAGGTAATGTTGACTGCTTTCATTACTTCAGAGTTGCCTTTAAAAGTAGAAATAGAACAAGGATTAGTCAGGCAATATATGGCTTACCCCATGGCCTGCAGTTCTTTGTGTGCAACAAATGGCTAAGGGTTTAACTACAAAATGTATCAGTTTATCAGTTTCATGGCCACTCACAAAGCTTATAGATGGCACCAAGAGTCCCAATCTCTCTCGCATGACTAGTTTCCAGGGTTGGACAGGAGTGACTGTTAAGTCAGTCCAAATCTGCATGATCGATATGCCCAAAATATCTAAGTATTGCCATACTGGACGACAACTTCCACAGGGCAGTGTCCAATGCTTCCATACTGCTGCCACAAGAGATTTGTGCTGGCAGAAGAGAACCTCCCCTCCTCTCCAAGCCCCAACCCTGGCATGCCCTCAAAATCAGCTCTAGAGAAGGTTTTGGAGAGCGTGTGGGAGAAGAAAAGAAAAAGGGTGTGATGTTGTGCCAGAAAAACCCATAGTCCCCCGCCATTGGCCATTCTAACTGGGCGGATGGGAACTGGGAGCCAACACCAGGAGGGCCACGGGTTTCTCATTTCTGACCTGATCTGAGATTTTGGCAGAGGAAAATGTGGACTCACACTCTCATTGTATTTATTCATGGAGAGTTTGTCTTATAAGTGGCTGGATGTATGGAGCCTCCAGCTGTTGGGAAGAAACAATGGGAGAGGGGTATTGACTTCATGCCCAGCTTGTGAGCTTCGCTGTAGTATCGGATTGGCCACTATGAGGAACAGGATGGTAGTCCCAATGGACCTTAGCAAAATAACCCTTTTTCAATGCTGAATATGCAGAGAAGGTTCATTTACTTATGCTCCACTTCCAGACAGATTTCTTTTCTATTCAGGGACATTTATATGCTCCTCACAGCCTCAGCTTCACAACATTGTTTATTATTCTGGGAACAGTCTGTAATTTTCCTCAAGCTTTAAACCCATTCTAATGCTTGACAAAAATGTTTTATTAAGAGGGTTCCCAAGCTTCAGAAGCAATAATTTAGATTTTGGTCATTAAAAACTGGCAGATTACATTCAGCTATATGGGCCATCAATCTTTTTTTGTTATGCATGCTTCAATTCTTGTTGAAAAACAAATTGCAAGAAAAGTAATTCTACAAACTAAAACTATACATAAACTGAATTCTGTTTACAGTGAGCATGTACTCCTTAGTATATCCACTTAACAATAATTCTTTATAGAATAGATGTATCAATACCCAAATTAGAAAATTAAGTAAAAACAAACATATACACTATTCAGAAAATGAAGAGGAAGGTATTAGAAGGTAATGATCAAGTTTAAGTGTTTTGTACTGGGGGTTTTTAATGTCGTGAATTGCTATGTACTGTAATTAAGAACAAAAAAACTCAGGTTTAGAGAACTGGCAGGAATGGCATCTTAATACCCTTATTAGATCCAGCTAAATGCGACAACACTGTGACCTAATTAGCTAGCTTTAGAAAGTGAGGCAAGACAGCACAGATATTTTGTCAATAAAATTGTTGCAACTAACAGTGCAAATTGTTTAAAATATTGTTCTTGAATATTTATTTCAAGACTTACAATATTAAGATTTCATTAATCATTTCCAGACAAACCCATTATAACAAAAACGGCTCAAAATGTCCACTTCTGAGGCATCCAACAATCAGTTCATAATTCCAGTCTGTGTCTGTGATGTATGATGTGTATAATTAATAATTCCATGAAATTTCCAAAAAATCCACATTCCACTGTCTGTTCTGAACAATACATTTATTTTATAGGACAGTACCCCAGTATATCCACTCCTGTGATATCCACAAGAACCAAATTCACACATCACATAGAACTAGACAAATACAGTGCCATTAAGCCACAGAATTGCCAAATGATTTCAGGTAGAAAATGGTCTTGTAGAAAAAAGTTGGGAAATGGGGTGGAGGAAGATGTCTAGCACAGGTGCTTATTGTGGGATCGGTGCTGCTAATGCATGCATATTTTATACGTGACATTAGCATCAAAATGCTAGCCCTTATTCCCCCACTCCAACTGGATTTACCTTTTCCACAAAATCCAATGAAATAAAAAACACCTGTTGCCAGCGACCCATTTACAATGTATGAATAATCTGTTTTGAGCCTCCATCAGAAATGCCTGAAAACCTGTACCTCTTTGTTATTTTCCTTTTAAAGGTTCTACCGGGAAAACATTAATACTGAAAGGCTTGCATATCTACAAATGTTGTCCTTGAGCATCATGAACATCACTCGTAATAACTTAAAGCGACTATATTTCGAAGCACAGCCAACACACTCCATACCTTTCACGCTATTTCATCCTCCCACTGTGAGAAGAGTAATCTTTTAGCCAAAACCTAAGCTTAGGTAGCTCCAACTTGGGAGGCTAGGACCCAAACCAATGGATTCAAGTTGCAAGAAAGGAGATTTGGACTAAACACCAAGAACAACTTTTTGACAGTAAGAGTTGTTCGACGGTGGAATGCATTCCCACAAGAACGGACTCTCCTTCCTTGGAGATTTTAAGAAAGAGATTGGACGGCCATCATGTCACGGATGCTTCGGTTGAATTTTGTGCTCAGGGTCCATCTCCTAGGGGCTGAGGTCCCTTCCGCCCTTATAAAATATTAGAGGCCCCCCTCCAAGTTGATGGGCACTGCCATTCAAATAGGTGTGTGTGTGCCCAATCATGTGATCGATTATGTGGGGCACAGCTTACCTGGGCCCCCAAATATTTTATTCAAGTTTGCACCCCTGGATTCCTCCATTGCAGGGGGGTTGGACTAGATGACCCTGGCGGACCCTTCCAAATATAAGATCTGCATATAGGATTGTGGCTTCAGTCTGCCCAAACCAGAACAACAGAGCGCACCCCTTTAATGCACAACCCCCTCTGTCCGAGGTACTATAAACAAAGCGGGAAGAAGCTCGGCTGGAAAAACAGTGAAAAAAATTCTTCCACATGCTTATGCGAGTCCATGCACGCAAAAATCCAGCGGCGTCCCGGCTGGCTCCCTCGGCGGCGCAAGACTGCGCGCCCGCGCAACCCGGTGAGGCGAAGCGTTCCAGAAAAAGTAGAGCGAGCGAGAGAGCAAGAGCCCGAAGGCTGCGACGGTCTCGCGCCTTCCTCGACTCACCTGAGCTGAGGCGCGCCAGGTAGAGCAGCGCGCTGAGGAGAAGCAGCAGCGCCCGGCTGCTATTGGTGGCGCCCGCCATCCCTTCGAACGTCCGGCGAGAGGGGGGACAAAAACCGTTGGCTACGGAAACGCGCGTGGTGTCGGTGTCGCGCGCGAGCAAAACACAATCAGGCGCGGAAGTGAGTTTCTCCTCTCTCTCTTATAGTACCGGCCCCCACTCGGGAAAGTCCGGGGTTAGACGGGGAGGGTTGGCTGGAGTGTGTTCTGCGTGAGTCAGCCGGTGGCTGGCTGGCTGTGATTCAGCTCCCACACCCCCGCGGCGCAGACGAGAGGGCCGCTCCTTCCTTCCCTGCCCCGCGCGTAGGCCAGGTGAGGGAGAGGCCGCGAGCGAGGCTTCCCGCCTTTTCCCCCTGCCCAGGTGCCTTGGCAAGGACGGGCGAAAAGGAACAGAAAGCGCTGAGGGAGATGGCGGGGGTGTGTGAGGCGAAGCAAAGCGGCGCCTCTTTTTTTTGAGGGACGAGAAGGAGAACTTCCGACTGAGGTCGGGCGCTTTGCCTAGCCTAGAGCAACCCGCCCCCTGTAGTTCCCCTTGAACAAGCTGCGAAGGACACGACCTCGGCGGCGCTATGGAAACGGGCGCGGCCACTCGACATCTTCGGCTTAGCCAGTCCTAAAATTAACTGGGGGGAGGAGACATCTAGTCCAACCCCCCCCCTCGCTGATTTCTTCCCCTCAAGTGGGTCCAGCACCCAGGGAGAATTTCGTTCCCGTATTATTATTCCCCCCCCCCCTCCCTAGAGAGGCTTATGAATGAAACCTGTTGACCAGATATAGCGCAACTGAGTCTTTGGCATCAGGTATTTCGTTCATCCAGGGGCGCAGCGATAAAACTTGCTAGTGCAATTTGCGAAGCTAAGCAGGGGCCCAAAATGGTTTCACATCGGAGCGGGGACGGTGTGTTGAGATGATGAGGTTGTGCTAGATGACTTTTGGGGGTTCGTTCCATCTCTACAATTCTATGATTATGTGGATATGTGGATTTTTCTATGGTGGGCAAATCTGGATTCGATTATTTTATTTTTATTTCTTTTTAAATTCAATAAGAAATTGTATTATTATTATTATTATTATGGTCGTTTTTCATACAGAAAGATTATTGACATAAACACATACAAAATGCAGAAATACTAATAAATTGGGGGGGAACAAATGAAAGAATAAAATGAGAATACAGAAGGGAGGGGGAAACCATAAAAGTATTTATATACTGTACTGCTATATCACAAAAAGTATCAAAAGCGGTACAAGGAAAGGGGGAAGAGTTTGGCATTTTGAGACCCATGATGACAAGCTTGTACGCATGAGGAGCGCCAACCCCACAATAACAGTCACCTGGAAGTACCTGTACTTTCTCAGGACTCGCTCAAATGGTAATTTGGCTGTATGTACATAGGCGCTTCATTTCTTGCAGTATCTCCATGCTGCAAAAAGCAGTAACTGAGGAATTTATTGCTACTATACAGCCAGTTGGGATGCGGGTGGTGCTCTGGGTTAAATAACCACAGAGCCTAGGGCTTGCCAATCAGAAGGTTGGCAGTTTGAATCCCCACGACGGGTTGGGCTCCAATTGCTCGGTCCCTGCTCCTGCTGTGCTAGCAGTTCAAAAGCACGAAGTGCAAATAGACAAATAGGTATAATTAATAGGTATAATTAATTTTTATAATGAATGATTTTAGAATGTTGTTTATGTTGTACTTTTGTACTGTTTTATTGTTGTTAGCCGCCCTGAGCCCGGCTTCGGCTAGGGAGGGCGGGATATAAATAAAATTTATTATTATTATTATTATTATTATTATTATTATTATTATTATTATTATTACCGCTCTGGCGGGAAGGTAAACGGCATTTCTGTGCACTGCTCTGGTTCGCCAGAAGCAGCTTAGTCATGTTGGCCACATGACCCAGAAGCTGTATGCTAGCTCCCTCAGCCAATAAAGCGAGTTGAGTGCTGCAACCCCAGAGTTGTCTGCAACTGGACCTAATGGTCAGGGGTCCCTTTACCTTTACCTTTTATGCAGCCAGTTAAAGTAGTGGAGGCTGACCTGATTCAGGCCATGGGCTGCAGTACCTGTTGGGCAAACCCTTGAAACTTCTTGCCAGTAAGGGCATGACTTCCCTATAAGGCTTTGTAAAGACAGCATTTATTTCATGGATTTGGGGGAGAAAAATCTGGCAGTATTGTTGAAAGGGACTGTCAGGGCTGCCTCAGGTCTCAGCTCACAAAAGACCAACGCCAGGTTCTTCTTATATACAAGGATGTTTATTGCAGTTCATTATTGGTTCCACAACCGAGGCGCGCAGCCCCGCGTCTCTTAGCCTAGACGTTTTAAGTCCCCTCTGAATCGGTCCCGCCCCTACACCAGCTTAAGAGGCTTGTGCTAGTCCACCTCTTCCTGTCTTTCCTTTTCCGCAGGGTCTTTCTGCCCCCCTGGGTTCCTTCCCTCCTGCTCTCTCCTGAAGCGGATTCCTCAGATGCCTGTTCCCCCCTCCTTCGTGCTTTGGGGCCAGGCTCCTCCTCCGAGCTCTCCCCATTTCCGCGCGCCTCCACATTTGAACTTGGCGCGCGTTCGCTACCCCTGACCTTTCTCTTGACACTTACACTACTCCCTGTACTACTCTCCGCCTCTTCCGGCAGGACGTCCTGCCCCGATCTCCTTCCCCTGTCTCCTTCCTGCTCCGCTCCGTGTGTCACACTGGGAACTCCACTCTCTTCACTTCGTTCCTGCTGGGAAGCCGGCCCCGATCTCCCACTCCCACTCGGGGTTTCCCTGCTGCTTCCCTGCTCCTGGCAGGTCCCCCCCTGTGACCCCCCTTGGCCTGACTAGGGGCGCCCCCTTCTGGGAATCCTCCGATTCACTTGAGAGACTCATGGAAGACCTCAAGTCATTGTCATCCTCTTCCTCACTGTCCTGGGATTCTTCCCCATAGCTCTCCGTCTCCCCCCTCACCTGTGCCTCTGTCTCTGAACCCCTGACAGGGACATACACTTGTTTGTGATTTTGTGCGAATAGGTAGTAGGATGGTGCTAAATTTGATTTGAATATAATAAAAAATGCAAACATGTAAGGTGTTATCTTTAAATATCAATGTCTGTGAATCTAGAAAAACTGCAGTTTTTTTTTAGCTGCACAAAACTATGAGATGTAATGGAAGGTAAGTATCCGTTAAGCAGGCTGATTATGATGCAAATATTTTCTGTTTCAGTCCAGTACATAGGTGGCTTCTGAAATCCTATTGAACTTTGCTGAATTCATTTCATATGGTGCCATTCCAGAAATAAAAGACCTCTGAGAAAGAAGTAGAGAGAATGTGAAGATTTCCAACTGAATGTTCATTCAAAGAATTAGGTCTGTGAATTTATTTATTTATATAGAATACTTATATATCGCCTCATTAAAATAATGCCTTTAAAATAACGGGATAATCGTTTTAGCTCAGCTGCTGCTAAAAAGATACATGGGTGTTTAAAATAATTATAGGAAGCTTCTTTAGATTCCAATCTAATAAAAAGTGAGTTAAGTAGAGTTAAGTAAAGTTTAATTACAGTATTGGTATGTGTGGGAGAAGAAAGGGAGACAGAGGTAGGGAAAAGATCTGCATTCTTGGTATATATTCTTCCAAGTGTTTGGTACATTCCTTTGAAGGCTCAGCACATTCTTTAATGTAAAATTATTTATAGTCACTTCAGCATCATTTTATGGGAAAGAAAACATTAATGGATCATGCCCAGTCAGTCTTGGTATGTGCTCTTATTTTACTGCTTTATAAATTCAGTTGTGCATAAAATTCTAATATAATCCCAATTAATGTAAATTTGAGATTAAATTTCAGAATGCTAGCTAAACACTGTCTGTGCTTTGCACTGCATTGCTCAGTCAGAGTCTTGCCAAGAAATATTTTTAATACACTATGAATGCAAAATTGTCACTTAGTTGTTGTGAGATGTCAGTCTTTAGTTTACTTTAGGCTGTAAGTCAGTGGTAGAGCATCTGCTTTCCATGCAAACAGTCTCACGTTCAATTCCTAGCATCACTAGGTAGGGCTGGGATTGAAACCCTGGGGAGCTGCCAATCAGTATAGACAATACTGTATTGAGTTAGATGGCCCAATGGCCCAATTCTTTATAAGGTAGCTTACTATGTTTACTTCAGTTACCATGGCTGCTACAGGCAGGAAAACCTGTGTTGGGTTTGGCAACAATATATCGAGAGGTGATCAAACCTATGCCTAAAAATTGGCAAAGTCATGCCAAAGTCACATTTCAGTCAACCATCTTGAATCAAATTGGTGCCTGGCATCCAAATGTCCATGAAGTCCAGCACGCACACCCCAACTCATGCCTAGTATCTTGAGAGGCATCTGAACCTATGGCAAAAAACCAGGCAAAGTCACCACTTCAGTCTGTCATCTTGATTCAAAATGGCATGTGGAATCTAAATTGTATCAGAATTCACTGCCCCTGCCTTAGCGACCTTTGTGCTGAGTTTGGCAATGAGGCAAATTGAACCTATGCTGAAAAATGGGCAAAGCCACGCCAAAGTGATTTTTCAGTGCACCATCTTAATTCAGAATGGTGGCTGTTGACCAAACATCAACAAACTTTGCCACCTCACTTCAATAACCTTGTGCCAAGTTTGGTGCCAATGTTCTGAAAGGCGACAAAATATATGCCCCAAAAATGTGAAGTCACAACATAACCATGTTTTGATCTGCCATCTTGATTCAAAGTAGTTCTCAGAATCCAAACAGTGATAAAGTCCACCAGCCCCACCTTGAGAACCTTCCAACTAGCACACCCACATTACTTAATGTAATATAGTTGTATCAAGTTTTATGGACTCCTATGGGATAGTCTTTGACATTGCCAATAATGTCCTCTTCTACATGTCTGTGCCACTTTAGCAGTGTATGGAAGTGTTGGTACTACTGCACTACAGACCCATGTTACTGTAGTACAAAAAATAAGATCTGGGGCATTCTTTACCCACTGTCTGGAGCAGACCTTGACACTTAGTTTAAATTTTAGAACCTGATGCTCATTCCCCTCTTTCCTACACTCATAGCTAACTATGAATGGTTTTGTTTTTTTAAAGCTGGGACTTCTGCCCCTGCCCCCAGTAGTCTTATGAGAGCAGGTCTACCTTTAACAGGGATGGTGACTTCTATGTGCTGTTAATGATTGATGAGTTCTGTTTCTTATTATTATAGCATCCAGACTCCCTCCAGCAGTCCAGTACAGTGGATCAAGGGACTGGATTGCTCTTTTATTTTAGATAATGTAGTTAAGGCTGCAGTCCATAGCCTACCATGTACCAGTACAGATCTGAGTCAGCAACTACGCCTGAAGCCCAACTGAGCTAGGATTTACCAGTTTTAATGTCAGTGTAGACTTAATGTCAAAATGTGGCTAAAAACACAGAGGATAAAGCAGTTTTAAGGGGGGCCTTTCTGAACAACAGTGGAGGGACAGCTTATTCCTATTGTCTGATCCCTTACCTATATCATAGTCTTTGAGTGCTGTGTGTGCACCAGCAGAAAATACATACTGATTAACACAAAACGGTTGGTGATTGAGTTAGGATAATGTGGCAAATATTCTGTGTTAATTATTTTTAAATGCAATGTTATGAACATGTGATGCAGTCACCCTTAGCCAAATTCCTACTACTATGTTGATTTCTGATTCTTTCCGCGTACAAGATATACTGTAATAGTTAGCTATCGAAATCCAGGCAGCCCCACAGATAGAAACTGTTCAGGCCAGGACTTGCTCTTGTTTCTCCAATGATATAGTAATCATGAGTATGGATTGCTGGCACGATAAACTACATTCTCATAAACATTCCAGGTTTGACCATATACCGTAATAGTAAAGCATTCTTTAGTTGTGACTCGGAAATTGCTGACGTAACTCACAGAGATGAAAGAGGAAATCGTCCACCTCTCTCTCTCTCTCTCTCTCTCTATATATATATATATGAATGTTGTTCTTTATAACCTGCTTGTTACAACCATTCTGGAAAAGTGACAAGTGTGAACATGCCCAGCAAAATGTGTGTATATGTTAGGGGTAATGTGAGTTGAGTGGTCTCTGTGCATAACCAGCCATTGTGCACATTCATCAGGCCTCATGGAGAATGTGTACATTAAATGCCTGAAATGATATGGCTTAGTTAATGCTAACCTTTCTCTGTGTGACTGTGCACTTGTATATGAGATACCAAGAAGGAATTGTGGCACTGTAAACTTGCTAGGGGTGGATGAATCTGTCAATTTTGGCTTCTTTCAGTTTCTAATATTTCCAATCTTGAATCCAGTTCTTCATATTTCTGCAATAATCCGTGTGTTGTTGTTTTTTTTAAAAATCCTCATGAAAATTCACCAGCATTTAAGTGTAAATTTCTACTAAAAATCACATTTTTGTACATATGCAGTTTTGAATGTTACCACATTTTTGCAAGCAAATCCCCCTAATCCAATGTGGTTTGTATGTAATTTTCACTAATACATGCATTTTTCTGTACACTTTCCCCTAATATATTCATTTTGTAGTCATTATGTAGATGGGCACTGCATTATGCATTCAGAGAAGGGCAAGTTCTGAATAATTATTGTGTTTTGGTTCACACATTGGTTCTGAAAGTGTGGATTAGGGATTTTCCAGTGGCGTAGCGTGGGGGGTGCAGGGGGGGCCGGCCGCACCGGGCGCAACATCTGGGGGGGGGCACACTCGCACTTGCAGCTCTCTGCCCCCTGCTAAAATCCATGGGTTAGGGGGCGCAAATTACTTGCCTTGCCCCGGGTGCTGACAACCCACTCTACGCCACTGGGATTTTCTCACTAAAATGGAACAGTCCAGTCCAACATACCTGTTCCATTATGCTAAATGTGCAAAGTAGAGCTATTGAGGGCAATGTGTCTGTATTTAAAGTTGGAGAGCAACAGTGATAGTAGAGACACTGGAAGAAATGGAGCAATGCCTTTTCTATTATTCTGGTTCATATATTGTCCTTCACCTGTAAACCAGGCTGGGATGTGGAAAGTTTGTGCTTTTAGGTTTTTCAGAAATGTTTATAGGTATAGATAAACTGGAAATGTTGAAGGAATGATGCAGAGAGAAAATAGGACAGATACCTAAAGTGATAGCCTTATCACTGTTTTAAAAATATTTCACTCATAGTGTGCTTCCCAAAGTAACATGCTACCCAAATGCTCATGGCACCAAACAAAATATTTATTCCACTGTTACAACCTTATGACTAATACAAAATAATCTGGTGCACACAAATAAAGACTCAGGAAAATAAATTGATGAAAGAAGCATTTTTTTTCTTCTAAAAGAATCCTGTAAAATGCTGTTTTCATGGAGACCATTTCAAAGGTTTACACACAGAATGGGAGTTTAAAGATATGCAGTCATGAAGGAAATAATCAACCCACATTGTGGTTTCTCCAACAGCTGTAATCTTGCTTGTGATTATTACTAATTGCTCTTTCAGTTTTACAAAAATAAAAATAGACGTGGTATCCCATAAATTACCCAAACACATCCACATTAATCTGTATACAGTTAGCCATTCTTCTAACTCTTTCCTAGCTACTTAGATACCTACTGAAAGAGAATAGCAGCTATTTGATCAAGCTTTTCCTGGCACCATGTTCCAATATTGTTTCCTATCTAGCCTCAACAATAAAAGGACAGGAATATAAAGAGACATTCAGAACAAGATTTCATGTGGTTTCTGACCACAAAGTTCCATCATGAGAATAAAAAAGTAGAGTGATTATTTAGTCAAAGTCGAGAATACCAGCAAATATTAGTTATTTATTTTATATCGTACACTGTCAACATGCGTTTATATTCTCAGGGTGGCTAGCAGGGTAGAATCTACTATGAAGTCCACAGTTAGATGAAGATACATTTATTAGGACCAACCAAAAGTCACAAAAATGTGACAGAAGTCCTAATCAGGCAAGATGTTATGTGAAGCAGGAGGTGATGGAATGAGAAAAGAAGAAGAAAGGAAATACAACAGTTAGGCTAGATGTCATAGGCCTGAGAGCAAACCGATCTCATTGCTACAACTTCTAGCTTTATTTTTGTACTTTTGTTATTTTGTTGTCTTTTCTCATTCTGTCACTCCTTGCTTTGAGTAACATCCTGACTGATGAAGTGTTCTAGAAAACTCAAATTTTCTATTTTCAAGTCCTATTTTTGTGACTTTTTGGTTGGTCATAATAAGAGTTGAATGGTTTGCCAATTTTGTTTCTCTCAGTTTCTCATTTTTCCAATCTGAAATTCAGTTCTAAATCACATTTCTGCAGCAATTTGCTTTTAAAAAATCATCACAAAAAAAATCAGCACTTTCGTATGCAATTTGACTAATTTTCATATTTTTACAACTAATGTTCTCTGATATAATGCATCTTCTATGTTATTTTCATAAATATATTTTTGTCCACACTTTCCCCTAATATATGCATTTTTTTGGTAAATATTGTTTGGTTGGAGGACTGTATCACAAAATTCAGAGGAATGTGAATTTTGAAGGATGATTGTGTTTTGCTTGTCATTTCAAAAAGTACAAATTCCTCCTCCATCCCTACCTATAATAAAGGCATTACCCAACTATGGACTGCAGCTTTTTCTTATGGACCAACACAACCACCTTTGTTTTTAATTAGAAACTACTAATAGCATTTTTTCTCATAGAATATCTACAGCAGTGTGTCTGTTAGACATGGTACTATTTTATTATTTTACTTTGGCTTTGGAAATGGTTTTATGCTAGCTAAATTAAATTGCAATGTATTATAGGATTTTGCAGGGGCTTTCTTATTAGTTTTAGATTATATGTTGTAACATAATGATATGCAATGTGATTTATGTGTTATTGTTATACTGCTAGTCCAGTTTATAAATATTTAAAATAAAATAAATACACACTTGGTTTTTTTAATCATACTGTCATGGGTTCCCCCAAAGAATTATGGGAACTGACATTTGCTGTAGATGTTGAAAAATCACTTAGAAATTGTTGGCACCTTTCACAGACCTACAGTTAGTTACGAAGCTGGGAAAAAGCCCTGCCATTTGTAGTGTTTGAGTAGCATCTGAACATCTGAATGCTAACACAATACAGCTCTTCAGGCTAAAGTGCTTGGTCACTGATACACTGAAAGAAGGTGCTTGACAATAGGGAATGCATACTCTAATGTGTCTTTCAGTTCAGATTGCTGTTCCTTTGGATCTTTAAAATACTAAAAAGAAAAAGAAAAAAGAAGGAATTCCCTTAAACACAAACAAACTTGGAAATATGCATTTGCCCTTTAATATTGACCAGAAAATGTCACAACCACTCAGGGTCTGGTTTTGAAGGAGCACTTGGAATCCACACCACCCTACTCCTGTCTAGACTAGTTATCTCTAATATGTGCAAAACTATGTCCTAGTGCCTGAAAGCCATTTCTCTTTATTCTAATCCCTTGGCCCTTTTCCTCAGCATTTTTTCATGTCACTGAATACTTTGTGGTTTGGAGCTTTTTTCCTTTTCTTTTCACAATGTATTCTGCATACAAGTTCATTTCTTCTTTGCTTAGCTACCCTTTTTGAAAAGACTTCCTGTAAATTACAGTGTATTGAAAATATTCATGCAAGGAGCACTTTGCCTTGTTTGAGTAATTTGGTTTACAATATAAAAAACGCAAAAATACATAACATAGTAACAACAAAAACGATAACCCTCCTTCTAGAATTATCAACCTTTTCCAGTACAGGAGTGAAAATTTAATTTATTTAGCTGCAAAGGCTTTATAGTCACCATTTTATAATCCTGCTTGTTGTTTGGTTTGACTATGGTGCCCAAGAGGCAGAATGTGGTCTTGTGAATGTGATACATAGATAGAACATGCCAAATGATCTATTGCTTGTTTTAATCCAGTTGCAGGATTCTGAAATGCTTGAAAACCTGTGACATCCTAGGTAATTTGCTTTTCAGAAACAGATGTGAATTGGCATCACTTTTTGTGGACACAGCAAAAGCTGGAGCCCAGCATTAGTAAAAATGTTGTCTTGTGAAATTGTGTTCATGTGGGCTCGATGCCAAGAATAAAACAGTGGCTGCTGTGTTTTTCTTGTTTCCCCTCTCTCTCCTTATTACATTGCTCCTTTTGATAAATACGCACTCCCACTGTGGAGTCAGTATTCCTAGGCTCCTCTTGTCTGATTTTCCTCTTTGCAGGGTACTATTCCGGGAAATTGTTTAGCTGTACACTGGGCAGAGGGCAGAGGGACAATGTTTTAAAGAAATGAAACCACTTACAGCTAGGGATGGGCAAATTTGTCTATTTCATTTATCACTGTTTCTAATTTTTCTGCATTATATCATCAACATGCCTTTTTTCAAGTCTTCATGAGCATTCACCAGCAGTTTAGTGTGCATGTCTCCTAAATACACATTTTGATATGCAATTTTACCAAATGCACGCATTTTTGCAAAGCAGTCTCACCTAAAATAATGCATTTTTCTGTGTTATTTTCATTTATATGAGTTTTTATGGGCACTTCACCCCAGTATATCATTCTTGCCCACAAGAGAACTGGAGAACTGCTATTCAAAATTTAAAGAAGTATGAATTTCAAAGGGACAGCTGCATTTCAGTTCGCATACTGTTTCAGAAAGTGTGAATTATGTAGGCTCACCTTTAAATGTGAACTAAATTGAATTTGTCCCCTTAGAACCCAGTCTTGCACATTCCTTTGCAAGTAAGAACACTTGCACAATACAGTTTATTGTACACTCGGTGCTGCTTGTGCCTGTAAGTTTTCTGCATATTCTACACAACATCATTGTCATCATCATCATCATCATCATCATCAAAATGCTGTCCCATATCCCTCCCCATTTAATTCAGAACCACTCTTTCCATGTAAATTGTAAATCTGGATTAAATGGGAAATTTGGATTAAGTGTGCACTTGAGCAGCTTTGGGGCTGCAATTAGCAGCCACTTAGGGAAGCACTCTAAGTGTGAATTGGTTTGCAGCCTTAGGCAAAACTGCTCAGGCTTAAATAAATGAAAAATTAAGCTGGCAACAAAGCAAGCTTAATATAGCAACAGGTTTTGAGAACCTATGGAAGGGCAATGATACTTGTCCCTATGTGGTTGCACCATAGATTTGCATAACGGCATTATGATATTGGCAGTTTTATTTCCTAATGATCCATAGCATGGAATTTACCTTCTTCCCAGCCACCAAACACAGGGTCTAACTATGGAGCTCGCTCCCCAGGATGCAGTGATGGCCATCAACTTGAGACTCAGCTATACAGCAGCAAATAAAACGTTTTCAGTGTGTTTTAAGTTCAATATACAATGTGACACTGGATGGCGATGGAAAATTCAATATATTTAAAAAAAACACGCTTTAAAAAAAGCAATTTCAGAACGTTTTTAATATGTGTGTAGATTCCACCTGGGATGTCTTTAAAAGAGGATTAGACAAATTCATAGAGAGGACTTTTAATGGCTACTATCCATGATGGCTTTACTCTGCTGCCACAGCTGGAGGCAGCAATGCTCCCAAATACCAATGGCTGGAGAGGAATCTTTCATGCTCGTGTTCTGCTCCCTAGTTTCCTACAGGCATCTGGTTGGCCACTGTGAGAACAGGATACTGGACTAGATGGGCCATTGGCCTCATCCAGCAGGTGATTATTGTGTTCTTATGTACTGGTTTGTTTAAAGAAAAGACCTGTTTGAACAATGTGGTTTTCAGAAGATGTTTAAAATAAGGCAGGGATAGTTACTGCCGAACCTGTACAGATTGGGAGTTCTACAGCATAGGGCCTGCCACACGAAAGGCTTGTCTCTAATGAAGGCCAACCAAACTGAAGGGATGGGGGGTGAAGCTACACTGCCTTCTGTTTCTTAATCCAGTATCTAATGATCTGTTGGAAACCTGGAGTGCAAAATGCGGGGTTCTCGTTTTTATACATATGTCTTTGACAAATCACTTGTATGTAGAATGTCAAATGCAATTTTAGGTATTTAATTTTATTTTTAAATAATGCATTTTGAAGCTCATGTTTCCTTGAAAGCTAAAATAATTATGTTTAAAGTTCCTCCTTATGCTGTCTGTTTACTTGGTGAACTTGCAGACTGTGTAAACACCTAGGGTTTATTAAGGAAATGACACAGTTTATTGCTGTGTTCTATGGCGTTGTTAAAAACAGATGCTGTGAGCAGTCATAAAATGAAAGTATAGTTGTGCAACATATTGCAGATTATCAGTGAAGCAACATAGGTGTGTTATAATAATTCATTTGATCTTTTGCAGGAGCCGAACATGATTTCTGTGTGTACTGAATGCATGCATTAATCTTCTTGTTTCTCAGGTCTTGATCTCATATTGATCTCAGTTTCTCTGTTGCTGATTTAGAAGTTTTCTGTTAGCGCAATCACTATTGTATTTAGATTTATGATTATAGTTCTGCAACTCAAAGACTCTCACGTTATGCAACTGTATATATCTGCTTCTAGTTTGGCACTATATGCAAAGAAAATCCTGTGTGAGCATTTTGGGCTGTATGAACAGCCCTTGTCCTGGGGCTCTTTCAGATTGTTATATTCTGAGTCTGGGACTCAGTTGGAGAGCAGCAAATTGCACAGTTATAGTTGATTACGAGGTCTTGCATAGCAAATTCACACACACACCCCATGGACTTTTTGTTACCAGGAAAGTGAGAGGACAGTGCACTGGAAAGTGTGGGATCATCCAACCTCCCCGCAAACAGATCAGAATGCTTCTTAAATAGCCAGTGTTTACTAATCCATCTGCAAACAAATTGAGAAAAATGCTCAACAAAGAGGTCATGTGCTGTGAGGTTCTGCTGCTGATACCATTGCTACTAGTTCAGACCTGCTTAGCTTTTTCATCCCCATTTGCTAGCTGCAAAATCTGCCTTCCTAGATACTGATCCTTAATATCCTCCAACATTTCACAGATGAAAATAGGGGCATTTGTGTCTTTTTGTAACCACCACATAGTTACAACATTCACATGGTAGCTGCATCCCTCATCACTGTTGGCTGAAGACTTCTCTTTGCCTGCTATCCACTGCATTCTTTCAGATCATTATAGTCTGTCTTGCAGTGGCTTCAGAAGCAAGTGGCATTAGTACCCCACAAAGGGAATATCATTTTAAGAAACATTGCTTAATACACCTGTTAATCTTACTGTTACAATTGCAAGGTCTCTGGGTTTGGTCTGAAGTTTCAATAATTTAGCCTCCTACTTAGAGTCTGCATCTTTCTGCTACACTGTTCCAAATTCTTCAGAATATAGAGGTTCTGTTTCGTTTTCCTGTTTTCTGTGGAAAAGCACTCTTACAAATTAAGACATGTAAAGATAAGATAGGGAAACTTGTTAAAATTCAAAGTGTTTGGGGGAAGGACTGTTTGGCCATTGTCAACAATTAGGTTACAAAATCTGGAGAAATGCATGATCTAAAGCAAAGGAGGGGAAATCTTTTTCAACCTAAGGGCCACATTAATTTCTGGAAAGCCTTTTGAGGGTTACATACCAGTGGAGGGCAAGGCAAGAGTGAGTGAAACAACAAATGTAAATTTTACCCTTATCTAGTTTCTTCACACACCTATTTGTTCTCCATCCAGACAAGCAAGAGGCATTATCAGAATTCTGGCCAGGCATTCCAAATACATTATAACCAAGCAAAAACACTTTGATTCAGGGAGTTCTGATGACCCTGGAAGGCCACATTCAGCCCCCAGCCCTGAGATTCCCCACCTCTAAAGAAACAAATTTGTCTAAGTAGCAGGAATGAATAAAAATTGGGCGGGGGGGGGGAGCTAAAAAGGAATCCCTGTAGAAGAAATGAGAGTCAAGGCCCTAGCTTTAATACTTATTCATCATGTCATATGTTAGTTTCATTTGAGGAAAAATTCTGCGCCTTCATTCTGAAGGATATGGAACATTTCTGGACATTCTTGGACATGTGCTGCTTCATTGAATGGGTTTTGCACTAGCAAGGTAGTTTGATCTTTGTCTGCATAAGGAGCTGATCAAATTCTAAAAATGTCTATTCTACCTTTTAATCACTCCTGTTAAAAACCATTCAGTTTAAATCAAGGACTAGAGACTTAAGGAATGATGTGTTGTTTGTTCCCATTTTGGAAACAGATATACAGTGGTACCTTGGTTTACAAATTTAATCCGTTCCAGAAGTCCGTTCTTAAACCAAAGCATTATTCAACCAAGGCATGCTTTGCCATAGCAGTGGGGGACTCATTTTACAAATGGAACACACTCAACAGGAAGCGAAACATGTTCTGCTTCCAAGGCAAAGTTCACAAACCAAAACACCTACTTCTGGGTTTGCAGCGTTCTTGATCCAAGTTGTTCATAATCTAAGCTGTTCTTAAACCAAGGTACCACTGTATTTGTCCATATACTCGCTAATCCTTTTGCTTTGTGCTTGTGTCCCTGCCACCCTTGCTGTATTTCATAACAACGTATTTGTTGAGCCATTCTTTGTTTCTCTTGGGAGTGTTTCTCTAACCGGATTTCAGGGCGTCTTTTGCTGACACTGACATTCTCAAGTTTCACATTTGTTTAAGCAGGATATTTAATGAGTCCCATGCATTGCTGCATCTTTAAATATAAAGTTACCTACAGACAGCCAGAGCAGAATTTTGATGCAAAAATGTTTTTGAGTGAAAGGATAAATTGGTCCATCTCTGTGTAAGATGCAGTACGACTTCAATCCTAGACATACTTACCTGGGAATACGTTCTGTTGAACTTATCTCTCTTTGGCTGAGTTGCTGCTCCATTCTGGGATAGAAGTGGGGGAGGTCAGTGCAGTGCAAACACAGGCAGGAGCACCGGATTGGCTCCACTGGTGTGTTTGCACTGTGCCGAACTCACCACTATCTTACCTCTCCTGTTCTCTGTCCTGGTAGACCTCAGGATCTGAGCCAGAGGGAGGTCAATTGAGTGTCAATCCCTGACATCTCCAGTTAAGGCTAGGAGAGGTTGCTGTCTGAAATCCTGGAGAGCTGCTGCCAGCCAGTGTAGACAACACAGGCGTGGATGGTGAATCACAGTATAAGAAAAGCTCCTATTATGTTTTAATGTCTTGTTGAATGTTCATGTCTTTCACTGTTGTGACCTGTTGGGCCCTGGGGACTTAGGACAATAGGTGGGATGAAAACTTTATAAACAACTAAATTTGTTTAATTTTTTTCATGGGCTATATAAACTTGTCAGCTGAAAATAACTTATTGCATCTGATTAAGTAGATGCTAGACAATGAAAGCTAATGCCATTATACTCTATTCTGGGAGTGAGCTACACTGAACTCAGTGGACTTACTTCTGAGCAGATATGCCTAGGATTACACTTTAAAGTATCATAAGACTCCTTGTGTCTAAGATACAATATAGAACCCTTGCCTTGACTTTGTTTCCCTGGTTGCAGCTGTATTCTAATAACTAGTGAAAAAATGGATTATGGATAGACAGAGTCCTCTTTTTCAGGGGTAAAAAAAAATCAAAAATCTGAAGGAATACATGTCCCCTTCCTTTAAACTGATGGTTGTATTTCAAATTCTCTGACTATATCCAAAAGCAGAATTGAACTCAGTATATCTAAAAAACATATGGCTGGGGTAATTCCAAATATGTTGTCACCCACACATGGAATATCATTCAGCCCAAGAGTTGATGAATGGAAACTTAATATGTGAGTGATAAGCACTTATATGATGAATTAGAGTTGCCTTTTTTCCCATGGCCTGAACCATGGCTGCACCTGGGTTAATGCTAATTGCAGCTCTAAATCTCTAAATAGCTTACCCTTTATGACCTAATCCTTTCAGTTGTAACCCTGAAGCCTAGTTATTCAGGATCATTTATGTTGACTTTAATGGGAAAACATCGAGTAAAAATGTTGCAGAACGCAGACTTCTTCTCTTGGTCTAAGGATGGGATTTCACTAATCTAATGCATTTTTGTATGTTATTTTCACTAATATATATTATTCTTACACATTGCTTGGCTGGAGAGTTCTGTACAGCAAAATTCAGAAATGTACAAATGTCAAAGAATGGCTTCATTTCAGTTAACATCTTGTTTCAGAAAGTACAAGTTAGATAGGTCCACCTTTAAATGTAAACTGAACCAAATTTCTCTCCCATCCATTAGTCTAAGGAAATTCCTAATTCTTCTTCTATCCCAGTTTTCCAAGTTTAAAATATTAATTAACATAATTTTTTTAAAATGTAACTACCCGGCCAGTCTCTCCTAGCTCAAGCCCCATTTAATAACTGGAATTCAACATTATTCTATTATGCCTGCACAATTTCATTTGGGTTGCCAAATAGAACATTGCGTTCATTAGTCCACCAACTTTTTTCTCTGACCCTGCCCACCACAGGAAAGTGGCCTAGAAGCAAACATGACCTGGGGAAAGAAAAAAAATTCCTTACCCCTGCAGTGTTGTCTGTTGTATCTGGCAATTTTCCAGGGTCTCATCATACAGAGGTCTTTCCCAGCACATACTATCTGATCCTTTAAAAAAAGAGAAAGAGAAAAGGATAAATCTTGTGTGGCAAGAAACCATGGGTCAATCTGCATTTTAAAAAATGTATGTACTTATTTACATTGAAGAAACTCAGTGCAGTATGGCTCTCTTCTCCCATTTTATCATTAGAGACACCCTGTGAGAAAGCAACTGGCCCAAGTCAGCCAGAAAGTTTCATGGATGAGCTGGAGATCTGAAGCTGGTTCTCTTGGCATCCTAGTTCAAAACACAACCATGTCTGCCTACAAAATGGACTTCAATGAGGCTACCTCTCAGCACCTCTCAGCTGATCGGCACTAAGAGGACCTCCTTTGAAGATGCACTCTAGCACCAGTATTGTGATTGGTGCTGACCAGTACGGTAATTAGACCCATGGGCTGGAGATTCCCAGGCTCTGCTCTAACTATTACATGAGAATGGCCATTATCACCACTTATCAGCTACTCTTCCAAAAGAATTTACAACAGGAGATGGAGAATTAAGGGGTAGCCTTTATGTATTTTACTGCTTCTTTTGAAAGCTATTAGCATTTATCTTGCGTAGATTGTGCTACAGCATGTGGTATAACATAGTTTTTAGGATTGCACATAACATGAATCCTGAGATGGTTTGTTTAGCCACTTACCAAGGCTGAGGCTGGTGGAGCTGGGAGTTATGATGACCAGATATTAAATGACTAAGCCATTACAACTTCATTCCCTTTTGCCTTCTGGTGATAAAGTAGAACCCACAATTATTCCAGTTGCAATAAACACATCTGTTCTCACCTAGCTACATCATAATTGCATTGAGTTCTGCAATGTCTACATTAGTTTTCAGTTACATTGTTGATTCATACTGTGTTCCTCTCTGGGTTCTTTGTCGTTACCTTAAGGTTCTGGTATAAATTGGGACATATTTGCCTTTTTTATTGAACTTAACTTATTACCTTCTCTTGTACCAAATGGGCTGCTTATTCGGTGGAGTCAAGCACTAAGATCTTATGGAAATAAGGCCATCCATCTTTAGTGTGATAAATGCATCGTCACTTCCCATATGTTGCATATACTCAATATGTTTTCCACAGAGGTGCTATGGTTTATATCTTCGGAAACTCGGTGTTTCCATCTTCATATAATGCATTCATTACAGCACATAATGTGATTGCACAATCCGCAATATTAGAGTTCAAGGACACATTCTTGTGAGGCAAAAACATTTCAAAGAGGGTGTGGCCTGGGGAAAGAGGGTGTGGCATAGAGTTGAGGTTCCCCACATCCCCGATCTAGTCTTAAGTAACGTGATAAACTTTTAATTTTTATTTTTAATAGAGATTCTGTCTTATGAGGACAAGGCAGGTCTCTGCTTTGGAAGACAACCCTCCCTCCCCAAATTGGGAAGAAAAACAAAACAGCCTGTATGTTTGGCCTGTGCTTAGAACACATACTGGTTTTGTTGTGTCCTATTTTTGTTAGGTTAAAAGTTTAGTTTGTTCTTTTGCAGTCTTGTAAGCAGAAATTACTCTTCTTGAGCAAATATAAGAAGTTGAATGCAGCTGTGCGGAAAAGCTGCTGGAGAAAAGGGAGGGGAGAATTCCAGAAAGGACAGTCTTATCGGTCAGTCATCAGTAGTGCTGATGTGCCTTGAGGCACCCTGTTGAAGTTGCCTTGACATAAAACAGAGCTGTGTCCTTCTTAGGAATTTGGCATGGTGCGTGAGCTGGTGTAGTTCAGCAGCTATTGAACAACATGGAGACTGTAGTTTTGCTCATCCATCAAATAAGTGATTGCCATGCAATTACTGGACAGCAATGTTACTGGCGTGCTCCAGATTTTCAGGGAGGCCAGGGAACTTCAGTTTGAGGTGCTTCGGTGCATACATGGAAGCTCAATGGGTGGGCCTTTGCGTCTCACTGCAATGCACACTCACAGCAGACCAAATTGCAGCAGAAACCTTGCAGGAGAATTCTTGGGCCAGCGTCCTTAGATAAGGGGACTCACAAACTGTAGGATACAATCACATAATAATGAGATGACCAAACAACAGATTCACTGCTATTGTAAAGGGTTTAGCCTTTGGTTTTGTTTTATGAACTATTGGGTGTGCTTAGAATGAATATGATTTAAGACTGTATCATCAATTATTATTATTTATTGCACTTAGTACTTTCCTTCAAAGCATCTTTCAATATAATACATAAAACCAATATAAAATTAAAATTGTATTTTTGACTAGGAAACTGCCACAAAATTTGGAAAAGTGCAGATTTTTAATAACGACTGTGCTTCAGTTCACAGGTTTAGAAAATTAGGTAGGTTTGCCTTAAAGTGATAACAAATTTCTCACATTACTACTCAGAAGTAAATTGCATGGAGTTCAATGGGACATACTTACAGCATAGTAAAAATGTAGCACCCTGCTTGTGGTTAACGCTTAGCTGGAATGAAATATTCAACGCAGCAACAGAGAAATTAAAATAATAATTTATTTGTCAGACAAATAAATGAGAGGCACAGTGGTATATAGCTACCAAGCTCTGGCCTGGCTCCTGCCATTATGGCCAGCCCTTATATTCCCTTAATCCAGCCCCCTTTGCTCCTCCTGTGGCTGCCTCTGTCCAATCAGCCTAGTTGGATTTCCTATTGGCTGATTGCTAGAACCAATCCTAAAAGATACACCCACATCCTCCTGTCCTTATATGGAGGACAAAGAGCTATATATTGTTACATCTATAAATGACAAATAAGTAGTAATATATCTTACATGTGTCTCAACAAGGAATCTTAATTACCAGCTCACCTCTTGCCCTCCCTGCCCTATTGCCTTCTAAAACAAATGGTTAATCTTAAATTTTTATCTTAAACATATGTCAAGGATCTTGAGTTTCACATCAACATTGAAAGATATCCTTCATTTGAAGGTTGCTAAACAAATGTCTGACAGCTAATATATCCGGACAGCATTTGATGGCGTCTTCCTGTCTGGCAGGGGGGGCTAAACTGCTGGCTGACTTAATTCCAGGATAAATACAACTCTTCTAGCATTTGTTAAATCCTTTGCATAATTACATTTAAGCCAATATATTTAAGCTAATATATTTCATACATTATCATAGGTAACCTTTTAAAAGAATAAGGCCTTTTTAAAGTAGAGAGAGAAAGAAAAAAAAGAACTCAGTTTAAAGAACTCAGTTTAAAACAGTTTCAGAAGAAACCTCTTCAGTTTACATCCCCCCCTTCTCCAGCCAGCTGCTTTTCCCATTAGCTCTTCCTCAAACTCTCTCAGTTTAAGAAAGATACAGCTTTAAAAAGACTTCCCAAAAAATCCTCTCTTTCTCTGTCAGCTAGATGCTTCTCCCCATTTGCCTCTGGCCTTAGAAAATACAGCTCAAGGTTTAAGAGAGGCCCATGGTATCATTTTACTATTTACTCATTCCTAATCATGTTTATCTCTGCCTTTTTTATCTTCTATAACATGTAGGGTCAGTGTTCTTACTCAGTCTGTAATTTCAGCTTTTACGACTTTGAGAATTGCTTTCTGCTATCAATCAAAAGGGGCCCCTTTGTCTAGGAAAACATTACCAGTGTTTTCTTAAGCAGCTAGCCTTCTTGCCTGGCATGAAACATTTGAAAATCTACTTTTGAAAATCTAAGCCCTCTTTAATATACAAGTCCTGATCAAACATTAATAAAATGCAGGCTTATGCCTGATGCCTCATTCCCCCCTTTCAAGCTCAAGGACCTTCATCCCAAGTGTCCTTGATAGCTTGACCTTCATCATATTCCTGAGGTAAAGCTCTGTATAGGGCCATGATATGAGGTAGAGTTTCATTTGAAACCATCTTGCTAATTGTACTTCTAAAACATGAAATGATACATGGCATCATACATAAAACCATTACCACTACTGTCAAGAAAAACAAGCAAGACAATAGTATCCCTTTGAGTCCTGTGACATTAGGTAACCAATTGGTGAGCCATCCCATATCCCATCCTTCCCATGTTTGTACTGGGACATGTGCTATATTCTCCATCTTTGTGGCCAACACACGGATTGCCTCACCATTATCTGAAATGTTAAAGCAACAGGCATTCCCTGTCAAGTTCAAGACTCCACATAGGCCTCCCTGCTTGGCAAGTACATAATCCATTCCCATTTTCAGCTGCAAAATGGCGGCTCTACTTTCATCCAACTGTTGTGCAATAAGTCTCAAACTCTTGGCCGTTGCATTGGTTACAAGTTCCACTACTGCTTGCAATCGAATTATTCTGTTTAGATTATAAATAGGATCCCGTGCCCCTTGTATGAGCTCACCAGGATTCCAGGAGGCAGGATCATAATAGGCTATAATGCGCTCTGGTGGCCAATCATCAGTACCGCTCCAACTTTGGGTACTTCCTCCTGCTATATGAGAAATATCAGCGTTTCTTCGTGTACGCTTGGCCAAATTAGTGGGCATAATCCACATTGGTGGTAATACCCATCCCAGGAAACAAGTCCCACTCCATTTGGAGGGGAGTTTCTTGTATGCCCATTCTCCACATATCCACCACAACCATCGTGTCTGAGGTCTTTGGTACGTGGAGTACAGAAGGCGAAATAGCAAAAGAGGTAGAGAGTTCACAGTGCAGTATGTTAGATTGCCTTTCTCTGTCACAGTTATGTTCCATACCACTTTCCATGCATGAATAAAAGGAGGTGCACAGGGCAAGGCATCCCGAGTTCGATAGGTAGTATCGTGTGCCCAGGTATTCTTAATATTATCCCAAGTATAGTGACAATGAGAAGAGCCTATCATGGTAGAATCAGCTGCATCTGATGATCTATGTACACAGAATTCCCCTTGTACAGGTATAACTCGTAATGGTTTAGTTGAGTTCCATCCGGGGAAATTCTGTACTTCTGTTTGGTGTGGCATTTCGCTTACCATACCAATGGCATTTAATGGTATCGGTAATAAGGGCATACCTCCCTCTGAATCATCTGGCCCAAGAGAGCAAACAAGGCAATTAGTCCTATTTGCAACATTGGCTTACCATTTCAGCTAAACCTACCCACATATTGTGGTCATAGCGGAATCCATATTTAGCAAATTTGGTCAGATTCAAGGACCCCTCCCCTTCCCAAGGGATCAGGATTAATAATAAAATCATGTTGATGTCTAGCATATGCATTCCTTCCACAAAAGATTACCTTATTGTGATAGCATATAAATATTAGTCCCAATATCTGTCCCAGTGACAGAAATGGGGAACCACCAAGACCAAAACATATATCCCAAGGATCCCCAATGTGTAATATCCCTGATAATTGTTCCACAAGGGGGCAGTCAATCAATTGTATAAGAGAATCTTCCCTTTCACAGTCGCTGGTTCAGACGCTCCTCAAGCTTCAGGCGTGCGCAGGTCAGCCAGCTTCCAGGTTGTGGCTGCAGCAGGCCGGTCGTCAAATGTTGCCCGTGACCTAGCCCGTTCCCGGTAGGGCTAGATACAGGGGTTTTTGGAGAGAGTCAGTTTAAGAGGATTAGAGGGGTCACCTTTGCACGTCCAACTGCCTTCGGACTTCTTCAAACGGGAGTGATGAATCCAGGGGGGTCACCTCAGCTACCTTCACCGCTGTTGGAGTAGAGAGCAAGACGGTGTAAGGTCCACGCCACTTAGGTGCAAGTGGATCACGTTTCCACTCTTTCACCCATATGCTATGCCAGCCTGAAGCTGATGAATCGGCACGGCAATGCTGCACGGCGTGCGCTCGAGGGCCCACCTGTTAAGAGAAACAAAAACAAACAAACAAACAAACACGGGAGAGAGACAAAAACACGGGAGAGAGATTGCACTTGTCCCTGTGTCACATGGTCTCTTATTTGTTTAAGATCAGCTGAAATATCCTGAACAAAGGAGGGCGGTCTCCCATACAGGAGCTCAAAAGGTGACAACTTAAGTCTTTTTGTGGGTGTGCACCGAACACGAAACAGTGTTATGGGTAACACGTCTACCCTCCTGAGACTTTAGACATATTAGTGGGCTTCTGGCATGCCCTGCGGATACCTTGCACAAGCGTCTGGCGGTAGGTGGTAAGTCTGGCCAGGTGAATTACATTGTTTGGATCCCAATTAGGATCTTCCAAGGGAAAGTTGTCCTGGAGATGACGGTCAATATTAAAAATATTTCCCACTCTGGCCTGCTCACGCAAATATATCTGTGCCTTTTCAATTATGTCTCTCCTTTCCTCAGTGGTGAACAGAGTATTCAGGAGCTGGCGGCAATCTGTCCAAGTAGGACTATGAGTATTTATTATTGAAGTCACCAAGTCCATCATAGCCTGAGGTGGCTGTATTGCTTGCTGACCGATCAAGGTCTCCCTGTAACTTCTGTAATAATTCTCTAGGATTTGGATGTACAGGAGTTTGGGGTAGGCGATCAGTTGTTTCACTAAAAGAGACTGTAGATGGAGTTCTACTGGGACTCACAGATGGAATAACCACTTCTGCTTGGGCTTTATTATAGGCCTCCAATGCCTCCTGAAGATATTTATCATAATCTATCAAGGAATCAAGTTCTGTGACTCCAGCCCCATTATTCATTCCACTTTCTTGCCTTGGGGTTACAACTGGTGGAGTGTTTGGATTAGGCTCCCTTTGATGTGGAGCATAAGGTGGAGGTGGAAGCAGCTCTTCCTCTGGTCCCTCAAAAATGGGTTTGAGTTTATTTGGCAAGATTCCTTTCCTAGCTTCGGCTTTTACAGCCAATAATTTGCATCGTTGGACTTTGCATTCCCTTATCCATGGAGGATTTTTATTTAATGTGCTCAGCCAGGAATCTATATATGAAAATTGTTCTGGGCACCCTCCAATTTCTTTGGCGATGTTAGACCAAAGTTTGCTTACTAAATTTATATCAAAGGTTCCTTGAGATGGCCATTCAGTATTTTGCTTCGGCCACTCTAATTCACATAACGTTCTCAGGCGCTCTGGCGTCATTTTGACTCCATACGCCCCTGAGAAGGCTTTCTTAAAATTATTTAACATACATTCAAGAGGTGTATTTTCCCCTTTTGAACCCCCAACTCCCATTGTATGGCCCTGTGAAGTATCCACTCAGTCACTCACACACACGCTTCGTGGGTTTCCTTGCCCAGATGGAGTCGCCTCACTGGGAACCGAAGTACTACCCACTCCACACTCAGGTCAGCTACAGATTGCTCTGTACTTTCTCACACATACAATGCGTTAGATACTTCACCACACACTACCTCCCATTCTTCCCTTTCCCCCCACCAGACCACCATCTGATATACCCAGCCACCTAGCGTACTCAGTTCCCCTTTACTGAGACGCAGAAGTTTGATCAGGACTTCTCTTCCTCCCAATTAATTGGAGGGCCAAAACCCCTTAGTGCACTTACCCTTAGCTGGTTCCCTGTTTATTTCTCTGGTCCCCCCCGGTCCGTCGCCATCGGTGGGCAGGGTATCAGACAGACGAGACTGCTGCGTTCCCCTGGAAAAAATTTTTCCAGTGCGCGCTGGGTAGGCACAGTTGTCCTCTCTCTTGTACCCCGTCCAGTGAGGCGAAGGCGCTGCGTTCCAGCAGACCACTTATCCGAGTCACGGCACCATAAAATGTAGCACCCTGCTTGTGGTTAACGCTTAGCTGGAATGAAATATTCAACGCAGCAACAGAGAAATTAAAATAATTTATTTGTCAGACAAATAAATGAGAGGCACAGTGGTATATAGCTACCAAGCTCTGGCCTGGCTCCTGCCATTATGGCCAGCCCTTATATTCCCTTAATCCAGCCCCCTTTGCTCCTCCTGTGGCTGCCTCTGTCCAATCAGCCTAGTTGGATTTCCTATTGGCTGATTGCTAGAACCAATCCTAAAAGATACACCCACATCCTCCTGTCCTTATATGGAGGACAAAGAGCTATATATTGTTACATCTATAAATGACAAATAAGTAGTAATATATCTTACATGTGTCTCAACAAGGAATCTTAATTACCAGCTCACCTCTTGCCCTCCCTGCCCTATTGCCTTCTAAAACAAATGGTTAATCTTAAATTTTTATCTTAAACATATGTCAAGGATCTTGAGTTTCACATCAACATTGAAAGATATCCTTCATTTGAAGGTTGCTAAACAAATGTCTGACAGCTAATATATCCGGACAGCATTTGATGGCGTCTTCCTGTCTGGCAGGGGGGGCTAAACTGCTGGCTGACTTAATTCCAGGATAAATACAACTCTTCTAGCATTTGTTAAATCCTTTGCATAATTACATTTAAGCCAATATATTTAAGCTAATATATTTCATACATTATCATAGGTAACCTTTTAAAAGAATAAGGCCTTTTTAAAGTAGAGAGAGAAAGAAAAAAAAGAACTCAGTTTAAAGAACTCAGTTTAAAACAGTTTCAGAAGAAACCTCTTCAGTTTACATCCCCCCCTTCTCCAGCCAGCTGCTTTTCCCATTAGCTCTTCCTCAAACTCTCTCAGTTTAAGAAAGATACAGCTTTAAAAAGACTTCCCAAAAAATCCTCTCTTTCTCTGTCAGCTAGATGCTTCTCCCCATTTGCCTCTGGCCTTAGAAAATACAGCTCAAGGTTTAAGAGAGGCCCATGGTATCATTTTACTATTTACTCATTCCTAATCATGTTTATCTCTGCCTTTTTTATCTTCTATAACATGTAGGGTCAGTGTTCTTACTCAGTCTGTAATTTCAGCTTTTACGACTTTGAGAATTGCTTTCTGCTATCAATCAAAAGGGGCCCCTTTGTCTAGGAAAACATTACCAGTGTTTTCTTAAGCAGCTAGCCTTCTTGCCTGGCATGAAACATTTGAAAATCTACTTTTGAAAATCTAAGCCCTCTTTAATATACAAGTCCTGATCAAACATTAATAAAATGCAGGCTTATGCCTGATGCCTCAAAAACGCCTAGGATTGCCATAGTGTTTAGGATTAGCCTCTGTGACCATAACACTTATTAGAAAATTAAGTTCCATTGGGACACTTAATTTTGAATCAGTGTGCTTATGATTGCACAGTTGTGCCAACATAATGAATCATGCAAGTGAGAATGTATCTTCAAGAGCTCTCCATTTGAAAGATAAACAGAGTAAAAATGTCAAGTTTGTTTGTTCCTGCTGCTCCCTGCAGATCCACTTCAAACCTTCATTTTTCACAGACGAAAAGCAAACAGAATTTGTCCTCTTCACTGGTTTCAACATGATCAAATGTTCTTTTGGAAGCCTGGAGTCCTTTCACATTTGGGGTGGGGGGCTTCTTTGCAGAGGTAGCTCTGTTTGATGTAGCAAGTAAATGAAAACAAATGGCAGCCAGTGAGAAAAACATTTCCCCTGCATGATTTTAAAACTCCCTTTAAAGTCCATTCCTATGATCTGCTGCATTTCCTGCACAAAGTCTTGGGCATAGGGCTCTCAAGGACTTTTGACCTTTTGCTCCAGCACTGAGCAATGGCTCCCTGTACACTCTCTCTCTCTCTCTCTCTCTCTCTCTCTCTCTCTCTCTCTCTCTCACACACACACACACACACACACACAGCGTGCACAGGTGTACTATGCACTTCTTTGCATATAACTTTTTACGCATACGGCTTTCGAAGAATGGATCCAGTCAAGTGTACAAAGAGAGAAAGCAGCTACTGTGAGCCCCCCTTTCCTTTCTGGTATTGAGATAGGTAGATTATATCATTTCTGATATTGAGATAAGTAGATTATACCTCCTTACCCTATTCCATTCAGCATGACAGTTTAATGCTTTAACAAACTGGTGTTATAGCTCTTTACTAGATCACTGCCCCACACCCGGCAGCCTCTCAAGCTTTACCTTACAGTGTTTACTACAGTACTTGTTAGAAATACTAGTCATACTTAAGAGTATTAGCCCATGTTTCTTTCTGTAGTACAGCTGGAACGTCAATTTTTTTTGCAGTTTTCCAGTATAATTATGCTGTGTTCAGAGAACCTGTATAGTTCTAGGCAACCAAGGAAGCTAATTAGGGTGCTGTTTTATAGATTTTTGAAGGTGTTAGAAAGTGTATTGATTCAGAGGAACAATTAAAAAATCTATATCATAGAGTATGCATGCATTAAAAAATGATGCATGGAATCACAAAAGAGTAAAGAAACAAACCCTGTTTTGCTGGACCACTGGATTATTTCAAATAAGTCAGCAAAACATGTTTTCTTCCAAGAAACATGGGTCATAAATGTCATGATGAGTAGAATTCCTGGGGGGCTGGATTGACCCCCCTATGTTGGGATGTCTGGACTTTTTAAATATGGTAATGGGCTGCGAAATGTTTGGGACTACAGGGGCTCTCAATTTTGGAGGGCCCTTGAAACATGCTTTTAAATTCTACATGGAAAGCAGCGACAAATACGGAAAAGGGTCTGATCTGTCGAGAAGGGTTAAAAACATTGTCAAGTTGGAGCTACCACGAGCAAGAGACATTGTCAAGCTGGAGTTACCACGAGCAGGAGATAAGGGAAATTACAGCTACAAATATGAAGAAGAGCCGCGGAAGGGCCATGGAAGTGACTTGAGGGCCTCGGACATAAGGCTACCAGGTTAATGGGCTAGTCTGATGAGAATAAGGACTGACAAAACCCGGAACCAGGAGGAAGGGACGTTGGAAAAAAATTGGATTTGTTTGTACCTTTCTTTTTTTTCTTATTACTAGAATGCTTTATAAAGTTGATGAATGATAGAAAAAATGTTGGAAGAAATTACCTGGCTTTAGCAAAGATGCTTAAAGAATTATGAAAGAATATTATGATTATAAGAAGCTGGTAAGGTTAAGACTTAAGTTTTAAATTTTAAGGTTTATTCTATTATAGAAAGATAAGATCAAAATTGGACAGGAAAATTGGCTTCCAGGTGGAAAAGTCAAAATTAGAAACAGAACTGTTAGAACCCAATACTAAGAACTTGTCAAGAATGTATAACTTGGTGTTGAAATGGAATACACAAGATGAAACAGTGAAATCAGCTATGATAAAGTGGGCACAAGATATTGGTCATAACATTATGTTTGCTGACTGGGAACAGTTGTGGACCACCGGTATGAAATTTACGGCATGTAATGCCTTAAAGGAAAATATTATGAAAATGATTTATAGGTGGTACATGACTCCAGTCAAGCTTGCAAAAATTTACCACTTGTCTGATAATAAATGTTGGAAATGTAAAGAAACTGAAGGTACTTTTTTTCACCTTTGGTGGACATGCCCAAAGATTAAGGCTTTCTGGGAAATGATATATAATGAAATGAAAAAGGTATTTAAATATGCCTTCCTTAAGAAACCAGAGGCCTTTCTCTTGGGCATTGTCGGCCAATTGGTGCCAAAGAAAGACAGAACATCTTTATGTATGCTACAACAGCAGCAAGAATACTCATCGCAAAGTATTGGAAGACACAGGATCTACCCACCTTGGAAGAATGGCAGGTGAAGGACTACATGGGACTGGCAGAAATGACTGGCAGAATCCGAGACCAGGGAAAGGGGACGGCGGAAGAAGATTGGAAGAAATTCAAGAACTATTTTAAGAAACATTGTAAAATTAATGAGTGTTAGAACGATGCGGTTTTAGAAATTAAATGGATTACAGCTGTAAAGATTAAGTTAAAAGAAAAGAAAGGTTAATAATTATATAAAAGTAAGGGTGAGGATTTGCTGAACTGAATATTTGAAATTGGAATGCAGAAAGGGAAGGTATGAGGAGGTCGGGGAAGTAAGTTTTAAGAAAATAAGGATTTGAAATTATGCTTGTTTTTTCTTGTATGTGTGTTTGTTTGAATTGTTGTGTTTATATAATTTGTGAAAATTTAATAAATATTTTATTAAAAAAAACAAAATAGTCTAGGGTAATGTAATGACAGAATTTTATGAAACATGGAATGGAAAGGATTTGCTGGGATAATTAATAACTAGGATACAAAGGAAGGGAGGAGGAGGAAGTCTAAGAAAGAAGGCTATGACAGTTAAGGGTCTGAAAACAATGAATTTGTTTTTAAATGTTTTTAAAGGTTAGGGTTTTTTGTATTTTTGTCACTTTTTTGTTTTCTTTTTATTGAATTTTTTTCTTCTTTTTTCTTCTTTTTTACACGGTGGGAAGGGGTTTGCTTTTTTCTTTTTCTTTTTACTCTGTTAATTATTTTTATTCTTTGTATTCCCTTTTGATTCTACTTTGTTTTTCTTTTTGTAATATATTGAAAACTTTAATAAATATCTTATTAAAAAAAAAAGAATTCCTTTGTAGAAGTATTTACCAATCTGATAGCAATTCTGCAGTGGTAGCTGTCATAGTTTTTATGAATGAGACCTCTTTTTTCCTGTAACAGTAGACATCCTATTTTGACTTCGAAAAGGGAAAGGGATGTGACTTTAAACCACTCCATTCACTACATCACTGTGGCTCTCATATGTTCTAAATTACTCTTCCTAAGCATAATGAATAAATAGTGTATATATGTAATTAGAGTTTTAAAAAGTTATAGTAAAAGAAGCAATGACCTTGAACAAAAAATGCAGCAGTTCAGCTGAACTGTACAGTATATGCATTGATTTATAGTCATAGTAATCTGTCCACACCTGTGCTTCTGCTCCCACTACATGCTAACTGTGGATTGGTATAATTCAATTTCCACACCTATTTTGACACTACTGTTGTTCATGTCTTTCCTGCCCATAAATGAGTGTATGTTCGTCAGGTACTTGGTGGTGGTGGTGGTGGTGGT
The DNA here is from genome assembly GCF_964188305.1 of Podarcis bocagei. Lineage (NCBI taxonomy): Eukaryota > Metazoa > Chordata > Lepidosauria > Squamata > Lacertidae > Podarcis > Podarcis bocagei. Next base: position 78,667,342 of record NC_138129.1, on the reverse strand, counting down.
GTGTGTGTGTAAAATATACAACACTACTTTCTGTTTTTAAGTTCTGTAGCAATTGCTGAACAGTCTTTTTTTTAAGCATAGAAAATCTGTCACCGAGTAGCAAATGCAAGGCATAAGCTACACAGAGCTCTTGATGTAGCCCAACAGAAATTTAGTTGTGCCATCTTTTCTAAGAGTTAAAACAAGCTAGTCTCAGAAAAAGTTCTCTGTAACATGAAAGCCTGGAAGTTTCCTCTTCAACAGAGGTTGGTCTAGAAATACATATTTATTAAATACCTGTTACTTCCTTGGGCATTAACAAGATAACGTATTTATCAGAGGATGTTTTCCTTACAGAGATGCTTCCAGAGTCAGGCAGGTATTCATTGTAGGATGAGTGTTCTTCATGTATAGAAAATGCCAACTTGTATTTTAATTTCTCCTTTATTTAATTCTGATTTACTCTTTCTGGAGGAAATCCAATAAATAAATAAAAAATGTTGCCAGTGTCCCATTTGCAATATCTGAACAGCTCATTTATAATATTAAGGAATCGTCTGGAAGCACACTATATTTCAAGTGACATCCTGAATCTTCTCTAGGAATTATATATCTATACCTGATATTAAAGCACTCTGCAGTTAATGGAGATTTTCATAAAATACAAATATCAGTGTTTACTGTTGCTTAGTAATGGCATTTGGAGTGTGGGAAGTATCAGTGACAGAACAATGCTGAAACCAGCTGTATCAAAACTAATCTCAGATTGATGAATCAGATAGCACCTCAATTATGTGCTAGATAAGAGAGATTTTATTTGCTTGTATCACAATGATACATGAACTCTGAGACTCTTTGAGGAGTACGCACGTCACTAGAAAAAGTCTGCGAGCTTTTGGCGTTAGTAACATCAAACACTACCAGGAAAATGATTGTTGCTTAATGAAACATTAAACAAGTGCTCACAGTTTCACTGGGAAAATGGCTCTGCCATTAGCCAAAGATTGTAACAGGCTTCAGTTTCAGATATAGCTCTTGTTCAATATGCTTGCACAAAGAAGCTCTTCAGATAATCTTTAGGTTTAATAGACTCATATTGCCAGACCCAGTTCATGTGCTATTTTTTAATAAGTGATGAAATCCTTTGTTATCTGTGGATGAAGCTAATCTTCTCTAGCAGTTGAGAGGAGCATGTTAGAAAGATTGGCGCACCTGATCAGGCAGGTAATGCCATGGTGCAGCAAGTGCCCTTCTACAGCTGAGCAAGTTCAGGGACTTGCAAAGTCTTTTTTAAAAAAGATATTAGGGTGTTCCTTGGCACACCCAGCATTCCTCCTACACATGCCTGTGCACCTGAAAGACAGCAAAGGCAGCAAAGCACCTGGTTCACCAGCACACTCTTCTTCTTTCTGGCAAAGAGCTGTTGTGGGTGAATATTCAGTAGCTGGGGTGCTGCTGCCCTACCTTGTCTCATATTAAAAAACTAGCCTGAACCACTAATCTCCACAGTAGCAGGACTTCTAGCTAAAACACTGAGTTAAATAGTAGCAATCTGTTTCCACAGGTGCTGATGTGGGAGAGACTCTTGCATCTGTATGCACCTATGCATCTGTATGAACTTACGATATCTGGGTTTGAGGACTGAAGAAGGTATTGGTTTATAGAAAGTGGAATTGTTGGGTGCTTTCTTGGAGTGGATGTTTTGAATAATTTTCTATATATAGCTGACAGGCCAAGAATCTTTTTTTCTCTTCCTTTCCTTCTTCCCTCTTTCTTCTTTTTCCCATCCCCTTTTTCTATGCCTCCTCTAGGTTTGTGTTTTTATTTTGATTAGTTTCTTTTATTTTTTATTTTTAAAATTTGATATTAACCTTTGTATATTTTATTTCAAACTTTAATAAAATTTATTGGGGGGGAAATGAAACCCGGGATAATTACTGTTAATCAGTGCAGTGTACATAGTGCTGAGTTAGAGGTATCACGTGTCTGCCTTGGTATATAGCAGCTTCCAATAGTCAATGCATTTAGGACTTCTGGTGCTAATGTGACATTTTATTGGTTTATCAACCGTTCCATTTTTGACATGCTTATGTACTTTTCCACATATTTGCAGTCACTAAATTAGTTTCCTGCAACATTTTGTTGTGGGGCTCCACACATTTGCTTACCAAAATTAGTACAAATTTGTTTTGTCCTAAATGCTTCCAGATATCCCAAGAAGGGGAAAGATTCCATTCAGACACCAACTGTTGGTTGTTAGCTGAAAGCATGTGCCTATATGAGACAATTGTTGTTTGTAAGGTTAGATTCCCACTCCCCTCACAATTAGCAGTGAAATTTAGAAGCAGCCTTATCTTTGCAGGTTTTTTCCACATTATGATAATCCAATATATATTTTCATCATGATGTTAAATTCATTCACAGTCAAACCTTGGTTGTCAAACTTAATCCATTCCAGAAGCCAGTTCGGCTTCCAAAAGGTTCAAGAACCGGAGCATTTGCTTCCGGGTTTTCATCGTTCTGGAGCCGAAATGTTCCAAAACTGAGGCATTCGGGAGCCAAGGTTTGACTAGATACCACTTCTGCATAATTGTGGAATTGTGTACAGTGGCATTTTCATTGTCTTGTCTCTTCCTGGTACATTAAACACATCTGGTAAAGCTGACTTATCGCAAAAAATGAAAAAGAAAAAAAAGCTGAAGCAGTGATGACACCATGGGTGCTGAAAGCATTTCCTCTTTCTGTTTCTTACTATGCAAATTTTGAAACTAAATGACAGCCCTGACCTTCCTGTGGTGGTTACAGTATCTGATAAAATGTTGCCTCTTTTTTCTAGTAGGATTTGTGAAAAGGCAAACCTACATGCAATGCATACACAAATATGCCTTAAGACAGGCATCCCCAAACTCAGCCCTCCAGATGTTTTGGGACTACAATTCCCACCATCCCTGACCACTGGTCCTGTTAGCTAGGGATGATAGGAGTTGTACTGCCAAAACATCTGGAGGGCCGAGTTTGGGGATGCCTGCCTTAAGAATTATTTAAGCCCAGGCTTCTATAATAGCCACTCAAACTGTGGTCAGCAAGAATTGCCTCCAAGCAACCAGATGGGAAAACTTTTACAAGCACAAAATAGGAAGTTTTGTTTCTTATTTTCAGGTTGTTGATGGGCCCATAAATGACCAACATGGGTTAACATGTTTTTGTGGATTTGCTAGCAAGGTTGCTTTGATTCTGCATCTCCAGTTTCTTTAATACAATTTAAAGCAAGCATTGCGTGGTTTTGAATAAAGAGAAGTTTGTATTCCAAAGCCAAAAATTCTGCTTGAGATTTTTGTATAGCATGGTGGTTTTTTTGGCAGGCTTATCAGATCAAACCAACAGTCTATGTAAATACGTTTGTTGATACTAGTTCAATACAGAAAGGAAAAAGGCATAATTTATCTCTTTTGTTTTTATAGTGGGGTTTTTAAAAAACAACAACAACTGATTCTCTATTGGCAGCTTCTTCACTTGGAATGCAATCTTATGAACGTCCACACAGAAGTAAGTTCTATTGAGTTCAACAGGGCAATCTTCTAAAGAAATGTGTATAGGACTGCAGCTTGGACTGAGGGTGCAATGCTACATTATTTTTTTTTTTTATAAAATTTTTATTTGGTTTTCTGGTTTTATAAAGACAAAACATACACAAAGAAAAGACAAAAGACAAAAACATGTATAAAATCAGCAAATCCCCGTTTCATAAACTTGTTCCCTGACTTCCCCCCACCTCCCCTCGTGCATCCCAGTTTCAAGATTATATCAGCAAGTTGGTATTTCTCCTCTTAACAATCTTATTCATCTTGTTACCTTTTTTATAATAAAAATTAATTTTCCTAAGTTGGACTTAAGTTCTCTTCCATCGATTTTCATTTTATCTTAATTAAGAGTCATATTAACCAAACCTAGAAGTCTTAAGAGTTTTTAAGAGTCTCTTCTTCCCTCCCTCCCATCCCCGGTTTTTGTCCCTTCCCAATAAAGATCCAGATTCGAGATTCTCAGCCTGGGTTCCTCACGTCCGAGGCTTTCAAATCCCTTTCAGTCCCTCTCCGCCTGTCCTGTTGGTAGTCCTTTATGTCAGTCGTCAGGTCTGGGAAAAGCTCTTTCACCATCAAAGTGTATCCTCTTCCCACAAGGGGGTTCAAAAGTAACTGCTGGAGAATTTCCACAAAGCCTATCTCTTCACAATCAAAGTCCAAACGGAGGCCCCAATCGTATTTCTTTATTTTAGTTTTCTGTATTCCATTTTGTCCCGGGACCTCCTCCTTCTTCTTCTGTGTCTTTCGCAGAGTTGTAGTAGATATGTTCCCAGCATTTCCTTGCTTATGTTCCGCAGATGTCAGCTTTTGGTTGTTGCTTCCCAGGATTACTTCTTCTTTTTCTTGTTGTTTAGTCTCTTCCAGCTCTGTAGGTATTGTTTCCCATTCAGCTGTGGATTCTTTCTCATTGAGGTCCTCAATACTAAGAGCAGAGTTGCCTGTTCCCAAGGTCATAGTCTCAAGTTGTTTATTCATGGCCAAGCTCTGTTCTTGTAAAATTCCCACCAATTGAAACATCCTTTCGATTTCCACTAGTAACTTTCCTTCCACAGCCATTGTATCCATTGTAGTTTCACAGAATTCCCCCTAGGGGGAATCTGGTTACTTATTAGCCTTTTCACCAACAATCCTTTAACTGATTATTATTACTTTGTTTCCAACAGTTTTAGCTCAATTATAACTCGTCTTAGACCAGAGGGATCTTAGATGATAAATTTTCCACTTTAAATCGGCCGTTTGACAGCTTTGACAGCTGTCAAACTCCGCAGCTCTTACACAGGCACCAAGGCAGGACGTTCCCGGGCCCGGGAGGGGGGGTTGTTTAAAACAAAAAGAGGGTTCCCAAAACTCCACTCTCCAACCCAAAATTTCCCTTAGTTAAATCTCGGAAGTTAATGTCCTTTTTAACTCACCCCACCAGGGGTAGGCTCTCCAGCTTAGCTCTTGCGCCGTTGCTTAGATCGTCTGCAAGGGGGGGGTGCGGACTTCCTTTTAGACACCCCCCGCTCGTCTCCAATTCAAGGTAGAATTTTTATAAAGTCCCAATCCGTCTTACTCACGGGCGATTCTTTCAGTCCAAATTTTCAAGGAAGGAAGTCAGCGCTCTCTGGTTATGGCTCGCGGCTTCGCTCCACCGAGGTAGCGATCGACTCTCAGTGCCACGCCACCCCCGTATCCCCTCCGCAGCCTTTAAAAAGGCTCTTTGCGAATCAGGGGGGGCGCTTAAGGCACCCGCCGAGTCTTCAGTCTGCAGGCTTCCGCGCCTGCGGTTTTTAAGGGTCCCCGCGTCGCCGGCGCGGCAAAGACCCATCCTCAGTGGAGCCGATTCCCTCCGGAGCTCGGAGGGAATCCGCCATTTCCAGATCGCGTCAACCCGGAAGTCGCAATGCTACATTAGGCATTGGGCCAGCTATGGGACTATAGGGAATGATTTAAGTGCTGCTCTACTGATGGAGGGCGAAGCTCGCTAATACGGTAGTGCTAATGTCACCACAGCACCCATGATACACCCATGAAAAAGTGTGACAAATATTCAGAAATGCTCTCTAGTCTCTGCTACCTTTTTCTTGATGACACACGAGGCCCTTCTTCATGTACCCCTCAACAAGAGGTTTGGAGGGTGGCAACACAAGAATAGGCCATTTCTGCAGTGGCTCCCTATTTGTGGAATGCTCTCTCCTGAGAGGCTTGCCTGGTGCAATTGTTAAATATCTTTAGGCACCATGTAAAAACTTTTTCCTATAACTAGGCCTTTGGTTTTAACTATCTGTGGCCTTTTAAAAATGGGTAGAATGTTTTTAATGTTGTTCTCTTTCCTCTTGGTTGTAATGTATCTATGTTGGGTGTATTGTTTATTTGATTAGTTATCAATCACTTTGGCATGCCCTGGGCAAGATAAAGCAACTAACAACTTATAATCATCATCATCATAATCACAAATAAGCCACATGCAACCTCATCCAAGGAGTTGTGCAGGAAAAAAATTACAGAGACTTCCCCATAAATATGACATTTTGCTGGTTTCTGAAAACCAGGTAACCATGTGTCCTGGAAAATAGTAGAATCAGAATTGCTAACTTGCAGAGTGACATCATAAATAACTGTAATACTATGTGTAAGCTGTTGTACTTGTAAAAACCACAGTGTATCTGTATTTCCAGAATAAAGCTTAGCCTTAAACAATATACTGTAACCAGTGGACCAAAAGAATGTGTCCAGCCCGCCTTCATACGCATGCCATTGTCATTGTTTTTCTGGGAAGTGAGACTCATGCTATTTTCAGTCGGGACATTTTTTTTTATTAGCAGCAGTAGTTTATTAGACCCATTGGGTTTCATTTGAAAAAGGATTCATGCTTAATTAATTAAACATACACTGCACAAACACATTGCCCTGGTGTTCCCTCTCTTTGTGAATTTCGCAGATTTCCCCAATGCTATTTTTGTTTTATTTTTTATTTTTTAATGCAATGGCAATTTAGTCAACCACTGTCATCATCAACATTTGATCTTAATTGTATGCTAACTGGATACTCCTGAAATGTGTACTTACTTTAACTCCTGTCTTATTGATCCACTGTTGTGGTGATTATCTTAGCTATTAAACATTGTTAACATCAGTGCTATTTTTCTAGAAAAAGAGGTGCTGGAGGCCACATGAACTTCTCCCTTGTCCTATTAGAATAGCTATGGCACCCACTTGAGAGGTGCTAGAGCTGAGCTCTGGCTGAAAAAAACGCCCTGGTTAACATTCATTGTTTTATTGTTAATCTTTCTCTCACTTTTTTGCCCCTGTAACTTAGCCAAATGCACACAGAAGCGCAGTCATTATCTTATGTCTTAATGTGGATCTATGATATTTATGAATGTAACAAAAATGGGCTTGTATTTTGTGAGTGTTAACATGTGAGTCTGATGCATATATATTTTTGTAATAACATTATTAGAACTGGTACCAAGAATCAGACTATACATCCCTACTCCAAAATGTCTTTTGAGTGGTTGGTAGAACATTTCTGAGGGAACCCTTACTGACATCCATTTGAGTGGCATCCAAGTATCTATGTGCTGTCAGTTCTTTATTGAGTCCACAGCTAATTGCTGAACTCTCCTTGCCACCCATCTTCAGGGGATAAAGTCTGGTTGTGTGTTCCAGTGTCATGCTACCTCCATTCTGGCCACACAGCAAGAGGTAAGTAACCAGCTCTTCTTGCAGCACTGACCCCTTTTTCATAAATGGGGTGCAAAGAAGAGTGAGTGCTGGATATGATGTCTGAAATGAAGACCATTCAACAAAAAATATGAACTTTGGGGCAAACCCACCATGGATAAAACCAAGCGTCCATTTCTTTGAAGCCTTTCACTGGAAAGATGTAGCAACTTCACGGGAAGGCTTGTTGATAAAGCCAAGAGAAACACAGATAAAGAAGCATTATTCAAAGCTTTAAATCAGTGATGACTGACTGTAAACTCGGACTATTTTATAATATCTTGTTGACTTAAATCCTTCTGGCTCCATAGATGGGGGCATTTTAGACGTGTTTCTTTTAGTTCCCTTTCTTTTTCTCAATCATTATTTGTCTTTATAATTGCTATAAAAATCCCAGTAAATACCTTTGAATCCCCAAGCTCATACTTAGTTTTGAGAGTTCATATATCTCATCTGCAGAGAAATGTGTCATATTTGGACTCTAGGTTGATTCTCTCTCCCTCTCTCCCTCTCTTATTGTGTTCCATGTTACTAACTTTGCAGATACACAAGTATTAATCCCAGCTACAGGAAAACTTAATCACATTTCATGAAATTATGTCTACAGCCAAGTTTATTTCGTACTTGTCTGTTTCCTGTTCAAGTTCAATTTCTCATATTGATGTCTATTGCCAGCAAGGGGTGATGAGAATTATGTCATAAATGGGCATACCCAGGTGTCAGAAAGTGAGCAACTTCATCCAAGTGTAATTAAAAATTCCCCAGGTCCAAGAGCAACGCCACACAGCTGGGAATCGGGCAGGGTGGGGGGAGTTTCCAATGGTGCCAAAGGGGGTCTTTTGGCTCTTTGCCACACTTGGCGGTGACAGCGATCTCTATTCTGGTCATGGTGAAGGAGTGAAAAGACAAGTCTCCACTGCCTATATGCTGCCTTCCCTGTAACTATTAGGTTCCCCATGCCTGTAATTAGCTAAGGAATAGCAAGATACACAGCTGCATGCTATGTATTGTCTTAGGGATGCAGGCGGCACTGTGGTCTAAACCGCCAAGCTTCTTGGGCTTGCCAATCGGAAGGTTGGCGGTTTGAATCCGCATGACGGGGTGAGCTCCCATTGCTCTGTTCCAGCTTTTGCCAACCTAGCAGTTCAAAAGCATACCAGTGCAAGTAGATAAACAGGTACCGCTGTGGTAGGAAGGCAAACGGCATTTCTGTGCGCTCTTGCTTCCGTCACAGTGTTCTGTTGTGCCAGAAGTGGTTTAGTCATGTTGGCCACACGACCCGGAAAGCTGTCTGCAGACAAACACCAGCTCCCTCAGCCTAAAGCGAGATGAGTGCCGCACCCCATAGTCACTTTTAACTGGACTTAACTTTGACTGGACTTTACTTTTGCCATACCTTTATTGTCTTATTCGGCCCTGAAGACAGATAACCAGCAACAAGGACTTCCACAGCTGTCTTGTGTCAGAGATATTATTGTGCACTGTTGTCTTGTGAAATGGTTCAGCGGGTGTCCAAATAACACATCACAGCAGTTAAATCATCCACAAAGCCCTATTTTTGAATACTTCACGCCAGTCTTGAAATCTTTTATTTGATTGTTAACCCTAACTGAATATTATGAGTCACTACACCAAAGCTGCTGGAACCATCAAATTTATGACAATAATAATAAAACCTTAGAATCAGTACAAAGGATCAGTGTCCCATTTCAATATTTTCAGCAATGAAAAGCAAACAATCTTGGTCAACCTTTCTTTTACAAATCAAAATCCCTTGACTGTCAATAATTCTGGAAGGGTTTTCCCGCCTTCCCAACAATGCTCAGGTTTTATTTTTTTTTGCAATGTAACACCAGTTTCGCTTTAGTTAATTCATTCAAAGTGATATTTCTATTATTGCCTTTTAAGGAATTTCATAATATGTGTCTGGAACTAAAACCAAATCACCTTTGGAACTGTAGTGGTGCATGAGTCAAACATCTAGGGAAATAAGTACTGTTGGTTATTTGTATTAAATGTTGGATGAAGCAACACAGTCTGTCAGAGCAAATGGGGGTTTGGGCATCATTATCTCCCTTGAACTTTTTTTTAGGCAAGCATATAATAAATTTCAGCTGGAAAAAAAACCCTGACATAATTTCCTCTATTTCTGATCCAAAGCCCACCCCACTCAGTCCATTCCCTCCAATACAAATCCAGATTAGGTAATCAAAGCAAAAATTGCCAAAGATTTTGGGCTTTGCCAAAAAACAAAAGGAAAACCCCAAATATTATAATATATACGCTTATATGGAAATGACATGCCATTACAATGAAGTCACAAGAAGTAAGAAATTTAATAACAAGATACATTTGGTTGCCATAAATTTTCTCAGCAGAAAGCTCATGAAAATTACATAATTGTTATGTTTGTTCTCTGCAGGATCACCCACATGAATTTTCCATTCTTAAAGTAGTACAATATGTTGATTTATCATAAACTGGAAGTTTGTTATTAGAAGGCATTGTCCTGGGTGTCGTCCAGCGCTGCTAGTGTTGATTTAAGTAACAGCTCTTTTTTTCCGGTGAAAAAGATGCCAAACATAATCTGAAGAAAGAAACATTTAAATACGCATGCAAACTATTCTTGAACCTAGTAAAGATGAAATACTTGGCTTTTGATGAGTTTAATCCCACTAAATCTAGCTAACATTAGCTGTCATAGCAATCCAGACCCAATATCTGCCATGATGAGCAAGTTTGGAATAGGTGGATGTTGGGCTATCCAAGATGATCTGGGGCTCTACGAGGGCTGCGCTAGCATAACTCTATCATGACTCAGCCAGAGATACACTAATTCAACTCCTTTAACCCATCTGAGCCTGGGCTATGCTGTTTTAGTCAGTGGAACTTAAGCCAAGGGGATTTACACCAGAAAAGGGATGTTCTAGGTGTGTGGTGGGGCAAAGATAGAATTATTCTAAACCTCTTCCTGCTCAGTCACATGACCTGGTGGCCTGGTGGAACTTAAGCCAGCAAGAAAGGTAGTATAACTCAAACTCTTTTTTAAAGGCTTGTTTTCTCCGCCAGGCTCAGGCAGGCTCAGCCAGGAGTAGCCCCACTCCTGAACAGAGGTAACTCAAGCCAGTGTAAATTTCACCAGTTTAGGATTGCTCTGTAAGGCTGCAATTTTATACATTCTTTTTCCGACAGTAAGTCACATGAAACTCAATGGAGATTACTTTTGAGTAGACCTGTAGGGCATCAGACTTGGTGCAACTATGTTTAGATAGCTTGGGGTCCATTTCAAACTGTTTCATATCCCAGGACGTGATTCCTTTCCTGGCTCAGCTATGGAACAGGACTAATAGGCAGGTTACTGAAGACACAGTGTAGTATATGTTCTACACCAGTGATGGCCAAACTTGGACTACAGTTCCCACTGGTCCTGTTAGCTAGGGATGATGGGAGGGCCAAGTTTGGCCATCACTGCTCTACACAAAAAAAAAATGGCGTTAGGAATGTTAATTTCTTCCCCCTTTGTTATTCTCTCTGTTATCCTTTTTAGTCAAATCTAGAAAGGACCAGCAGTTTCAGTCCTGGAGTCCATAAAAGACAGATGATCCATCAACTGAGAGAAAATGAGATTGCTTGCTGTGGATGGTTGGACTTTGTTATAGGATCATAGCATGGGAGTGTTTTTGGATGGGATGCCCAGGGGTCAGCAATAGCCAGAATTTAACATATACATCTAATTTTCTGCTTGCTATTCCCCTTCCTGGACAGAGGGACCAACAGACTGTCATCTGTACTTTTCTAAGCTCTTGGACTGACTAAAGCAATGTGGTTTGCATGAAGACAGTTTAAAAATTACAGTCATTGCAAAATAAGACTGCTTGTCTCCTGAGAGAAGCCATAAGGAGATGATAGCAATGACTGCCAGAAAATTTCTAGGCTCTGCTTGTTACTTCCTTCTAACTCTTTCTTCCCACTCTTCACCCCAGAGACTGACAGCAAAGGGATAGCTGTCAGCTGGGCTGTGTACACACTCCTGTTTACTCTCCACCCAGAGCACTCCTGCTGCTGGTTTGTCCATATTTATCAAATAGTTTCTTGAGAAATACTGCATTTTGATGCATTTGCTTCATAACAGCTCCATCTGATTAAAAAACAAACAAAAGTAAACTACATGAAGACATACCACACCCACCCTCCCCCTCACCGACTGGTGTGGACAGACAGCAGGGAACTTGGAGATGTATTCAGCTGTACTGATATGTACAAAGGCATACAAATGTGTTTTGAAATGCAGCAGTTTTAACTCAGCTTGTTGCGTTTTAACTCAGCAATGAGTTTTAACTCCAGATGGGCAACACAGTCAGATGGGCGGGATACAAATAAATTGTTGTTGTTGTTGTTGTTGTTGCTGGAAATGGTCACAAACCCACAATATCATGAGTACTTGTAGAACACTCAAAACATATTGTCTTCCAGACTTTCTTTTCTCTTGTGCAAAAATGTACTACAGTCAACCCTCAGTTGTTGAACTGCTCCGTTTTCAAACGTTTTGGTTCCCGACCACCGAAAACCCAGAAGTAAATGCTCTGGTTTTAAAACATTTTTCAGAAGCCGAATGTCCCACGCGGCTTCCACTTGAGTGCAAGAAGCTTTTGCAACCAATCAGAAGCCGTGCCTTGGAAGCTGAGCATTTCAGAAGCTGAACGGGCTTCCGGAACAGATTATGTTCGACAACCGAGGTTTGACTGTACAACACATGACCAGTACCTCACATGTTGATTTATCAATATGCATTATTTCATGTTAATCCTCTCAATCATTCAGATTAGCCTGAGAGATATTGACTTGCCCAAGTCACTCTCCCTGATGAGCAGAGACCTGAAACTTGCAGTCTACAGTTGAAACCCATCACACTATTGACTCCAGAATCTTTTGACTGTGTGTTTAAAGATTTCTGCATGAGGCAGCAATATTCTTGGGAGGTTAAAAAAACACCAAAAACCTTAATAGTTTTTAATCAGAAATATTTTTAGAACTAAGGAGTTTATTTATAACTCTGGCTGAGCAGAGAATGATAGTGTCTTGGAGTATGAGTCTACCTTGTATTAAGGGGGGAAAGCTGGCTGATGGAAATTTGCACATCTGGAGGTCATCATACTCTATGCTATCCAAACCACACCTCCTCAAACCACATGCTGAATGGAACACATTGTCCTGAGAATTTTTCTCTACAGAGGATAGTCCTCTCTGTCACTGCTGGATAGAAGTCTGAGGGGGCGATTCACTCACAACAGCAGGACTGCAGTAGAGTAGGAAGCTTGTGAATCACTCCCTTGCAATGCAAAAGTAACCAGATCAGGCTGGCTTACTAAAACACTATCCATGAACCTTTTATTTCAGAGTTATCCATGAGGTAATTCTTGTCTGTAAATCACCTTGGTGATTTTTATATTGAAGGGCAATATAAAAAATTGATAAGAAGGAGAAACAAACCAACAAACAAGCAGATCTCATAAGTTTTAATTCTGTTTAATTTTATTCTTTAGTTATTTAGACCACTTGTACAGGGGCAGATTTAGGCCTGTGTGAGCAGTGCACATGCACTGAGTTTAGGGGGCACTATCTCAAAGCCCAGTAAGCGAGGCGCTGGGCCATGGGAAGGAGGTGGGAGATCTTGTCCCCCTCGCAGAACCGTCCAGATTGCGCCCCCTAGCCATGGACAAATTAACTCTTCTTTCTGCCTCTCCTCCAACTTTCCCCTCCACCCATTCAATTCCTCACGCACTTCACCTTGCAATTTTTTCACAGAAAATCCAATATTTAATTTATTAATTCTTAATAAAAGCTTTCAGCAAAGAAAATGACATTGTGATATCATTTGACATGTTTTTTTATGTAATTCAGTTGTAAAACAATACACAGATAGGCCTAAATGAAACATACAAACAATATCATGCTGATTTGTTCCGCAATGATAACTTTACATTATAATACTGTATGATGTAAAATGGCATTGCTTTTGCAATATCTGTGTAATTTGGTTGATATAAAGTAAGAAAACTATTATTAGTATTATTCACAAGTCACAAGTTACAAGTTCTTATTCACAAGAGTTGTTATTTGAATTCTTTTTTTAAAGTTAGGCCAACTCTAGCTTTAAATAGCAATCTCCTCAATGAAATCTGATGTGATTAGAACTTTATTTTTCTTGCTTTAATAGAAGAAAACTCAGTAATAATTTCATCAAAGTCTGTTATTGATGGTAGTTCATACTTGATGGACAAGATCACGGGATTTGTTAGTCTGGTTTCATTCATACTTGATCTTAAGTAGTTTCTATGAGTTTTGATTTATTGAAACTATGTTCACAAGATGCTACACTTACTGGCATAGTGAGAAATATTCTCAGTGCTATTTCGATATTGGATGGGTGGGTGCCAGCCTAGCCAAAACCGCTGCTACCAGAGTGACTCCACCTCCACCGGAGCAAAGTGGGGCTGTGCTGTCCACCTGCCCAGGGGGGAGTCTGGCTGGCCAATGTGGCCCTTGGTTCATGCCCCCAACAAGCTGGCTTGTATGCACATACAAAAGACATGTTCAAAAGACCTGATCAGCAGGTGCAATTTTACACTTTGCAAGTCTGCAGTCATCTTCACAAAATGTCTGTGTCTTCCATGGTGTGTTAAGAGTCAGCAGCCCTGTGGACAGCAGAAAGATGTTGCAGGAGACAGTGATAGGGTGGACCATTTGCTGCCACAGAACGAATCTTTCAGAAGTAATAGTGTTTGCCCTCATGCTCACCTCTGCACTGGTAGAAGCTGGGTGAGGCTAGGGGAAGTTATTAAATTGGATGCACACCAGGCCCCTTCATTCCAACAGAGCAAGACTGCTCCTGTCCTGCCTTCCCCACTCAGCTTCTTGGCTTGTGCTACTACCTTAATTGCTACCTGCTAGCCTACGTAATAGTGACAGATAGCACCAGTAAGTAATGATATATGTGGACCTGGAATAACCTACCTCCTTTCATTGCTTCTAGGTCCGCCACTAGAGCAGGGCAGGAAAATCTGTTGCCTTCTAAATGTTGTTGGATTCCAACTTCCATCCACCCCAGCCATAATGGCCAATAGTCAGGGTTGTTGGGAGCCAGAGTCCACAACAATTAGAGGGTCACAGATTCCCCAGCCCTGTGGCAGAAACATGAGAGGTGTCAGTTCACATGAACAGGGCCTGACTTTGTTCACCAAGGTGATGCCTACAGTGAGACATGTATATACCTACACCATGGCACGTTTGTCCTGTATATGATTCCATCAAAATTTTGGACATTGTTCTGTGGCTGCTTTAATGTTCCTTTGCTATTGCATGTGTTAGTGAGCTGAAGGGATATAATCTGTGTTCTGCTTCCTAGATTCTGTATGTTCTGGAGTGCCTAAAAGTACAAACCTAATTTGTGTGCTTGTTTGATAATTGGGGTAGGCTGGCTGGCTTCCTTCCTTAATAACTCAGAGTGTGTGAGTGAGAGTGAGTGACTGAGTGAGTGTTAGACAGTCATTTTGGAATGGTTTAAAAGCAGTCACTGGCAACTGTGGAATCTGTCATTAGAGGTTTGGCTCCTTTTAAGGTTTGGCTGCAAGTTCAAAATCATTGAACGTTTGGTTCCAAGCTGAAGTTGCAATCATGAGAGCTGCTTCCCATATTACTGTTCCATGTTTCTTGGGAAGTGGCCACAAAATAGATGGAGATGTGCATCATCTCTTTAATGTGTAAGGAAACAGTTATGAGTCTGAGGTATGCCTGCCATGATCGTTTATTGAGGAATCAGATCCAGGAAAAGCTTCAACACTTGATTCTGCAAATTCTATAAGCCAGTCCTAGCTGTGTTGTGCTAATACAAACAGACTTATGGGCAGTATAACTCGCTCATGCGCACGATGGATGATTGGATTATGCTGTCAGCTCGATTCTTTAGGAATGTACACAGAACTAAAGGTTGCTTTATGCTTTGGTTGCTGCTTGCTTTAGACTTGTGGCATCTCCATGACTACTTGGCTGAGCATGCTATGTGTTGACATGTTGCAATTGCTGGAACTGATGATTATGCTCTTTATTTTTGTCAGCTTTTAAGGGCATCCTCAGATCACTTGCGCATGATAGTGACCAAATTCCTTTTTAACTAATAAGGGTTTGTGAAACATCACATAGCTGCCATTTTACTATTTGTTGCTATCAACAATTTCTACAAAGCCCACCTTGACAAAACTCAGCCCTATCATTTTTATTTTACCACACCAAGATACCACAACAGTCATCTGTTCTGTCAGATTTCTTTGAATATATGCATTCTCTGATTTGCTGTGAGACAATAAGTTGGCCAGACTCATGGGCTTGAAAAAAGGAATGTTAGTCATCAGGCTATTCCATTTCCATGGAAATTAAATTTGGGATGATCTTTCTTAATTCCTACAAATGGGTCAAAAACAGATACAACCCCATTTCTCAAAAGATGTTGTAATAGGTGTTATTAAGGAAACAGAAGTCAAAAGCTGCAGTTTTCAAGTGCGATTAAGACAGGAGGTCACTTCTGGACTACTTGTTTAATGGGATTTCAGCCTCATTTGTTTGCAGAGAGATTATGTTGGGTATTTAATGAGCATTCATCCTGATTTATTTGTGGGGAGGCTAGATGGCATTGCATCAAAGCAAGTGTTATCTCACCGTTGCATCACCTTAACAGAAAAAATCCAATCTTTGCTTAAACTGTGATCCAACCATGTTCAAGCTGCACGTTTGTAAATAAGCTCAAATATTACAAATGCCAATAGCTTCCAGTGACATGCTTCCACAGAAAATCAATCAGGGATGTGATACTAGAGGAACGTTTCCACTCAGGAAATGAGTGGGTGGAAAGTATAACTTATTTCACTGTTTAGAGGGAAGCTCATACCTAAAATATGTAGTTTTAAGATTTTGCCTGAACTGGTGGGAAAAAGTTGTTCTTAAGCCTCTGGCAGTGCTGCAGTCTTCCCACTTCTAAACATCAGGAACCATGTCTGTGTTTGTTTGCTTACTCACTCAATTTAGCATGCAAGGTTTTCCGTAACCAAGTTATTTCATAGAACATAGTCCTCTGCTACATAATTAATTGCCTAGAACCTCCTTCCACAACCTAAAAAGAAACAAGTAATGTCATCAGCCTGGTAGCTGAATACTACCCACATTTTGATTTTGTCAGTGTAGAATAGGTATGATATATTTTTAAGTGGGTTCATGTATAAGAAGGAATTTGCTATCCTCTTGAGAAGTTGTCCTAGCATACAATTCAAAATGTATTGATACAACTCTATAGTGTCAATGTACTTCCTCATTAATACAAAATGGCAATCACTTATTTGAAGTGAAATCTCATCCTATTTCAGTATGGCTGCATCTACACTATATGTTTAAAGCAGTATCATACCACTTTAAAGAGTTATGGCTTTCCCCAAAGAATCCTGGAAACTAATATGCTAATAGAACTGTGAGTTGTTAGGAGACCTAATTCCCCTCACAGAGCTACAATCCCTGGAGTTCCCTGTGAAGAGACATCGATTGTTAAACCCCTTTAAGAACTGAAGATCTTTAAGGGGAATGAGGGTGGTTTATCTTGTCTGTCTGTGTGTAAGAATAGAAGGCAAAGTCAGAGAAGAAGTTCCATTGCACAAGAATAAGAATGAGACCACACCTTGGGTAGAAGCATAAAGTTTTACTTTGGAGGTGTAGCAATAGGGTTTGTGTCTAGTCCAGCACTCTTGTCTGTGCTCATCCCCTGCCCTGCCCTGCCCTGCCTTGCAAATTGCAGCAGCATTGAGAAAACTGCCATCCTGGAAAAAGAAATTACAGGACTACAGTGGGAATCAAAGTTGGCACATGGGAATGTACAGCAATGGTTGGGAGGGTTGGTGGGACAAAAGACCCTATTTGAACTTTTGGTGGCCATTAGTTCTTTATCCCAGAGTTCAGATATGGTGAACTAATCAAGTGAATGATGTGGTTGTACACATGAGTTTGGACTTTTCCTTGATCTTCAAACACAAATTCCTTATGACTCAGCTTTCACTTTTACTAAGTCTGACTTATCTGTGGTTCTCTCGGTCTCCAGGTGCTGTGCTTGCTTCCCGCGCCGTCCTTATTGCCCACAGGCAATGAGGATCCCACTGCATGTTCTAATTCCATTGATGAGATGTCAAGAATCTACCTCAAAAGATCATACATCTTTTGGAGTGACCACACTACAGGAGAAATAGTATATGAGCAAGTCAGTCACAGACTGGAAGCTATTCACTCAAATTCTTTCCAGCACTGGGGTTTCCCGCAAACCACCAGGATACAGACTACAGCAAATCTTTTCTTACTAAGGTTAGCCTGTCATCTTGTAAAGTGAATATGCTGAATTTTATGGAGATGGCTATGTTATAATAATAAAATTTTAAATTTTATTATTTATACCCCACCCATCTGACTGGGTTTCCACAGCCAATCTGGGCAGCTTACAGAATATATAAAACATAATGGAACATAATAATAAAAATAATTTTATGTTGCATTAAATAGCAGCAATTTAATCTATGGTGGATGAATGAACACCCAATCCTTTTTACCACTGATAATGCCAAGCAGTGACTTTTTGCAATTGTTCTATTCTGGTCTTTTGGATGAGCCTACAGAGCACAAGAGTAAAGTGTTGCAGTGCCACAAAGCAAACAACTTGGGCAGCATACACCCCATACATTTAAAGCACATTGCAGCAGAACCAACCCAAGAATGCTGAGAAGGGAACATGGTGCCAGGAGTGCTGGCAACACATTTCGGAGCTGTAGCAGACACAACTTGCAAGTTGTGGGAAATCTGTATGAGAATGAGTGATTAAGACTGACATTGGGTGGCATCCAATTGGTGCCCAACCTCCCACACCACTTTCCACACTGTTGCGGAGTCTCTCCCTCAACTCCCTGGGACTAGTTTTAAGGGTGTGGGGACACTGAGCTGCAGTGGTGAGGAGGAATTGGCAAAAACCACCTTCCCTTTTCTTCCACTAACAAAGGCATGTTCTGGAACAAAAGGTCTATTGTGGAAGCAAAGGCAGCATACATCTTCCCACCCAGTATATGTCAAATCTTCATCTCACCTTTTCACCCTAGCAATTTACTATAATTATTACTGTAGTTCCACAGAATCATTTCAATAGTTGCTTGTAGTCCACAGTGTCCATTAACTGACTCAGGAATCCCATTTTTTCTTCATAATTTCCCCAGTTGTGTAATCTTTTCCAAATTTAGCAGCATGAGAAACTTCATGGACTTAACACATATTTTTTTAAAAAACCCTGTTGTTCAAACACATCCATAAGTTTACTGAGCATGATGCAGCTAATAAAGTGGAACGTGTAGAAGTTTCTTAGCTGCATGCTAAGGCTGCAAATACTGCACAGTAGTACTTCTGGTTAAGAACTTAATTCATTCTGGAGGTCCGTTCTTAACCTGAAACTGTTCTTAACCAGAAGACCACTTTAGCTAATGGGGCCACCCGCTGCCGCCGCGCCACTGCCGCACGATTTCTGTTTTCATCCTGAAGCAAAGTTCTTAACCCAAGGTACTATTTCTGGGTTAGCGGAGTCTGTAACCTGAAGCGTCTGTAACCCAAGATACCACTGTATATGCACACCTACATCTGTGGAACTTACTTCCAAGTAAACGTGCTTAGGATTGCATTGTGAAAGGACATTTTGTATATCAGCACCAGTGCAGTAAAGCTAAAATATTGTTATGTACACCCTAATCTCCAAGTAGTGAGAGATTTCAGGGGACCCAGTCCATTGGGTTTGGTTTCCTCAAAATAAAGATTTGATTTGATTATTTAATTTCTATCCTGCTTAATATATTTAAAAGATCTCTAAGCAGTGTACCAAAAAACTGAAGCTACAATAGACAACTTAAATAAAATGTTACAAAAATAAAGAACTACATATAAAATGTTACATTAGTACAAATTTACGAATATATAGAAATCAATATCAATTCATTTTCCTTCTGACACACCTTCCCAGTTCCAGTTCCAGCAGTTTTGGTAAGTTTCCCAGGGGGTTCAAAGGATGGGGAAAGCCCCCCCCCCCTTACAGTTCCACCTTCTGTTCTCTCCTCTTTCTCCAGCTAGGTTGGAGAAAGATTTAATGTCACTGCATTGCAGTGGATAATTAATTTGTTGTGATCAACAGGACAATTAATTTGTTTTGATCAAACCAGATTTATATATCATCTAAGTCAGTAATTCCTAAATGGCTTGCCAGAGCACACCAATGTGCTGCAAAGGAACCGTAGGTGTTCCATGAGAAACTGGTTGATTGATTTAAGGCCCCTGTTTGCTCAGTGTACCATTCCAGAATAGAATGCCCATCTACTAAGCCAAGTGGATGCAGCTGAGTCATTCAATCATCTCCTATAGAGGTCTGCACCAGAATTACCCTCAGAGGAGGCTGCCCACTGCATCTCTACATGAGTTATTCTCTGAGCTAGCCTCCTTCCAATCAGGTGTGGGCTCTGTATTGGGTAGATAATTCTAAAAGTGAGCCATTGAATAGGTGTCACCAGTTTTAATTAGGGGGGGGGGGAATTGTTCCCCAGCTATTGGATGTATACATCATTCTGAATATTATGTAGGCATAGACAGTCTTGAAAGTAATGTAGCTCTCTGCTGAAATTAATCTTGGAACATATGGGTTTTCTTCTTTGTGGTTCTTGATTGCTCCCAAGACAATTGCTTCTAAAAGAAGGGAAAATGAATCAGAAAACTGGGATTAAGAACAGATTTTGCAGAACTATATTTCTCCTAAGTAACATGCAGCAATACCACATTATCTTTGGGTTCTGCTTTTTCGTAATTCAGCCCACATCCTTTACGCTGCATAATCATCTTGCATAATCTTCTTGGGAACCATGCTCAGTAAGCAACCTTTCTAGTAAAACTAGAGAAAACAGGGGAAGCCACATTTTGCTTAATTACATGTTTATCCCAATCATATGTGAAGTTGGGGATGGGGCGATTTTTAATGTCAAAGGGGGTGTCTGAGTGAGGGGACCTGAATTCTCCCCCTCCCACTGCCTTACCCAACTACCGTTCATCACCCCAGGCACCTTTTCCCTGGCTCACTTCTGCTTTGTAATTGGGGTTGATGGGCTGGGAGATCAGGTTTCTCCGGCTGGGTTCACACTCCTGTTTACTGCATTTCCAGGGCTGGGTTTTTAATTCATGTTCACATGACATTATCCAAAGCGCCCATGTGTCCTGTATTTTGTTACAAGATCATACGGTTTGATGCATTGTTTCTCAAACCAGCTTCACACTGATTACAGTTCTTGCACCTTTTCTAATTCCCCTCTAGCCAAGGTGTTAACAGTTAGGGGAGAAGTCCTCTACAGTCATACCTCAGGTTACAGACGCTTCGGGCTGCTCGATTTCGGGTTGCACACCGCGCCGAACCCAGAAGTACTGGAACGGGTTACTTCCGGGTTTCGGTGCTTGCGCATGCACAGAAGTGCTAAATTGCACTTTTCGCATGCGCAGAAATGTCAAATCATGACCCGCACATGCGCAGACGTGGTGCTGTGGGTTGCAGACGCTGCGGGTTTTGAACATGCTTCCCACACAGATCACGTTCACAACCCAAGCGTCCACTGTATAATGTGTTGAGGAGGGAGAGAGAGAAACACAACTCATGCCACTCATGGGTATAGCCATGATTTTTGTTGTGGGGGACCAGAACCTCATATTTGTATTGAGTTTTGTTGATTTTTACTGATGGGGGGCAGCTTTCCCCTGCCCCCCATGTCCATGCTGCCATTCTAAGAGAGTGATGTGCACCCAACCTCTTTCTGCTGTTGACCCTTGTGGGGCATGGGAGCTCTCTGTGCCCACTAGAGCTCTTGTGGCCATGAAGAAACATCACACTGGCCACAGTCTGGAGAAAATTTCCAGATGACTAGATGACCCTCAGAGTCCCTCCCAACTCTACAAATCTATGTTTCTATGGCTCTGTGCTGTTGTCTCCAGGATCAGAGGCAGCATACCTTTGAATACCGATTGCTGGAACCACAGTCAGAGGGGACTATTGCGTTCATGCCCTTCTTTCAGCCTTCCCAGAGACCACGGTAGCAAATTGGATGCTGGGCTTATATTGTATTGAACATATCATATGTTCCTATATTGATTTTTTTTAATCTGGTGATTACTTAACACTTTATGCAGAGTTTGCAAACTTGACTTTCACTATGTGAGATGATATAATGTGACAGGAAACTTCTACCAATGAATATCAACTTCAACTTTGATGGAAATGTACTAACCTAATTTCAGACTGGGCATAAAATAGGCCTCATTCTACGATAGGAGTGTTGATGCACTTTTATCTTCTGCTTTCCTGATCTATTCTTTTTTGGATAAACTCTTAAAATTGGTAGGAATTCAGCCAGCATTGGCAAATTCCAGGATTACCACTACCACCACCAGGTAGTTGCATGGCAACCGCATAAACAGGATGCATGATAATATAAATCTTACTCTGTGGGTGAAAGCTACAGGCAGAGGGTCCAGAGGTGGAGCTAGTGCACCCTCCATGAGCAGCGAGCATCCCAGGGGGGCAGGGGGGGCGGTGTCACCCACACACACCACACACCCCCTTCCTCCACCAGTGAGAGAGTCAACTCCCCATGAAGTTTCAGCTGTAAGTGAGTGCTACTCTGTATGGTTCTCAGTTGTCTGCTTTCATCCAATTTCTTCTCACTGTATAGCACTTCTCAAATGGCGGAATGCAAGGTCCAAATGTTACACAACTGTTGTTTTCATTGCAAGTACAGAGTAGGGAGTATGCTCATATCTGTTTAACTAAGATTATTTTCAGTTGCATTCAGCTAAGACTTCTTGGCTATGTGTGTGATTTGCAGGAGTGTCACTCCCAGATGACCTCAACAGTAAATTGCTGTCATAGTTTTGGAGCTGTTTTGAAGCTATTGAGAAAGACTGCTAATTCTTACTTCTAATTGAATTATTCCATGGTGCAAATAATACCACCACAGATAAACATGCACAGGTTGCTTAGACCAGATTCTGTGTAGCGGAGGACACCAGTAGGAGGGAAATGACAGTTTGTTACATCAGGGGGAGTTTTCACATATAAGACCAGACTACAAATGAAACTTGGTGTTGAGTTCATATTATACCACTGCTTAAAGAATGTCACTTATTGCTAGTCTATTTCCAAATGCAGCTCAGTGAATTTTCTTCTGACTTTTTTGTCTCCCCGCCCATCAACCTAGCTGTGTATTGAGATCATCAGGTGAGACTCACCTCAAAATGACCAGCTGGGGTTAGTTTAAACTTGTCATTGTCATTGTAAAAATCAAGCAAGCCATAGTTAATTCCCTCTGTCGCAGAAACGTAACACCCATTACTGGGAGGAATTTATTCTGCTCTTTGTGGTATGTGGGGTGGGGGACTGTGCACCATCCAAGTCCTTAAGCAAAAGTTCTAGATTTTGCTATCAGTATATTTTGTTATACTTGATTGCTTTTATCCATCCACCATAATTTGTTTATCACCATCATCATTTGCAATTTCCAAATCAGGCAATATTCTTGGGAGCATTTTCTTTGCATGATCTTGGCTTGCAGAATTAAATCATGGGAAATACTATGCCCTGCTGTGGTTATTGTCACCAGATTTTCCTGCGATGAGTCTCCTTTGGGTATTTTTTTAAAAAGATGAGATGTGTGGCATTATTTTCTTATGCTTCTCTGATTCATTTTGCTTTATGTTTTCTGCGTGGCTTTCTCACTACTTTTCTTCCTTCATGTTGAATTACCTTTTGCAGCATAGAGTGTATTCAGCTGTAACTGTGTTGACTTTGTGAAATCAAGTTTTGAATACATCTTCCTTGAACCATCCATAGCTAAAACCACACAAATGCCTAATCTTTTATATTATTATTACTGTGACACTGGATGTCTTTCACTACCATCATCACCACTGTCTGCCACTGACTGAATTATTTTTGTTTATTTTTTTAAAAAAGAAAAGCCATGTGTCCAGTATAGTGTAGAGAGGGGCTTTCTTCTGGTTCAGCAGCTGCTACACTTTGCCACAGAGACAGGGCTTTGGGCTTGAGATCATTCTAGTAGACTTCTCCATCACTCCTCCTTCCACCAGTTTAGAGTAATCCCCTTAGTTTGCAAGGGAATTATTAGAAAAACCGATTTATTGGTGGAATGAACAAATCTCAAAAGCTAGGAGTCTGAATGAAGGCCCAGCTCCTTATCTTTGTCCCTCTTTAGGTGGCCTCAGCCCCTCTTCCAGTTTCCTAATTCCATTTGGCAGCATTTCCCCACAACTGATTTCCATCATTCCCCTTGTTCATTCATTCCTACACCTTCCTGCTCAGACCACTTGACTGCCACTTTGTTTCTCCACTGCCCTGGCCCAGAGCCAAGGCAATTAACAAGCCCCTGTGGTGCTATCATTTTCTTAAGGGCTCGGCCAACTAGTGATGGCTGAGCAGGAGCACCTTGCTCATGGACCTCACTGACGCTTGCTGGTGTGAAATAGCAGTAGTGGTTTGTCAGAACTCCACTCCATGATTGGCCTCAAGAGAATCCTGAAGGGTGGGCTACCCTACTGCCTGCTCTGTGTACCCACTGAAAAATGTCATTGATGCTATTAGCAGCTTCCCTTTTAGAGAACAGCCAGTGACAAGAGAGAAACGGAGATTAAGAGCTTTAGGGAAGAGGTTTTTTTGGACTGTGGCGCATACGCAGACTTATGCATATTTACATACTGTCTGTTTTGGCCCTTAATTTAACAGTTAGGCTAAATGAATGCTGTTTGCTTCTGTTTATATCTCCAAAAGCAAAGCAAAGTAAAGTGAAAAAAAAGCAAAAAGCTAGAGACATAGCTAATTTTTAGAAAACTGAATATTCTACGAGAGTGGGGGGGTTCATGGCACCAGCATTGTTTAAAATATTTTAATGTTTTAGGGATTTATTTTTAAAAGGTCCTTTGGAAAATACTAGAGGGTAAGGACGAGCCTCGATTTGATGAAGTGGAGATGACTCAAATCCTTCCACACATTCACCTCTCCACCT
Source organism: Podarcis bocagei (assembly GCF_964188305.1). Lineage (NCBI taxonomy): Eukaryota > Metazoa > Chordata > Lepidosauria > Squamata > Lacertidae > Podarcis > Podarcis bocagei. The sequence continues at coordinate 78,642,912 of NC_138129.1, read as the reverse complement.
CAATTGTCCTCTTATGTTTCCGTTTGAACTATCCTCTTCTCTTTGGGTAGAAAGATCCAAAAGGCAAAGCAGAGGAAGAATGTAACTGAAAGGTTAGAGGAAATTGAGGGCCCCCTCGCTCGTCTACTCTATTCTCTCTCCTTATTATGCTGTTGTCTCTCAGGAGAATGAACTGTGTGACTCAAAGGGTGGCAACGGGGGAATCTCTCTTTGTGCATGCGTATAATTGTCAGCAACTCTGTGCTCAGTCTCTAGATTTGTCTCCAAATCTTGCTTCTTTGTGATGACATGCATTAAATAATTTCTAAACTAGGTCCTAACAGTGGGGGAAGGGGGTAGGAATGTGCATAGCTTCACCATCAAGCTTGAGATAGTGAAACTTCAGAACCTGGAAGATTAAAATTCAGTATTTATTCATTTATTGCACATAATTTCTATACCACTTGATTGTAGAAGTAGTTTACAAAAAAGATGAAACAAGAAAATCATCTCTAAAAATTTTACAACTGTTACGGAAATTACGGGGGCGGGGCACATCTTTAAAGTTAAATATTACAAATATTATGCCTGAATGTATCATTTCAACTTGACAGCTCAGGGAAGTTACCTAGCTTTAAAAATAATATAAAATCATCTCCTTTCCCAGTTTCCTCCATCCCAAAGCTATTTTCCCCTTGAAAAGGGACTCCAGGAAGTTCCCAGAGGTGACAATTGCTGGGCTCATTGTTAGCAGAAGGAAGCCAAATCTAATCACCTGACTCGCCTCAGGCTCCAGACATGCAAAGGAACTTCTATTGTACTTTTGGGTGGTGGGTACTTAAGACATATTTGTCTATGCTAAGCTTATACCTCAGTCTTGCCCTGCCATGTCTGCTTATGCTAATCTTGTACCAAGGACTTGTCTGGGCATGTTTGCCAAGGTTAACCCCTCCCCTTTTGTGACATGTCAGTGATGTAGCAATGATGCTGTATGAACTGTATTCTGGGATATGGTGGGAAAGTTTTAAAAGTCTTTGTCACCCTATCCTCGGGGTTCAAATTTGCTCTTTGAACCTATTGCGCAATAAACTTTGGTCTACAGCTATTTGCTCCGGTTGGCTGGACTCCTTCCTTTATTCTGCAGGGACCCACGGGCTCTACCCGACGAGCTGGATGACTGAGCAGCCTCACACCTAGATTTTTTCCTTAACAACAACCATAATTTAAAACATACAGAAAGAAGACAAAAAACAAATGAAAACTTGCACAACCTTTCTAAGCATCTGGGTACCTTGTCTAAATAAGAATGACTTCAGCAGGAGCTGAAAAGAATACAGTGAATGTGCCTGCCTGATATCTATAGTCAAGGAGTTCCAGAATGTCGGTGCCGTCACACTAAAGGATCAGTTTTTTACAAATGCAGTGCAGGTAGCATGTGGCACCTGTAAAAGTGCCAGTTTCCATAGTTCAGAGCAGTTGAATGGGACCATATTGGATAAGACGATCTTGTAGGTAAACTGGAGATTTGTGGGTTTTTTAAAGTAAGTTTCTGTACCTCATTATTCTATGGAGAAAAACAAGCACAGACTGAGGCTCAATGGTAGGGTTTAATCCCAGACTTCTTCAAGTAGGGCTAGGAGAGACTCCTATCTGAAACCCTGGAGAGTCACTGAAACCCTGCTAGTCACCAAGCTAAATGAATCAAAGGTCTGACTCAGTATAAGGTAGCTCTGTGGTGTTCCTAACAGCAAGGACAGGACAGGGGTTGATTAGGAAAAGAAAAGATTGTTTACAAAAGAAGCTGAAGCTGAACAACCACACAAAACATTTTACTTTCTAAGAGCTTATAAGATAGTTCTGCCTTTTAAGACTTCACACACACACCACACACACACACCACTGAAGACTGGAGAATGTTAGATGAAGTGAGAGCATTCTAGGCTAGCCCTGCAGCTCTTATTAAGCAAATAGAGAGTGCTGGGTGGAGTGAAATCACTCTAGCCTTCCTCCAGATCCCTTCCTCCCACTCTTCCCATCTTGGCATGCTCATTACACGGTGTTGCAAAATTGCAACATTTCAGAGACACTATCTGGATTTCAGAGAGACTGTTCGGAGCTACAAATTTGCACAAATATCTGCAAATTGATTTACGGCAAACTGGGCTGCCCTGTAGTGATTTGTTACTACTTCAGCCCAATCCAGTTGTGGGTCTGGGATTCAGCAGAATCCAGTGCACAGCCCTATTCCGTAGAGTTTAAGAGAGAAACTACATTCTTATCTGCAACTACAGCTATGTAACATTCCTTTATGGGATGTAACAGTGACAAAGTTTCAAACCTGGATTCTTGGAAAAGGGTTGACCAAGTCAAAGGTTGCTGAGGGGAAATGAGCAATTATGGCAGTGTAGGGAGGTTTAAATATATTTTGCTGAAGAAATTGTTTTAAGCAAGGATGGTAAGAATGAGTTGGGAAAGAGAAGATTTGAGAGAATTCATTTCTGCAATGCTGCTTTGCCTTGCTTTATATTATGTAGATTGCCTTGATAGAACTCTGTTCATTTTAGTACAATTGAGCTTTCAAAGAGTTCACTGAGAAGTATCTCAGAATGTGAGGTGAAAGACATGAAAGCAGAGATTACAGTTCCAGAGCTTTCTGCAATTAATCTGGAAGTTTTGATAGTGCACATGTAGAGACAGGTTTGTGGTTAGCATCTGAGATAAAGAGAGCAGGAGTGTGCAACAAGACACCCTATTATTTGAAAGAGAACCTGAACTTTTTCTTGCATCACTTTAAATTAAACTGACTGGTTCAGAATACCAGAAAATTGCTCTCATCCATTTCATATTTGCTCCTTGATTCTTATGTCTTAGACCATTTTCACATGACACCCCTACAATGGCAGTAGTTCTTGAAAAGACTTCAGTTGCCAAGAGTTTCTAGTCTGAAGCTCTAACATATTATGGAGCATATTGGGATGACAGAGTAAGATGAGAAAATAAGGAAAACCCTTTTCTTCAACTTGCTCTTTGCTGCTAATCTTGTTCCTGCTGTCACCACTGGAAAATAAGTAAGGGAACGGCCTTTGGACTAGCTCAACAGATTAACCAATTTGTTTCTGATTTATTCTGGAAACAAATCAGTTCACTTCCAGGTCACTTTTTGGGTAGCAGTATATATTACACTTCTCTTTTTTCAAAAGAAAATGTACTTCTGCCATTCTGTCACTTGGTTTCTGAACATAATTCCTTTGCTTTGTTCACAGACACCATGTATGGCATGACTGTTTTTGTTGTTGTTTTTGGTATCTTATTTTATTATTTATCTTAATCAAATTATAAAGAAAACCATTCTGAAAAATATTTGTGCCTTTTCCTGGAACCTAAGGACTTGGTTATTATCATAAAGTGGTGTTTTACACATTATTTAGGCTGCATTGGGGGTAACAAGAGTCTGACATATATTGCTCTGCTTATGTTATAATTTGTTAAGTTAACAACACAAACCCCTTCCATGCAGTCTGGCAAGAAAAGAAAGCATGTCAAATCTGCAATTTTCTGATGATAGGTAACCCTGTGCCAAATATCATTATTGCTGCTGCCAAGGGATGGCAGAATGAATGCTTCCACCAAAGCAATCTGATAAAACTTATTGAAATATTGAATCAAATGCATCTGGGCTTTTCAGAAAGCATATAAAATGAATTAAACAAGCTACAGTTTGTTGGAGTGAATATTATGGTAACTAAACCTTTGTATAAACTATAGCTTGAGTTCTTTTGGGGGAATAACGCTTGAGAGTTCAGCGTTTGGTCATTTCAAGCGCAGGTTCCCATAAAAAGTACAGCATAATTCAGTGTCAAATTAAAGGACTGTAACCACATACCACAAGCCTGAATTGCTGCCAGCTAACTTCCTACATGCTGAATATATGTTGCTGAAGAGATGCTAAAGTAATATTTAGCTTGGACGGTGTCTTTGTTGTTGCTCATGCACAACTATTGAATAATGATTGTGATAAGCAGTGTTGACTGCAAGTGTTTGGGTCTAGTGCTCCTTTGGGGATTGCAGCTGTGTAAACTACAGAGCACACCAAACGTATTCCGCTAAGGCATGATCACAGTAGATGTATCATTGTGAAGGGGGAAACTTTGGGGCAAAGCAGACTGGATTTCTCTGTGCTTTTAGAGGAAAGGAAATGGAGGAAAGAATACTCATCATACCTCATCATTCAGGGCACCTCCAGATTCATCTGAATCTGTACCCTTTCACCTTTTCAGCCTCTGGACATGCCCTTAGTCCAAACCTTAGCAGAAGGGATCTAATTCTGATTTTTATTCTGTAACACTGCTTTCTGCCTCTCTTGTCACCAGTGAGAACCATTGGGTCTTTCGTTGTGTCTTAGATGATGGTCACATTGCACCAGGCATCCAGCTCATTCATCTCTTAGAGAGGCCAGCAGAATTTAAGTGTGCATTATTTTCCTTGGGCATTATTCAGTATAAACACCTGATTCATAGTGACGCATACCTGCTGACGCCAGTGTATGAATTTCCTGCACAAATTGAATGAATGATGCTGAGTCTCTCCCCCTCCATGTTGCTTGAGTCCTGCCTGCTGCCAGAGTCTGGAGTAATTACATGAAGGACAACATGAGGAATGAGAGGAACAGGAATGAGAGCATACAGTATTCTGCATGTGTAGCTGCTCACTGCCCCACTCAGTAGGAAACTCCAAGGAAGCTACAAAAGCATCTCTTCCAAGTGTCATGGCTTTTAGTGTTATAGCTGCTATAGGCGAACCTGATTTTCATCAGGACTATGGTATATGGGGAATGGGCGACTGATCCTTTCCTCCCACACCAAAGTGCCAATTAAAATCATCTCCCACAACAGCTATTAGCCTCACAGGGTAAGCTCCCATAAAATATTGAATTTTGGGGCTGATAGCTACTACATATTGCTGATGGATTTTTATTAGGACCCAGCTGATGGAAGAAACTGCTGTTCCCTATGCAATGTGTTGCAAATGAAAATCTCTCCCACTATCCTCAGCAGTTCATATACTACGTTTAGTGTCACCTCTGGTTTGCCGCAAGAGATTTTTTAATTATTATTTTAAGGACTAAACAGGAGGCCAGGATAGCTAAGTAAAATTTCTACATTCTGGGACAGTGTTCCACTGTATATTACTGTATCATTAGTTGCCTAACACAGAGGTTACAATCAAATTTTATAATTTATAAAATTCCATCCAATACCTGGGTGAAGAGGAAAGTCTTAAGCTGGTGCTGAAAAGAGGTCAGTGTTGGTACCAGGCAGGTCTTACTTAGGAGAGCATTCAATAGATAGGGAGCCAAAATGGTTTTCTGGCATGTTGCCACCTTCCAAACAATTCTCGGGCAGGCGGGTGGCAATTAAGAAGGGCCTCAGATGACACATGTTGAGGTCTGGGATTATTCTTGTCAGGAGATGTGGTCAATAAGGCATATAGCAGGTGTGGGGAACTTTTAGCCCTCCAAACGTTTCTTTATTTTTCTTTATTTGATTTATATACTGCCCTTCATCAAAAGATCTCAGGGCGGTTCAGCAAGCAGGACCAATAGTGAGGGATGATGGGAGTTGTAGTTCAGCAACATCTAAAGGGCCAAAGGTTGCTCACATCTCCTTTATGGTTTAAAACCAGCACCTTGAATTGGTCCCAGAAACATATAGGCAACCAGCGTAGATGTGCTAATACTGGTATTATTAGGTTAGCTCACCTAGTCCCCAGCAGCAGTCTGGCCACTGCATTCTGCACCAGCAGCAGTTTCTGATCTTCAAGGACAGTCCAATACATAGCACACTACAGTGATCCAATATATAGGCTACCAGAGCATAAATCACTGCAGCAGTCTGTCCCTGTCCAGATAAGGGTGTAGCTGGGCTTCCAGCCAAAGCTGGTCGAAGGTACTTTGCTGCCACCAAGGCCACCTGTGTCTCAAGTGACAGAAGAGTTCCAGCAGAACCCCCAAACCTCTTCCTTCAGTGGGAGTACGATCTCATTTTGAACAAGATGAACTTAGAGGAACCACCCACGAATAGCATATCAGTTTCACCTGGATTGAGCTTCAGTACCAATTGCTAGTGGAAGGACAGCAGAATCAAAACAGGTATCCCAAATCAAAACTGTTTTTGCTGAGTGTGTTCATATAATATTAATAATAAACACAAGGGATAGAGTACATGTCAAACACCATCACATTAATCACCTGCTAATGGGCTGTCCCAAAGTATCTCGCTGCGGACTACAGGAAACAGGATGTTGCAGTAGCTTAACCTTTCGCGTGTGTTGTGTTCAGTGGTGGAAATCACACGATTAATGTCTTAAGGGGTTGAATCAGAGGTACCAGCCATCCCTTTCCTATGAACTCCAGAAGCAATTGAGGGTATTCCACTAAAATACATATTAATGTGAGTAAGTGAATATAGAGTTCAGTGAGTTCATGAGTTGTCTGTGGTGTTGTTTTCCTGAGTTTTCCCCAGCAGTTTATGGATGATGTAATTTTCCCATGATGTGAGCAGCTTGCTTCTGTGCTGTAATAATCGCCATAGGTCCCTGCTATAGGTCAGTGATTGGGGGTTTGCTCATTATGAAGAAGCACAACATCCTGTTACCAAAAATACATTTTTTTCTATTTAAAAGCATGCTACACTGACTGCTGAAAATAAGAGCTTCCCCTTCTGAGGTTCTTAGCCTCCGGATAGACTTCCTGTGACAAGGATTGTGCAAAAGTGTCACTCCGTGGTTGCATACACGACAGCTCTAAGAAGAAGCAGAAATAGAGTTAGATTTGTTTTGCAATTCTTGCAAAGGGGAACACATTCTATGGGAAGCTTGAGCTTTCGTGCTGCAGCAAACCAAAGTAGTTTCTCTTCTTAAGCAATACAGAAATGTTCCCTTTCATAAAGACTTCTTAGAAACATGTAGGGGATCATACCAACCTGCACTGCTGTCTCAGTGTTTGGTGTCTCTTTTCTATACTGGGTAATTAACTCTTTGTTATTGTGAGTCTTAAACCTGCCCATGGTGATTCCAGTGTCTGGAGCATGTTATTTTGCTTTGACAAACTCCTAACCCTGGCCCATGTTGCTACTGCTGCCTATTTACTTTATTCCATTGAACTCCATGGAAGCCATTGAGAACTGATACAGCTCTTCTCTGCATATCACCCGTGTGTTCTTCTTCTTGGCTATGTGACATTAAATAATTGATAACTATTTCTCGTAAGCAGAAATCTCATTTTCTGCCTTTTTACATCCTTGGCTGCTTGCACAGCTTGCACTGTACTTTCAAAGCACATTCAAAGTGCATTATTTCCTTCAAATAATTATGGACACTGTAGTTCATTAAGAGTTGCTGGGAATTGTAACTCTATGAGTGGTAAATTACAGTGCCTAGTATCCTTTGAGGGAAAGAATGTGCATATGTGATAAGGTGTGTACATAGCCTTTATATAGGTAAAACATAAAGCTCAGTTAGTTCAAAACACCAGAAAAATGTATCAAAATGCAATAATTGTTTTAATGCTGAAAACAATCTATTTGGAATGAGTAATCTAGAACTGACATAAGGTACAAATATCCCTTTGTATCATATTCTGGGTGCTTTCAAGATTCCCATGGAAGTGACTTGTCTAAACTCTAACACAACAGCAAATAATTTTTTTAAAGGTTGAAGGGATGGGATTTTAGGAAAGGCTTGGTCTGGAGTAGAAAAAGGAAAGATCACTCAACACACCCACCAACCCAATAAACCCTTTGGAACAGAAGCCACCTGACACTGCTCCTAAGAGAGTGAGACAACTTTCACAGAGAAGAAAATTCACTGGAACAGTTCCTGATTATTTTCTTTAACATTCCTTCCACACTGTGATCCCTGGTAAAGTCACTCCCTGATTGCGAACTACACAGCTGTCAGTCACAAGATGAAACCCACTCATCTCTCTCCCCTTCCCCCTAGGCTAGTGTTTTCTTTTCATGGAGAGCTTGACAGAGCTTCAGAAATTTATCAGACTTGGCCAAAACAAAAAAATTTAAACACCCCACTAAGGTAGGCCTGAAGCCTTGAGACCAGCCTGCTTCACCTTTGATGATTTTGGACCTGTCTTGTCATGTATTTGGCAACAAGCCAATTATCTCTGAAGTGGGAACATTTCCCTCAGTGCCCCTTCATTCCCTGTTCTTCCAGCAAATGTGAGATTGTTGTGACTTAGCCTATTTTTCCACCCTCAGACATGAGGAAACTTTCTTAACTACCAATCTTAAGCAATACCTCCCACTCACCAGAACTGGGCTTCAAACTATTTCATGGGGAAGTATAGAAAATACTGTCTTTTGCTGTCACCTGCTGGGGAGAGTCTGTCACCACAGCAGCTGTTTCTTTAATTCAGGACCGATATAACATTTGGGGTGTCTGTTAACACCTGTTTATAAGTAAAAGCAATCGCTTTAAATAGCACATAGTTTAATTTCATCCATGAACTCATATTTGCTAAATGCGTTTGGAAGGAAAAACAGTTGCTTCTGAATGAAGGGGAAGCAATGTTTACATAAAGGGCTATGCTCTCTGCTTCTTAACTATGTTTGCTTTCTTACTTAATAAATAGCCACCAGTAGCTGAAGCTTGTCCAGTTCAGCTGCATTCCTTTGAAATGAACACATGACAAGTATAGGTGCTGGCTGTTGGAATTTCTGTTCCATTATCAGGCAAGAACACTTTGTCCCCTTTCTATTCACAACTGAACAGGGATAAGTGTATGCCCAAATATATTTTAGCTGTGGTCAGAAAGCCCGCTGGTGCTTGGTTCTTGCTGGGTGGCTAGCTCCAGTTTTGGCTTCTTGCCCAGGTCACTTTCTCATGGGCACCTTTTGTGTAATAAGGATTGCTCTCTTTTCCTGCCTTCCAGGCTTATTAAAAGACAAAGCAGCCTTCAATGCCAATGCTGAAATTTGCAGCCCCAGGGGAGTTTTCTGGCCAGTTTTTACAAGCCATGAAACAAGGCACACTCCTCTTAGCATCCGAGGCACAGAAGGTAAACTTGACAGCAATCTTTTATTTTTTTAATTTGTTGACTTTCTATCCCACTCTTCCTCACAAATTAAAACAAACCAAAATATTCAAAAACAGTCAAAACATTCGCTTAAAACGTCTTTAAAACAGTAGCAGTTAAAACTTTTTTAAAGCAGTAGGATTTTTTTTAAAAAAAAACATCATCATTATATGTGCTGATTACTTTTGTTTTCCCCTTAAACTCCTCAGTTTAAAACATCAAATCCCTTGCATTCAAAGTCCATTAATTTCAGTGTGCCTCCTCTATGATTTAATTGGATATCACCCTAATAGATTTATTCTGGCGTAAGCTTTCATGGGCCCAAGCCTACTTCATCATCATGCCAAAGAGTGGTATCCACTAGCCTGCAAACAGAATAAATACCTCAAATAAGACGGGGTTTTGTGCTGTGCCACCCATGCTGTGATCCTGGTAACCCTATGTGTAGAAGCAAAACAGCATCAAGGTTAACATACACTGCATATATTGTTTGCCTGTGACTTGACCAAACTGCAGGAGGCAGTGGAAGACAGGAGTGCCTGGTGTGCTCTGGTCCGTGGGGTCATGAAGAGTCGGAAACGACTAAACGACTAAACAACAACAAATCACCCTGCAAAACAATGAAGCCTCCTTCATGTGTTACTCACACAATAATGGTCTCCACGTGTTGAAGGGGCAGTGATGGTGACACCACTGGCCCCGTCCCTCAACATACAGGTGATGAGCAACTGCACCAGGTTTAGACATCTACACACACAGACTTCCATTCAGCTGATCACACAGGGTCTTTGCTGAATGTGTGGACTCTGGGGATAGGATAAGGGAGCTGCATGGCATTGGTGTTGGACAGCACAGCCCTGCTACCTCTTCAACACATACAGCCCCCTTCATATCAGTGACACGTGAAGGGGATTTGTATCTGCTTATATGGCAGTAGAAGGGAGCAAGAGGGTACACATCTGCCCACCAAGTAGCTTTCTCCCTACATGCTCCACTCCACTGTTGGACCCTTGGAAAGAAAGGCACTTTTCACATCTACTCTCACCCTCAGAAAGACACATTGTGCCTTCTTGTCCTCTCTCAATATTTGTTTCTAGTGCTACCACTGTTTACAGGTGCTCTACTAAAACTCAGATCCTGGACATTTTCTGAGGCTTAACTGAGGCTGTGTTCACACTCCTGTTTACTAAGCACTCACTGCATTTCAGTGCTGGTTTTTAATCTGTGTTCACACGGCGTTATCCAAAATGTATATGTATCCTGTATCTTGTAGTAAGATACTGCTGTTTGATGCATCATTTCTCAAACCAGCTTCATGCTGACTGGAGTCCTGAAACCGTTCTCTAACTAAGGTGTGAAAACATTGGCATAGGGTAAAGACATCCCCGGCCTTTCAAGGTTCCCCTGTGTGTACACATAGAGAAACAAGTATGACACTGATGAAACTGTGCTGATGTGAACAGCTCAGGAGAAAAGAATTGTGAAAGTCACCAGGGTGGGGGACTTCAGTGCACTCTAAGTCGCTAATGTGAACACAATCTTTATTGCTGCATTGTCCTGTATAGTCTTGTATCCAGAAGAACTGTGTTCAAATCCCTGCTTAGCCCACCACAGAGATGCAGTAATGGGCAAATCTGTTCTTGCTGATGTTCCTGTTTATCATTCTGTTGTTAATTTGACAGCCAGTGTTTTGCAGTAGTTCTAGAGTTGCCCTGGGATAAGAAAGACTTGAATTCTAGTTCTTACTCAGCTATAAAGCTTACTGGGTGATCTTGGACAAGGGTGCTGAAGACAGAAGACAGTTCTCTATTTGCAGCACTTTCAGAGAACAACCCTCTGTTTGAAGGAATCCAAGATTGTGCAGTCCAAGTCTGATGTAGAGATAAAGAACCCTAAGAAAGGAGAGCCCATTAACTATTAGCATTTGGACAGTAGACTGAGCAGCACATAGGTCACCTAGTGACAGTTGTCCTCACTATAGGGAGATGTATTTCTATTTAAATTTTAGTAATTATTTCTAAATTTGCATCTCTGCATATAAATTAGCATGTGCAAATATTATGCAAAATCATATCTTCTTTTGCTTCCTTTTTTGGTCGTATATTTCCTAATTTCTGGCAATGCATAAGTGTAAGTTAGCAATATGTTCTGCTGCCTTAGGCTGATGCTTGGTTTTACTATACCATTCAGACACCTCTTCATCCTTTCATTTATTTACACACACCCATAGTGATGCCCGGAGCAGCTTGTCTCATCCTGCAGCATGGCAGGGCTCACCATGGTCAGACTAATTTACTTTGCAGGCTAAAACAGGGTCAGCCCCAGATATGCTGCTGTAAGGTCTTTTTGAAGAACGGACATGCTAATAAAGTGATTTTTTTTTTAAGTAGCCGCCTACTTTATCTCCTGCATCTTTCAATAAGCCACCTGATAACTGATGTTAACAGGTATGATTGCTTACTTGTTCAAACACAAATCTTCTACATAAACCTTTTGAGTTAGTATTAGCCACACCTAGACATACAGTTTGAGACAATGGACAAATCTTTTAACACTGACATTCCGTGTTTGCATAGGCAGCTCCTACAGAGTTGTTCATTCTTTTTCAGTCATAAAATCTGTCAGTAGATATTCACTTTCCCAACTTCTGGGACTTCCCCTTCAGTTTCTGTCAACTTTTCCCTCAATAATGTGAGGAATCTACATATAACTTGATGAAGAGTATGCATGGTCATAAATGTGAAGGTGCTGCAAAACACAAGTCTTCCAAGCTCCACAGACAATAGGTTGTTGTTGTTGTTGTTGTTGTTGTTGTTGTTGTTGTTGTTGTTGTTCTTCTTCTTCTTCTTCTTCTTCTTCTTCTTCTTCTTCTTCTTCTTCTTCTTGTCATCATCATCATCATCATCATCATCTTGATATATTAAAACTCCAGGCTGAACACAAAATCATAAATGAAATACAACCAATACAATTATAAATAATTGTAAGGAAAAACAAAACAACAAACCAAGTACAGGATCTGAAGTTACCATTTGTCACAGCCTCCATATATGTCTGACATGTCTAACCCTGTTCCAATAAAATAAACTCTAAGCTACATTAATATTAACATCCTGTATTTTTAGCTGGTTGAATAGTTTATTCCTTTCAATTTTGTTGTATTTCTGTTCTATTGATGCATGTTATTCTAATGTTGAATTATGGAATTTCAGTCCTTATGGTTATTGCTTTGAAATTCACTTTTGGATGATGGTGTGATGTATACATTTTTAGAGCCACAAACAAAATTAACACAAGCATTGTTTGGAATCAGAGAGTCTTCAGAAGTGTTTTCCTGGAGTTTATCAGATCTCACAGAAGAAGTAGTCTCTTGTTGGACTAAATCAGTGTTTCATACATTGTTGTTGTTGTTGTTAAATTTCTCTTTCCCCTGGCATTTATTTACAGTCAAGTGCTACCTTTGAAGCTAATTTTATTATAGCACAAAAGTACTAAATTACAGCATGAAACATCTCCTAATGTGAAACACATTGAATAATGATTCTCCTGCCACCTAACATTAAATTTTAACTTTAAGTAAGTGTGTATAGGATTGCATCCAGTTTCAAGGAAATTGCCACAATCCAAGAAAAATCAAAATCAATGATATTAAGGATGTCCATCTTTGTGCTGGAGCTTCGGCATTGTATTAAGCATCAACATAAAGCATCAACATAAAAAAGCTTGTATCTTTATTTGTCCAGATAATGAAACTACTCTATCTTTAACATCTTAGAGCACCACCACCAGGTGGAAGAAGGTATCATATGTGTGTTAGTAAAACATGCTAAAATATTAAAATATTTCTTTTAAAATACAGTATCAGGCAATATTTTGCTCAATTTGCTTGACATACTATCATGAATCACAACTTTGTGGTTGTGAATACAGAAAAGTAAATAATCTAGAAACCTTCAATCTTTTAGGAGAGTTAAATCATAATATGACCATGTCCTGGCTTGAAAGATCTGTTCCTTTGCATCTTCTTTTCACTTGGTTTATTATTAACTCAAAATTTGCAGCCACAGAAAATATTCTCTAGGCACAAACTAGAGAAGGCTGAAATGAATGCGACTTGAATGCTTAACTGTGGGTGAACGTGCATTTCAACAGAATTTAGGCATGTTTTTCTGGATGTATCCTCAGTCATGAAATCTAAGGTTAATTTTAATGCTCCCCCAAATACTTCTTTGTAAAGTGTATTAATTAATTTACAAAGGTCTGGTTTCTGCTTAAATTGAACAGGAGATTAGCATCTTATGTTACATGATGTGCCCAGCTGCTAAAATGTAATTCATACCAAATAAAGCAGTTTGTGGCCAAGTGTCTTACATATTTTCTTACAAAACTTTTGTATTTTCAAACTTTTAGTTTCAGTTTAAATTTTACAGATTATCACCTGGGTGTTAAAATCTGTAGACTGGTTTGTGCTATTGTAGCTGCAGAAGCAACTCGTGTGAGGCAAATGTATGAAGTCTGTTTTGCTATGGTGCCTGTTATTTGCAATCTGGTTATGGAAAGTTACTGCTATCAACGAGATGTACAAGTTTGTGCTGCTCCTTAAGTGAAATACTAGCTGGACTTTTGAGCACTGCCTAATCTAATCTAATCTAATCTAATTCTAATCTAGCCCAGACTGCAAGATATTTACAACTTGTAGATACTTAAACTGGAATAGAATCCAATTACTTGGCAGTGTAGGGAGGCCAAACTGAATAAAGTACTGCATGCAATTAAAGCAACTACAATATTTGGCTACCATTCTGTGGCTCCTCTGCTTTTTAGCTTCTGGAAGAAGCAGCTTGTGCAGTCACAGGTGGCTAGAGCCTCCATTTCCTTATTTATCACCTTGGTCCAGAAATGTGAGTTCACCAGGTTCTGACAGCAAGAAAAGGGTCCCCAGTGCCATCATCATTACCTTCGGTGACAGCAGTGGCGTAGCGTGGGGGGTGCAGGGGGGGCCGGCCGCACCGGGCGCAACATATGGGGGTTAGGGTTAGGGGGCGCAAATCCACGGGTTAGGGGGCGCAAATTACTTGCCTTGCCCCGGGTGCTGACAACCCACGCTACGCCACTGGGTGACAGCAGCAGCTGACATATTCTACTAAAGGTTCCTGGTGAACTTGTGGAAGTAGGAACCGCCCCCCCCCCGCCGCCTTTGTTCACTGGCATTTTATTTGCCCTGCTTATCTTGTTCTCTTTATAGCACTGCGCTATAATTCTCTGTGTAGTTAAGTAACAATTTGCACACATTGCATATATAACAAAGCAGCCAGTAGTGTTCTGTTCAATGCAACTGCTACCCAGCATGCTGTTTTGGACATTGTTCCCCAGATTCTTTCAGAATGTCCCTATTGGCTGGGATTCAATCACATACTGCCATGTTCAGGTTGCACAATTAAAGTTTATTCGGCACTCTTGTGCATTGTTTTCTCCTGGTCTAAACCCAGAAATTGATTGCATGAAGGGTCTGTGCCCACCTGAGGAATAATAATTATTATTATTATTACAGCTACAAGACACTCCTCAACACACTCTGCCCGTGTCGTGAGTGCTTTGAGCATCCATAAATGACCAGGTTCAAAGGCGGCAACCCTACGGGAAGGACGGTTACCAACCTGTGCAACTGCTTGCCAAGTTGATGCTGTAACAATTAGAAGGCAACGGAGCCTTCTGCGAGTTGTTGGGGACGCGAGCCAAAAGGGGTGTGTGAATCTGAGCAAAGCACTATGAAGCGTGTGGGCAAATGGGAAAATAAAAAACTGCTACGGAGAGTCGGAGGCTGCGCCCTGGCGGCTCTTGTAAAAAGAAAACATTTTCTGAAGATGCAAGGTGGCAGCTTCGTTTCGTGTTCCCATGAAGAAACGGACTCAAAAATGTATTCTAAAGTGAAGTCTTATGCCCTGGCTCTTCACAGCAGTGCATCATTTGCCCTTTCCCTCTTTTAGCGCCTTGACTTTAGAATCCTAGAAACTTGGGGTGGTTCTGGTCATCCGTGCGCCCGCGCGGGCGGTTTCACGTTGCCTTTTAAGTCCACCTGAAGCTCCTCAAGAGAGTTGGCTGCAGGGTTAGGGGACGGCGAAGGAGCGCCAGCTGCCTTGGGCACGGCCAAATAAAAAAAAGAAAAAGGGGGTCGGCGAGTTAAAACAAGGCGGCGCTTGCCCTCAGGGCGCCGGGCTGCGGGAGGGCGGGTGGTGAGGCGACGGCGGGGAAGGTAGGAAGGTGGGTGGCTGACTCGTCGTCGCTAAGAGCGAGCAGTCCGCGCCCAGCTTCGTCGCGGCCCTGCCTTCGTGAGCCTGGCTTCCCGGGGCTGGCAGAGCAGGACGGAGGAGCCGCCCAGCGCGGCTGCTGCCCTAGAGGGGAAAAGGCGGAGGCGGGAAGGAGAGCAGCATGGCGTGTTACAGCGGGGAATACGTGGTAAGGGGGCCACCACTCGCAGCCGGTAGGGCGCTCAGCCTGAGGGGAGTTGGGGGGCGGGAAGGCGGCGGCGCTGACAACCTCAGTGGCGGGAAGTTTCCTGAGGGGAGAAAAAGGCGGTTTCGGCTGCCGCTGCTCCTCCTGCTGCTGTTTCCAGGCGACCTCCGCCTGCTCCCAACGGCCCCCGACGAGGCGGTCGAGATACCCCGCCAAAACTTTCCACTTGAAATTCACTTTTCTTCCTCAAGACTCCCATGGCGGCGCGTTTGCCGTGGGCTCTGCCGCCTCCTAGGCCGACAGGTGCATTGCTTTTATCTCTCCCGGAGTGAAGAGGCCTCCTTGCACGCTTATCTTTTTGTCACCACAAACGGCACATATTAAGGGGCCGCCACAGGAAATAAAGCGCGAGGGGGTAAAGGTTCAGAGCATTTCTGATCTGGGCAAACTTCTGTGACGGTTCTCCCTCAGGGATGGTTCCACAATAGTGTTCCTCTCTGGAATCTGGCAGTGCAGAAAAATGGCAAATCTGCCCTGAAAGCATTCTCTAATGAAAGGAAGTAAATCAAAATAAATAAATGTCACGTAGCTGCTGGCTGTGTTTTTTTATACTGTGCCAGCAAAATCAGTCCTGGTTTTATCTGTCCCAGAGGAAGCTATCTTTGGAGTGTTTTGTTTTTGTTTGTTTTTTGTTTGGCATCATATATTCGGGAAACATGGGGGAAGATAGATGCCGCCTGCAAATGATGTTGATGCAGGTAGCGAAGTTTTCATGACATGTAATCAGATCATACTGTAAACACACCCATCTGAGAAATACTACATACCTCTGTGCAGTCATGGGTTTTCATACTAAAGTGAATGTAAATGTGTTTGTATTTGCCTAGAATGGAAAAATAAAGTTAATTAAACTGTACTGTGAGATAAAGTTTCAGAGAAACATAATATCCATACAGTAGTTTACATTGTTGGGTATTGCCCAGTGAACAGGAGCTCAGAACCAGAGTGTGGAAATAGATGTTGTGCCAACACAAGTTCAGTTTCCCATTTAGGTATGTCTATACAGTATACACATGACCGGAAGCTGTACGCCGGCTCCCAATAAAGCGAGATGAGCGCCGCAACCCCGGAGTCGGCCACGACTGGACCTAATGGTCAGGGGTCCCTTTACCTTTACAGTATACAAGAGTGAGAAAACTAAAAGAGAAAATTTGTGCTGCCATTACTCCTGTCAGGCCTTGTGACCTGTAATATTTCCCCACATCTTCAGAGAGGTAGGATACTACCATGGACTGAAGGCAGGCACTGGATGAATTGTGAGAAATGAATTTGTGAAGTGAATGGCCCTTATAGACACACCTTTTGTCTCTGGGTATTTATACCTGCTAACTACTACACCTATCAGAATTTCCCCAGGTATTTCATTACTTAGAGACAATGCATGCTTTTAATAGAGTGGTGATTGGCACATTATGCAGAGACTAAATTAAAGTCAGTGGCAGAGATTGCCACACAAGAAGACATGTTGGCTACATAAACTTGTCTGTGCTCTGCCTCCACAGTTGGTGGAATGCCAGTTGCTTGAAACTACAGGACGGGAGAGTACAGTACTCTTGTGTCTGAATCCAGATTGCCGGTTTCCCATGGGCATTTGGGTGGCCACTGTGAGAACAGGATGCTGGACTAGTTGGGCCGTTGGACTGATCCAGCAGGCTCTTCTTATGTTCTCTAATTTTTAATGCAGCGTAATCACATCTGGACATGCATTGTGAGGTTTCACTAAATGCACAGAAGGTGGAGAGCTTAAAAGCTCTTTTTGTGCAAGGCTTTTCCAGCATGGAATACTCTCACAAGATCTCGCTTAAAAGCGCTCTGCCTTGCTTGGGCAATGCCAACTTGGCATGTGGCTCCAAAAAGGTAAGAATGCTCACACAGGGGCCATTTTCCAAAGGGGTGGGTCAAATATAAACATTTTTGCATATATGTGCCATCCGCAGAACATGACTCCCATGCAAGACACAGTCATACTGTATATCCATTATATAATTGCATCATTATATATATATAAAATTCCAGGTTTCTGAAGATGGGTTACCTGAACCAAGAAAGTGGAGACCGTTGATGTATAGGAAATGCACAGACCCCATTTGGTTGATGATATTCTTTCTCTTTTGGTCAGGTTTGGTAAGTACCATAGTATTCCTGATGAAATGGGTGGTATCCAATGAAACAGTTCTGCTAGCACAACAACTTTTGGCTACACAATGGAACTTCCCCTCCCTCTCCTTTCCCTGTTCACCCCCATATTCAGTAACTTGAATATGCCAGCAAAGGCACAACAAAAATGGGTCAGCTGCATATTCTGGCATTGCAGGGTGTTGGACTAAATGATCCTCAGGGTCCCTTCCAACGACAGTTGTATGATTCTGATTCTATGAAAGAAAAAGACCTATCCAAACAACTTGTTTTTCTGTTGTGAGGAGGCAGGGAGAGGGTTGTTGTCAGACAATGGGAAACCAATCAGATAGTATACTGGGCTTTTCAGTTTTCACACATATGCATAGATATTGAGTGTTGTTGAGCTCATGGGAATAAGTGCTAAGATGTGTCCTAGAGGATTTCCCCAGGGAACCACTGTTATTATTTATGCAAAGCTCAGGCTCAGTTCTGTGTGAGTTAACCTCCTTGCTGTTGTGGAAAGAAGGAGTTCTTGGCAGATAACAGTGATTCTTATGGAGAAAAGAGGCCTGCTTTGGATTCCATAACAGTGTGACAGGTTTCATATGTATTCTCATAGATGTTTATAACTGGCTATGCTATAACAGCTGGAGCTGCAGAAAGACTTGTGTTTGGATATGACAGCTATGGAAACATATGTGGTCGGAAGAACACTCCTGTGGTCGGTGCACCATTGTCGGGACAAGATATGACGGATAAAAAGTGAGCATGTTCTTATTTCAAAAGGCTGCAGTGTTATCAAAAGCTATAGCAAATAAAATCAGGCCTTTGGCTGATTAACATTCTATTTCCTTTTAAATGTGTTTGTTTTCGTTCTTGTTTTTTATTATGTATTTTGTGTTCTCGTTTCATATTTTTATGTTGTGATCTTATGCCTTGTGATCTTTGGATGAAGGGCAGTATAAAAACTGAATAAATAGTAGTAATAATAATGATAATAGTAAAATGTAATCAGTCAGGAATACATAAACGATGCCTAAAGTAATACCCTAATTGTAAATGCCAATATATTGACTTCAATAAGGTTGAGATATCCTATATATTTTAGCTGTTTACAAATTTGTTAATTATTTACATCCTGCTTTTCGCCATGTAGGTCTCAAGAGTGGCTTACAGCAATAAAAGATGCAATATATGACATTTAAAACAAAAATGAAATCTCCGAAATGTAGAACCTCAATAATTTTAAAATCTCAAATTATATTTTTAAAAAAGGATTCCTCGCTCCCAAATCACTGAAATCCCCTAGGACAAATATTGGGAACCTGAAGCCTAGAGACCGAACGTGGTCTTCCAAGTACTTCTGTCCTGGCCTTTGGCCTCTCTAAGAAAGACATGCCCTTATTCAAGCCACATCTGCCCTCAGCAGGACACAACACTCATCCACACTGCCCCAGAGCTACCAGAGTGCTTTTGTCTTGTTGAAATATGTCATTGAACTATGATAACACCTATTGCTTGCCTGGATGGAGGGATGCTTGTGGCTTTTGTGTGGCTGTGCCCACAGTTGGCTCTGGCCATGCCCATGACTGACATGTCGCTCCCAGATGAGAGAGAACATGTTCCCTGGGCTCAAAAAGGCTGTTCTAGGGTGTAAATATTACTCCCTACTGGATCAGCAGTAGACTTGACCTTATATTTTTACTGCAATAAAACTGTATTGTGTTCAGGGAAAAAAATATTTATTTCTATTTCGTAAAATTTATATGCCGTTTGATTGTTTTAAAAAACCCCTCAAAATATTTTACAAAAAAATCACTTTTATGTGTTTCTAAATTTAAAAATTGTTTTGTACAGGAAAAACAGGTTGTTGGAGAGGCAAGGTGAAAATTTAGTTGTTTGTTAATGCGAAGTTTTCTTGTTCTCTCCTAGATTTGTTTTCTTTTTGAATTCATGTGATTTGGAAATAAAAAATCTCAAAATTAATTCAACTGCATTGTGTGTATCGAGTTGTCCGCAGGAGCAGCTTTCTTCCTTGGAAGAAATTCAATTTTTTGCAAAGAATAACGGTATGTGGTAAAGTTCTTTATAGTCTTCCTTTTTTTCGTAATAACCTAATCAGTTAAAAAATTAAGATTTGACTTGACTTTACGTTCATATGAAAGGGACAATATTAAATAGTCATGCGGTTGAAATGCATATTTGCCATCAGCTTAATTATAGTTGTGTAGTCATGTTTTAAAGTTGCAATCATATACATGCTTACATAGGAGAAAGTCCTATTTAACTGGATGGGGTTTACTTTAAAGTAGATATGTGTAGAATTACACTGTTAATTTGTTCAACCACTTTAGACTAGTGCACACTTATTTTTTGCTAACTAACTTCTCCCCTTTCCCAACGTATATACCACTGGAAAAAAGAGCATTCCACTTCTATATAAATGCTAAAAACAATAGTACACTACAGATTCAAAAAGGCAAACACATATTTAAAATAACAAAAAGTACAATGGCCAAGCTCCAAGAAGCTACTTTAGACGCACCAAAGGCTTAAGGTTGTCAAATGGAATTTTCTTACTCATTTCCCTGGAACGGCAATTAAAAAAGGTGCATTTAAAACATTTAAAAACAAATTACAGTCACAAGAATAGGGTAGGTCTTAAAAATATATATGTCAACTGCCAAAGGCCAAGGGAAAGAGATGAATCTTTGGCATTTGATGAAAACAATGCAATAAAGATGTTGGACACAGCTCTTTGGGGAGGAAATTCCTCAGTGTAGAGCTGCCACAGAGAATGCTCTCTCCCAGGCCACCCGCTCATCACACTTATGAGGGTGGTGGAACTATCAGGATGGCCCCTGAACCTGGCTGAAGGGTTGTTTTTTAATTGCATCGTTATTCTGTTAACTAGAAATACCAGGAATTTGAACGGGGAACCTTCTGCATGCAAAGCATTTGCTCCAGCACTGAACTATAGTTTGCCCTTTATCTCTCATGCATCCCTCTCCAAATGTCCTTTGGTTGTGCTGTGGTTATTTCTCCTTTGTCCTCTTTAAAGAGCAGCAATTCCCCGTTTGTTTGTACTACTTTATCCCATTTTTATGACTTGTATCTTTGTGCCTATGATATTCCCCAGCCTCTACAGTATTTCCCTGAATAAATGTTGAATAATAGCACTTGTTGTAATAGTAGTAGCACCAACAGCAGTGGAAACCTTCAGTTTTTAGATAATATTCCTCCCAAGTTTTGTATGTACCTTAAGGACTATATAGTGATATTTATTTATAGACTTATATAAACAGTTTAAAAATACTCCCAGGGCTGATAACAAAAATAAAATAAAATAGTTAACTGGATACAAAATACAATACATAAACATTAAACAGAAAAACAGTCAAAGCAGCAGAAGCTTTAACAGCCATTAAAACCATCAGCTAAAACTACTGAGATAATATGCTTGAAAGCCTGGGCATGTACAAAGGACTTCACCTGGTGCTGAAAATGCATCAGGTTTCTTGTCAGGTGATGTGCAGAACGTGCCATCTCTATGAGGAAAACTCTTCACTTTGAGGGTGTCACAACTGAAAAGGCCCCCTCTTTAACCATTGCACTCCTAACTTCGAAAGGTAGAGGGATTTGAAGGAGAGACTTTGAAGATGCTACTATTGTTTGGGGATGTTATTGTGTGATTGGAGTAGGTAGTTCTTTAGACACCTGAGTCCCAGGCTACTTAGGAATTTAAAGATAAACACCAGCACTTTGAATTTTGCCCAGAAATTGACCAACATCCAGTGCAGTTGGCTAAATTGATCTCATTATGCCTGATTATTTTATATTAAAGCAAATACAAAGAAAGAAGGGGTGCAAAACCATTTTCAATATTTTCCCTTCTGCATTTTTTCTACTCTCGTACATTGGTTCAAATTGTCAGGAAGCCTGATTTTAGTATTTTGGCAATTCTGAATACTGATAAGATAGAATCCAGACATTCTTTGCATGACAGTTTTGTAATAACACAGCATTTTTTGCCAGCAAAGGGATTGAAGATAACTCAATTCTTCCCCCCTTTTTTGTTTTGTTTTTGGGTTTTTTTATGAAGTTAAACAACTGGTGTTTTTGGTCTCATTCTAATAATTTTAGTCCAGTTCTTTAAAAAAACAGAGTCTTAGTAAGCTAAAATAATGTTAGCACTCACATTTTTGTAATGAATATATTTCATTAGAAGGGACGTGGGTGGCGCTGTGGGTTAAACCACAGAGCCTAGGACTTGCTGATTAGAAGGTTGGCAGTTCGAATCCCCGCGACGGGGTGAGCAACTGTTGTTCGGTCCCTGCTCCTGCCAACCTAGCACTTCAAAAGCATGTCAAAGTGCAAGTAAATAAATAGGTACCGCTCTGGCGGGAAGGTAAATGGCGTTTCTATGCGCTGCTCTGGTTCGCCAGAAGCGGCTTAGTCATTCTGGCCACATGACCCAGAAGCTGTACGCCAGCTCCCTTGGCCAATAAAGCGAAATGAGCGCCGCAACCCCAGAGTCGGTCACGACTGGATCTAATGGTCAGGGGTCCCTTTACCTTTTTATATTGCATTAGTAGCAATTTACAGTAGTTCCAAATTTAAAATGTTCCAGTTTACCTAAGAAATGCTGCAACATTCCCTGCTGAGGCTCATAACCCATGTACAAATAGTAGTGGTCAGGGTGCAATCATATATAGGACCTGGCTGCAAAGCATTTCCCATATTTTAATTCTCATGTTTACATTTTCTGTGTCTGATGTACAGTGATACCTCGGGTTACATATGCTTCAGGTTACATACGCTTCAGTTTACAGATGCTTCAGGTTACAGACTCTGCTAACCCAGAAATATTACCTCAGGTTAAGAACTTTGCTACAGGATGAGAACAGAAATCATGCAGCTGCGGTGCAGCAGCAGGAGGCCCCATTAGCTAAAGTGGTGCTTCAGGTTAAGAACAGTTTCAGGTTAATAACAGACCACCAGAATGAATTAAGTTCTTAACCCGAGGTACCACTGTACTTTGACAGATTTTAAGCTCAAAATAAATTATTCTACATTATTGTAGCACAATGGGGTCACCTTCTCTTCTTCTCTAGAGGGTTGGGGAAACTCCCAGAATAGATTTAGGGGTGCATGGAGGGAGGAGTGGGGTAAATGTTTCATTATGCAAGGAGAAATCATTGCACTGATGGAATGTTCACCTAAGCGCTATGTTGAATACAACCCAGCATGATTCTCAAAGTACCTTTGTATGGATCTTAAAGTTTTGAATAAGAAATTGAGGGGCGGAAAGGTGCCTAATATATGGCTTCATAATGTCTTGATTACTTTCATGGATCTGAGTATATCCATCCTGCAAACTTTAAATGTGTGGTTGACTAGATACATGTTTTAGAATGTGATAGTAGAAGTAAATCTATTATATTAACAGAATACATTTAGAATGATGAAATAATGAGATTTAAATTGTTTGTTAGGTCCCACAAAACATTCCAGAGGTGACTTACATATAGCAAATATGTATTTAACTGGTGTTTACCCCAAGAATCTCCTGATCAGACTGCCGCTGTGTGCTCTATCTGGGACTACTGTTGAAGATTGCTCAAAAGCTGCAGCTGATGCCAAACTCACCTGCTAGATTGATTTTGGGTGTTAGCCACAAGAAGCATATAACACTAATTGCCTGTGAGATCCATCATTTCACAGCTTGTTTCAAGGCTAAATTCAAAGTACTACAGCCCACCTTTAAAATCCTTTAGAGTTTGGGTCCAAGATGCTTAACATAGCATCCCCTCCCATATTTATTTGATTGTGATTAACAATCCAACACATTTAGGTTAGTGGAGAAAGCTTTTTTGGTAGTGGCCCTGCATTATACAACCAATTGCTTACTGAAATTTGTGAGATTCAGATCCTTGGCCTTTGTAAGTAGGCTTTAAAGACCTATTTAATCAGACGAACTTTTAGTAACATGCCTATTTTGCTTTAGTGGTTGCTGTTTTCTTCTTCTACTAATTGTTTCTTTAATTTTTTATTGTATCTTAGTTTCATTGTAAAGTTCTTGCTTTGTTATACTGTGTGTTGGAGTGGAAGGTGGACTATAAATTTTCTAAATAAATAAAGCTAAGTTGCGTTCACATCCTTTCTAGTTTCTTTAAATGATAACCAGAATGTCTTTTTATGTGGGTTTGTTTTCTGTAGGTTCTTGCCTCTGTGTTTACAATTTGAATGTTACCGGTTGTACATATAGTTTCAAAACTGCTGAGCTTTGTCCTGCCTTACCAGTTCCTCCAAGGTAAGGAATAACATGAATAATATTTTGCCTAAATGCTAGTTTTTCATTCAAAGCAATCAACTACTTGTTTATTAATTTTTGAGTTTCAAATCTTGAGGGGAAGATACTGCAATTTGAATATTGTTTCTAATTTCTGCCTGCTTCTTTACTCAGTAATTCACTCAAAGTAAAGAGGTGCACTCAGAGACAGCATAGGACTCTAGCCCCAGTCACCTTAGTCTTTTGTGGAGAAGGGTTTTTCCTATTCTCTCCCTATATAGATAATTATATCTCATTAATCAATTTAATAAAGAAATAAGAAATTTAGAAGATACTCCGGATCTAAATGTCCCCAAGTAGTCTAATCCACGCATGCAGAAACCTCTATAATGCCAGTTTTCTCTGGCAATGTATTGCTGTTTATATTGTAGGTTCAGTGAGAGCATGGTTCCCCTTCCTCCCTAAATTTAACAATGTCTTTGAAATGCTAAACCCAATGTCTTGTCTGTCTGTTTGTTTTAACCTTCTAGTGTGTCTTTCCCATTGTTTAATCGATGTGTTCCACGAAATGCTAAGTGCTATTCCCAGTTTGCTTCTGTACTGATAAATGTGGTTAATGAAGTGGATATTTTTCATCGGATTCTGGGTGGGATTATGGCAGGAAGAGATACAGTCATAGGATTGTGCTTCCTTGCACTAGGTAAGCGAATAGCTTTATTTTATATATATATAATATCATTGCCGCATTTCATTTAAGAAGTGAACTGCATTTATTATAATTGTAGTTGAAGTTGCGGAGTCTTATTTAGTATATTGCACTATATTGTATGTCATTGTTGGTCAGGTAAGAGTTAATTGCAATTTCCTGAAGACCTCTGAGGAAGAATATTCTCTAATATTGGGTTTAGTTATAGAATCCAATGATGTCTGCCTGATTAAGCAACAGATCTCCACTTGTGCACTAGGACTTCCCCTTCCTATCCTACACACTAGGCTTTTGCATGTCCATCAAATCTAATCTAGCTGTTCCCCAACCTTCTGGAGCAGATGTTGGGGAGGTAGAAAGGTTGCAAAGTAGAGGAGAGGAAGGAGTTGTGCCCTTGCACACCTAGAAATCTGCGTGAACAACATGGATGTAACCCTCTGTCTTGTGTGGAATTAATATGACTCAGTGGATTGCAGGAGGCATTTGAGTTTTTATTTTAAATGATTACAGTGGTACCTCGGGTTACATACGCTTCAGGTTACAGACTCTGCTAACCCAGAAATATTACCTCGGGTTAAGAACTTTGCTTCAGGATGAGAACAGAAATCGTGCAGTGGCTGATTAAGAACAGTTTCAGGTTAAGAACGGACCTCCAGAACGAATTAAGTACTCAGGACATAGAGTTGCTCTCCTAAAGCAGTCCTTTCAGAATTTACTCTTTATTGCTCTTTCAGAATTTGGCAGTTGCTATTTTGCTAATGTCAATAAATTCAATATACATTATTAATCCTTCATACTTACAACCCTCTGGTACTATTGAGAGCGATTAATAAAGAAGATGTGGGAATTATAGAGGACAGTATTTTGCTTAATATCGAAAAAGCATTAAGCAGACTGCCTCAATATGAATGAGCAGCTTGTGAAGAACAGAAGGTTGATTGTGGATTTCTAGTACGATCAACCAAGAATGAATGTTGCAAATAGTAATGTGACACTGATTTGGATAGGGCATTGAAGCAGCCAGAATGCCAATTGTGTATGGCATCAACAAACATAGAAAGCAGGGTTACAAGAGCTGTCAAAATTATTAAAATCAAAGGCTGCAATCATGCACACAGTAAGGCTGCTTAAATTCAGATGGGTTTATTGGTAGTTTGGCAGTGATATCGGCCGGAGCGCTGTGAAAATCTCTAGTCACATCTAAAATTCCCATGTAAACCATTTAGGCTGCAATCCTGTACAAACAACTCCCCGTTTGCACTTGGGTTGTGTTCTGTGTCATTCCGTGTGTAAGCCTGTTCCACTTCCCCTTCCTGCCCCATTCCAGGGCCCAAAACAGCATGTGTGCTGGTGGTCATGCGTCAGTTTGGACATGCGCAAAATGGTCACTGCCTGTACATACTTAACTGGTTTAAGGCTGGTTAAACCCAGTGAGGCTTACTTCTGAGTACAAATGCATAGGATTGTGTTAGTAGTCAGCTTGATTAACAAGTCAACTATAGTAACTTTTTTTTCTCCATTTGCAGCATTCTCTATAATAATCATGTTAGCCTTCAGATTCATCAGCGTGCTTGTGATCCATATTTTTCTTACACTACTTATATTTGGATTATTATGTGAGTATTGATCCTTTGAGTATATATTTTCATATTTTTGTGTGCATCTATATCTATCTGCTAGGATTCAAATTACCGCGTGCAGTTTCACATGTATGGGGAGGGCTCTTAATTTCCCTCCTTAAATGCCTCCTCTTCAAAAGTGCCCTCAAATTTCAGCGACCTTCGAGAACAGTGTTTCCCAATTGGTTGTCTGTGGTAAAGGTAAAGGACCCCTGACAGTTAAATCCAGTCACGGACAACTCTGGGGTTGCGGCGCTCATCTCGCTTTATTGGCCGAGGGAGCCATCGTACAGCTTCCGAGTCATGTGGCCAGCATGACTAAGCCGCTTCTGGCGAAACCAGAGCAGCACACGGAAATGCCGTTTACCTTCCCGCCAGAGCGGTATCTATTTATCTACTTGCACTTTGACGTGCTTCCATGGTACATACCCGTTAACCATCCAGGACATTCTGTTACATAACTTTGAATCAGCAAGAGTTTAAAATCAAAGGCCCATACATCAACACTACTTTATTTCAAGCTTGCGAGTATAATTATATATTTTTAAGCCCACCATTTGATGCTAGTCTGATTTTTCAGTTTCATGGGCGCTGCAGATAAGGCAAGTATACCTAGGTAGTTTGTGTCTTTCAGATGAAATAAATAATGCCTGTATTGCTGTATTTGTTCCAGTTGTTTCAGGAATCATGTGGTGGCTGTATTATAATTACACCAATGAGCCCAGCATAGAATTGGAAACAGAAAAGGAAAACATGAAATTATTGTTTGGATTTGCTATTTTATCTGCAATCATTACGGTAAGACACTTATCACATAGTCATTAGCATTTTGTGGGAAATTTGTTAGCATGGGGTAAGGTAGGGCTGCCTCAGATGTATATGATAAACTGGAACGCTACAGGTAATTTGACATTTTTGTTTGCAAAAAGCACCTCATGTCTCCATCTGCACTGCTGCAGGTCTCTGGTAGGGAGAAATCAACAACTTCATTGGCCTGCACAAATCACTAGAGCAGGCATAGGCAAACTCGGCCCTCCAGATGTTTTGGGACTACAACTCCCATCATCCCTGACCACTGGTCCTGTGGTCCTTAGCTAGGGATGATGGGAGCTGGAGGGCCAAGTTTGCCTATGCCTGCACTAGAGACCCCTGAAAAACTTTCTTCTCTAACCGCCACTCGAACAGTGAAGGCTGGGAGTAGTGGGCCGCACATGCTTATGTATGCATTCTTACATTTCACACCTGCAGACTTGTAGAGGCACACAGCCCCCTGCCCCAGCTGATCTATGCAGAACAGGCAAGGATGGTGGTTCTCATTCTCTCTCCACACACCAAATGATCCATCTGATGACTGGAGGTGTGATTTGCATCCCCATCAGTGTGCTTGGCTGCCTACCCCAGTGCTAGGACTACTTTATTTTTTTCCACTTTTTGCTGCTAGTCAGTCAATGGGGCCAGAAAAAAATGCTTGGCAGAAATAAGTAATTATTTCAATGAGACCTGCACGCAACTAGCTTGTTCTAGACTCAACTCAGCTATATTATATGGCTTAGTGTTGAATGTGAAATGACCCATGCCACAATTAATGGAGCCATTTGCAAATTCTAGTTTATGATTTTCAGAATTCAGTAGTTTGGTATGTTTATATATTGTTGATAGTGTTACAGTAGAATTAAAGATCACCATTTGCTATGCTTCTATACATGTTTTGTTGTAGTAGAGAGGAAAAAGTATAGAGCTGCTGCATAGATGGATTGTAGCACTGTGTATTAGGCATCTGTGAGACATCTTCAAATTAGATCATTGTGGATTTGGGGGTCTCAAGAGCCTGTAAAAACATGTGAGAATCTCACACGCTGGCATACCCTGTTGCTGGCACAAGGTGGCATGCTAGGAGAAGAAGCTTGTTCTGTTGTTTTGAGTGTACCTTTGCAAAACTTTTTTTTGCAGTACACTGTTAAAAGCTGAACCTTTAGCTGCACAAGAAACAGTTCTGCAACAAGGTGCAATTTTGTGTTCCAGTAGTAGTATTTTTTTACCCATAGACAGGACTCTTTTATTTTATATCTCTGCTTCTGCTAGGGTTGTTCTGTAGGAACTAGAAAAAAGTTCCTGAACCAAGATTGAATGACCTTAAAATCTTAATACTTCTCCATCCCAAATGTTGTTAATTTGTTAACTGAAACATTTTAATGTATTTTTTCCCCTTTTTTGTAGGTTATTCTCATTCTCCTGATACTGATATTAAGGAAGAGAATTCACCAAACTATACAGCTCTTTCATGTTGCCAATAAAATTATTGGCAACGTCCCTTCTTTGTTCTGCCAGCCTCTTTGGACTTTTACAATACTTCTTTTCTTCTGGGTGTACTGGGTGGCTGTGTTACTTAGCTTAGGCACTGCAGGTTAGTAGACTTTTTTCTGTGATACCAGACTATATTGATTATTTTCTGTTAAATATGCACTTTTGATGGTGAAATATACACACGAATGTAAATGTATACGTGTGTTTTTAATTTTTTTGTATTTCAACCATAGTTCCTGATAAGTGAAAGGTAAGTCGTCTGGCACATTACTGAGGATATAGAATCCAATCACGTTAGATCCTAAAAATAATATTTGGTTTGTGTTGACTTTGTAAAACAGCCTTGTTTTCTGCTACAAATGCTGTACCTGCTTGGCTCTGTTTTAAGAATGTATGTTGGATATAGTTGCCACAAAGGTGCTGATGTGTATCATACAACCATTTTAGGTGTCAACTAGAATTTATCCAACTCTTCTTAAAGCATGTTCTGGGCCATGTGGTTTTATTTCCTGTTTTGATTTGCTGCTCTTGGCACCATTATAAAGGTCAGCATTTCTTGGCAAAACTGTCTTTAGTTTCTCTTAGACACATTTTAAGGAGGCTTGGGTAGTTGTGACCTCAAGTTAGAAAGGCAAAGTTGATAAATCCATGTTGTAGCTTATTGTTGAAACAGCACAGTACAATAAATGTACAGTGGTTTGATTTAATGCACCACACCTGCTAAAGAAATATTTTGCTTCTGCTGTAGAAAAAATGTGGAGAGAATAAAATGTGTGCAGATGGCACGTAAAGTAACGAGGAAGATTACAGCACAATAGCCTGATTTGCATCTTGCAGCAAGTCAAGCTATGGCTTACTGGGACCACACAAACATGAAAGCTTCTAGAAGGGGAACTTGCAGCCACTTCATTCCTTCCATATATTTATTGTTCGCTGGCCATGCTGAGCTAAACTCAAGGTTTGGTTTAGCATGTCATCAGAACCTGGGCTTCTGTGTCAGTTCTTTCCTCACTTTCCCAGAGGTCTGCCCAAGGTTGTGAGAGTAAGGCTGACTTACTGGGACCTGCAGATGAGGCCAATATAAGTGTCAAATCGGATAGGCAAGATGCTAGAGGCATCATTTCCCTTTCTGTGGAGTGTCGAAAAGGGTGCCCGTTGTTCTAGCTGTCAGCTTGTATCTGTTAATATCTATACAATTTTAACACGCAAGCTACAATCTGCTTTGTAGAAGTAAAAACAAGAAAGAGTCCTGTGGCACCTTCAAAACTGACCAAATTATTATGCCACCTTATTGTGTCTGCTGCAAAAGACTAACATGGCTGCCACTCTGGAAAGTATGTACAAGTAGTTGCCAAAAGATAAACTTTTGTTTTCCTACACCTTTAAGTGACAAGCGAGCAGTTATCAGATTTAATCCAGCCCTGTTCAAGCTGTTGCAGTGCAAAACATTAGCTTGATGTAATTGTTGCAAAACTAATTCAGTTGACATCTATGTATTTTAAAAGTCTGCACATAGAACAGCATTCCTGGACAAGGTCACAGAGTCAAGTCTCAGAATTGCTCCTCACTCAGCAAATATTTCCATTAAGTACTCATTGTGCTGTATCAGGTGTCAATAAATTCCCCTACTCCATCTGCAAACATGCTTTGGCATGAGATAGTGTTAAATTGCTTGTATATCCCTGCCCATTAATGTTAATGTTAATGTTAATGTTCAGTGTATCTGAAGAAGTGTGCATGCACACGAAAGCTCATACCAAGAACTAACTTAGTTGGTCTTTAAGGTGCTACTGGAAGGAATTTTTTTATTTTCATTAATGTTAAGTGTTGCAATTGTGTCACATTCCAAAATGAGTCCACTTTCCTGCCTAGAACTGTCTGCCCTTTACCAGAAAATTTCTTCACCCTGCTTTTCTAGTCCAGATGACCACTTTCAGGCTTCCTTGAAGAGTGGAAGGCCTTAAATAAAATAAATGTTGGCACAACCTTCTACTTATAAAGAGTCCTGACAGGTTTGAACAGCATTGTAACGTTGAATTCCAGGCCTATCATTTCCATGCAATAAACTAAATCATTAGCAAATATTTACAGAAGGCTATCAAAAGTACAACATTCTAAGTGGAATGCAAGTCGTGCTGTGACAAACATTCCATCTGTGCAAGCATTTCACCTTGCCAGAAGGAATGATCCCACAGTTCTCTCCTGCATACTGTTCTGGGGATTCTCCTGACCACTCTCCCAAGCCAATTTCAGGGAACAAACGGGATGTGGGGAGGAAGAGGGGAGCCCTGTTGCACAAGCAAAAGTCTTTGTACAGGGTTTCTTCTGATGGGGGTTGCTGGGTGAATCCCACTCTCTGCACATTGTGGTTTGAAACTATTGTTTGCAAATATGTGCTAATAAGAAAACGTTCTGGAGAATAATGTATTACTGATTCATTAGCCCTCTTCAGGTGCTCCAATGTGGCAACAACAGCCTGAAGTCATCCATCTCCACTGCTCTCAGTTGGGCCAGTCCACCAGGGTTTATATATTTATAATTCTTAAAAACCCATTTAACAACAAATCAGCTGAATATTATATATATTAAAAAATCAATCATGGTTAGAATAGTTGAACTAAGGAAAAGTACATTAGATTAATGTCACCAT
Organism: Podarcis bocagei; assembly: GCF_964188305.1. Classification (NCBI taxonomy): domain Eukaryota; kingdom Metazoa; phylum Chordata; class Lepidosauria; order Squamata; family Lacertidae; genus Podarcis; species Podarcis bocagei. Next base: position 78,611,643 of record NC_138129.1, on the reverse strand, counting down.
TTCAAAAAAACAAATTTGTTTGTCGAGTCATTACATTTTTGTGTGTGTCTTGAATTTGCAGGCAATGCCCAGGTTGTTTCAAGAGGTCAAGTGGAATACAATATTCGGTTTGGCATTCGATACATGTGGTGGTACCACTTAGTTGGGCTTATCTGGACAAGTGAATTCATTCTAGCATGTCAGCAGATGACTGTGGCTGGGGCAGTGGTTTCTTACTTCTTCAACCGGTATGTGCGGCATTTATCTTCTTGCCAGGAGTTTTATTTCTTAGTCTTTATTTTCAATCTGTTGTGAAAGAAATTGTTTTCTTAAAAAGCCACGGATGGTTGGACTTTGAAAGCTAAGGCTACAGTCCTACACTCACTTATTTGCCTGGTAGTAAACTCAGAAATTACTTTGAGTAGATATGTATTGGAATGCAAAGTTGGTTATTCTGACATTGTTAGAGATGAACTGCAACAAGAGCCACTGTAGCTTAGTTAACAGACTGTAAACTACACACTTTTTATTTCAAATGTGAACTAGAAAGAACTGTGAACTAAGCAGTTCTTACTTCGAATGTCACTACGGTATGAACTTAGTGGCTGCATTTGAACATAATGCACAACAATAGCTTAGTCCTATGTGAGTGATATTTGGGCTCATGCACTCTCCACTCATCTTCTCCAGTGTGTCTGTGGAGGAAATCACAAGTATTTGTTTCAGTTTTCATTTAACTGTAATCTTTCACTGTATGGTTAGTTTTATCTGTTGTTTGTCTTAACAAACCAGCTTCAAGCTATTGTTCACGATCTTGAATTGATTAGGTAAAATCATAGTTCAAACTAACTTTAGCTCCTGATTTGGGTGGCTTGACAAACAACAGTTATTGGGAAACTGAAGCAGATTGTTTAAGCTACTGTTTAGTGTTCTGTCCAAACCAGCGTAGTATTTTATTTTAGACAGGCTACTATCTCTCAGCCTTGGTGTGGAATAATGAAACTGAACTACTTTGCTGGCTTGTTGTAATGATTACTGAGATAATGTGTGTGAAACATGTTGAACTCTCTAAAGTGATACATAAATGCTTTGTAAGCGAACTGTGCACCACAGGTCTCTTAATCGTGTATCTATGAGAGTAACTGTGAGGGATAGGGCCATTGCTGTATGTTCTAGAAGTACCTAGGCAGCTTTAGCTTTAGCCAGTGGATGAGATCTAACATAACATTCACACAAGGAGTCAGAAAGCTGATGTTGTGCAAGCAGAAGCTCACAAGCTTAACTGTCATGTTGCACAACCCTTATTATTATTATTATATATATTTCATAAGTGCAAGACACCTATTGGAATCAGCTGAACGAAGCTTCTACTAGCTGTTGTGTGAGCAGGCTGCCATAACTGGATACCCCATGCCTCCGGCAACAGTATTTGTTCTGTTTTATCTCAGAATGGACTGTCTAATAGCCGGAATTCAGTCATTCCAGAATTCATGTATTGGCAATCATTTGTAAGCTGATTTTCCACTTCTCTCCCCTTTTGTGAAGGTGTTAATCAACCTTCAAAACCTTCAAAATTTTTGCAATTTGTGTCATTCTATACAAATATTATCTTTAATGACCTCTTAACAAGAACTCTGTTACATTTTGACAAATAGTTTATTTAAACCCTTTTTTTATTTTCATGAAATTAGCAACTCATCCTCTATTACATTCATAAACTTTCATTTTCTACATGCCATACATAATACTGTTGTTCTTGCAAAGTGATATGTTCTCAGCTGTCTGAATTAATTTAGATCCCATATGAGGGTAGCTTGTGCAAGCAATTTTTCATACTTGAAAAACCTGTCTGGCTTGTGCAAGCTTGTCTCTATGTGTGAGGCTGATTTGTTGGGTTATGCCCATTGTCAGTTTCACTTTACATATGATTCATTCTTTAAATTTTGAATGTTCCCAAATGTTAGTGGTGTAATTGCTGCTTTTTTAAATACCCACTCATATAATGGAATGAGTGCTTATTTGAGGAATGTTGCCTTTGGGAAGAAAGAATGCTACTGGCATTGTCAGTTGTGAAGTAAGGTTGAGAATGGTAGGTGTTTTTAGAATGTTCATGGAGGTATTTGTATTCATAGTAGTTCTTCCAGCACGTTTTTCTCCTTAGGAAAATCACTGTGTGCTGATTTCAGTAAGAATTTGTTTCAAAATATTACATTTGTCTCTCTACAACATATGTACTGGTCTTACATCATGCTGCTGATGACATACTGGGCCACTAGGGGGCACAAGAGGCACATAGACTGAGCCAAGGCTCTGAATGCACCTCAGAGCCCATATGGGTCACCTCACAATATTTCTCAAACTTGGGTCTCTGGCTGTTGTTGGACTACAACTCCCATCATCCCTGACCACTGGTCCTCCTAGCTAGGGATGATAGGAGTTGTAGTCCAGCTGGGGATTCAAGTTTGAGAAACACTGCCTCAGGGGACATGCCAAGAGGACTCTCCCTCCCTCCCTAGCACCAAGGGAAGATTTTTATTGCAGATGAGACAGAGGAAGAGAGAGAAAATAAACAAATAAAATTCTCCTACCCATGGTTTTTCCAAAAGGACAGTGTGTGAATTATAATGACCCTTTTGAGGGTTTTAGAAGCTAAGGAAGAAAGAACACACTGGTATTTTGGGATAAAAACTGAGGCAGTGATAGGGAAGATTTTGTAGTCCATGTGCACCAGCGCACGGCACTGTCACTTGTAAACCATGATTTAGCAAACTAGGTCATATAGAAATGACTATAAAAAATAGTCATTTCTAACACTGTTGTTATATTATTCCATTCATCCATCCATCCATCCAATTTGACCCCAGTTAATAGTACAGGTCAGGGTTGACTTAATTCATGCAAGCTAGAGATATTGATCTCACCAGTCCTTTCCCAAGGGTAACAAGCATGCCTTTTCTCCTCGCACTCTCCCCTTCTGATAAAGTGCACCACTGTGACCTTCAGAATGGCTTTGTTCCTTTGGCACACCTCTCAAAGCAAGAGCCATCAGATGAGGGTGTTTGTCTGCTCTACACCGTTTTCTCTTTTATAATGCTAGATGATGTATGTTAGCATTGAAATGCATGTATTTGCCAAGGAGAATGAGCCACCCTACAGTGTCGGTCCCTCTTCCTATGATTTGCTTTGCCAGCACATAGAGGTATTTAAACCAATGCAGCGGACTAATGCGTGTAGAAAGATGAAGCAAGAATCCTATCACACGCTTTTGGGCAGTAGTACGGTATGTCACAAGAGCTTTGTTTATCACATTGCGTGCAGAGCCTTTCCCTTTAGCTAGTAAGCATTTACAGGAAATAGAGCAGCCTTTACCTCAGCAAACCTGCTTCCTCACTACACAAAGCAATCTATTAGGCACTTTGCAGTCTCTCCATAAGCGGAATTAAAAGTGGGGAGGGTGGAGAGTTGTTTCAGCTGGATTAGCTTTACAGGGGTCGTCCGTTTGACCTGAAACTGTACTTTGCTTTCTTTTATTTTAGATAGAAGATGCATTCTTTAGAGCTGTTCATAATTTAATAACAGAAATACAGCTTCCTCTACCACCTACTCTTTTATGATTTATGAAAGCAGAATTCAGTATTTTGAAATCTGCCTTTAAAAAGAACTTCATATTGAGAGGTTGCATTTTAAGCTTCAGTTTATGATGAGTAAGGATGCAAATTCGGTACCTTTAAATGAGTGGCAGCGCAGCTGAGTGGGTATGGGCTGAAATCCCAACTCAGGCCTAATTTCATTGGTTGACACTGGGGAAGTCTGTAAAAATGGTAATAATACTCTTGCTGTTATTTCACGTTTATTTCGAATCAGAAATATATAGAAGGCAGCAAAGGATTGTTGGAGTGATAGTAGTGGGGGAAAGATGCATTGCTAGCTTCGCTTTCCATTAAAAAAATACAGTGCCTGAAAAGTGCTGGACCATATCATAAGATTGTAAAGTTCTCTGGTGCTATGGAATAAGATACCTCATGCTTGTATTTCACAGAGGAAAGGGAGCTTCATTTCACAAATATTTAAATATATTTTTATTACGTAGACAAATCCACAGTCAATTTTGTGAGTGTAGATTATTTTATTTACTTTATAACAGCACAAGGAACACGGCACATGCCACCATGAAACTATCTCAGCAAGCAGGAATTCAGCTGAGAAAATTCATGTTGTAAAAGTGTCTGCAACAGCATCAGGGGTATCTTCTTCTCTTAAGAGTCCTCTTAACAGCCGTGTGGTACTGCCCAGTTGAACCTAGCCCAGTGCAGTAACCATGTATCTCCACTGCCCAGTACTAACTCAGCATTCTTATTAGATGACTTCGATTTTTTCTCTGCAGTTGAATGACGTTGTTTGGGTTGATATACCAGTTGATGACATTTCCTGAGCCATATTAGCTCTACCAGCTGTCTCTTATCTTGCATCTTTTGCATTTTTGGTTCGATCTTAGATAAAAGGAAAGTCTTTGTTCTGTTTCTTGACCTGCTTAGAGCCCATAAAGCCGCAAAACATTATCAGAGCCTGTTCTCTTCAGTTTTCCTTGGCTGGAACCAGGCAGTTGAAGAATTTGTTATAGACATCCAAACACACTTCAAAATTTACCATTTGACTACATTAATGAACACACTTTAGGTAATCTTACAAGTAAAAGGTAATCATACGAATACAATTCCTTCTTGTGCTTTCAGTAAGAAATTAATTATTAATAAATGCATAATCCTTGCCTTTTATGCATGTCATATGCTCAGTTAATATATTTTTTAATATATTCTGCAGTTATATTGTCTCTAGGTGTTTCACATGTAAGCATTTATGAAGAGACATTTGATTAAGCTAAATTCAAACCGAGATAAAGATCTATTTTAGAAACATAAGAATGATGACTTTTAGAAAGTATGTCAATGTAGTTATTTTACATAGAAATCCAGCACTTACCCCCAAACTGTTCCCCTGGCCTGAAGAACTGAAATGAATGCATACCATTTTCCTGGTATTTCCTATTGAAAATAATGTGGTGCATGCATATATAAATATAGCCTTATAGCTGTAGTGTAGCTATTACTGTGGAAAGGCTGTAGGGATTGTATTACTATGATACCTACCTAGGCTGATGTGGCTATGTCTATTTAAATTCCTGCTTAGGTGAAGATTTAATAAAAATATATTTACAGAACTTCAGTTTCATACTTCACCCATTGGCTCTTGTTCTTTTGCGAACACTGCTCCTATTTTGTAAAGGTCATGGCAGAAAACACTTGAAAAAGTGAACATTTTAAAGTGTGATTCTCATTTCATTCATTCTTGAGGCTTGTTTTGGATTCATATTAATGCAAGCTTGAACTCAAATAATACTTTAGAAGTTCTGTTACAATTGTGTCCTGCGATTCCCATTAACCTCACCTTCAAAAGCCAGCTCACAGAAATCTATGGTTTGATCTCTTCCCCCCTCCCCATCCATTATAATGCTACAGTCAATCCTAAGCAGTAAAGTCCTCATTTCACCATTAGCAGTACTGCATACCAGTTTTATAGTTTTTCAGAAAGGAGGCCTAATCTTATATTTAATAACTGAAGAGAAGAAGAATTAGAGTTTATAATGAAATGGCAAATAGGGACTAATCAGATTAGTGTGGAGGGAAAGAGATTAGCTAAAAACTGTATACTACAAATTTCATATCGGCTTTTCCCTGTTTAGAGCTCTATTAAAATCTTCTCCACTTTTTAATTATTTGTTTACTTACAATAATTAGGCTCCTAATAAAAAATGTTTCCAAGCGGGACACAGCATATTAAAAACAGGATAAAATTCACTAATCTTAAGGTCCTATAGAATAGAATCAAAAGCAGAAGCACTGTTTCCTGAATGTTTGCCTGAGTAAAACCGTTTTTAATATGCCATAGGCAGTTGTAGCATATCAGGAGATAGTGTGTGCCATAACACTGAATGCCCTCTTATGTGTCCTTATCTATACATATGTGTGTTTCTGGTCTCACTGGGGGCCACACCACTCTTTTTGCTGGAAGCAGCAGATCTGTTTACTCAAAAGATGGGTTCTCCTGTGACCATCAGATTAGGGAAAGTGGTGACCATGCAAATTTCCCCAGGGCTCTACTAAGCATGTGAAACTGCATTTTCATTCAGGGAATTTCCTAAATGCGTGTGAAGATTAATTTCCATAGAGTATTCCACAGTGTATTATTCAGAGAATAGGATTGGATAGCACAGTTGTTTTGAGTGGTTTGTAGCCCCCAGCACTGTCACATACATAGTGGAGCTTCTGGAATGGCAGGGTTGAGAACGTGTAAATTATAATGGCCTTAAATATATATGCATCCAGTTTGATGGCACGTGGGCTCAATTCAGTTTTTCAAAGGTCAGTAGATACAGGACTTCCATCATAATTGGTTAACAAACTATAAGATGCCGATCCTAATAGCTATATTGTGTTTCGTTTTATTATCTGTGTAGTTTTACATGTTGTTGTTTTTTCGTTCTAGAAATAAAAGTAAACCACCAAGTCATCCAGTCCTGTCTTCCATATCAATTCTTTTTTGTTATCATTTGGGAACAGTTGTGAAAGGGTCCTTTTTGATCACAATAGTGAGAGTCCCAAGGATTATTCTATTGTCAATTTATAGCATCCTGGAAAAAAAGGTAGGCTTGTACTTTAGTTTTGTAATGCCATCATATAGCAGTTAATGCATCAGGGAGCGGAAAGTAATGATATCTGAGCATCATTTCCCGCTCTTGTATTTATTTTTTACTTACTTATTTATTGAGCTTTATAGCACAATATCATCCCGATTCCAAATGTTCACAGCAGTTTACAAAGTTCAAGAAAGAACATTTCCATTGTGCAGTCTTAAAAGTCTCCACCCCTTAATGGCTTACCTATAACCTAGGGGTGAGGAACCTCTGGCTTGTGTGCCTAATTAGTTCCCCACCCCTGCCTTCACCTCTGGAAACCAACCTAAACAGACAGACAAAAGAAGTATTTGACAAAAGAAGTATTTAGGGTTTCATGGATTAAAACTGGAACTATGAATTATGACTGTGAAGATAGTATGGAGCTAGTGGAATTATAAACACTAAAGTAATTCATTTTCCTCACACACCATCCTTTGGCACTAAGCTGCCACATTCTGAAGAAGCTAAAGCTTCTGAATAGTTTACAAGCACAAGACCATTTTGAATGTTGGGGACTGTTCAGGAAAAGGCTGATGGCACAAATCAAGAAAATGCAATGCTTATTACAGGAATTAATTTTAGATTTAATTTCTAATCCCCAGCATTTTTATTTTTAAAATATCCTGAATCCTTTAAACATTTTATTTACATTAAAATGATAAAAAATATTTTGTGTTCTGCTCATCTCTGTCACATAATGTAGTTATTAAAAGAGCTTTTCTAGCTTTTATTTTCCTCTTCTAAAGGAGAATAAATAGTATTGAATGGCAGTGGCTTTTGTGATCTGTGCAGAATGTTGTAATAATGTATAGCAATACATTGGAGATCACTGCATAATTGTAAGACTAAGTTTCCCAGAAAGTCTGTGTTATGGGAATTTGACCTACAAATGAAGGAGACAAGATGCTGCTAAAACGTCTGGATCATACCAATGTTTCAGTAAAAGTTCTAGTGATCTTTCCTATACAGAATGTCCTACTTTGCACTGAGGCCCTGTTTTCGGGTATGAATCCCAAGAACATAACAGGCTATCTAATACGCTGCTGCTGCTGCTGTTGCTGCTGCTGCTAGTATAAACATTTATTTACTGCCTGTCTGAAGATCACATCCAAAATTATGTTTTTTATGGTCCACAGAGCTCCATGTACTGTACCACTGTCCTACAGGTTTTGCAGTTGCAACAGCTTTCTGTTGGAAGGAATTCCCCTTCTCCCCCTCCCCCTTAAGAAATAAGACAATATGCAGCTGTCTGGGTGTCAAGCTGCAAACTATATTTGCTAAACACACAGCATTAAGCCTTTCTGTTTCTCTATTTTCTAAGCAGATGGAAGCTTAACCAAAATTATCCACAGGCCTGATCTACATGTCTTGTTAAGGCACAGTTTGTCTTAAATCATAGTTTAATTGTGAATGTGCCTCCCCCTCATACATGGTGCCTGCAGTGTCTCGAGGAAGCCATAATATGACTTGTCATGTTGTCTGAACCCAAACCATGGTATGTCTGTTTCAGACAAAACACAAGAAATACGCCAGGACTAAACCAAGAACATAACACAACAGAGGTGGTAACTGCATAGCTGATGCAGAAGTACTTCACACTGCTTTCTGACAATGGGTGTCCTGGAAAAAGGAAAACTTAATTTGCAAATATGTTTCTGGCTTTGACAACTAATTAGTGCTGTTTCCCACTGCAGAAGAATACATGTGCAAGATGCATATTCAAATGCTGCTGCTGCTGTTTCTGGTGCCTAGAAAGAGGCCTAAGATGCTTAAACCAGGTATGTTATATCAGTTGAAGTTATGTATAGATACTTGATTTTTTTAGTGGAAAAAAATCAGAATGAAAATGGAGGTTCTTTATGAAAATACTTCAAAAGTTATTTAATTTTTACTTGCTCAGTTTAGCATTAGTTCAGAACTGCTAATTCTGTTGGTCACTATCACAGCTGTATACTGTGACTGGCATGTTTGTCACAAAAATAAGCATTATCTACTACTATCGTCTTTGAGGAGTAAACAATTGTGTGCTTGGTTGATGCTACCACATGATATTTTTGTGCATGCTTCGCTGTCCTTAGAGTCTGTTGGCTCTCAAAGCAGCTACAAGACAGATTAGTCCCAAGTTAGAGATATGACAATTAGTTTATACTTATCAGCAATCTCTATCTTCATATATCCTTCTTGTTTTTTATTATGTTAAATCTTTGAGGATATAAGTTATGAAAATGCATTTTTGAATGGCTGTTTATAGGATAACTGGGTGGTTTTGCTACTTAAAATTATGCTTGAAATTATTATATAGAATGTTTTCTTAATGTTTCCTTGACACAATTATTTTATGGAGTTACGTAACTTCTCTTATCTATTTTGGGCTTTTTTTTAAATAAAAGACATGTGAATAAATAATCTGTGTAAATGCAAAATTGTAATTTCATGAATTCAGTCTGCTAGTCATACTAAATATTTAGTATCATCCTATTTTTGTTTTGTTTGTTTTTTTAAAATAATATTTATTGAGTTTCCAAAAATTTAAATTTAAACACTACAAACAAAAAAGAAAAAAGAAAGAAAACAAATAAACAAAAAACAACACAATACAATACAAAAACACTACAAAACTAACACATAAGACAAATAAAACGAAACAAAGACCATTTAAAACATATTAAACAATTTCAATGTCATATCTTTCGTTCGCTTATTTCCACGACTTCCTCACACCTCCCTTTTTGTATTCCACATCAATTAATCATTTCAGCAATTCCTTTCCATCTTCCCCTGTTTTCTATCCTATAATTATCTTAACACATTCTAACCTTATTTTGTTCCCTTTAATACTCTATTGATCTATTTATACTTAATTCCTTATAACATTTCTGCTAAAGCCATATAACTTCATTCCAACTGTGTTCTAACATTCATTAATTTTGCAATATTTCTATAAGTAATCTTTAAACTTCCAGTCTTCTTCCACCAGCTCTTCTCCCTGGTCTCGGATTCTCTCAGCCAGCAAAAAGCAGATGATTCACAACAAAACTTATTATGTACCTGGGTTGGGACAATTCTGTATGTGGCATGGATTGAGACCAACCAGATTGTATGAGCAAACCAAAGAAGCTAAATACAATCACGTCTGACCAGCTTGTTTTTGGCTTCTTTTAAAAGAAGATTTTGTTGCTATGGCTCTCCTCTTTTCACTGAGCTCATTTTTAATAGAGTCCTAGAATGGAAGACTGAATTCAGCTGTTACACAAAGTTGCAATTATTCTTCAGAAGCAGGAAACTTTAGGGCTTGGACCTGTGCCACAGGGCTTTTCTCATGAAGCTAACAGGTCAGTTTTTCCAAGACCCTTGACATTCATTCTGTGTTGTGAAGTACAGAGGGATGTTTTTCCCCCCTAAGTACTTTTTTTTGTCTACTGTGCTATTTCAAAATATGTAAACAATCCCATTCCTTATTTATCTGTGAGAAATATAGTCTTTGGTTCCCAGGCACTGGAACATAGGGGCTGAATTTCTTCTAAAAGGGAGTTGTAGGATAGTAATTTATTTATTTATCACCTTCCAAGCAGACCTCAAGGCATTGTGCAAAATGCAATAAAAACAGCTGAATCACACACACACACACACACACACACACACACACACACACCAATAAAACCCCAACACAGGAAATAACAGCAGATATATCAGAGACCTATTCATCCAGCTAGGAAATCTTCTTAGAACAAAACTGTCTGTTTCCAGAAAGTTCAGATAGTGGGCGTCTGTTGTGTCCCGACAGGAGTGCTGCTCTGCAGAACAAGGCCCTGCTCTGAGTCTCGGTGAAGTGGGTTTCTGGTATCCTTAGAACTTGATGGAAAAGCTATATTGTAGACCACAGTGACTTACTGGGTATATAAAGGATTAAGTAGTCTCTCAAATGCTTTGGGTGTAAGTGTAACTGAATTGTCTGTGTTCCAGACTTTCTAGTTTGTACTGCCGTTGCAATTTTGGTTATCTTGGTCTATGGACTTGCGGTGAACATTATCTAGCAAAGGATTTAAGTCTTTAACAAAACATGTTAAAATTGTCAAAACGACAAAGAATCTTGTTAGTTTGTTTCGACTACGGCAGACCAACACGGCTACCTACCTGTAAAGAATCTTGTGTTATGTTAAGGACTAACAAATTGTTTTATTTGCTATGCTTGTTAGTTGCTTGTTACACAGAGGTGTCCAAGAGACTTGAAACATGTTTAAAAACATTATAATATTGACACATTCGTACTAAAATGCATGCAATTTATAGAAAACCTACAACAACATCCCTACTGGCAGCACAGTAAAAGCAAATACATCATCATAATAGTCCATCAACAGCCTGGTGGGGGAGGAGTGAGTTATGTTTTTACCAGGCACCGTAAAGATGTCAGTGAAGGTACCAGGCAGATCTCAATAGGGAGAATGTTCCGCAGATGGGGGCTGCAACTGTAAACATGGATTTCATTTCATCGGATATAAGTCCATGGCAACATATTTCAAAATAAATGGTCGATCTTTAAAGTGCCACAAGGATATTAGGGGTTTTTTTTGCTGCAACCAATGAACTCTGTCACCCCTTTAGAAATTGCTAAAGTAGTCAGCTACCAATAGAATTCATGTTTGCAAGTTACGTTTCGTTTGATTTTTCTTCCACCTCCACTGCTATATTAAGTGCAATGATGTACATTCATTAAATCAAAGCCCAAAACTTTCCTAATTATGAAAAGAAAATTCAAATTTGGGGCATAAATCTTAGTCTGAGCGACACTTTTCAGCAGATGCTGAGGAATTTTTCAGTTTCAAAAAAGCAAACTAACTAATGTATTCAAATCCCAAATAAATATGGAAAACTATAAATTCTTTTGGCAGAATCACTTTGCTCTCTGCTAATCTCTGTTAAGAATGCCAATATGAGATGGCTTTTTAAAAAATAGTTCAAGAATGATGTAATTCTTTTTCTTTTTCTCTAAACAAAATACGACTGCTTTCAGATGGCTGAAAAGAATAATTGTACACAGTTTCACACATTCCTCTTTCATTTATATACCCACTTTGTACTTCAGTAACTAAATCCTTGAGGAATGCTGGGCATTGATCTTTAGAGGTTTAAAGAAAACTGTTTAATTTGTGGTAAGAGGTTTAGCTTTTTTTTTTTAACTTTGTTAACCATTTCAGTTAAGAAGAAGTTCTATGGTTTTTGAAAATTAGGTTCAAAGGTTATGCAAGATATTTTTCATAGAATTATGGAATACTTTTGTCAAATCTGATTTTGAATTAACTTTGGCTGGGTTAAGATTTCTACCTTCTACTGTACTTTTCATTCTCCTTCCTTCCTTTTTTAAAAAAACTAAACCAATTTACATTCTAATTACAGAATGCATACACAGCAACAGCCATAAATGGGACATACTTTTGGACCTCAGCAGAAGATGCTGCTGTTATTTTATCAAAAAGTTCAGCTAATGCCACAGCAATCAGCTGCTTCAGTGACTTTGTTATATTTCTAGGAAAGGTAAAACCTTATTATCACTGTGCCATTGATTATTAACTGAAAATACTGTCTTGTCAATATTTTGTGTAACAATGGAATTCAAAAATCTCAAAGCTCAGTTCTCCTCTCATGGCAATTAATATTGCTCCTTGCTTGAAATCTCCCCTAATCAGTACAGTATAATATATAGAAATAAATAAGGATTCATGAGTGATGTTTATAGAGAAATAACAAAGTTTGAAATTTTTAAGTAAACAGGGAAGTCCTGTTTGAGTTGGGTTGGGCATTCTGCAATATTGTGACTTGGCATTATATGAGTTTGAGTTGCAGTGCCTTTCCTTTGCGCCCTCCCTGACTTCCTATTTTGTGTGAGTCAGACGGACAAGCACTAGGAGAAAACTAATACCCCACCTGAAGACATCTTAAGAATACCTTACAGATAAGGTCCTTTTGTGCACACTGTAGTTTCTCCAGTCCTGTTGTAGTAGCAAGCTGGCGAATTGTTGTGATGTTATAACTCAGAGGGAATCAGGCTGCACAAGGAGAGGAAGGAGATAATCGCACAAGCATAAGGCTTGTTCATGTAATGCCAAACCATAATTTGCCATTACATCTGAAGCAAGCATTGGAAAATGGTGCTGCTTTCCTCAAGCAGTTAATAGTTTTAATTTAAGATAATATACAGATAAGAATTAAAAAGAACAAAGCAAACAATTTTGCAAGCAGAGGGAAGGTTTGAAATAAGACATTCCCTGTAATCTTTCGAATGCAATAATCTCTAAATGCCAAATACACTTAAATGTTTTGGTCATCTTTGGTGAGTGAAGTCTGCAATAGCTTCTTCTGAAATATGGTCTCTACATTTATTTTCATACAGGTGTTTGTGATATGTTTCACAGTTTTTGGAGGTTTGATGGCATTTAACTACAACCGTGAATTACACGTTTGGGTAGTTCCACTGCTGCTGGTTGCTTTTTTGGCTTATCTCATCGCCCACAACTTCTTATCAGTATTTCAGACAATAGTGGATGCCCTATTGCTTTGCTTTGCTGTTGACAGAGAAACAAATGATGGATCTGCAGAGAAGCCTTACTTCATGGACCAAGAATTAATAGTAAGCAGTTAGACAAAACTTTAGCTTGGGCAGGCACTTCTGTAGGTCTGTTCACACCGCGATAATCTTTGCCATGTCTTTGGCCACAGAGGTGGAGATGAGCCTGGTCTCAGTCACCTTCCTGGGGTTGGGGAGAACTTCACTTAGAGGAGATGGAATTGAAGTTGCATCAGTGGTTCTGCCTCTGCCTTAAGGCTATGCAATAACAGTGAGGTGGGACTCTCTTCAGGCAACCCATTAGGTCCCTCCCCAGCATCCAGATCAGCTCCTTCTAGACAGGGTTCAACCCCACATTCTCACTCCAGTCCTTTGGAGTGAGAGCAGCCCTGCCAAGAAGTCTCTACAGGGCTTATGACAGAATCAGATTGGGTTTACATCCAGATAAGTGTGTGTAGGATTACTGTCTTAATATGATGTGCAGTACAATCTGGTGCACGTTTACTCAGATAATCCCTATTATGCTCAGTGGGTTTTACTCCCAGGTGTTTGCAGGATTAAAGCCTTAAACAATTCCTTCTATTGTTGACATCCTGTGATGTATGTATGATTCTTTTAGGGTGGTCTTTGGCTAAGGGGTTGGGCAGTTTCAAAAGTCTTTAAAGGTTCCTGCATACTTGGTTCTTGGTCTCTCTTACCTCCGTGCAAGGGGAGGAGAGAACTCTGTTGCAACAGAAAAATAAAGATCTGCCTTGCTTTCACTTCATCCTGCCTCCGCCCATTCATCTATGACCGATCATGGACCTGGGGGACTCAGTCCCTTGGGGAGTTGGGCAGCAACAAGTGACACCCCCCCCCCCGTTTTTCTACAGCACATCTTAAGGTATAAAAGCTAACAACATAATCCTAAACAGATTTACAGATTTAACAGGAAACCATTCCCACTTATTTTCAGTGGGTCCTCCTGCTAATATCTTTAGCATTTCAGCCTTAAGTACCAATTCTATATGTTTATACAGATAAAATCACATTCATTTTAATAGGAGTTCCAGATAATTGTGCTTAGGAGTATAGTTTTAATTATATATTTTAAATATATACCAACATTTCTTGGTGTGAGAGTATTCAAGTGTTTGAGTAAAAAGTTGGTCCAGTAGAACATGAAATGCAAGGCCAACAGAACAGCACTGATATTTTCCTCAACTGTTCTTCTATCAAGAGATCTAGAATAGGACAACCAAATTGATCAAGGAGGTGGAGAAACTCCATGATCGTAACATTTGGGGCTTTCTAGTGTAGAAAAAAGGTGAGTTAAGAGGAGAAGCAATCGAGGTGTATAAATTTATGAAGAAAGTGAATGAAAAAACATCTTTCCTCCCTCATAACATTAAAACTCAGAGATATCCAATGAAGTTGAATATTGGAAAATTTAGGATGGGGAAAAAAGTACTACTACACACACTGCATATTTAAACCATGGAATTCACTTTGAGAATGTGAAAGGCCACCTGGGTGGCTTTAAAAGATTAGACAAATGCATGGACAGTAAAGCTATATTCTGCCTCCACTGTTGGAGATAGCATGCCTCTGAATGCCAGCTGCTGGGAATCACTAGTGGGGAAAGTGCTATTGTGCTGAAGTCCTACTTTCAGACTTCCCATAGGCATCTGGTTGGCTACTGTGACAACAGGATGCTAAAATAGTTGGGCCGTTAGCCTCATCCAGCAGGCGATTCTTATGTTCTTAAGGGCAGATATTTTCCTTTTGCAAATATCTGTATTACCGCAGAAAACATCAGCTTTGGCTAAAAAGAATCAGAAGTAGGTTGTCAGTCAACTGGTTGTTTTGTTCTTTGTAGAACATTTTGGATCAGAGCAGCAAGTTTGCAGAGAACACACACGGAAATAAAAATATCCTTCATAACAAGGAATATGGCACAGAACTTCAGCCTATGGTAAGAAACAAGTAAATGCCATAATATATAGACATCAAATAACAAGGTTATTTTCTTTGCAGTACAAATGTATTTTATACTTTGTGTTTCCAGTACAGTACTTCTAGAGGGGGGAGGAGGATACTTTTGGAAGAATTATTCCTAATTTCAGAGTGGGATATTTTGCTCGTGTAAGCAGAACACGCTTTAGCATCTTTCTGTTTGAAAGCCAAGCATAGTGGGTACATGAGCATAGCGCTACGTTCTGATATGTAATCTTCCCAGACCATATTAGGTATATACCAGAGGATTAGGCTGCCATGACCTGTTTCTTCAATGTCGCTACATTCTTCCTTTGAATAATGTAATTTTCCTTAAGCTGTATTCTACATATTTACCATAAAAAAGGAGGGGTACTGTCTGCTTGTGTGTTAATGAGATCAAGTTTTAAAATCAGCAACAAAAACAGCACTAACCAATTGCTGTTTTCCCTGTGCCCCCTCTTTTACATGGGCATCTTTAAGGTAGAGCATAGATAAAGTATATAATATGTAGTTTCTCCTAAAAATAGTAGCAGCATCTTTAAAATGTTTCTGACATAATTTCACTCTAGTGTCCACTTAAAAAAATAGAATTTTTGAAACAAACTAGTGTATCTGTAGCATAATTGACTTGAGTTTTTTAAAAATTGGGGTTTTTTTCTGAGCATGGTTTTTACAGTAGCAGCCATCTTTTTTCTGCCAAAATAGTTTTTGCCAGGAAAGAAAAACTGCACGTAGTGCTCATGTTGTAAGCCCCGACAGAGCTTAGGCTCTTGCATATTTTTTCTTTTCAGAACTTTCTGGTGCATGGAAATAAGCCAGTCAGGCAGTCTGGAAGTGTGGTTTTAAGTTTACTGTGTTTATGACTGGCTGTACTTGGCTTTCTCATTGTATGTGGGTCTTTGAGTATTTTTGCCAAAACAAAAGACAAACGTACGCCAGCAGAATAATCTGAAGTATTATTTCTACGCCAATCTTTCTCTTTTTATCTCTTCATATGCTTTGTGTTGCTTTACAGACTTTGTCTTACCATTATGACTAATCTGATGCATTTTTCATTTTTCCTAACTATAGGCCAGAACTTGAGATGGTTCTAAAAGTACACAGCAAAATTCAGATAAAAGTGAAGGTTACGAATATTTTGAGATAAATTATCTCCTAAATCAGCTTGTACCTCTTGCACTGGAAGAGATGATCAACTCACTCTAACTCTGTGAAAAACTAAAAAAAGCATTATGTATGGTTTTATTGAAATAGTATTTAAAGATGTTTTATACTAATTATCAAATCTGCTGTAAGTTTTTTGCACTTCGACATGATAAAACTGTCTTTTTGGTATAAAGCCCCTTAAGAAAGCACAATGAAATTGATTCAGCAACTTTTATATAAAAGTAACTCACAATTTACGTGCATTTAATTTGTGTGCATTCAGTTTTATGCACTTGGCAAAAAAACTGTAGAAAAAAATTAAATGGGGTTGGTGTCTGAGGAAAAGACTTTGGCAATCCCACCTGCCATTGAACCAATGTGTTTTTATTACACTTGATTTTGGCTTTGCATCCTATCCCTGGAATGTAGGCACAGCGTAAGTTGGGAGTCACCTGTATACCATGCAGCCTGGATAACATCTAAACTGTGAATAATCATGTCATAGATTAAGAAGCAGTGCTAGTTAGAGGGTCCCCTATGGTAAGGAGTACATTGTGGAATCATGTTATCTAGGAATTTTTGGTAATGTTCATATGATTAGGTTCCTTCCATTGCAGTCCTTTATGGAGAACATTGTGCATGTCCTAAATTAACAGAACCATTGATGTCCTGAAGAACAATTGTATCCTGCAAAGGAGAATCAGTGATCAGTCAAGAAGGCAAGTCTTTAACAACAAAGACCAAGAGGTTGGGAATATGTGCTGTATGCATTCCTTTTATTTTGGCATCCTTCAAGGGACAAAGCCTCATTAAATTAGACATATCTATAGGCACTATCTGGGTAAGTAATTGTACTATTTCTATACAAGAGTATTTTATGATAAACTTATGTTCCATTACATCAAATGATGATCCCCAACTACTAGTAGTCTGTTTGCTAAAAGAGTAGTCATTTTCTTTGTGTGCAGAGGGCAAGATGCAGCCTGACCCTCTACTGGTTTGCATATTAAGTTATGTGGCACACAGCTCAGACAAGCCCTTATTTCCCAAAGAACATCTGCATAACAGGCCTTTTCCCCCCTTTCTGAGCAAAACCACCTCTTTAAAGTCTCAAAAGCATACTGCTGGCTGCAAGTAAATTTTGCCTTGAATGTCTCTGAATTCTAAACTTTTGGCAATGAACTCTCTTTTACAAGTAAAAGTTATAAGCAGCAAGGTAGAATCAACATGAGTGCATTATTTCCAATCTCCAATGAATTGTTTTGTTGAAAAGGAAAGAATACGTTTTGGATAAGTTATAAACAAAGGGACAGTTGTAAATGTTTTCTGTAATTTGAATTTTGTATTTAATAACACAAGTTATCACATGCCTCCAAGAAAACAACATTTATTTATAAAAAATACAACAAGATCGGTTTATGATGAGAAATGTGGCAATAAATACAATTCAAAGAAAAGGCAATTCTACATGGATACATTATGGCACAGAAATAAAAGTCAACGCACCATCAAAACATGGAGACTTCTGTGGGCTCAGAATTTATACAAGCTCCCTTTTTAAGCAAGACAGCTCTTTTTCTATAAGCTTGGTCAATTTAGATATTGGAATGGAACACACACAATCACAAATGCACATTTATTATGTCTACTGTGAGTTTAGAGGTTAGCAAGCAAGTACTTATGAACAGACAGAAATCTTGCAGGTAATAAGCCACAACCTCAGTTTTTGTGGCATGGTCCACAATTAAGTCTTACAGTTTTCCACATAATGGAACTGTAAATAAAAACATTTTTAAAAAAGGAAAGGGCTGATATAGTATGTAAAATGCTCATTTCAGAACAAGGTTGTAAAAAAATGCATAGTTTTTATTATTAAAAGACTTGGCTGTATAAGAGAACTCCCCCTTTCACAGTATTCCTTTTTACTTCATATGCAGTTATTGTTATGCTGTAGACTGCAACTGTTACAGCACTAAAGGCAACTAGAGAAGGAAAGGGCAGAGAAAGGAAAAAGGAATGTTATGTAAGGCAATTATTTCCTTAGGTACATGAAGCATAATGTGTAAAGAAGACGGGTAACAATTCCACAAGGCTAGTTTCGTTCTTTACTGAATAAAATAATAAACTAATACTGAGCTTTTGAGGCAAATCTAATAATCAATGCCCTGGTCACTGTACTGACCGTGATAATCTCTCTGATATTCATCTTGGTATTCGCCGTGATAGTCATCTGGATATTCTGCCTGATAATCGCTATCGCTGATTTCTGACCCATTAGTTCCTGTTCCTTGACTTCCATTATGAATGACAGGTTCTGTTGGTGCAGCACAATACTTTGGATCATATACTTGCCGTCCAAGCCCATAAACGCTCATCCCTTTCTGGGAAGCCACTTTGTTGGTGCCCATTTGTAGTGAAATAGTGGTGTTGTCCATGGGTTGTAATGTGAGCTTCTGGTCATAAATGTCTCGTCTTGTGCCTGGTGCAAGCATCCCTGCCTAAAAACAAAGGGTTTAAAGCAGTTTGAACAGCATTGGGACTTTTAAAATAATAATGAGTGATGGCAGGAATGCATGTGTGCATAACATTTTCCAGATACTAAGCTACTCAGCATGGAAGTCTCCTAAGTGAGATTCAGCAAGCAATAGACTCCTCATCCCATCACAGAAATCAGAATAAAGCACATTAGGAAGAAGCTATGGGTGCATGCTGAGGATCTTCACAAATTTGTATGTGTATTGCAAGGATGAAGAGCATCCTAAGTGATTATAAACTGGGTAAGGAATTTCACAGCCTCTTTGATTATTCTGAGCTGCAGGCTACATCTTACCCCCAAGCTATTTAACTTCTATATGAAGCTGTTAGGAGCAGTCATTAGGAATTTGCAACACAATGTCACCAGTACATGTTGATATCTATTGTGGGTTAGCAGGTCTCAAGTTCAGGAACTGGGTCATATTGCCTTTTCTGAATAGGGTTGCACTCCCCTTGAAGGAGCAAGTTTGTAGTTAGGAAGTACTCATTGAATTGTGTTTGTCAGCAACTGCAAAGCCCCCTTGCACAGCTTCTGTCCTATGTGTAAAGCAGACTGTGCTCCCACACATTAGCTGATGCACATCTTGACCAACCAGGATTTACCTCTGTGTGAGAGAGCTGGTTTCAGGAAACTCATGCACTGGAACCCAGTGCTAAACAGGGCTGACCTTGTACATCAGCTGATATGTGGGGTCCATCCAGTTTGATCTAGGTGTGAGAGAGCTCACTAGAAGAAACTCATGTACCTGAACCTGCCAAGCTTCAAAGAGGATTACATTGGACCAGCTGCCACAATGAAGAAAAGCTTCCTTTTAGCAGCACCTTGCTGCCATAGATGCTCTGAAGTCTCAACTTTCAAAGTTATACCCACCAATCATAATTGGCCCTTTAGGAAGATCCTGGTAAGAATCTGGCCCACGGATCAAAAAAGGTTATTCCCCCCCCCCCAATGCTACAGATTACATTATTCTAATGCACACAGAAATGGTGTGGATGCTGCAGCTAGTGCAAAATGCTGGTCTAGAAATATTTTAAAATAAATAAAATACCAAACAATGAAAGATAAAGTTTAGGACTGCAGAAACAAATATCTTAAATATGAAAGTAACTTTTGCTTACCTGACTAGCCCCTTTGTTAGTACCCATCTGCAGGCTTATTGTTGTCTGGTCAAATGGTTTATCAGTTTGCATCTTTGGATCATAGAGATGTCTCCTAGTCCCATAGGCAGTCATGCCTGCCTGGCTGGCACATTTATTGGTTCCCATCTATAAAGAGAATGAGGATCACTTGAATCACTTGAAGAAAGTACTAAGTCCTAAGATGATGTGTGACTGCAGAGAGGGTTATTCAAAGATTAATTACAGAGAGCCAACCTGAAATCTTCACGGCTGTCTTCTACTCTACAAATTACATTGAGTGGTGTGGTAGAAATTGCCACCATGTCCATGCCTACACCATACCAGTAACATGTGTAACTTCAGCTGTGTAATTACAGTGCCAATCCACCTGATTACATGAACAGAAGATTCACATGTTACTGAGTAGCACAGGAATAACAGAGGCAGTGTTAATCACGCTTTTCATGTTAACAGGTAAACCAGATCTATGATGGACCAGAATAGAGCAATTCTACTGTGACCTACCTTATTCTTCCTCAAGTATGCTTCCTCATGTTGTTGCTGCTTACCTGGAGGGACAAAGTGATGGCGAGGTTGGAGCTATGCAGATGCACCAGAGGAAATGCCAGATTGGCTCTGCCAGGGCTTTGCCCCTCCAAGTAAGCAGCAGCAAGTGCCTCTTCCAGCAGGCTATTGCTGTGGCTCAAAGCCACTCCTGCTGTTTACTAAGCATAAATAATTGTCCATTACACCTTAAAAGGTTTTCCTGTGTATACTGATATACAGCACAATCCCATGGAGTTCAGTGGGGCTTGCTCCCAGGTATGTGTGTACAGGATTGCAGCCTTAGTGAACTTTCAACTTTTCTGCTTACCTGCAAACCAATCACACTTTGTCCAGCCTTCAGTTTTCCTGCATCAAAACTTCTTGCTTGCTTTTCTGCATATTTGACACCAATATCGATTGTAGTATGAAAGCCTTTGGTTTTTGCCTAGGAGGAGAATAAAATAACAGCATTTCTAATACACATTTTATACAGGAATACCATTCATATCACTTGCTTTTGGTTGTCCTTGATTTAACAATTCTGTGTTCAATTTTAATCCAATTAATGCAGGGGTCAGTAAACTTTTTCAGCAGGGGGCCAGTTCACTGTCCCTCAACCCTTGTGGTGGGCTGGACTATATTTGGGGGATGGGAATGAACAAATTCCTATGCCCCACAATTAACCCAGAGATGCATTTTAAATAAAAGGACACATTCTACTCATGTAAAAACACGCTGATTCCCAGACCGTCCGTGGGCTGGATTTAGAAGGCGATTGGGCCAGATCTGGCCCCCGGGCCTTAGTTTGCCTACCCATGAATTAATGGATCATTGATTGTATAGTTTCAAGAGCTACTTGGCAACAGAGGTGAAGGCATGAATAACATCCCACAACTTCTGCAGGCCAAGCTTCATATTTGGTTTTACCAAGAGTAATAGAATATAGCTGCTAGACAAGTAGATCAGTGTAATGCACTGGACTGCATATGTCATTATGTACATACCAGACCTGCTAGTGCCACCAGTGATGTCTGAACCTGGGTCATATTTCCGTTTTCAAAGAGATCATTTGCTTCAAATATATCATGTGGTTTCATGCCATATTGTTGTATGGCCTTTATAAAATTCCCAATGTTCTCCAGCTGAAATTAAATAAATGCATGATGGTCTTAGTGCTTGATGATATTGTTACATAAGGCAGAACTAAATACTGTATGGGAAAGTATGTAATAAACTTGGAAGTTTTTTAAAAATAAAGAAAGCCACTTTGTAATTGGTTTCAAGCAATTTGGAGTGGGGGCGCGTACTGGGGTTGCTTAAACCTTTACCTGACCTGTTCTCCACTCTAAAATTCCCCCTTTCATTCCTACTTCTCTTTTTAAAGTGGCTGTCAGGATTTTCTTACACATGCTTGCATGTTTTTGGTTTTTGTTTTAATTCTATTCCCCCT
This sequence comes from Podarcis bocagei, assembly GCF_964188305.1. Classification (NCBI taxonomy): domain Eukaryota; kingdom Metazoa; phylum Chordata; class Lepidosauria; order Squamata; family Lacertidae; genus Podarcis; species Podarcis bocagei. The sequence goes on along the minus strand of NC_138129.1, from coordinate 78,589,593 downwards.
GTTTCTCAAAGGAGACTCAAGATGGTTTAAACAATAATAACAACTGAATAAAACAATCTCTTTAAAAAATGCCAATACAGTGGTGCCTCGCAAGACGAAATTAATTCGTTCCGCGAGTTTTTTCGTCTTGCGAAGCACGGTGTAGGGATAGTTTTCGAAAAGCTTCAAAAATTACCAAAGTCTTTAAAAACCTCAAAAAAGGCTACCACACCGCGTTCTATGAGTTGCTCCTCGAAGTCAAGTCGCAACTGTATTAACGGTTTTAAGAAAAAGGAAACAAACTTGCAAGACGTTTTCGTCTTGCGAAGCAAGCCCATAGGGAAATTCGTCTTGCGAAGCGGCTCAAAAATTGGAAAACTTTTCCAAAACCTATTTTGCAGCCATTTGGTAAGTTAAACTTTTAAAACTTTTTTGGGGGGTTTTGGATTTTGGGTTGGGGTGTTTGGAATTCAAGGACTTGGTGTTGGGTAGGGGTTTGCAAGAATCTGGAAGTTTTCAGTGAGAGACAAAGTTTCTCAAGAAGGCAAGTGTTCTACTATGACCTTTCCTGTCTCAGTATCTATTTTCAATTTCATTTTGTATTGCCCATTTATTCTTTCCTGATTTGTGCAATATGGGTAATTACATTTGTTCCTGTAGTTCTATGGGTCATTTATTTGGAAAGCAAATACAATGGACCAGATTCCTTGGACAATTAATAATTTAAAAGTGTATATAGCTGTAACGGTGGGGGGGGGGGCAGAATAGAAGGGCATTTGTGAAGAGAAAAAGATTTCACCAAGCCTAACGAAGTTGTAATCAAACCCACCACTTCTCTAGTTTCTACAATAATTGTCTAGTTTTTTCATATTCTACTCCCATAATATTAAATTACCAGGTTTGGTACTTTCAATGGTATTCTAATAGTAAAAAGAGAAGCTTTATACTGTTTAATCATTAATGCTTGCAAGGTGAACAATTGCTGTTTCCTCAAAAATAAATCAGTAAAGGCGAAGGTGTTGAAGGCCTCACTGTGACAATAACTGTCATTAAGCTTTCATTCATGCATTTTCTCTCTCCTTCAGAGAGAGACACTATATTATTTGAATACAGTATTTAAATTAGTTTGTTTACCTGATGCCAGTTTAGTTTGGATTGATTGATTTTCTTTACTGATCCCGGGTGAAGTTTGTTGATAAGCCTGTAAAAAACAATCAAGTAAATAAACTGCCTTTCTTTTCGCATAGCCACCACCAATTTTAATCTCCATATTACAGCACTACTAATGCACAGATAAAAACCAATATATAGTTGTACCTTGAAAGTTGAACGGAATCCATTCCGGAAGTCTGTTCAACTTCCAAAACGTTCGAAAACCAAATTGCGACTTCTGATTGGCTGCAGGAGCTTCCTGCAGCCAATCAGAAGCCGCAGAAGCCCCGTCAGACATTGGGCTTCCAAAAGAGCATTCATATACAGGAACATTCACTTCTGGGTTTGGGAGCCAAAACGTCCGAATTCCAGGGCATTTGGGATCCAAGGTATGACTGCATATTTTATTTGTACGTACAGCTTATTGGAAGGCAGTTTGCATGCTGGTATAGCCACTTTAGAAGGGACTAGAGCCACATATCTGAATGTCCTCCTTGGGGGGCAAGGAGGAAGAAAATGAGAATGTCAGGAAAAACATGCCATCCTGTGTGATGAATTTGTTACATTTTAAATTCCTATAAATTTTAAATACACTCATAAATGGAAATGAGTGATTCATGGGGGAACAGTGTGAGTGAGCAAACCCATTCACCCTTTCTGCCCTATCTCATTGCAATCTGTTGCTTTAAGCAGCTTTCCCCTTGGCTCACTTCTGGAGTTTGAGCTAGGCTGGTGGAAAATTGCTTGAAGCAGCTGAGCACAATGAAGTAAGGGAAGAAGACAAAGAATGTTGTTTCTCGCTTCATGTGCTGCTTTTTGTATCAAGGGCAGATCTCTTTCTTAACATGTGAACAGGCCCTTAGAAACACGATTAGATAGGCTCAACAACTTTGGTTTCCATAAAAAGATCCAACAAGTTTGTGGGTGTCAAGAATTTTACTTTTTGAAATATGGCAACCCTAGCAGCACTTAGTAATTTTACTGGAAACCACAGGATGGGAGTGTTATTCTGCTTGGATCCTACTTGCAGGTTTCCACAGACATCTGGTTGGCCACCATAAGAACAGAATGCTCCACTAAATGGACAACTGGCCTGATCTAGCTGGCTCTTATGCTGATTTTAATTGCTCTTTGGCAGGGAAGGTTCTGGTATATTATCCTATTCCCTTTTCAGTGTTGCTTAGAAGACACACTAGTGATACCAGTGCTATTTATTGTTTGTGTTTTGTTTTTTAAGAGGAAGAGAAAAGGCAGAGAGAAAGAGTTGCCAGTTATAACGGACAACAGTGTTCTTTTATTTTTAAAAGTCATGTAAAAAATATTTTGGTAGGTGCAACTTTTATTTATTTATGCAAGGGCAGCTGCATCTTCCAACATTACCTGTTCTATACACCTGTTAAAAGATAGCAGTCCTGCCCTCTTTTGTGTATTGTAATTCTAAAGGAGAGAGGGAGAGAGGGAGAGGTGGGCATATCCAGGGAATGGCAAAACAGAACCCTGCCAGGGGTGCAAAATCACCCCCGAATGCTCCGACTTGAGGAAAGAGTTACTTGTGTGAGGTGAGAGGCATGACAGGCAAGTTGTTTGGATTACAATTGCCTCAGAATAAACTGAGATTGGGCGGGGGTAGGGGTGACAGGATGACTAGTGTTGCCACTGCTGTCTTCATGCTCACTACTGACAGGGGCTTTTAACTTCTCCTAACTTTTGTGTGGAGCCCTCAATGCCCCCTCTCCCCAGGGGACCCAACTAGACCCTGCCTGCCTGGCTCCCTGCTTGTTCGTTGAGATGGAGGGCTCAGCCAATGGCTATTGCAGTAAAGTGATGGGGGTGGGTGGTGCTGATACAGTTCTCTACAAAGGATGCAAGGGACCCTAGTATGTCTTTGGGTATATCTGGTAAAATAATAATGGGGGGGGGGGGGAATCACACTGTGTCCTAGAATTAAATGTGGATCTTATTTCTGAAAAAGTTGGCTACTGGCCTAGAAACTAAAGAGCTCTGCCTGAAATAAAACATGATGTGGCTTACTCGCACAGTATGATGCCATCCTTTAAACCCAATTGAAAGTTGGCTCCAATGCTCATGCCAGTAACTTCTTCAATCCAGTTGCGGAGATCTTCCTCTATCTGTGGATCATATTTCAAAGCAATCTGCAATACAAAATAATGATCAATTCAACACTTTCTCTGATTTTAATAATGCAAAATTCATATTTGATTAGACAAGGATATTTTATAAAAGCATCTGAAAATGGATCCAATGCTATCCCAGAAATCAGCATCACTAATTAGCATAAAGTATTACAGTATTTATCATTCTAAACCCTCATGATAATTTTCAGCTGTTCAAATAAACCAAAGGGTTTTTTCTTTGGAAATCTCTTGTCTAATGTCTATTCTATTCATAAGCATACTCTGCTGATGCAAGCATTCACTGAAATTCTACATGACCCTCCTTGTATGTCATTCTGTTCACTTAGTAAACCACTTGCATCACAGCTGATTCATAACTTATAAATTAACAGTTCAGCACTATAGCAACAGTAAACAGTAAAAAGAAAAAAATGCATTCCAATACCAAATTTTAAAACCACTTTTGCATTATATTACCCCATTCCCATTCATTTATCATTTAGAAAAGTATAATGTTAGACACAAGGAGGGAAAGAAAGAAAATCTGGAACAAATCTGAGTCAGAGAATATAGTTAGCAATGCAATCCAGTGTATGTTTATTTGGAAATAAATTCCATTAAGTTCAGCAGGGCTTGCTCCCAATTATGTGTGCACAGGATTGCAGCTCAAGGGTAAAAAAGACTGTTCTTTCCTCTTCCAGTTGTATATGTAGATACACCTCAAATTAAAGAAAAACCTAACATACCAAACTCAAATCACAGATTTGTTACTCTTTAACATACTTTTGGGCAGTTAATAAGCAGAGTTGCTGATGAATAGTAAAAGAAAATTGCCCCCTCTAGTCTTCACACTGATTATTTTAAGTTGGATTAGGAGAGACAATATTTTACTCTTTTACTGATATTCCTGCTTAACAAGGAGTAAGATATGTATGTTCTCCAAGTCTCTCAGAATCTGTAGGCTGTGTGCAGAGCCAATATTTCACAGTAATACAGTGTACTATATGCTTGTATGGTCTTGCTATGAAACACAGCAACATATGTGAAATGATGGATACAGCATCTAAGAAATGTGTTTACTCTTTGCATTCAGTTTTGAGACATCAATAAAAACAAATGTGGCTCTTGTTTCAATATCACCTTAATAAAGCAACAACATTACAGTACAATCCTTCAGCCTTCCAAAGGCCACTGAAGCACCACTCTACTGGCAGGATGACACTTACACTATTGGAAACACCTTGGAGCGCCAGGAAAAACTTTTCTGGGTGTGGATTCCCCACCAGCAATGTTCCACTGGTGCAGAGGGTCAACATGGGGCATTCTGGGAGCAGCTATGAATTCACAGGATGCTAAGCCTCCTTCCCCTGACGTGCCTCCTACAAAGGTCTGAAGCTACTGAGACTGGTATAGTAATTTCCCCTCACTGAGGTCAATGGGCAGGAAAAACAACTATTTTAATTAATTAATTAATTATTTTTTAATGGAGGGTTCGTGCCTTAGGTGGAGCAAACCAACAGAGCTATGGAAGTGGTGGTTCTTCTACATGGAAGCACAGATGCACTGCTTTTGCCGAGAACAACCTGCACATACAGAACTCAATATCTGTTTGGCACCTATAAGGAACTTTCCACAACCTGCTCTCTACACATGCACAGATATAGGGACACCACTGTTCTATCTACGGTATCTTTAATTGAATCCCAGACACAGTAATGCCTATTATCAAATGCAGTAATATTCACAATTGACACAGCATACAATCAGAAGGAACACATCTTGTTCTTTAATTTTAATTCTAATGGTTGAAATCAATGTTGTTAATCATCCATTTGTCTCAAGAGACAATGGGGTGCGTCTCCAGGGGTGAAGCCAAACTGCTGTGTTAACAACACCAAAGTGACCTCCCCTGGGGTGCAAGCCTGGGCAGTGTGTATGGCAGTCCTGGGCTGCTCAGATGACAAGACCCCAGCCCAACCCTTGTCCTTGCTGATGTGGTCCAAAGGAAAGCAGAGGAATATGTTTGGCACCAGCCTGGCTGCAGGAGTTGCTGGAAGGAGGCATACAAGACACCATCCAACCATCTTAGGGACTCCACTCTGGATTTGTATAGGGTTTACTCCTTAAGCCTTTTCTTCTTCCAAAGGTATCTCACAAAAGTAGTGGAGGTTTAGGATCAGAGTTTTCCTTCCTACATGGGCTACCTTCCCAGGTTGATGAGCCTCATCTGCCCAATCAATAAATAATACGATATGTGTTTATAATATACAGTTTGTTGCTTCTATGTTTGAGTTGAGACCCTTTTTAATAATTTAGAGATAGTTAAAAGAGCGTGTTATCACAAGAGGCTTTCAGAGAAAGGCATTCAGCTGTTGAGCTGGAGAGCACAAAGGGTGAGTAATGTTTCTATCCAGACCATTTATTACCAAGGAATGTCATCAATTTTGTTGTTTCTGCCAAGTCATCATTTTTCAATCTTCATTTCTCAACCCTCCTGAACATTTGAAACATGATATTTCCATAGTGAGACAAGGAGTAAAATACTCAGTACCTTGAAATGCTTCTTTCCTCACTATGCTCCAATAGCCCTGGACTAGCCACATGACACGTTACCAAGAACTCCAAAAAACATTTACTACACACATGCAGACAATGCTGTGTTTGTATTCCCCTGCCCCACCATTTCCTTCACAATATCACTGAACTAGGTAGTTTTTGGACAGACCTGCAGTACTCATCTGTAAAGGCAAATAAGTCATTTGTAGCTCTAATAATAATTTCATCAGATTTTAATATTCTATCATGTCCAGTACTTGTGTAGTAATTGCTTCTGTGCTATAAGGTGTGTTGTTCACATGACGTAAGGCTACTTGTACGATTCTGAAAGAACGCATAATTGCTATTCTCTGAAAGATTACAGCATATTACATTATTTAAAATATAGGAAGTGTTCACAAACTATGTACCTATCCTAAAAATAAAAATCTTCCACTCACAATGTTACGGTTTCTAAAGCTCATGGCTGCACAGATGTGATTGACAAGCCAGTTTCAGACTTTCTTCACACATGAAGACCTAAAAAAGTAGGCTTGAAAATCACTTTCCTTGGCCTGTCATTGCCACATTCTACATACACCAATCTATGACCTTTGTACTTTGGACCAAAGGTCTGAAAAGAAACAACAATGTACATAAAGCTAAACACATGTAGGAGCTAAAAGCAGTTTCTACTCCTGCACAGTTAGGGTTTCCCATAACATGGATCACCAAAGCACATACAGCTGTATGTGCCCAGATGTTCCTTTTCAGATCTTAGAATCATAGATTCTAATGCTATAAGGGACCCCAAGTGTCATTTAATCCAACCCCCTGCAATGCAAAAATTCTGCCCACAGCATTCCTGGGTAGACTTGCACCGCCAACCTTCTGGTTAATAGCCAGACACGCTGATCCACTGCATCACTGGAGGATGTCTTCCCCTTTATGAGTTAAATTCAAGGGCTGGGCCAGTAGGGTGAGCAACACTGCAGGCGAGGCCAGAAGGAACAGTCCCACTCACTCCTCCTCCATGTATTCACTGTACACTGGGACAGTCTGAATAGGACTAAAGAATATAGGCAATTCTACTGGAATCTCAAGAATCCATAGGTCTGCCAGTAACTGGGAGCAAGAATTCAATGACCTGCATAGTTTACAATCTCCATTACCACCAAAGCCAAAAAAAATAAGTAAAAAAAGCAAAATAAGTTATGCATATAAGAAGTACAATATTTGTTCAATCTGTACAGTCTAGCTATTCTTCACATGGAAATTGTGCAGAATTTATTTTTAGCTCACGCCACATGCAGCCCTGTTTATAGGACTGGGCTTCGAGAGAAAGCAGAGTTGGATGACTCTCTTCTGTTTCCTCCTGAAGCAAAGTTCTTAACCAAAGGTACTATTTCTGGGTTAACGGAGTCTGTAACTTGAAGCGTCTGTAACCCGAGGTACCACTATACTTTGCACTTACAATCATTTACTCTAATAATGAGCAGGTGCTCAGGTCATAGCTGTCAACTTTTCCCTTTTTTTAAGGGAAATTCCCTTATTCTGAATAGGATTCCTCACAAGAAAAGAGAAAAGTTGACAGCTATGGCTCAGGTATAGAAGCGTAGAAGTTGCAAGACTGGAAATGGAGCCCTGAAACAGGTCTGCAAGTTGCAGAGCTGGAACTGTCATAGGCAGTGCTTTTATTTTTTCTTTAAAAAATGTTTAGGGGTACTCTCATTTTCCTACTCATATTGAAATACTGCCCCTCAATGAGGCCAAACTTAGATTCACAAAATGTTTAGGAGTATGCGTACCCCTGTGTCCCCCCAGAAAAAAGCACTGGGCATAGGAATTAATCATATGTGGGAAAGTGAGATTTAATAAACAAGAATAAAGAATAAATTAAAAGTGCCTGAGGCGGTAATCCTAAAGTGGTGGTAGGGAACTGAAGTCAGATGAACTACTATTTAGCCAAGGTCCTGTGGGTTTCTTGCTAGCATGGGAGAAATGCTCTGGTATGTTTCCATGAATTCTGCATTTCTTTTTTCTTTCTTTCTTTTAAACATTATTTTCCTCCCATTTGGAAAAATGTTTTCCCATTGGGAATTTATTTATTTTTTTAAATGCCCAATTTGGGCAATTCTCCTTTTTTGGCCCAACTAAAGTTGGACCTCCTATGCCAATTGGGCCAGGGTCTCATAAGTTTGCAGTGTCAGGGAGGGGGAATAAAATATATCCTATGGCACATGGGACATATAACTACAGCTGAAATGTAATTGAAGTCACTTCCTATTAATGTTATACATATAAAGACAAGCCTTTTGTTTTTCTAAACTCTTGCCAGCTCTTAAATTAGTTAATAGGAAAAATAGGTAGGTGATAAGGGTAATAACTGACATAACAATTAAAACAGTTATAATTACATTTATATATATTAATATTTAAATTTATTTTAAGGGGTGTTGCTGTTTATTAACAATTCACTTTTTATAAAGTTTTCAAGAAGTATAGGTACAGACTTCATAAATTCAGGAACAGCTATGAGGTATTGTACAGAATCACTATAGTAAGACAAAACAACAAAACAACATTAACTGTATCCTGCTACATATCCAGAGGAAACTCAAACTGACTCAGGAAGAGGATGTACAGAAGCAGTTATTACAATGTCCAGTGTTCATTAGGAATAAGGTTAAGACCACAAATGTTTTGAAAATACAAATAATACCAAAGTTATTTTTTTGTCTCTGAAGGTTTCACATGATCTAGAAACATAGATAAGGGAATGCCATGTATTTACACATGAATGTTAATATCTGGCTCCCTGATCCACTCTGTTTTGACTTCATAAGTTTTTCAGCCAGCAGTACATCCCAGACCTTGGTTAGGAAAGGATGTCTGGTTCAGACAAAATGCCAAACCAGTTAAAATAAGCCACAGTTTGTAAGCCAACAATTAGGTTGGCATGGTGCAAACTTACTGGTGGAGCCAAGCTGGTGCTCCTGCTGGTGGTCTGCACCACACTGACCTCCTCACCCCTCTCCCCCTATTCATAAGCAGCAAGCAACCAGCCTGCCAGGAAGTTAGATTAAAGGCTTCACACTCATAGGTGAGGTGCTTCTGCACCAGACTATTATTATTTGATTTTTTTGTTTTTAATTGTTTTATGCTGGGACCAACCAGATAGAAGGACAAATAGAAATTTTCAACTGAATAAATAAAATAGACAGGCAATATTGCTCAGGCTTCTAGTAATTCATTACCTAGTACATCATGTAAAATTAATCTCTGCTTTGGCAATGAATTGATCATAATCGTTTCCCTTTTCTGCTCTCAGCCTTATAGGAGCCACATTTATTCTGATTAGTCCTACAGGTTCTTTAAAAAGCTACTGAATCTTATATTTTCAAAGACAGAGAGGGATCATTGCTTTTTGTATGTATATGTTGTGGTACAATGTTATGATCTTGCACACTGCACATAAACTAACCTTACTAGTCTGCAAAGAGCATCAGTTAGAAACACAAATAATTAAGCAGTACATGCGTACCTCAGTTTAAGACCAGCCCTGTTTACAAACTATTCTGTTTACGAACTCCACAAAACCAGAAGTAGTGTTCTGGTTTGTGAACTTTGCCTCGGTCTAAGAACGGAATACGAACGGTGGAAGGGCACCGACAGTGGGAGGCCTCATTAGGGAAAGTGCACCTCGGTTTCAGAACGTTTTCGGTTTAAGAACGGACTTCTGGAACGGATTACGTTCGTAAACCGAGGTACCACTGTCTATAAATGTCTTAAATGAAGTAACAGTGAAGTACTATTTGAAAATTAACATGTAGCAAGTAGGACATGTACCATGTACTGTGCAAGCAACACAGGAATATAGGAAGCAGCCTTATACCAAGTCAGACATTGGGCTGTATCCAAATAAGTGCTATGTGAACATTCTGGCAGTACAGTGGAACCTTGGTTCTTGAACTTAATCCATTCTGGGAGTCTGCTCAACTCCCGAAACTGTTCAAAAGCCAAAAAAAAAAAAAAAAAAAAAAATGGAGAAACAGGTCAGATTAACTACTGTGTTGTACACACAGTTGCAATTAAGTGTCTAGTGGTAGGTAATTAGTGTATTAACAGGTATCATAAATTACCTGATTTGTTTCAGATCTCATTACTCATTAATTGCTGTATTCTACATTCTACTCTAGCTGCTTATTCTTAAGAAGTTGGTCTGCCCTTATATAAATAACAAATGCTAAGAAGTGATTATACTCCATATTTTTCTTTTCCATACTTTATAGTCCCTATTTAAATGCCTGTACTCTATACCCAAATATCTATACCATCTGAATTAGTAATATATCCCAGAGCAAATCATGAATAGCAGGGAGGGTCTGCACCATATCCTGGTCAAGTCTTTGTCTCTGTGCCAAGTTTTGCTCCTGGGAAAATGAAAGTCTTGTTACAAAGGTAGCAAGTATCCTGCAAAATCTATATAGACCTCTATATCTATGTGCAATTACCCCTACATACATCAAACAACAGAACACATAAATTGTTTAACAGACGTCATGAGGCTGATACCCGAGAGGAGAAAACATTCATGCAATGTTGTGTTCCTGCTCTTTCCATAAATTTATTCAGAAGTAACATTGTACTGTGCTTTGATGTTATTGTCAATTGTTTCTGTTTTTTGCTGCCGTGACATATATGTATTGCACATAGACAAAGAGGAGTTCAAAGACAATGAGATGATGGACAAAACCAAGTACAACAAATTGATAGTAGCACAATAAAGTTCCACTTGAGCAAGCTTTGTATACTCTCTTTAATAACAACAAATGTTTCAGTAATATTCAGGTGAAGTAACACATAAACAATATTTTTTTGTAGCAAACATGAAAAATCCCAGCAGATAACAACTTCATACTTGCAATTTACTGATGTTTTTAAATGTGCAGTGTGATTTTGGCTACATTCTTGAAAGCACCCACTCAAGAGAAATCTCAGTGTCTATTATAGAGCTATTCCAAATTTTCAGCAACACAGCCTTTTTCTTTTGAAAAGTAATGTTATTTTATAGGAAAGACGACTGGTGATGTTCATTACACTTAATCAGAAATCTCCTACATATTCTGAAACCTTGAACAAATTAAATAAAAACTGGAGTGATACTTTTCCAATTTAACAACATTCCTCTGATTGACCTCTTAATTCCACCTGTCTGAATAATGAGAGAAGGAAAACTGTTGCAAGTTGCCTTCAAGACTTGGTGATACCACCGGCCCTTAAAGGGACCCCGTTAATAATTCATCATTTAATGAATATATTAGACCTTTAGAAGTGGTCGTTGGGGGATTTGGTGCAAGGTGTCACAAGTACTCTGATCACACCCAGCTCTATTTCTCCTCTGCACTGCAATCAGTTGGAGCTGTGCAAGTGCTTAATCTGTGTTTGGAGGCAGTAAGGGGTTGGATTACCTTAAATGGCAGTGCTATAGATTATTGCTTCTTGGGTCTGGGAATGAACAGTGTCTTCTGGATGAGGTTGGACTCTCCTTGAAGGATCAGGTACAGTCACAGGGCGGGGGCAGGGAAGAGAGATAGCTTGACTACAGTAATCCATACTCTCGAACCTTGTTGTTGTTGTTTAGTCATTTAGTCGTGTCCGACTCTTCGTGACCCCATGGAGCAGAGCATGCCAGGCACTCCTGTCTTCCACTGTCTCCTGCAGTTTGGTCAAACTCATGCTGGTAGCTTCGAGAACCTTAGACTACTTTAATGTACTCTACATTGGATTGCCCTTGCAGGTGGATAGTACACCACAGCTAGGAAAAAATACAGCCATGAGGCTGTTGGCTAGTGTACCTTTGAGATACTATGTAACACCAGTCCTTGAAAAACTGCACTGGGGCCTGTTTGCTACTGAGTGCAATTCAAGGTGATAGTTTTGATGTAAAGGTAAAGGTAAAGGGACCCCTGACCATTAGGTCCAGTCGTGGACTCTGGGGTTGCGGCGCTCATCTCGATTTATTGGCCGAGGGAGCCGGCGTACAGCTCACAGGTCATGTGGCCAGCATGACTAAGCCACTTCTGGCGAACCAGAGCAGCGCATGAAAACACCGTTTACCTTCCCACCAGAGTGGTACCTATTTATCTACTTGCACTTTGTGCTTTCAAACTGCTAGGTTGGCAGGAGCAGGGACCGAGCAATGGGAGCTCACCCTGTTGCGGGGATTTGAACTGCTGACCTTCTGAGTGGCAAGCCCTAGGCTCTGTGGTTTAACCCACAGCACCACCCACATCCCAAGTTTTGATGTACAAAGCCCTAAATAGCTTAGAACCCAGCTATCTGAAGGCACCTCCCACTGTCCTGGCCATACCATCATCAAATAAGGACCAAGCGTCTGAAGCACGTAATAAAGCCCCCTTGGTGATGGAACAATCTTCCTCCTGAGGTTAGACTGACACTAGCATAAACTAGTTTTTGGTGCTAGTTGAAAACATTTCATTTTCACTATGCCTTTCACTGTATCTGCCTATAGCTGGGGTGATGTGTACATTGAATTTTATATTGTAAACTGCTGCTGTTGGTTTAATTATGTTGTGGCCCATAATGAAGGGCAGGATAAACATTTTACAAATAAATAAAACAGGACAGCCTCTTGGACAGAGCATGATGCACAGGCCTGAGACAAAGACAGGAATGGTTCATTAATATGTTTCTGTGATAAAAGAGAGGAAATGGACTGCTGGGGAAAAGGTAGGATATCATTTATTTGTTAATCATTGTAACACCTCCACTTAATTGCTATTACTATCACTAATAGCAATGTTTATTTCAGTTATTTAGTTCTTGTTGACAAGCAAGACTATGACTTTGTAAGTAGAATTTTATCTAAGAAGTGGCCTTACATCTCATATTTTTGTGCATTTTGATGTCTGGTATCTTTACTCTCTTCATGTTAGTAAGGAAATACAAGGTTTTTTGAGGGATTTTTATTCAGTATTAATTGTGAAATTGTTCTGAAATCTTTTATAAGGAAAATGATGGATAATTACATATTTATGTGTTGTATGAGTAATAATGTATTTGGATCTTTGTTTTCATAAGAACAGTTTTTGTTGTGAACTGCTTTTGAGAATAGTGTACACAGAAAAGCAGTATACAAATAAATTGACTTACTGACATTTGACATTTGGTCCCATTTATAACAAAGCAGAAAACTTTAGTTATTAGCAGACAGATCTGTGAAAGTATCTAAATAACAATTTGAGCTGATTCTCTATTACTCATCGTTGACTTCCAGGGTACTTAAACATATGTGTCCAGCTGGAATTTTGCACTCTCTTGGGATAGAAAGTAATTGAAGAAAACAGAGGTAGGAACTTCGGCAGGCAGTTAGCAAATGTTTAACTGCCTTTACCTGTCATCCCTATCATCAGCAGGCACCTTCTTTGACACGTTTTAAACATCAGCTGAAAACTTTCCTATTCCGCCAGACCTAAGCAGGCAATAAAGAGTACATCACCGACAATGGTCTATTGATGTTTGTTTTCAATTTTTTTATTTTTAACTTCTTTAAATCTATTTATCATTTTATTGTTTGGTTTATCAGATATTTTGTATTTCAGCAAACTTTGGGGCTCAGCTGAGCCTGTGGATTCCTCCTTCTTAGGTATGGGTGATGTAATTTTAGCTACAGAAGACCTGACAGAGCTTGAAGATCGGAAATAGAGGAAATTATGATGATAAATGCAGATGACTAAACAGATCTTAGAAGACTAGGCAGAGTGGAAAAGGCCAAATAAAATATCAGGACTATCTCAATGAACTAATAACAGCATTGTATTAATATCACACAGAATTTAAGAGACTGCAACCCAGATGTTCATTGTCCAAGAAGGTTCCTTATTAGTGGTCGGTCATTATACTTTGGGCCACACCAAAACACTTTTGACTAGGTTTTAACTCTAACAGTGGGAGAGAGAAAAAACTAGCCAGTGCCTAAAGCTTGTCAGATACAATGCGCTGGGCACTGCCCAAAGGAGATTCTCATTTTGTTTTTGTTTTAGTACATACGTTTTTGCTTAAATGCTTTTACAATATTCCCTTAATTTTAAGAGCAGTTTGCCATGTGGTAGTGTGGTTTTGTAAATCGAATACCTCTAATCTTTGCTGGGCTTAGAGAGCATATATTATAGTTCTCCAAATTGTAGCCATAACATAGAAGGAGCAGTTATCCCAAATAATAAATAACCTACTCAGTACTAGTATGGCCCATGCCAGTCAGACACCTGGTAATCCTAACTTGTGTTCCCAGTTTATTTAACAAAACATTTGTAGTAGCTTAACAGCCTGACTCCATGCAGAGCTATGGGTGCCTAATATCCAACATTTCTCCAATGAAAATAGGGACATCCTAAGGAAAAGTGGGACATTCTGGGATCAATCAGAAACCGGGACGTCTTCTCTAAATCAGGGACAACCCTGGAAAATAGGGACACTTGGAGGGTCTGCTTTAGGCAAGCCTAAATCAACACAGGATTGTATTGTTAATAAGGGTCTTTCAAAATAATTTTTGGCTTTGAGTTCTGCACACTGCCCTAATACTTTAACATGTAAATTGCCTAATATTATCTAAATTGTTGCTATGCCATAAGTTACCAATGCCTGTCGAGCTTCTCTTTTGTGTCAGTTAGTTCAGATGAGTAAATCCTGTATATGCTGTGCTCCTACTCAATCTGTGTGAATGCTAGGGCCAGTTATCAACCTTTTCAGACCCAGGGCCCATGTTTAACTCAAATATGCATTTGGGGAAGCATTTATGAATCTTTTACTATATATTTATATGATACTCCTGTTACGACAAACCTTGGATCATGCTGTGACCCACTAGTGGGTCTCAACCCACCAGTTTAAGACAAGTGCTAGGAAATAATTCTATTCTGATATAGACTTGCTCAACAATCATTGAAGAAGGGCTGGGATTGATTATATCTGAATTTCATTCTCTACTAAGGAGAATTGGAAAGGAAAACCATCCTTACTCCCACTTATCTTCACTGTATTTTCCTGTTTTCTCAAGAATTTTTAGAACCCTACTATGGAGGAAATCCTTTTGTCTATTTTTAAATAGCATGTGTCGGTATGATTGGTTCTGTCACCCAGGGAGGCAGCAGCAAAGAATATTCTAATTTTGCACTGTTTCAAGGGATGGGGAAGGAGGACTTATTTTGACTTTTCTCACCTTCTTCTCATCCCCAGATTAGCATTATCATATGAACTACAAACCTTTATTGCCCTTATTTCTCAGGAACAGGATTACTACCAGATTCTAAGACAAATTTTGGAGCTAGGTGGTGGGAAATTTAGGCATATTTAAATAATAAAGAATAACCAAATGTGACAACCCATAGGGAAGAAACAGTGTGGTGTTGTTGTTTTCATTTTGTGGTTTTATATTCTGATTTTATCCTGTGCACCGTCCTGAGACCTGCAAGAATAGGGCTGTGTATAAATTATTATTATTATTATTATTATTATTATTATTATTATTATTATTAAACATTGCCTAAAAAAGAAAGTGTGAATACTTGCCTCATTGAAGTATGAACAGTAAGATGGAAAAAAGGAATCTAATTCTTACTCAGAGTAATAAATGATCAGTAGAAAGAAACAGAACTTTTATAACTTTAAATGCACCCACATCCACTATAGCTAGTAAGCAAGAAAACTTCTGTTTAATACTTTGTCATCTTCTCTTCTATCTTACTGTTTTCTGTCTTTTTCCTTATTCCTCCTTTGGGAGCAGAAACAAGTTTATTGACATAGGCATAGCCAGAGGGGGTGGGTGACAGCTGTCCCTCCCAATCAAGTAAATAAATAAAAATACTTAACTGACCAATTGCATCACAGATAGCTTGGTTCTGCCCCCCCCCCCCAAATCTTGACTACATCAATGTTTCTTGATATTAGAAAAATATTTTAAATGAATCACAACTTTGTGATGTGATCAGACATATTACTTAACCAACATCAGCTCTGCAAGGTCCCAAAAATAAAACAAGGTCCCAAAAATAAAACAGAAATAAGAAATAAATTGAAGCATGTGCTGCCTCTCAACTGTGTTTGTTTAGTCCAAAGTAAATCCCAATATCTTCATTTTAACAGCTTTCCAGGTTAAGTGTGCACAGGATTACAGCCTCAATCTCTTATCTGTAAAAATGGGATCTATGAAGTTGTGAAAATCAACAGGATCAAGTTCTGCAGCAGCTTAAAAATGCTGTGTAAATAGCTACAAGCTCTTTTAGGAACAGTTTCTGTTAAGTCATTGCAACTTTGTTATTGAAAACTAACTATAAATGTAGACTGGACATTGGAAGGCTTGAGTTAAAAGAAAGGCAAATGTCACATAGGCTATAAGACTCCTTCATAAAAATAAGTCCCATTTTAAAATAAGAACCACAAAGTTGGAAAATGCACTCAAAGTTCATCTAGTCCAACCCCTGCTAATGCAGGAAATTAACTACTACATTATCCCTGTTAGATGATCATCTGCCTTAAAAATTCCAATACTGTAGAAAGTTCACTACCTTCCTAAGCAGCCTGCTCCAGTTTAGAACAGCTCATACTGTCAGGACTTCCTAAATCTAAGTCATGAGTTACTTTCTTGTAAAAGAGTATATAGAAATGTTGTACTCACACTGCCCATTAAGATCCCTATTAAAAGCCACCTATCAAGAGGAATAGCTTCTTTTTACAAAGCATCTGACAAGTTACTTTAGTGATAGATTTATAGAGTGCCATAACTAGTTTGGTGTGTACAAAGAGGCTTTGGACATGTTTCTCCAACAGCAGTTCCTCATGGCATATAGCAAACCACTTTTTAATATGAAGAGGTATGGAGGTGAGCTGTACAAAGGGGGGAGAAGTCCAAAATTCTACTGAGCCTAGTTTGTGCTCCAAGATTCTAGAAGATATTAATTATAACAGCATTGTAGTTAAAATTGTATAGAATTTTTTTAATTAAATAGCCTGCGGAAGAAACTAAGTTAGTAACAGAATAGCACAGAATATGCAGAATGAAAAGGAAAGGGGTTCTGGCCTGCCTAGCCCATGCCCTCTTAACCTTCATCACCTTAGCCAGTCACTCTGGAAGAGATGAGGGAGAGACGTATGCCATAAAAGTTTTATATTTATTTTCTTAGTTACCCTGCCTTTTTCTGTTGAAAAATAATTATGTGCCTCTCTGGAAAACACTTCTATAAGTTTACTTATAATAGACTAATACTTGCTATATTTCTGTAGTTCAAAACCTTTAAAACTCTTTAACAAAAACCTAAAATAGCACACCTTCTTGGATATGAGGAATCAGGTGTCTTTCATTGGTAACAAATGCCCTACAAAACTCCTGGTTTTCTTTCCAGTGGTTGCCAATAAGTAAATAAAACGGAGTTAAATTATTCCACAACAGTAATTCAGTAATTCAGACTGTAATAAAATCTGAAATAGTTGCACTAATTGTTTAGTACAACTATTCTGGTTATGGCTGCATAAATCAGGCATATGAAGGGCTATATTAAAAATGAACTGCTTTCTCCACTTATGCTGTCAAGGAGTGCAGTGTGCAAGAAATTATTGCTCAAATATATCCTGCTCACATCTATCAATATTGCAAAGTTTGATGTCTGTTCCAAATGACATCACAAAATTCAGCACAAACCTGTAGCACCACATTTAGAATGCAATCCTAGAACTGCATTCTAAACCCTATTTAATAAACCCTATTAAATCAATGGGACTTAGGCTGCAGTCCTATATCCACTTACCTAGGAGTAATAGTCACTGAACTCAATAGGACTTACTTCTGAGGGGAAAAAAGATATAGAACTGGGCTGTTACTTACAATTAAACATGCATCAGATTAAGATACATGGGACTGGGATGCATACCAGAGCAAACATTCAGCTAAAGTATGTGAAACTGTCTTGGAGCAAAAAAATAAGTGCATAGGAGTCATTCAAAGCTGAAATATTCAGCTACTGCTACATTCAATTATTTCCATGTATGAAATGTTCCCTTATTACAGTGCTGTTTTAGTGTACAGATGAGGTGCCACTGTAACACATTTTCAAGATGAAGAGGAGTCTTGGAATATTTTATTTCCCAGGAGAGTTAATGGAAACTAAACCCCAAGCCGCAGTAGCTTCCTTTGTGTGTATCTTCCCCCACTCCTCCCCACCACTTTGGACTTGAGTGCAGCAGTGTGGAGACAATGAGCATTCTGTGCACAACGCCCACACGGATTGGCTGGGCTCCCCCCAATACCCCATGATGTAATGTGTTTGGAATGTGCCGGGACTTTGAGCTGGAGGGGGGGGCAGGGGTGGCATTTCTCATCTGTTTCCCAGACCAAGTGGGTTCAGTAAATTAACATGGACCCGGTGTGCATTTGCAGAATCTCACTACCTTTCTCATACTTATGTTTAGCATGGAATTGATTTTTTTAAAAGCCTGAGAACCAACGCCATTCCCATCTCAGTACATCACTGTGTTTGGGTAAATGTGACTGCATACAAGAGTGTACAGGAAATGTGTAGGTGAGGAGATAGCATCAAATATAGGTGCTGAGGGGTGCTAAAAGACTAGCCTAATAGAGGTGTGGATAGGAACACTATACATTGGGGGCAAACAAGGCAGAATTCAGAGAAAGCTGCAACTGGGTCCCATTCCCATTTTGTTTTAATCATCCTTTCTCCACAAACAACAAGCCCATATCTTCACAGCAAACTTCATCCTTGGTGGCATTTTAATCTGACAACTGCCAGTGTTTTAAAAGTGACCTCCATTTCAGAAATCAATCTGCCTTCTGTCTTTGGTACTGGTCTTTTAAATGCTGTTATCGGGGGATTGGTTAAAAAAACAACAACCTAAAATCACAAACTTCCTCGCCCTAGCCGCCCAGTCCTGTTTTGAGAGGAGAGCTCTGCGTCCACATACTTGTTAAGGGGCAATCAGAAGTAGTAACCCAGGGAGGGAGGCAGGGAGAACCAGGAGAGTGCGTGCACCAGCCATCCCCTTAGCACACCATCCTGCCTGGCGCTCGCTAGCTCTAGACTGGAGCCACGTAGGCTGGGATCACCTCGCGCTCCCCCTGCTGCTGCTGCTGCCGCCATCTCCCGAGCCTGGGTGGGTCCCGCAAGCCGGGGCGTGCGGGCTCCTAGGGAAACGAGGAGGTGGAAATCTTTTAAGGCAGCAGGAGCAGCAGCAGTTCCACACTCGTGTCACCCCCCCCCCCCACCGCACGTCAGAAGGCGCAGTCACGAGCGCAGAACTGCGCGTCCCGAAGCCACAAACCAGCGTTCCTCTTTGTTTGTTTCGGCCCCCCCCCCGCTCCCGCAACCCCTCCTCCTCCTCCCTCCGCTTTTCTCTTCATTAGACCCGGGCTTGTCCCGCCGCAGTGATTTGCCAAGGAGGAGCGGCTGGGCTGGCTGGCTGGCTTTCGCCTCGGCCTCTGCAGCTGGGAGAGAAAGAAACAAAGTCTCTCTCTCTCTCCCTCTACTAAAGTCTCTCTCCCGCGCACACCCCTTGGGCCTTCTTTCCTCTTAAGCGGGAGGAAGGAAGAAAGAAAAATTACACCCAAAACTTTCCCACACGCGAAAAGAAATACCCTCCCCGCCTGCGGAGGGAGAGCGGGCCATCCTCATTCCCCATCCAAGGAGGAGGCGAAGCCAGACACTTCTCCCCGCCACCGAAAGGAGCGAGGGATGAGGGGAAGCGGCGGCGGCGGCGCCTCACAGTCGGTGTCTCCACAGGCAGGAGGGGAGAGCGAAGCCTCCCTCTCGTCTCGCGTCCCCACCCCACAAAACCCCAGGAAAATAAAACGGGGAGGGGGCGTGTGGGTAAAGCCGAGAGACTCTGCCGTCAAGGAAGGGAGCTCAGGGTCCGCGGGGGCTTCGGCTTCACCGCCCCCCCCCCCGCCCAGCCGCTTTTGTCTCTCTAGCGATTTCTTTCGCGATAAATGCGCGGTTGGAAGCGAAGGGCTTTGTTTGCAACCCATTAAAAATAAATAAATAAAGTAAAATGAGGCAGATGGGGTGCGGTGCCGGGAGTGCCAGCCTGTGATTTACCTCACACGTACATCTGAGGACGACAAGGGGGTCACCCGTCGTCTTCTGAGGGGAGAGAATGGTGGTCTCGGTGAGGGGGAAAGCGGGGGCTCCTTCCAGTCCTCCTGCCGAGAAGCAAGGGGGAGGGGGCTCACTCGTCCTACACAGCCGGAGTTTGGGGTGGGGGCTTCGTTTCGCTCGTGCCCCACAGTAAAGGAACTCCCCCCTATTACACACACACACACCACACGGCTGGGGTAACCTTCGCCTTTCACGCGCCCCCCCCACCCCACCTAATCCCGTGCATGGTGAGGGGATGATGGAGCAGGCAAGGGAAACGAAAAACGTCCGAAATAGGCAGTTGGGAGTTTGGTTTTTCTCCCTCCCCCCCCTTCGCCCGAAAAGTTGTGCGTTGAGGGGGGGGGGCGTCTGTTCCCCTGACCCTGAGGAGAGCGAAACCATCCTCTCCCCTCAGGAAAAAAAGGGGGCTTGTCGCCCGCGCGTCCCCCCCCCCCGGTCCACGAACAAAAGCCGAAGGAGGCGCTGGGATAACCACCATCTTCTTCCCCGCGCGCCCTACCTTGTTCTTGACCTCGGCCGAGAGCCCGTACGAGGGGCCCTTGTTGAAGTGGGTCATGGCGGCGGGTCGGTGTCCGTGTGCGCCAGAGGTGGTAACGCTCTGGCTTGCCTATGCTGCTGGTGCTGCTGCTGCTTGCCTTCCTGCGCTCGACTGGGCGGCTTTCTCGGCGCTGCCTGAGCTCCGAGAGAGCGAGGGCGGGCCGGGCTCGTAGGGGGAGAGGGAAGGAGGAAGGGAGGGACGTGGGCCAGGCTGCCTGACAGGGGAGCCCCGCCGCGGAGCTGCCGGCTGCAGAAAGTTCTAGTCCCTCCCTTGTCCGAAAGGGCGGCCTCCGCCGAAACATCCATTTCCCTTCACAGGAGCTGAGGCGGCGAAACGGCCGGGGGGGGATTATAACGCCCCTCAGCTTCTCATCTGGGCTCGTACCACACAACAACACCCCAGGGCAAAATCATATCCCCTGGAAGATCAGACTCCAATAGAAACTACTCTGGTTTATACACGGAATAAACTCCATGCAGCTAAACCCATAAAATAAAACAAAAACATTCACAGGCACACGACCTTGGATACAACCAAGATGGATTGTTTTCCCCAAACTTTGGTCCTTAAAGCTGTTTTTTTTTTGGGACTACAATTCCCATCATCCCTGACTGCTGGTCCCACTAGCAAGGGATGATGGGAGTTGTAGTCCTCAAACAGCTTGAGACTTCTAAGTTTGGGAAACGCTTGATTGCTGCAACGCCCTCCACTTCGGGCAGCTATCTTTGAAAAGTTAACTGGGATGCTTCAGCTGGCCCAGAATGCAGCTGTGAGGATGTTGGTGGGCCCAGGATCCCGCAGCAGCCGCACCAGTGTCATGAACTGGCTGGATGCAGGGGGTGGGGGGTGGGAAGCACCTGCTGGGGGACCCCCCTAGGACAGGAGGGCTACATCAGTTGCATAGGGAACCCCCAGATTGAGAGAGGATAAGGTGTTCTCCTCTCCCCATTTGGTTGTTTTTTATGAAATTGTCATTTGAAATGTTGTAAGCCACCCTGAGTGGTGCTTTTGCATCAAAGGAGTGAGATATAAACATTTAAAATAAACAAATACCCCAGGGTAAAACTCTGGGCTAATCATGGTGATAGTTGATCACATCTGAGTCCACTCAAAATGACAACTACTCTGGGATAAACTCTTCTCAAGGTAATATAATCATTTCAGCCACCTGCAGTGAGACCATGCTTATAATTCCTTTCAGGTGGTAATGAGAATTTTACCACATAGTAGGCACATATGATAAAACGGTTGTCTCTGTGCATCATCCTGCCAGGTAAGAATTTTACCACACATCAGTTGGTAAAATAGCTTTATGGGCATCTGACCATGTGCAGGGTGCTTCTCCCCCCCTATTGAATAAGAACAGTGCACCCACCAATAAATTCCTACAAAAGCTGCATTCTTTCTTTTCCTTCATATAATTTAATAAACACTCTTAACCAATATACATTTAGCAGAGGGCATCTGGTGGATAAGAGGCTATTGGAAGTTCTGGGATTTAGGGAAGGTGCTATGAGAAGGAAGGCTCAAGTGAAGGAGAATATGTGGAAAAAGTTATTATGAAAACATATTGGGAACTGTGTACTAAGATCACGGAGCCAGGGGATAGCCAAAGGGAGAATTGGCAGTTATTAACTACTGGAGCGTAAACTGCTCATCATTTTTTGCCAAAAAGTGGAGAAACATCAAGATCAGTAAAGAATCCCTTGCCATTCAGAGCTTTGTAGCAACGTTATGGAAAAATAACATGCAGGAAACTTTGCCTTAGGAATCTGAAATAGCCACTAATTTCTAACACATGGTGCACGAGAGATACAGATGCTTGTTAAAAAAGAAAATAAGCCATTGCTGGACTAGATCAGTGGCTGTGCTGATTCTCTCCTTACCTAAACATCACTTGAATCTAAACCACACACACACACACACACACACACACACACACACACACACACACTCTTCCTGTAATTTAGTCTTCAATTATTTTATCCCTTGGCTCCATCACAGGGAATTGTGGATATGTGGGATGACTTCATAAGAGGAGTAGCTACATTTGCCCCTGGCAGGGTTTATGTGCTTTTGAGAAAGAGAGAGCGAGAGTGAGAGAGATTCACAATGTCATTGCCTATTATTGCATATCTTTGGTACAATAAACACATTACCTGCTGAACTTCTGCCTGTCATAGGCAGAAGAGGCAGAATGTGCATGTGCACACATAACATATGACAACTCCTACAAATGTTTTGTAGATGAGTGGAACTTAAGAGGCAGCGGACTGAAACATTAGCCTATCCAATCACTGGGACAAATGTGCTCCATTGCTAGAGTGTCTCCTCCCACCTCTGGCCGGTGCAACAGCCACTATGGACAGTGTGAAACACATTGTATGAATATTGAAAGGACATCCTGAAACAGAGACTGGTCACAAGAAAGCACTGTATTTTAGAACATTTGGGGGAGGGGGAAGAGATGAGAGACTGTAAGGGGTTTGTGGCTGTTGCATTTTTGTGTTTTTACATTGCTGTACACACCAGAGGATGCATATGTTTTCACCCAGTGTGCATTTTCCTTTTCCCATGCCTGCAACCCACCCCTCAAACTCCAATTCAATGAAACTGTCATTTGCACATGCATTGTCTTCTGTCTGAAATGTACATACTTCGGCTTAACAGCAATATGTTTTCAAATCAGATGGATGTTGGTTTGAGGAGAAATGCATCAAACAGTGGTATTTCTTAAAAAACTGACTGCACTTTTAAAGAAAGTGTAGGATGCATATGAGTTGTGGCTAATGTCATGTGTAAGGTAAAGGTAAAGGTACCCTTGCCCGTACGGGCCAGTCTTGACAGACTCTAGGGTTGTGCGCCCATCTCACTCAAGAGGCCGGGGGCCAGCGCTGTCCGAAGACACTTCCGGGTCACGTGGCCAGCGTGACATCGCTGCTCTGGCGAACCAGGGCCGCACACGGAAACGCCGTTTACCTTCCCGCTTGTAAGCGGTCCCTATTTATCTACTTGCACCCGGGGGTGCTTTCGAACTGCTAGGTTGGCAGGCGCTGGGACCGAATGACGGGAGCGCACCCCGCCGCAGGGATTCGAACCGCCGACCTTTCGATCGGCAAGCCCTAGGCACTGAGGCTTTTACCCACAGCCCCACCTGCGTCCCAATGTCATGTGTACTCAGCTTCAAATACCAGAGGTGGGAGGGCATTGAAGATGGGTGTAATCGGTAATGTGTACAGGCTACATCTGCTCTTTCCTCCTTATGTAGGTGCAACAAATAGTGCCATAACACTACAAAAGACAGTAGGCTCAGGCTTGCTAATTGAGTTGCTTTTAGGTTTGAGCTGTATTTTGCAGTTAAACATGAACAGAGGAAAAAAGAACTATTTACTTGTTTAAAACATGGGAACAGCAGTGTAAATTTGTGGTAGAAGAGTAACTGACAACAAGAGCATCCACCAATTTTAATAGTTCTTTTGGTTCTGTGGATATAGATATTAGAATTCATTAAAAAAACAAAAACAAATTGGCATAGAACTCATAATGCCCTGGCCCTAATCTAGACGTATTCCTGCAAGAAAATGGTTTGAAGAACATCCTGTGCACAGCAACATAGGCAATTTCAACCCACCGGTTCCAAATGGACAATATTTGGGATAGAATTCAACAGAAAAAGCAAGAGGAGCTCCCAACAGAGCAGGGCTGAATTACCACATTAATACTGTTAGCATCTAAAGAAGGGGCCCCATAAAACCATCACTCCAAAGTCTAAAACAACTGCAGGAAACCTGTGACTCTCCAGATGTTGCTGGCCTACATCTCACATCATCCCTGGCCATTGCCCATGCTGGCTGAGGCTGATGCATGTTGCAGTCCAACAACATCTGGAGGGCATCATGTTCCCCACCATGGCCTAAAATTTCCTAACTGCATCATAGTCTCAACTTCACGATAAAATGGGATGGGGGTGGAGTCATGTACACCATCTTGAACCCCCTGGAAGGAGGAAAGACGAAATGCCAAAGTGATCAATAACAGGAACAAAATGAAAGGTGCTATGTGAGGGGCTGCTCGGCTGATGAAGGCTCAGATGTGCATATCCATCAGCATCATTTTAGATCATAGGCAGCCCCCTAAGAGCCACTCAATAAGAGAGACTAGTTATCAACACTGGGTTGCCATTGCAACCCCTCTGGCATGCACAAAGCTTTGTACCTACAGAAGAGGATCTGCAGATCTATACTTTCAATCTGAACTGGATTCCCTTCATTTTTGATTAACACACTGCTGGATTTTATGCATGCAGAAAGCAGAGCAATGGGTGTTTCTCACTGCCCCCCCCCCACCTGAAATCTGGAAAAGAGTTAAAAATCTGGTGAGGAGTTACGACGTCTCTACCACACATGGAGGGCTGTTGTACTGAGGTGTCAATTATTATTAATCTCACTGGAAAGACTCATATTCCCACAATTGAGAGAACAGCCATGTCATTGTATGGCTAAGACTTTCTTTTCTTTTTCAAATAGAGAACCACAGCCCTGTCTTTCATATAGTTAATGGCAGCATGCTGGTACAAACCCTTGGAGATAAATGTTTCTATACTCATGTAATTTCACTTTAAGTACTGTAGTGGACACAGTGTCTAGCAATAGCTACTCTCTTCTTTCTTTCCTTTTTGGTTTTTGTTACATTTGTTCTACTAGGTGCAGACTTTCCCAGCTCTCAGTCTGCAAACTATGTTGACAGATTTCTCTTTTCATCATTTTGTCCCAAAAGAGTTTCGTCTGCTTTTTGAATGACTGTGGATGCTGCGAGGCACCTGTGTTTCTCTCATGCTTGCTTTGTAGCAAATAATAGATGATGACAGATTTTCTTGGCAGTCATCATTGGATCCTAAATTACGCTTATGGATATTTCAAAATCGATGTCTGGACAGACTTCTTCTTCTTCTTCTTCTTCTTCTTCTTCTTCTTCTTCTTCTTCTTCTTCTTCTTCTTCAAAAGCTATGCTCACAAACTCCAGAATATAAATGTGAAGTTGGAAAGAAGCAAAACAAAAAATATAGGTTTTAATATAGATAAGAATTATAGTGGCTCATAATGGCTAAAATGAAATTTCATATTAAGGATCAGTTGCTTTCTGTATTGATAGCATCTGATCACAAATTCCCAATGTTTAAAATGAATTTGGGCTGTGGGTGACTTACAGAAAAGAACTAGAAATTAGCACAGTCTAGTAGTGGTTCTCTATAATTATGAACACTAGTCTTCATTTAAAACAAAACGTTCCAGCACTAAAGGATGTCTCCTCCCTATGTGCCTTCTGCACACAGATGAGTACCGTCTTTTAATTTGGTAAAATACTGGACTCTTTTTACAATTACAGTGTTCCATTAGAGTGGTAAGGTCACCATGCGTGCAATGGATGGTACAAAATTCAAATGTATATGCTTTGCATTTTTGTATCTTCTTTAACACTGAAATGCTTTGTAAAATATCAAGCACCAATCACATAATTGCCAAACATATGTTTCCTATTCCGCTTTATTCTATTACAGCCAGGTAGGTTTTGGATATCATTGCTGCTACAAGAGCAGTATTCTTTTGCACATGCAAGCTGCTAAAAGGTCATTTACCCTTCACTTTCTCCCCCTTCCTCCAGAATACTCCTCTTCTCTCACTTCTTCTTTGCTCTGGTCATTCTCATTTCACTTTCAGGAAGCTCTCTTCAACATTATACTGAAAAACTTAATCAAACATCGCCCCACCCAAATACTGTATCTGTACTGAGATCCAGTAATTGAAAACTTCCAAATCTAGTCCAGCTCGAAAATATACTTAAGTGTTGTACTCATTTTTTGCCACAAAGTATGGGTTTTGTGATGCAACCCGTAAGTGTTTATTTACAGCTCATTGGGGTTTGTAGTTAATGCCCCACCCTCACCCCCAAAATAACATTGTCTGATTTCCTCCAGACCTGTACCAAAGTTTTGTGTGGCTTTGTGTCTTACTGGGAAGCTGGAAAAACACTTCTGACTAATGCCAGTCCCAGCAGGGCTTGCCAAATTTTAAAGGTGAGAAATTCAAGTTCCACTTGCCAAGGGACCGTCAGCAGTGGACTTTTAGGGTCCCAACTGTGGTCTCAGACTTAACTGCTCCACACCTGGGCAGGTCGGCATGCCTCGGAGAAAATGACCTGAAAATGAAAGTACGATACCTTTTTTCATATGTGGTGGGCATGTAAGATAGCAAAAGTGTTCTGGGAAATGATTTATAATGAACTGGAAAAAAACATTGGAAACAACTTTTGTTAAAAAGCCAGAAGCTTTTCTTTTAACCTGGGGCTATGGTGGAATGCCCATGATACCTTGCCTTTCCCCTCTTTTTCCCAGGCTTAAATTTATTTATTTTACTTTGCTTTTAGGATGACTGGGCACACTGAAAAACACAAGTGCTGATGAGGTCCCAGCCACCCATTTTAATTTAAAACTGAGGCATACACAAATTGTCTGCAAATCTCTGCCATGGGTCTGCATCCTGAGTTCTTTAATCACCTAGCAATGCTCCTGTCTGCCACCGACTACTGAAGAGCTGCCATCACTGAATAATCCGTTTTAGTGGCACACACTTCATGGCACATACATAGCGACACATACATAGTCGATGCTCATCCCACTTCTCTGAGCGATGAGAAGTTCAAGGACACAACACTCACTTGGGGTTGGCTCCCTTTGAAAGGAGCGGACATTGATTTGATATATATTTTTTAATACCTGGTTTTAAATTCTCCTTCCCTCCCTCCCTCGGCTTGAACATAGAGGGAGACACAGCTTAAACACTAAAACTGACACCAAACCCCACTGCTCCCATATCGTATCTCCAGGGTGATAGCCAGAGCCCCATGATGCATATGGAGCCCAAATTCAGCTTTCTGTGTGTGTCCCCGCCCCACCTGTCCATGACTTAAAACTACATCCTGTCCTTTACACACAAACATTTGGATTACCTCATCCTTAGCTGGGGGGGGGAGGTTTGTCCCCTTCTATAACCAGTTTTCCATACTCAGAACATTCCCAGAATCGTCCTGCATCAAAAAGCAAACGTGTAACTATTTAGTTCCCATAGCTCTGTGTATCACCTTCAGTTTCCATCCACCAAAAGGATGTACCTGGCCAGAGTGTTCCAAAAACTTTAAGCAGTTTATTTCCCCATTAACCTTCCCCTATCTAACCCCCAATATTACAATATTTCCTCCTTTCTAATCCAGTGGTTTTTCTTACTATACTCTGTAACAAGATATGTGGAGAAAAATGCATTTTTTAAAAAAGCTTTGTATGTTTAAGGTTCAAGTCATATTTCAATGCTTTCCCCCATTAACCATGAGACCAAGACATTTCCTTTTATAGGCAATGAAATCTGAGATTAGTATATTTTCTGTGCTGAGGCCCTGACCAAAAAAGAAAAAAGTACTGAATGTTACAAAGCTAGTGATAATATCAAGAGAATTGGCACCAGTAAGAAAAGCAGGCATCCCACTGGTGATGTTTTGTCACTGGTAATAAATGTGAAAGGAACACATTTTGTTCATTAGATCTAATCTGCTCCTGCTGGTTTTTACTAATGAATGAAACAATACGTTAAGAGAATGAAGGTCAAATGTGAGCTGTATAACATTTTCTACAAGCTAGACAGAGGAGATAGTTTCCTATCTAAAAGTCACAAGGCAGGGGAGCTGTTCGCAGAAATTATTTGTGGCCTGGAAATGTGATGCAGCTAGGTGATTTTGGACACAGAACTTAATGGCCTTATGGGGATCCCCTTAAGAAAATCCACGTGTATTGCTTTAGTTACAAAGCACACAGTTGACATTATGCACCCACCCACCCAGAGTTGTGATTCCATGCTCTACAACTGTGTGTCTGCATTTCTGAAACATGGGGGGTGTGGTGAGGTGGATAACGTTAAAAACACGATTATAAACAAAATCCATACTTTGAGAATGTGCACATTCAGATTTTAAACTCACTTAAATCTTAGCGCCATCATGACTTTGAGAATAAAACAGACTTTGGTTTATTGGGGGGTTAGGGGAGCACCATTTTCTGGTACAGAAGATTGTTCTAAGTTTGTGAGGTGCCTGGATTCCCCTTCTAATTCTGAACCCCCCTCTTCTAATTCTGGAGAGCCGGACATTGAAGTTAGCATGTAAAAATATAAGCCAGGCTGGCTTCCTGATGAAGTAATTGCCAGGAGTGACGGATTAATAGAGCACAAATAAATGGGTGATGTCCCATTTTGTTGTTGTTTAGTCGTTTAGTCGTGTCCGACTCTTCGTGACCCCATGGACCAGAGCATGTCCCATTAAAATGGGACCCCATGTCCCATTAAAAAGGCCATTAACAGAGACTTTCTGGGTTGGACAGCAAATGGCAAAAGCCCTTCTCTAAGGAGATAGTTAGCAGAGACAAAAGGTCAGAGTTTTAGGAGGGAGGGACAGAACTGCAGTGGGCAATAAGGTAAATAAAAAGGAAATAAGTGTCAGTTTTGCAAGGTGGAAGGGGGCAGAGCACAAAGTGCGCTGTCTGTTTTATGCTGCGGAGAGGGCCAGACACAATGTTTGGGGTCTCTTGGAATCTGAGGCTGCAGCAATGGAAGGAACAGGACCCTCTTGGAATGTGAATTGTCTGCACTCTCTCCATCTAGGCTCTGGTTGTATATATATGTAAATAAACCATATATCCTAAAGACACCACAGTCTCTGCTGTGCCCCATTGTCCGAAATAAACCATATATCCTGGAAAACGCATCTGGCATCCCTGGAACTGCTCACCGCTCGGAGAGTGTGATTGCATGTAATAATATATTTAAAATAAAAACAATATGATAAGTCTCTGTAACAACATACATGCCTGTCTGGCCACCCCAACTCTATAATGTTTTTAAGAAGGAGGGAGCATGCTTCCTTCAGGGGCCCTGGCTTGAACATCCTGGCCCAGGTGGTGATGCGGGGACTGTTTTCCATAGTTGCCACTCTCTGAGTGGTCATGGGGTGGGGGCTGGGTTGCAGGGTCCCGGACTGTAGCCTTAAGGCCCATTCCTGGCTGCACCACTGACTAGGAACCAAAAAAGTCCTCCAGAATGGAAGGGTATGATTTACCCTGGCATAGTGACACTAGCTTACTGCATTTTGGATTGCTCTGTGAGTCACACTTTGAAATCAATGGAACTTAAGTAAACCATAACTAGATTCCTGCATTGCAGAGGGTTGGACTATATGACTTGGGCTCCCTTCCAACTCTACAGTTCTCTGATTCTAACTGAAACCTCATGGTCCGAGTTCAGTGGGTCTACTCTAAGCATGATGATCTCTGGATCCAACCCTTAAATCAGTTTTGTTGCTTTCTGAGCTCTGCAAATTTGGATTCTAAACTGTAAATAGCTCCGTTTCCTGTTATTCTATGCAATCTAGAGTCCTGTGTAATCAAATTACTGGTAATCATTTTAAATATTTAATGTCAAGTAGTTTTTTTCTTTGTGAACCTGTGATAGCCAGGCTCTTGGGGAATCTTTCAACCATGTAGGGATCAATAAAGAAATTTCAAGGGAATTGTGTTTCTCCAGAGGATTAGTCAACATTTGATATTCACATTGTACAAAGACCTAAGAAATCCATCCCTCATGACACAACGACATTGATACCAGCTGAATTTATTTACTTACGGTTGATTGGGGGGGGGACATCTATTGTGAACTTTGTATCCCTGATATTAAATTACCTGGTAATGGAACAGATTTGGGGCATTTCATTTTAGGGAGGATTTATAACAAAATATAATGGATGCTCACCTCTCATTTGCCAATTCACATTTACCCCAGGCAGCTGGAAACCACATCACCCAAATCTCCAAGCAGTGTGAGACTCCGGGGTTACCATGCTCTACCAGTGTGGTGTAGTGGTTAAGAGCGGTGGACTCGTAATCTGGTGAACTGGGTTCGCTTCCCCGCTCCTCCATATGCAGCTGCTGGGTGACCTTGGGCTACGCACACTTCTCTGAAGTCTCTCAGCCCCACTCACCTCACAGAGTGTTTGTTGTGGGGGAGGAAGGGAAAAGAGATTGTTAGCCGCTTTGAGACTCCTTAGGGTAGTGAGAAAGCGGGGTATCAAATCCAAACTCTTCTCTTCTTCTCTCTCTTATCCAGCGTTTGGTTTCCTTGGAATGAGGAACAGCAGAGATTGTGGTGTCTTTATGATGTATGGTTTATTTATACCTATATACAACCTGAGCCTACAGTGGAGAGGCTCACAGCATTAACACCCCACTAGGGTCTTGCTTCTCCCATAGCCACAGCCTTGGGTTCAAGCAGAAATCAGGCGTGGCTCTGTCTCTCAGCTGCTCAGTCTGCAGGCAGCTTCCAGCTTCTGGCTCACGCACCTCAACTCTTGCCTTTGTCTTTCTATCTAACAGACAGTTGAGGGAGGGGGTCCACCCATTTGTCCTCTGGCACAGAGTCACTTCCTTTGTTACCTTAACGACAGTAAGGTAACAAAAGGGTGGTACGGTTTCAACTGGGCCTCTCTCTTAGCTTCCCCCCATTTGCAGTAATTCTGACCTACCTTGTAGGGTTGTAATGAGAGAATGCATATATGAAGTGCTCTGAAAACTCTAAAAAGCACTATATAAACCCCAAGTATATTAAACGTGAAAAATAGCCACTTTTTATTATATGGCTTGTTCTAAGCTCTGTGTCCTCACCGTGTGTCACAGTGAAGTTCTGATCATCAACCACTATCGCTAACGCATTCTAAAAGGAGAGATAGATTTGTCTTCAAATGAGAGTCTGTTGAAGTCAGGGGCTTCAACAGCTAGTGATGAATGTGATCCAAAACACCTGAATAGCTGCCACACACCCTCTTTTACACTCCAGCTGCAGTGAATCATTTCCTTTTCCCATATCCCAACAGATAATTTAATTCTGCAGCACAGAATGAAGGCACGATTAGGACATTCGCCCAGTTTAATTGCCAGCTAGATTTGCAAGCAAGGTCACAATTCACAGTGCCAGACTTTAGTTGGACAGTGTTATGACAGAGCAGGAAACATTAATCACCGTAGCCAGCAGAAAATTACAGTTTAAAGCAATACTCATTAATCCTGTTTGCAAGGATTGCCCCTTTCCTTGTTTTTTTTGTTTAAAGAAAAGGTATATTCAGCTGTACTGTCAGGTGAGGCATAGCTAGGAGGTGGCCGCAGACAGTAGACATTAGTGACTGACACGGAAGGATTACATCCTTAATTAAATTATTTTGTTTTCATCCGCTTTCCTTCAGCATGCAACTGGTTTGCTACAGGAGGAAATGTGAAACTCTTTGTGGTACACCACAATAACCTCACTATACTGATGCCCTCCACCACCACCCCCTACAGTGAAAATCACCCATGTCCTCTGTTCCCCTTGTCGCAGCAGCTGATTGGCTGTGAAAACCAAAACGGTGTGGTGGCTTTTCTTAACATTTAACATACCTTCTTTGTGCATTGCTAATGGAAGAACAAAGTCAGAGACAGATCTCTTAGGACAACAGAACTACAACCCTGTTCCAGTTCTTTCCCCTGCGCCTCTGGAAGAGAATGAGGAGTCGGAGAATATCTGCACAAAATTTTGGTTGTAATCTAATGGGCCAGGAGAAGCAGGAACTTCCCATTCTGAATCCCATTATCAGGTTTGAGCCCATTGAGCGTCTTGTTTGAGGTGGTGGCCCAAGGATTGTCATGACACCAGGAATCATCAGAGACTGAGTCCTCTGATGACAGCAGCCCCTGGGGGGTGGGGGTGGGGAGATGCATTAATTCCCTCACCCATCCCATGTGGAGATGTTGTCACTGGAACCAACATCTTCTCTCCTAAGCTTCAAGGAGACACTGTAGATCTGTGGAGGAGCTATCCCTGCAGTTTCAAACGCTAAAGTCTAGAATAAGCCAACAGCTGCAGATGAAGGCACTGCCCCTTTGATTGGCTACATTCAGAGTTCAGGGGGTGGAGCCTCTAGTCAATGAGCAGCTAAGTCCAGGCTAGAAAGATCTGACAGCTGAGCCAGGACTCTGCTGAGACAACTTGCATCTCGTACCCCAGCTGCTGGATCACTGACCGTGGTCCTGAAACCCACACCTAGGTCCCTTTACTGAGGTGCCCTGCCTCACTTTCTTCTCTGCTTGGAAACCTGGGACTACTGACCTTTCCCTTGCTTGGGCCATCAACCAACTGTCAAGATGGTCACTTCCATGGCTCAGGACAAGGGAGTCCTGCATGGAGTCAGCCTTTGTGCCAGCACACAATCCTGGCCAAAGAAGGAAACTGTCAGGAGACCTGCTCTTGCTGTCTGCAGCTCACTTTTGCTTCTTCCCCTTTGCCTTGGCATCTATCCTCAGTTCCCCGGGAGAAGGAAGCAACTCCTCTGGTCACCATTGGGAATATCGGTGACTACAGTCTAATTATGTAATCAGCACAGTACTAAGCATGGTTATTCTGAACTAAGTCCTACTGAATTCAGTGGCATTTGCCCCCAAGTAAATGTGCAAATGATCACAACTGCAATCACT
Organism: Podarcis bocagei; assembly: GCF_964188305.1. NCBI lineage: Eukaryota > Metazoa > Chordata > Lepidosauria > Squamata > Lacertidae > Podarcis > Podarcis bocagei. Next base: position 78,556,476 of record NC_138129.1, on the reverse strand, counting down.
TATCCCTACACTAATCTTTTATCTCCCTGGCTTAATTTTAATCTAAACCTACAACACATTTGGTGTTCATGGGCCAGAATAAGATAAAATATTACCGTGTTCCATGCAGCAAAGCATCACAATTTCTAATTCAGTTTTTAACCCACACTTCTTCCAAGGAGCTCATAGTGTCAGTACCCAATTCCTCTTTTAACTTCCACAACAACCCTGTGAGGGGTCAGTTAGGCTGCGAGAGAGGTTGGTCCAATGACATCCAGTGAGCTTTATGGCTTCGGAGTGTATGATATTGTTTTGACAGCTATAATATTTTTTCCTTTTATGTTTCTTAAAATTTAATAAAGGTTAATTTAAAACAGTTTTTGAAAAAGAAATAAAACAACTCAAGGATCCAGAATTATAGAGTACCTGTGACTGGGGAGTATTGTGTCAATTCAAAAACAGAAGGTAGGAGCCAAGAAAGGAGGACCTCAGGATTCTTCTTACTCAAGCCTTATTCCATACAAAAAATGTCCATAAACATTTAAGAAAATTACCGGGCTAATGCTAATTCAGCTAAAGGCCATCATTATTATACCCACATTGCAGGGGTGGGGCTGTGGCTGTGGCTGAGACAGCTTGGGTTACATCAACTCTGCAAAGGAAGTCGGTGTTGCTATCCCCATTTTGGATGGGGTACTGAGGAGTTAAGAGTATCATATTACAACCATGAAATACAGCCGACTGTTGTTAAGTTGTTATGCTGGGCTGGGCATATTGTGAAGTTGATTGTAGCAACTGTGCAATTAGTTAAAGGTGGGAAGGGATGAAGGAAGCTAGGGAAAGGATTTGGGTTCCAGCGGCGAGTGGGAAGACAATGTCTGGATTCCAGGTCTGCCTTTAGATAAGAGAGCAGATTTACGAACTGTGAAACAACTGAAGGGTAGACCAGGAAGACAAGTTTCCCAGAGGCCTTGGCAGTGCTTAGTTATAAAATCTACCAGATATGATGGTCATGTTTGTTTGTAGTATTTACTTTGCTTCCCCTAGAAAAACACCTGAGGACACCTGTGATGCTTCCCACCCTCTGGGAAGTCCACCTGGCACCAACATTGCCATCCTTTTGATGCTAGGCCAAAATTTTCTGTCATTTGCAGGCATTTGATAGTTAACCTTTTCTTCTTCTGTTTGGCTTTTGTAAGTTCACTGTTTTAATGGTGAACAGATTAATGCAGCTGGAAAAAAGGGAGGTTCAATTGTGGGAAATTAGTAGAGGACCACTTTTGGCTTTATCTTGCATGCACTTCTAAATATGCTTTGAGACCTTTGTGGTATAAGGCAACAAACAAACGAACAAACAAAAATAATAATGGCAAAGCTGGATTCCTTTGGAATCCCCCCCTATACCCCTTTAGTTAAAATTTCAAGTGTTATGTATGAAGGTTCGACTCTCAGTCCTTGGTCTATTTCCCCCATCATACTGTTTATGAACTTTAATTTAGAATGAGAAATATCTATCTATATATACACACCACCCGAACAATACACAAAGCATCTTTGCTGAAATTCCTGTCCTTCAGTTTACTTGACAGTTTAATTAGAGACTGACGGTGTTTCACAAGTTGGTAGAATGCATGTTGCTATAGTTCAGCTATCATGTTTGTTTCTGTTGTTTTCATTTTAAAGGTTGATCCTTGCCAAAACCGGATAATCCAGTGATTAACTTTGATTTATCTCACATACCAGCGTCAGCCACTAAGTGTATATCATCATTCCCTCTTAATTTATAGCAGAATGCAAATTCTGCTGTGTCGGCTTCTCTAAAAAAAATATCCATTAACTAAAATAGAATCCGGCAATTTATCGTTACCAGTTCTCTAGGATGAAAGCGAAGATGCTTGTCAAGGACAACTCCTGAACAGCATGTTTGTGGGTAGGCGACAACAAAAGAGGCACTACAGAAGGGACTTTGGTTTCCCCTTAAAAACCCCAAAAGGAGCACAATCTCTTCTCAGCCTTGCCATACCTGCTTATGATGAACAGCTGCTTTAGACTCGACAAAATACGGAAAGCATCTGTCTCATATGGTAACAGCTAAGATTATTTTTTTCACACCACTGGCAACTTATATGGAACAACATTGGTTTTGGAACAACTTTAGGCTATTCCTCCGGCCTATGAGCTTTTAACCACACATCTTTGCTTATTCTTTAATGCATATAGAAACAAAATATGGTTATGTACAAAGTAGAATGTGAACACTATTCCAATTAAAGAACTGTCAAAGCAGAGTCTTTTTCCCCACTATCCCCCATGGGGGATAAATTAAATTAGGTTGCAGCTTATGGGTATAGAGAAATGGCTCTGCTGGGGAAAGGAATAAGCGCCTGAAATTGATTAAATGGGTTAATGATTGAACTAAATCAAGCTGCTGAAATGTTTTTTTTAAAAAATGCCCCTTCCAGCCGTCATTTAATCAATTGATTCTCTTAAGTGTCAGAAGCACAAAGCTAGCAATGGGTGCCTATGATACTGCCACAGGAATGCATCTATCACCTAGAAGGCATGCACTCCCTTCACAATTTTATTAGGACATTTAGAGCAGAGCAGGGAGGGGTGGTAGTCCACTCAGAATGTGTCAAAGGCAGTGTGAGAGGCAAGTGCTACAATTCTCAAGCTTTTCCTGCCCTAGCCCTAGTTTTGCTTCACTTGCAGTCCCACTGTCTACAGAAAGACTTCAGGCGCTTGTTTATCACACGCCCATCATTTAAGACTCCATTTTATGCCATGTAGATGCAGCAGCTGACATGAAGACGTTAGATAAAGAGACCTGGGTTCAAATTCTTACTTTTAGATCACTGGGTTATTTTGGGGCAGTCACTATTTCTCAGCCTAACCTACCCCATGGGGTTATCAGAGAGTAAAATGTGAAAATTCTATATTCACTGCCTTAAACTTGTCAGGCCAGCTTCTTCTGTGCTGACCGAGATGGTCTGCATTTAAGAACGGCAGATCTTTCTCATGGTTATGATCAATGAACCAGTCTAACCTATAGGTTTTTATAGGGGTCAGGCAGCACCTTTGATTCTGCTTTCACCTGTTGATGAAAATAGTTTTGCTTGACTCACTTTCTGTAATTCTTTGCTTTGGTCAAATTTGATGGGGAATAAGCTATTTCTCCACCTAATAACCTTCAGATTACCATTTCAATACTTTTTAAAAAACACCTTCTGAAATCAGGTTTCAGCCAGTGTAAATTGTTAGTTTTAACCGAAATTTCAGGCATTGTCAGATCTGTAAACTCATAATTGTGTACATTGTTTTCATAATGTGAAGAGTCTTGGCGTGTTACATAGACAGATACTTGCAATTCAGGTAGGTAGCCGTGTTGTTCTGATGCAGTCGAAATAAAAAAATAAAAAAAATGTCCAATAGCACCTTAGAGACCAACTAAGTTTGTTCCGAGTATAAGCTTTCGTGTGCATGCACACTTCTTCAGATACTTGCAAGTAAGAGACATATCTGTGAAGAACTAAATTCAGCCCTTGGATGCAAATACCGTATTCTTTGCATTTATATTCCTCATTGACATGTTTTCAGTTTTTTATTTCATTAAATCCAGCAGATAATTTATTTCATCATATTTTTTGGAAGCTTCAAAGGGGTATATAGAAGAATTAATCTTGCATAAAGGAGAAATGTAAAAGAAAGAATGATTGTGCAAAGACTCGTGGCTAGTCCTGAATGAACAGACTAAAACAAAATATCTAAAACTTCTGGCATTTGTTGCATTAAGATGCCTTTACCAAACCATACTCTCTGAAACAACTTTTCAAGTTAGCAGAGGATTGGGGTGGGGGAATCCAATCTTGTTGGCACTTTTTGAATGGAACCTGCTCTATTACTTAGCTATGAACACAACAGGAATATCCTGAAGACAGAAGAATTGGTTTGAGATGACGTTTCATGATCCATTACTTTGAAGCATCTTTTCTCTATGGGGCTCTGAAGGAGCTATTATGGAAGACGAGAGATCTTTGCACATGTGAAGTTTCCATTAAGGAAAAGAAGAAGAGGCCCAGAATAAGCAACCTGTGTCCGCTGCATCATCAAAGCTTCTTTCAGTGCCTGCAAGTGAGGTCTCCTGGCGGTATCACTTCCTGAGTGCTGCTGCAAACAAGACCAGAACTGAGCAGCAGGTTCACGGGAGTGAGCATCCTGCTGGGAATGCTTTTTTCTTTTGCAAGTTGTTGCTGACGCGACATATCCTCTTTGATGAGCATGGCAGAGAAGAAAACTCCATACTCAGGCCAGGTGGCATTTTCTGACTTGATCTGTACTCCCAAGGTGTGTTGCCTATTGTGGGAGGTAAAGTGGGAGCCATACAGAGAACTAGGTGGGAAAAAGCCGCACATTTACTGTGTAAAAACATTCCAAACGTCCTGGCAGAAGGACAAAGCACTGTAACACCCAGCTGGTTTGTTTGGTAGACCTATGGTTCCCAATTTTTTGTAGCAATTGTATTGCGCTGTGATGGACACTGTATGATTTTTTTAAATTGCATTTTCATTGCTCCCCCCGCACTTATGTTGCATTTTATTGTACTACAATTTGCATTCCATTTGCACTCATTGTAATACAATGAAATGCAATGCAAGAGATGAAAGAAGCAATAAATGAAATTTAAAATCAATATATTTCTTCTAATGTGCCAAGGCCTGAAGCCGACCTGTGCTTTGTTATGCAGGCAGCAACTGGGCTGTAACAGTTTAGCGTTAGGTTAAGATCTTTTCTCTCTCAAGGTTATGGTCGACTGAGGCATTTGCACCAGATTTGACTTCAAAATGTGCTTTGGCCTTGGCTTTTGGTTGCTGTACGAAACAGCCTGTTCCACTAATGGATCTTCCTTGTTCCACTGGCGATGAGATGTTTTCCCAACTTTAGGCGAGATTCATCTGTTCCAGAGCCTGTTAATGTGTTGACACCAGATCACTTTTGAAAACAAGCTAAACAAGTCTAAACAAGCCAGGAGTGGCTTCCAAAAAACCCTGCAAAAAGGTTGCAGGCAGGGCAGCAGGGATGACACCTGCCTATGAAACTGCAGTACAGATCAAAGTAAAGACTTTGACTTTGCAAATTAAAAAACTCAACAGAAACATGCATCTTGCCCTGGGCAGCCCTAGTAGGGTTGCCTTTTAATATACCCAGACTGTCAGAACACCATTAAAGAAATTGCAAAACATATGCTGCAGCATTCTTTGTTGCTGCCCTACCCTAACTAAGGCATCTGACACCTATATCAGCTTTATCTCTCTACCACCCTGCCTCAAAGTTGCTAAGGTTGGCCTACCTGAGTTTTTAATGTCATGTCCCTCCCCACTTTGGAAAAACAACAACAACAACTATGTTATGCATTGAAAACTGATAGGGATTCCCAACTGATTGTTTGCTGACAATGAGGCACCAATGTGCAAAGCAGGAGAGTGGCATTTGCAGGGGGAAAGCTTTCATCGGTCCCAGCTTCTCCTCTGCAACCTCTCTACCTGGCCGCCTCCCTTTCCTCCCTTCCTGCCCTGCAAATGGAGAGAAAATAGAGGGCTGGAGAAGGGTGGAGTTGAAGAGGAAAAGCAGCAGGCAAGGGAAGGGTTAACTACCCAGCTCCTATTTTCTTGCCCACAAATGCTTCTGTACCACAGCCATTTCTCGCATTTTTAGGAGAAGACCCCACTGGCTATACTATGGCCCCATGAATTGTCCTCTGGAAACATTGTGGAAATGGGCTTTTTCAGTTTTTGCACCAACCCTCTGGAAACCCTCAAGAGATTCAGGAAACTTCATTGCTTGGATGTTTTAAATGCTTGTTAAAAACCTAGGCTTGCTTACTTAGGCCTTTACTGATGTTTAAAAGGCTTATCCTGGTTAGCAGCTGAGATTGTTCATAACTGATGGATTTTTAAAAATCAAGTTAGTTAGTTAGGATACTTGAAAACCAATTACTGATTTTTCCTCTTAAAAGGCGAGGATATAAATTATATGATGATGATGATGATGATGATGATGATGATGATGATCTGCTTTAGTTGTATCTAGCATTAATGGACCAAATGGTCTGGTTTAGTATATAGGTCTTTACTGTTAGTTTGAGCAAGTGTGTCTCTCCACTGTCTTGCTGAAATCCTTCAACTCAGGGATAGAGAATCTTTGGCCCTCCAGATGTTGTCAGCTTACAACTCTCATCATCAGCTGGTTGGGGCTGATGGGAATTAAGAGTCCAACAACATCTGGAGGACCACAGCTTCCCCATCCCTGCTTCAACTGGAAATGTGGGGGACCCAACCAGAGTCCTCCAACCACCTATGTTTTCTATTAACACTGAGCTATGGGAGTTGTTCCACATGTAAGCAAATGCAGTGCAGCAGCATCTTTTAGACTACATAACAAACTGAGTGACACAAAAATATATAAGGACCGTGCAATAAATATTCCCAGGGAACGAAAAAGAGTTTTAGCCATAACAGGCAGTAAGTACATCTTCCTTTATTTACCGAAACAATTTGCAAGGCTGCAGGAAGTCCTGATAATATAACCCCCATTTGAGTTACTAGGCCAAAAGCTAGCACACATAAGTCGAAGCGAGGGTCAGGTCATTCCCAAGGATATTAAGTGCTGAGCCATACATTTTGCACAGAATTCTTCCCAAGAAAGCGTTTTAGCCCTTTAGGTTCCATGGAGAAGCCATTAAACACATTAATGGCTCTGCGGCAGCTAAACACAAGGTTACTTTTGGGTATTTGATTTATTTCACACCTAAGCCAAAGGATAAAAATGCACTAGAAACCAAACACTGTTTTCTACAGTAGGGAAAGCTGAGGTCTATGTATTCACACTGGATGGGAATATTTGTTAATTTCTTTTAAAAAATATATTTCACATTTTTGTATCCTGCCTTTCATCCTACAATGGAGCACAGAGTGGCTAACAGCATAAAACAACGCATTCTTCACAAAACCATTAAATGAACTAACAGGTTCTCATCAATAAAGACAGCAGAAGCTAAGAGCTCCATAACACCAGTTAAACCTCCAAGGCCTAGACAAATAGGTGAGCTTCCAAATTCTGCCTAGAGTGGAGGACAACCTGATTTCACCCAGGAGGAGGTTCATAGAATCATAGAATTGTAGAGTTAGGAGGGATCCCAAGGGTCATCTAGTCCAACCCCCTGCAATGCAGGAATTTCAGCTAAAGCATCCATGACTGATGGCCACCCAAACTCTGCTTAAAAACCTCCAAGGAAGGAGAGTCCACAACCTTCCAAGGGTTGGTTCAAACGGCTCTTACTGTCAGAAAGTTCTTTTTGATGTTTACTGAGAATCTCCTTTCTTGTAACTTGAAGCCATTGGTTCAAGTCCTACCCTCCAGAGCAGGAGAAAACCAGCTTGTTCCATAGGCAAGGTGCTGCCCCTGAGAATGCTGTCTTGTGTGACCATCTTCCTTGCTGCCAACACTGATGGAACCATGAGAAGGGCCTCTCCCATTGATCATAAAGTCCAGATTAGAAAGTACAGTGGTACCTCGGGTTAAGAACTTAAGTCGTTCTGGAGGTCTGCTCTTAACCTGAGGTACCACTTTAGCTAATGGGGCCTCCCGCCGTCGTCGTGCGATTTCTGTTCTCATCCTGAAGCAAAGTTCTTAACCCAAGGTACTGTTTCTGGGTTAGCGGAGTCTGTAACCTGAAGCATCTGTAACCCGAGGTACCACTGTACTGAGAAAGGCGCTCCTTCGATTACTTGGGTGACAAGTTGTTCATGGTTTCGTACACTAGCACTTTGAACTGTGTGTGGTAGTTCACTGGCAGCCAATGCAGTGAAGATCAGGCGATAAGATTCCTTCTCACTGCTCTTTCAGTGGGATTTTGCATCAGCTGCAGCTTCTGGACTATTTTCAAGGATATCTGTAGTAGCCTGTACAGGTTATTAGAACATAGATATTCAAGGTTAGACTATCTTGGTCCAGGAACAGTGGTAGCTGGTGAAACATCCAGAGCTGGGCATCAGCACTCCTTATCACCGTAGTCACTTTGGGCCCCAGTGACAGCTTGGAATTGATGAGAATTGCCAAGTTACATAGCTACTCTTTCTGTGGGAGTTTTACCCAACCCAGGGCAGGCCATCTTCCTAACTCATGAACTTGGGAATGGCTGACCCATAACATCTCACTCTTCTCAGAATTCAACATCAGTTTACTGGTCCTCATCTAGTCCATCAGACTCCAGACACAGGTCCAGCACCTGCACAGCCTTTCCGATGGAATGGAGATACGGAGCTGGGTGGAACCAGCATATTGGTGGTGCCATGCTCCAAATCACCAGATGATGTCTCCCAGTAGCTTCATGTAGATGCCAGTTCCTCTGCCGAAATGAAAACAGAGTGTTCCCAAAATGTGAACCAGGCTTCATGGGATATTAATTGAAGCATACCTTTTGGCCAAACTGAAGAGCACCTTCTGATAAAGGTTACTTATCAACCCATGTATCAACATGGCAGCATCAAGATGAATACTTATAGAGAAGCAGGCTTTTAATTTTTTTAAAAAAACCCTACTCATCCGAACAGTTTGCAAACCACAGGCACCTTCGCTTCTTCGTATCAAAGCTATCCCTCTCCATATTTTAACATCCCTCTAGAAAAAATGATCAAAAGTCACAGTTACTATAGAAAGTAAAAACTATCACTCTCTTGCAGTGATGTATAGGATTATTGTTTGGCTTCCTCGTGTTTCGTTTGTGCATCATGTGGACCTTTCCCACTTTTCTGTTACTCTCTTCAATGTATATGTTTCTCCAGCCAAAATTTGTTCATCGATGTGACTCAGTATATGCAGATGACAGATGTGTTTACATTGCTCTATATACAGAACAACATATATAGTTATGATTTGCCAGATGGGTGAAAAAAGGCTGCAACAGACTTAGAAAATAGATATTATGGGAGACTGGATTTTGCTAACAGTGTTTGATATTAAATGCCATTTCCCATTTAAGGGAGGGAATGGCTTCACACGCTAACTAAACATGTCTTGAACTTTTAAACATACAAAACCTACATATACTGAAGTTCACTGAGAAAGTGACATTTTACCTTTTTTGGCATCATTAACGCTCATTATACACACATGGGGCTGCAAAGTGGGCTAAAGAGTCTCACTGCTTCCTAATGACAGTTTCCTCCCTGTAATTCAACACTGTTAAAAGATTTAACGCTCGGCTTGGAAAAAATCTGTCTCCCTCGTGCACATGCGGTTCATCTGCTTGTGACATCCGCTACCTCTTTATTTATCTTAACAATTAAACACAATGCTTTAGAAAGCTTACTTTAGAACACAGGGCCAACTTTTGAGAGGCCAAAAGGAAAAATGATACTGGATTTAATGCTATGGGGTTTCTTTTTTGGAAAGGCTGCAGAACGAAAACTGTCCTCAGGCCAAGTTAATACGACCGTTTCCTTTATGCTCAAAATATTCACTAGGGATTTTGCTGCTTGCATACAGGAAACAAGGGCTGTGGTACCAGAACAAGATTCTGTTTCTTATAATTTAAGGGGCATGTTTAAGCAACCGCTCGGTGCAGCTATGGCTCTAAAGCCACTGCCCTGAATGGCCTTTAAGGAGAGACCTCAGGATCCCAACACACCACATAGTCTTACACCAGAAGGCAGGTAACGGGTAGAGTGAACAGGTCAGGGAGAAACTGCGTGCAAACAAATACAGCCCATTCCAGTTCTGACTTGTTCCACATGGAAAAGAGGGCAGAAGGAAATGTGGAATGTCAACATCTGACCAAGGCCAGTATCTTATCAGTTGGAATTCTCTATATAAAATCTCAACGGAATCTCATTGCAATAGACTAGAGCACCAGCCAACATCCTTGCCTTTAGTGACTGGGGAAAAACTTGTGACAGTAGGTGAATAAAACATTATTATGTGATTGCGAATGAGATGATTGCGGGGGACCAGCCCTACTTCCATGATTCCTAGGTGGTACCTTAGGGATAAGCCAACATCAAACGTCAGTTTCATGTTTTATATGGATATGAAGTGTGTGTGTGTGTGTGTGTGCATACAAAACATAAAGGAAAAAAGGAAAATCAACACAAATAAAATAAATACTTATATCCAATGAAAGCTGGGGAGGGGGAGGCTTTTTTTTCTTACTGTTTTTTACAGTGCCATGCACCTTGATGGACACCGCATCAATAATCCACTCCGCTGTGCGATTTCATCACAAACTAATATTCTCCCCCCCCTGCCATATTACTCCATTTACCTTATTCCCTGACTCATGAGAAAGGGACTTTTTAAAGAGATGAGGATGAAGGGCAGCAGTCCTGGAAACCAAAGTGATGAAATAGAGGTAGAGTTGAGCTCCTGACGGCAACTGGAAAGAGAAGCATAATCTTGTGGTGTCCAGCTATGCGATACTGGGCGGTACGCACATACGGTCCACTTTGGTTTTTAGAAATACAGTAACGAGTCTTGCTCGACTTGTGTAAACTTATGAAGGACCGGTTGGAAAAAAACATCAGCGTTGGTACTAAAACACATTGAGCTTGTCCTTTCGTGTCACACGATTCGCCCAAGATAGAGAGACTTGGGATACTTTTCTTTGAGTGCAGGCCACTGGACGATGAAATAATCTGAAAAGTGGTAAAGGATCTTCCCGGACAGAGACAGGTTTTCCACGCGGCAGATGCTCTCGACGTATACAATGGTTACGCTTTTTATCCCCAGCATCCTGAGCAGGAGGGCAGATGCGCATATGGGAACGCAAGTTCCTGGGCCATTGCACAAAACCTAAGAAGAAGAAAAAAATGCCAGACAGAAAATTAAATTTCAAAACCCCACCATTAATGGATAAATCCCATCAGTCATACAGGACGATAAAAAACAAAAGTGAAAGGCTAATGCAATTTCAGTTCAAGACAAAATAAAAAATGATTATTGGAAAAAACCAAAACCATTGCCTTCTCCACTGTCAAAATTTGGGGTTTTAAGGTGCAGAGAATCTAGTATTTGCTTGTATTATTCTGTAAACTGCAATCTATGGTGACAAATAAATGAAGATGGCTTCCATTGAGTCAAAACAGGGCTTAGATATCAATTCGCAGCAGTTCTCTGGGAAGAGGGCTTTCTGATCCCAGCCATCTGACATCCATTTTTATATAACAACAAAATGCCTTGTGGCACCTTAAAGGCTAACACATTTATTATGGCTTAGTTTTCATGAACCAGAGTCCTGCTTCATCAGATGCAGCTGATGTTGTTTTTGCTGCAACATGCTAACACAGCTCCCCTTCTGGAAATGGTTATGTTTTGCTATTTGTCCAGGCTTTCGGCAGGGGATAGGTGCGTTTAGGAGTTTTAGGGCATTTTAATTATTGCATACTGGATGTTGTTTTATTTCGGGTTTTGTGCTGCTGACTGCCCTGGGTACCCTTCAGAGAGAAAGGGGCAGGATACAAATTGAACAAATGAGCACAAAACTTTTCTACAGATACTGAGGACTGAATCTTGACCCAAAAGTGTAACTTGCCACCTATGGCCTTTGAGAGTGAGACCACGTCTGCACCATACAATTAAAGAACTACTAAGCCGTTTTTAACTGTTGTGGTCCCCCCCCCCAAAAAAAAAATCCTGGGAAACTGTAGTTTGTTAAGGGGGCCAAGAGTTGTTGGGAGACCCCCGATTCTCACAATTTCCAGAGTAGTTTAACAATCCATCTCTCCTCCCACGGAACTTGGGAATTGTAGTTATGTGAGGGGAATAGGGGTCTCCTAAAAACTCTCCACACCCTTAACTAACTATAGAATTCCCAGGATTCTTTTTTGGGGGGAGTCATTATTGTTAAAGGGATTCAACAGCGCTGTAAAAATATGGTGTGGATGCAGCCTGAGAGAATGCATATTGCACACAGGGATGTAGAAATTCTCAAATAAATTCCCAGGGCATGGGTGTCACTGGACCATTCCTTCCTTTGTTACTACCCTTCTTTTATTTCACTCAGGCAACAATCCCAATTCCACTCCTATCCTTGTGATGATCCTTTCAGTAACAAAGGGGCAACCAATCTGGCGCTGAAATGCTCAGGGGTCACCCAATCTTTTTGTCTCTACTGTCCTTTCTAGGGCTAGGTGATTGGAATCCAACTGTGGAAATTAATTTGACCCCCCCCCCCGCTTCATGGCTGCTGGCCTAACTTTGGGGGGGCTCTTCCAGCTGAGGTTCTGTTATACATGTACCCTGCCTTGTTCACTGATTTTTTTTCAGAGGGCCCGGTTCTTAAATTGCTCCTGTTTTTAAACCCTGTCATGCTTTGGGTCGGGTTTTTCCAAACTTTGGCCTCCAGCTGTTTTGGGACTACAATTCCCATCATCCCTCACCACTGGTCTTTCTAGCTAGAGATGATGGGAGTTGTAGTCCCAAAACAGCTGGAGAACCCAAGTTTGGGAAACACTGCTTTAGATGGAGGCTGTCATTGTCACAAATTAAAAAGACAACCCCCCCCCAAAAAAAATAGGGTGGAGGAGACAGCAGAGGTAAAGCACAGCTCACGGGTGGCTGGGTACCCATTTGCCCCAGCTTGGCTACAGATCTGGGTGGGAAAGTGCCGAAAAATTCCCCTACAATGGAAAAGTAGCTTAGGGGGAGGGAATTGTTGGAGGGGACAGGAATGATGTGAGCATGTCTGTGGGAAGGTACATAAGAATCAACTACTTCAAAAGTGCTAAGAGTAACTGGGGCCCCCTGCCTTGAGGCCTACAATCTGTTAACAGCACCATGGCATAATTACAAATGGCGTGTGCTACCACATACTAGATTGAGGAGAAAGAGCTAAACATGGGAATGCCGTTTCTGCTAGTACCCTATTTCCTCTCACATGTAGTCCTGTTTGGCGTGTTGGATATTTGATGGGTTTTGGTTTTTTCGTCCTGCTTTTACTGCTAGCTGCCTAAAACTTCTAAATCAGATGGGGTTCTACAGAAATATTAAATCAAAATGTGTGCCTTAACGTGCGCCAAGGAAGCTTGCAGTTCTGAGAAAATTATCAGGGAAAATAATAATGTGCTGTGGGACTATCCAAGATTTCTGTGGGGAGAAGAGGAATTGCGAATGTGGTCAGCATGAGTCATCCATGAATTTATTATAATTAGGCTTTGGAGAACTCTTTTCGTAGGCTATTGTGGGGATGAACAGCTAATAAGAGAAAAAAATAAACTGCAGGAGTCTGCTTTAAGAATTTCCTCCCCTCCTCCTTGTCTTATTCTCCCATTGAAATAAATAGTAACTGGTTCCCCCATTAGGGTAGAAAGGCATCTTAAAATCTGCAATAGCAATTTGGGCATAGTTGTTCTACAGTTCTTATTAACTGTTCAACAGTTTTAATTCAAGAGAGAATCACCTCACAAATTCTGTGTCGGCAGAACTGTAATGTGTCCCTTACCATGTTCCATTTTCACCCAGATACAACTTTCCATGAGATTAGTTCACAGCATTTTGACCACCTCTGTTTGACGGTATTCTTGAGGTGTCAACAACTGGCCACATCCAGCCCCCCCCCCCGAGTACTAATTATCCACACACTTCCAACTGCCAGCCCACAAGGGAAAGAAAATATGGAAGAAGCAGAGGCTGTAGCCAATTGTTTTGCCAGAAATCCACTATGGTGTGTGGAACCGGTCTGCTCCCCTCTTTCACCTCCAGTAAGAGAATGTGTTGACCAGAGCTCTGTTCTTTTAATTAGGACTGTAACCTTTAATTAATTAATCAGTTAGTTCAAAAAACCTTTTGACTCAGTGCGGAGAACACGTGGCCTTCCAGATATTGTTGGTGTCTAACTCACATCAAACTGAGCTAGCATGGTGAACAGTCAGGGATGCTAGAAAATTATAGGTCAGCAACATCTGGGGGGCTATAAGTTCCCTGCCCCAGTTTTAAATCAACTGAAAAGACTTCCCCAACACATTTTAATGTACACACAGGCCCCATTTTCATTATATGAAAATTCACTTATCCAAACAAGAGGAGTTAGTACCCAAACCTCGCTATACACACTGCAGATTCAGATATCCAAATAGCCAGACCTGCTTGTAGTACTGTAAACAAATAAGCAACCTTAAACAAATCTCACTTTTTTGTGTTTTGCCGGTGTGTGCAGCCGTTTCACCAGAAATCATTGGGGAGAGAGGGAGTGAGACACTGGACATTCCTTGTTTCCCTTCTGCAAGGTTTCAGAGGGTTTTCTTGAGTTTCTACATCCCTTTGGGGTCAAAATTCCATGGTCGGGAACGCAGTAGAATTTTTACCATAGAAATTAATGGAAATTGTTGACTCATTCTGCGAACGCTTACCTAACAAACGATTTCCTGATAATGCATTGTGTTCAGATAGCGAAACCTGAGTCTACTCACCTAAAATTGGCTAGGTCCACATTGGAAGAGGTACTCTCCCTTCACTTTCACAGAGAAGGGAACATTTAGCCTAAGATGGTGCCTCCAAAACCAAGTATGTTACCCCCCCCCCATAAAACAAGCTGATAAACAAGTTTAAATCTTTCAAACAAATTGCCTGAGCAAATTTATACATTATTCAATTTGTTGAATCAATTGATTTCTTTAATTGGGCAGTAATTGTACTTTCATAGAACCTTTACGATCCAGTGTTCGCGTAGCCGAAGGTTTCCCTGTGCTGAAAAGATGTCCTCTGGGCTTTGTCTATATTACTTTCTTTCTCTATTCCATTGCAGGGATTTCACTTGCCTTCCCCTTCACAGTACAAAGAGTAACAGGCTGTTGTAACAAAAACTGCAGGTCTGCATTGAGCTTTTCTACCCTTCCTCACTCCCACAACCAGCTTAACCTACCCTGAGCCCTTCCATCATTTCAGTGTGTTTTTAATTGGCTGCTGCTGGTGAAATGATTGAAATAGCATCAGGATACAGAGAAAGTTAAACTAGACCCTACCAATGGAAAGAGCCTGACACAGGACTCCTGTTTTCTGCGATACTTATGTTCTTTGCAATCTGCAGAGCTAACCACAGAACATAACACTGAAAGTCCTAAATACCTGAGAGCATGCACTATGCAACAGAGTGGGATTTCCTTCAGAATTAATATGCATAGGGACTGCACTGTATAAACACTCCCAGGTTAACTGCAAGTAGCAACCCACAAACAGGACCGAAATGCACAACTGTATATAGCAGCACCCTGTGAGCAAAGGAGAAAACAGATCCAGTTGATGTAGGCAAAATGTATGAAGACAGCAGAAACCATTCCTCGTTCCCCCTCCCCCCAGACTTGGCATCCATTGAACTTTGACACTTTGCAGATGAAAGCTGCCTCAGTCTACTGAATGTGTAAATCTGTGCGAATGACATTTACTAGTTTCCAATGCAGAAACCAAGCTCCCAGCCTTGCATGGATTAAATGTCAGCCAAACTGTCCATAGAAGGGAGAAAGACACTTTTAGGCCACTTGTTGAAACAAATGAACTCCTATGTGTATTTTAATTCCACTTTGGAGATCTCGGGATGTTCCCAAGCTAAAAGAAACGAAATAGGACAATGATTCCAGACTCTTGGTGCAAACCCACACATTTTGAGCATGCAGCCGTTCTGCTGAAGAAAGGCTTAAGGCCCTTATCAGAGCGGAAAGCTACCGTAGACACTGGCCTTTGTAAGTCCAGCAGTGGTAGTGTAACACACTGTATTTCCATGTTCCTTGCCAAAGCCTGCTTTGTGGCCAAATAACCGCCTGAACTTTGGCAGTGATTCGTGAAGGCACCTAACAGCATCTTTGTCCTCCCTCATTTGCTAGTGCCTTACAAAACAAAGAGCAATTATAAGGGCCTTTCCCACATGGAACAGTTGGCATGGCAGAACAGCTATGATGTTAAATTAGTATGTGTTTGAAATCCCTGCTTGGACACTTAAGCTGTAATCCTGCCATGTTGTTCACACACTGTTTTAATGGGGCTTATACATGAGTGGCCCCTTTACAGAGTTCCAGCCAAGTGTTTCTAGGAAGCCTTAGGCAACCCACTATACATGTGTGTGCGCCTGTTTAATTAATTAACAGCAGGGGAAGAGTGCTCTTGCGATCAAATCCTGCAACTTGGTTATACTGAACTTTTGATGTGACTAAGTAACAAGAGGGTTAGCTCTAGCTAGCCAGACCTCGGCCTAAACTGCCTCTGCTGCAGCCACTGAGAAGCTTTTGAGAGCCCTGGCAGCTTTGTAGAGCAGGGTGAGAGAGAAGACGAGTTGCTTCCATTGCCTAGTTGGAATGCAAGCAGCACAGAGATGGTTGCAATTGGTTTATAATGACAAGGGGTGACTGTAGAGATAAGGAAGCCTCACCTCATTTGCCACTCCTACTCTCCATACACCCTTTGCTAGGTGGGGCATGGAGGTGGAGTAGGTTTAGACTGCAGAATTAACTGGTTTTTCCAGATGCGTGATGCAAGGATGCTTTGGAATCACAAAAATAGAGAGACACCCCCCCACACACTTTTAAGATTCATGAAGGCAAAATGATTGATGGCCAAGACTGATAAAAGGCTTATACTGTGGCATCCTTACACTGGAGACAAATAAAGAAGTGAAGGCAAGTTTTATATGTTTTACTGTGGTTTTATAATTGTTAGAAGCCACCCAGAGTGGCTGGGGCAACCCAGTCAGATGGGCAGCATATGAATAATAAAAGTGCTGTTTTATTACTGTTGCTATTACTACCACCACCACCACCACCACCACTACTACTACTATTAACCTGGGCTATATAAAGTGATTGCATGAGCAATTACTTCTTGATACACCCCATTCTACAATAACACTTACAAGGAAATGGCACAGGCAGAGCCTTGCTTACTGGTTTTGCTAGAAGCACAGGAGAGCTGCCCTATGTTACACAGCCACCCATTTTGTGCTCTTCTGTGGGGTACTTTATAGCCTCGTGGATATCCAATGGCCCCATATTACTCCAAAGTTTTGGGGCAGGTGTTGTGGTGTGGGGATAGATGTGGCAAAACTGAGGAAGCGATCCACTGCTACATGAAATCCTAAAGCTTCAAAAGAGTATTTGCACGCTAGAGACCAGGAGCCCATCACAGGACCTCTCTACTGCTCAGTGCTACATGGAGTCTTTCATGCTTTTTGACGGTCCACGATTCCGTGTGCCTGCTTCCCAACTTTTGTTTTCCTCTTAAGCTACTTGATGGGCCATGCAAACACCAATTAAGGAGTGGACCATTAGTAGATGTATTTCCTTAACCAAGGTGGAGCACAAGAACCTAAGAAGCTGCCTTACACTGATTCAGATCATTGGTCCATTTAGCTCGGGAACAACTACACTAGGAATGGGCAGCTGGATTCTTATCTCCCTCACCCACTGCAGACCAACTGATGGGTGGGAGGAGCCACCCACTTGTTGGTCACAGGGTGTCATGGCATCAGGTGACTGACAAGAGGCAAAGTTCAAAGGAGGTTGCTGCAGATGCTGATTTGTCTGCTAGAGCAACCACCTTGGAAGATAAGGATTTAGTGTGCCTTCAAAGAGGCTCCCTTTTAATGGACCATCAGCTGAAGGTGTTTCTAAAACTGGAGCATTTGTCCCTCTGCAGAGAAAGCAGCAGCTTGTATTCAAAGTGCTTGGGGAAGCACTCTGAATACAACCTGCTTCCTTCTGAGAGAGGAGTGCGCCACATAAAACACAGAACTTTTTTTTCTTTCCGAAGGAAGCTTGCACAGCCCCTTGTGCTGTGCTTCCCAAGAGCCTGACAAGCAGCTGACTGTTGGGTGCTTGGGAAGCACTGCCCCAGAGGTTTTGGGTTTGCTGGGCACAGCACTTCAGCCAGCCGATTGTGCATGCAAAGCCCCTTGCAACAAAGCCCCACCTTTACCTGCCCCTCACCTGACATCAGGTGTAGGGCAGGTGGCATGCATGGACAAAACAGCCTGGCAGGATAAATGGAGGTGCCTGATTTAGTTACTGAACAAGCAAGAAAGGATTTAAAGAAGAAATGTTCTGGCTTAGAACTGTGGTTTCACCACTGGATGACTCTGAACTGTTATTTTACTTTTCTTCTCAGGCAGGGAACTTTGAGGACAGAAGAGAGCATTGGGAAGCTGTCAGACGGATCAGACTCCTTTTGTTTGAGCTGCCACTTTTCCTCCTCAGAGGCATTTACAAGGGGTGCCGAAATTATCCTATCAGGACTGAAGCACATTCCCTTACTACCTTCATGGCCCATGTTGTGGGTCCCTAAATCTCTAGGGAGTTAGGGACCCTTCCGATCATAGGTGCTTCCCATTCTGTGAACCAAGCTTTCCTGGCCTTGGCTCACCATATGACAGTGACCCCCCCCCTTCTTCCCTCTACTGCTCAATATTTTCTTAATTTCCTCAACTTTCACTGTTCTGTTTTCTTTTGCTTACTTTTTTGTTTCGGCTGCCTTTCCACTTATACCTCAAGCTCACAGAGACAATTTGACCTCCTGGAGCATTTCCTCTGCTGTGCCTTCACTGTCAAAACAGTCACAAGGTTTTGGGATCTAGCCACAATAATGTATTCTATGCATTTGCAAGTTACTTTTCAGCTAAGGCAGCTCCCAATGTGACTTAGGTCACATGTACACTATACCATTCAAGTGTTGCTACACCATTTTAAAATTCACGGAGAATCCTAAGAAATATAGCTTGTAAAGGGTGCCGGGAACTGTAGCTCTGTGAAATAAGCACCCTTAACAAACTACAGATTCCAGGATCAGCTGTGTTTTCTTCCGCAGCCTCAGGTGGAACGGCTGGCTGTTACATCCATCTGGCTTTCCAAGAAGATTGCACAGCAATTATTTCTGGTCCAGCCTTGCAAGCAAGCCCGCAACAATTACCAACCCACAATTTCAAACAGCCTGTCTGCCTGCTCATATAGGTTTTTAAAATTAAATACAGCCCCTTACAAATTAAAACAAATCCTTTAATTTCATACCCTTACAAGTTGTTGGCAAAAGAACAGTTGCTCTGGGACTGGTGAGGAACGAGACGTCTAGCACCTCTGCTTTGAGGTAACTTCAAATAAGAAATTCTCCCCCTACTTTCCTTTACAGCCTGAATGTAAAGCACACACCCCTTTTTACCCAAACTGACACAGGCGGCTCAATCCTAAACATGCTGACTTGAAAGACAGGTCCAGCTGTGCTCAGCGAGGCTTGTCCCAGGCCTTTGGTTTACAGTGGAATAAGCCCTGTTCAACACAGCGGGGCTTATTTCAGAATAAACATGCATAGAGATAACACTGAAATTCTAATCACGTTTACTCAGAAATGAGCTCCACTGAACTCAGTGAGACTTACTTCCATGCAAACATGCTTAGGTTTGGGCGGCAATTCACATTCTACTCCAAAGGACTGTTCGCAGCTGGGCATTGCGGTGGAAGGTGGTCTTCTCTGTTCTCCATGCCTTCTTAATTTGGCAATGCTTGCTAAGCTCAGATCCGGAAGCCACTTTCAATTAATGGGGCCAAACCAGAGTAACCACAACACGTCTTGGAACAGGGAGCCTGGGAATAAACTTCTCCCTCCAGCATTTTTCAGTCTGCTTCCTCCTATAGCTCCTTCAACCTTTCAAATTCCAAGAAGAGGAGTTAAAACCAGAAAGCTGCTTTTTGTGATTATGGGGGAAGTATCTCAGCTGTGGAAAATAATTCAATGGCAGCTTCTGCAAGTATGAAGGTAAAAGTATTAACAGACTGATTCATGGTGAAATACTAAATGATCATAAGAGAACTGGATAGAATATGTGAAATGGATTTCTTGTATTTTAAAAAGGTTTATGCTGTAGAAAAGCTGCATGGATGTTTTAAAGAAAAGACTCTGGATTAACATTTGGTTGCCTAAGGAGAAATTCATACTTGGCACAGGTAAATGCCTATTTGCAGGTCTGTTTTAAGCACTTCCTGAGGCTTGTGGTTTCCCATTGTAGGCCTGGTACCTCCTGTTTGCTAGAAACCTCCTCAGGTGGGTGAGAGTTGTCAGAATCACATAAATTACGTGCAAGTAGACTGTTCAGATCAACAGTTGATTCAAGTGCTTAGTACTGGCCCTCTTTGACTGTGCTGTTTCAGTAGGGTGGTTGCCCCAAATATTTGCACCAGCATGGTGGGAGGCTGTGCCACAAGACCCTATATTTTCTTTATGTTAAGATGCAAGAAAAGCCAAGGAGACTGCCTTTGGGAAAGAACGTCATGTCTTAACGATAAGGACAAAAGAGCTCTGTAAAAAAGTTAATTCTAAAATATGATAATTCACCAACAAAAAGGGGAAGGTCTGTTTGAAAAATGCACATAACCAAACATGTATTAGAAGCAACTCCAGAACTGGCCCTATTAAATATTTTCCAAGCATATATATGAATGCAAGCAGCTGCTTTATAGTGAGTAAGACGACTGGTCCGTCAAACCCAACATGGGCTTTTCTGACTGGTGATTGATTGAACCTAGGGCCTTATCAGCTGCACCACTGAGTTATAGCCCTGCAAAACCAAGTTTGTTTGTTTTTTTTTTTTTAAATGATGGTGTGGAAAATAAATAAGTGGAGGATGCCAGATCCAAAAATCAAAACACAATGATGGAAAGACTGAAGGAGCTCAATTAAACACACACTTTCCCAGGAACAGTCTTCAGGTTCCTCAAGCACATATCTGAAATTGCAATCTGGAATCCTTCAGTCTTCAAAGAAGGCTTATCTAGGTACCAAATTCTGGAACAATGTTTAAAAGGGCAGGAGAGGAGGCAAATAATATTGTGTGTGTGTGTGTGTGTGTGTGTGTGTGTGTGTGTGTGTGTGTGAGATAGCTGTCAACTTTTCCCTTTTCTTGCGAGGAATCCTATTCGGAATAAGGGAATTTCCCTTAAAAAAGGGAAAAGTTGACAGCTATGGTGTGTGTGTTGCCTTTCCTAAGTGGATTGTATTACTTGTTTTCACTATTGCTCAAAAAAGATGCCCTAACCCTATGCCACTAGGAACTTTACATGAATGCTTACATACATAAAAGAGGGGGCAGGGCGAGCACATCCATTGCTAAAGCTACAATATGCAGTGCTAACAGAAACCAGTGTTAATTTTTCTTCCGGAGTGTTCATGCTCCAACTGTGAACTTTTTAGCAGAAGTAGGTTGCAAATAAATGGAATTCCCCATTGCATAAATACGGATATTGAATACAGGCCAAAGAACATTGGTCTGGCACCAGCAAGACCACACTCGGAATGCTACGTTTATCCATTCATGTCATCCCCATTGTCAGGAGAACCAAGGAACAAGGGCAGGGGTAGTAGAGAGGAACCAGAGAGATACAGGAATTCATGGGGTTTAAGGACTTTAAAATGGGGGCATTGCTGATCCGAATGCCCATTTGCAATCCAGACAAATATGCAGCAAGGGCCACTTAACTCTGAGGTCAGAATTCACATTTCACATATGGAAAGAAGGATCCAGAGTGTCTCCTCAGAGGATTTTTGCCTCTGAGAACTCCTAGCAAATAAGCTGCAGAGGGAGGGTCATGTCTGTGGTTGCTCCTCCAGTGCTTTTTTTTTCAGCACGAGGTGAAGAACATTTCATTTCCCCAGACCTTTCAGTGTTTTTCAGTTGCTTTGTACTGATGTCATTCTCTGTTGGTTTTTTTTTTTAATTCCATGGCTGGTTTAATTCTGTTTTAGATTTCATGTTTACAAGTTAATTTTTTGTATCTTATGGTTTTTATTATTATTATTATTTTACTTCTAAACCACCTAGAGAACCTTTGCTACTGGGTGGTATAGAAATACTGCAAGTGAGTAGCCAGACTGTTCCTTCTTGGTCATGCATGCGGCAATGCAGCTTTTTGAAGCCAAGGTCCCCCTGCGCATCACATCATGGAGTCTCACATGTACTTTGGCTTGGTGATGTCCATTGGGACTGACAGGGTGGAAGGCAGAGATGAGAATGGCAGGTGGAGCCAGAACCAATGACAGGCAGGAGTCAGCCCCCCATCTCCCTCCCTGCCAAATTCTGCAAAGGCTCCTCCTTCAACTAAGGTGGAGGAAACTGACAGACAGGGCCACCTCCTAGACTGGACGCAAGTTAAGAGGGCAGGGAGTTAGGGGCTGGCTGAGAGGGTCCCCATCCTATTATCTACAGCTGCTCTGCATCCTGCCCTCCATGTGCATTGCGGGTGGGGAGGCAGATTGCAGGACTGTGACTAATGTGTGCACTTAAAGCCATGCTTAGGCAGTTTAAACTCAACTCTCTCTCTCCCCGCCCCCACCTCCAATTTTTCTAGCCAAAAGAGGCCTGACAGCTTGGATATTTCCAAAGCAGATATCCAAAAGAATGCAACCTCCGTTATTGATGAAACAAAGAACACTCAGACCTCTCTCATGCTATCAGATATTATTGCTTAGGTAATTATCAGCCACACTGTGTTCTTTCTAAATACTGGAGATCGTATCACAGCTTCCTCTCCTCTCCCCCTCCGGTACTCAGGAGGGCACTGAATAGAACCAGTTGAAACTGCATGTTCAACGCTATTAGAAGGTAATGGTCTGAAACCATACACAGAACTGCTGTACGCCGCATTTATTTCTGATGTCCTTAGTGCTGGAGGTGCGTTAACTGGTTTCAGGAGAGCTTCCCCGTTAACAGTAACAAAAGCAACCCTGGCTGCAGGCCTCCTTCCTAAAATACTAAAGCTGCACAAAAAATAATAGGGAATGGTGGTCCCAATCCAGAGCAAGTTAGTCCAAGTCCCATTTAAATCAGCGGGACAACTAAAGTTGTGCTGAACTTTTAAGTTCCCTTGAAATGGATGGGATTTAAGCATGACCGCCTCTGAATTGGGGTTTCATTTTTCTGCCTCTAATGTAGGAGCTTTGCCTTGTAGGTATGGATGACTTCTGTTTATATTTTCCTACATTGGCTGTTGTTGTTTAGTCGTTTAGTTGTGTCCGACTCTTCGTGACCCCATCGACCAGAGCACGCCAGGCACTCCTGTCTTCCACTGCCTCCCGCAGTTCAGTCAAACTCATGCTGGTAGCTTCGAGAACACTGTCCAGCCATCTAGTCTTCTGTCGTCCCCCTTGTGCCCTTCATCTTTCCCAACATCAGGGTCTTTTCCAGGGAGTCTTCTCTTCTCATGAGGTGGCCAAAGTATTGGAGCCTCAGCTTCAGGATCTGTCCTTCCAGTGAGCACTCAGGGCTGATTTCCTTAAGAATGGAGAGGTTTGATCTTCTTGCAGTCCACGGGACTCTCAAGAGTCTCCTCCAGCACCATAAATCAAAAGCATCAATTCTTCGGCGACCAGCCTTCTTTATGGTCCAGCTCTCACTTCCATACATCACTACTGGGAAAACCATAGCTTTCACTATATGGACCTTTGTCGGCAAGGTGATGTCTCTGCTTTTTAAGATGCTGTCTAGGTTTGTCATCGCTTTTCTCCCAAGAAGCAGGCGTCTTTTAATTTCGTGACTGCTGTCACCATCTGCAGTGATCATGGAGCCCAATTAAGTAAAATCTCTCACTGCCTCCATTTCTTCCCCTTCTATTTGCCAGGAGGTGATGGGACCAGTGGCCAGGATCTTAGTTGGCCATTATATTTTCCAATTAAGTTTCTGACTTGGTTGCTTTGCAGCACTGGATTGTATATCTAGGCCAGGGGTTGCTAACCTGTGGCCTTCCAGATGTTTCTGAATGGCACTTTCCACCAACTCCAACCATGGCCAGTGGTCAGGGAGGATGAGGACTATAGTTCAGAAACATCTGGAGGGTCACATCTTAGCCAGCCCTGATATTGACTGAAATTAATATGGGCTGTATAAAGAATTCAAATTGTTGCTTTTTGGTTGTTGTTCAGAACAATTGTTATGATCCTGCCAACTTTAGATATGTTTAAGTTTAATTGATTTCAGCAGGCAAATTGAACATGTTCTTAACTCTCTCATACTGAAACCAATGGGATTAAAAGTGCGCTCAGCTTAAGTTCTGTCATGCTCAATATTAACAAAATGAACATTACACAGATGCATCCACTGCAGCTTATAGGAATGTCTCATGTTAGCAATTTGCAATTCTTATTATTGGCACAAATATATTTCTAGTCGACTTGAAGGCATTTCTCCCCCTTGAAATTATACGTGAAGGGGAAGAGACCAAACTTTTCACACTGGGTGTTCTGCTCTGGCCTTGCAAAGGAGCCCTGGGGTGACGTGGCAAGGGAAGGTCAGTTGTTGCAGGACCAAGGAGAGCTCCTAGTCATTAAGAGTTCTGGGGCAAACTGGTGGGTGACCAGCTCTATTTCTCTGTAATATCCAAATTGGAGAGGCTATGCAAGCCCTGGAGCAGTGCCTGAACTTGCTGGTGGGCTGGATGAGGACCAAGAAACTGACTCTGAATCCTGGTAAACCAGAGGCACTCTGGGTGAGTGGTTCCCAAGTCTGGATAATTGATCAATTGACTGTTTGGGACGGGGTTGCACTCTCCCTGAAAAAGCTGGTTCATAGTCTGGGGAGTGCTCCGGCTTTGGCTGATATGAGAGTTGCAGCTGTTTCTTAACCGAGACAGCCCGACTGCTGTTGCCCATGCGCTGTAACTTCCAGATTGGATTGCTGCATTGTGCTCTATGTGAGGCTGCCCTTGAGAATGGCAGGTATGGTCTTCTCAGGAGGTCTAATCCATCCAATGTCAGAATCAGGTCTTTAGTGTGGCAGCACCTATCTTTACATATCGGACAAAGTGTCATCGCTATTGTCTTTCTGGCAGGCCTGTCTGGGATAGCTCAGTCAGTACAGGACGAGGCTCTTAATTTCAGGGTCATGGATACGAGCCCCAAGTTGGCCTTCTTGCCTGCCGAGGACACCATATCCAGCTGTACCCATCTTTAGGTAGGTCTTCAAAGAACAGAGGTTGAGAACATAAGAGGAGCAAGACATCTAGCCCAGAATTCTGTTCTCACAGTGGCCAACTCTATGAGAAATATTGACCTGCCCACATTAGGACTTTACACATCAAGGGTGATATCCAATGCCCTTGTTGTGTTAGCACAAGGATCTATGGTATCCTCCCCCCCTTGCACACCCTACATCTGTTCCAGAGAGTTGGGGAAAACCCTACAGATTTAGGAAGTGCATGGAGGGGACAGCAGGGAAAGAAGATTCCGTTGTGCAAGCAGAAATCCTTTTGCAACATTCACCTAGCACTACTTTAGATACAACCCCAATATGTGTGTTCTCCAATTTAAAAAAGCACATGAGACAATACACACACGCACACCTGTGCGAGCACACACAGAGCAGTATTTTCTCAGACAAGTTATGGATGGAAAACCCCCACAAAGCAACTTAGCAAATTCTCTCTAGCAGAAGAAATCTACTTTTTAATCATCATCATCATCATCCATTTTTCTATGTTCTCTGTAAACTTCAGAGATCAGGACAGAAGAAACCAATAATATACTGGAAAGTAATCTAGGTTTGTACTCTCTCCTCTTATAAAAAGTGGGGGGGGGGGGAATCCCTAATGCAAATCATGCTACAAAGGAACAATACCTTATTATCCATTCTAGCATGCTACAGAAGCGCTATGAACTTAAGACATTTTGAGAGCTGCGGAGAGAATGGAAAGTCTTAGCTAAGTGAAATAAAGATCGCCTTTCATCACTGTGTGAGCGTTTCTATAACAATTGTATCTGTTTGCTATGGTGGAACTTAGCAAGACTGTGAATCCAGCACCTTACACTGCTTGCTCATTTCCATACAGTGGTGCCCTGCAAGACGAATGCCTCGCAAGACGAAAAACTCGCTAGACGAAAGGGTTTTCCGTTTTTGCGTTGCTTCGCTAGACGAATTTCCCTATGGGCTTGCTTCGCAAGACGAAAATGTCTTGCGCTTTTTTAAAAAAGCCGCTTGAAGAGGCGCAGTTGCGACGGACTGTGCTTCGCAAGACGAAAAACATCGCAAGACGAAAAGACTCGCGGAACGAATTCTTTTCGTCTTGCGAGGCACCACTGTAATGCTATGTGTATGCACTGAGGGCACTCCCTACCCAATCCCACCTTAGCGTGCCTAGCTTGGCACCTTTGGGAGATATGGTAACCAAATGGTGTTGCAGTCAGCCTTAAGCGAGACAGCTGCCTCCAGCCTATCCAGCTGTGAAGAAGCATGAAATCCAGTAAGGTTAAGGAAGCCAGATGGAATCCTTGCCTCCTCACTCTCTTACACAGAGCAGGAAGGAAAACATTGGAGTGCCTTAGGTCAGTCGGTAGAATCAAGAGGCAAAGCTTCTTCCTGGGCTTCGTCACTTCAGGCAATAGGATGCAGGGTTTGTGCATGTACAAGAATGCTGTCTTGGTGGAGAAAGGACTCTGTGCATATAGAAAAACAGCCTGTCATAGAGAAGGCTTTATCTAAATGGATAGATTCTTGCAGTGCTATTTTTTATAGAGAAAGAGGTGCCGGAACGCACTATGAATGCCTCCCTTGTTCTCTTAGAATGGCAATGGCACCCACCTGAGAGGTGCCGGAATTGAGTTCCGGTGAGTTCTGGCTAAAAAAAAAGGAAAAAAGCCCTGGAATATTGCTTTTTTCCTTTGAATTTATAAACATTTAAGCATAGGAAGAGTGTCCCCCCCCCCAGTGCAGATCTCAACTATGCCAAGCAGCCTTGAGCAAGGTATCATACCTCAGGCATTAACACTGCCTTTACATCTCCCTACTGCAATTTAGGGATTACAACCCTAGGTAGGTTTCAGGGCTCCCATCCAGGTAATTTAGTCAATATATACGAAACTCAAATGGTGCTAAATGCTGGATATAAATATCACCGTTGTGCAGTTTCCCCACACATTTATGTCCACCTCCTCCTCGTGTGAGGCAGGGAGTTGGGAAGTACTGGAGAGAAGGGAAGGGAACAACAGGAGGCTTTGCTTATAAATGTAACATAAACACGAGAGGTTACCATGGGATTGCTGCAGAACAAAATTTTAAGCACATAACCTTTCTAGGGCGAAGGGATGGAGATGGAGGACTTCAGACACAGGAGCACAATATGATGCTCCAGACATTTTTACCTGACCCCTTGGGACTCGGCCTAAGCCACACCTCCTCCCCAGGCCCCGCCCCTTCACTCTGGCCCAACTCCACCCCCTCCCTGTCCACCCCGAATGTTGTATTGAATGTGTGCTGAGTGGGGATAAATTCACTTTCCCAATATGCCACCCGACGCCTAGGTTAGAAAATGTGATGAAAACCCTTTAAAAGAGAGGGGAGGATAACACCTGAGGAAAATACCCTGCTCTGAAAAGGGATTGGAAGTTTGTCACTGGGAGAATACACAAAAGCAGTGATCGGATGGAGGGGCCCATTAAAAAGGAAATGAACGAAGCACTGAGGTAGCACGTCCTCTGTCTTTTACACCCTCATGGCTAAATGCGGTTATACTGGCAGAGCGCAGGTTGGTAAGAATCTTCCTGTGGACTAGCAACTTGGGTAGACTTATTTGGCCAGTTGCTTTGCCGGCACAACAACAAACTGCTACGCACAGGCAAACGACAGAATTGGTAGAGCAGCGAGGATGTCCGACTGATCCCCACTCAACCCTGAAACTCACTGGATAACCTTGGGCCAGTTACTATCTCTGTGCCTAACCTACCTCACAGAGTTGTTGTGAAGGGAAAAACGCAAGAGGCACATATGCTACTTTGACCTCCTTGGAGGAAAAAACAAGCTTTAAATGTAATAAACAAACCTCTGCGTGTGATCTACTCGGAATGCTGTCTTCCAGAGCCTGCTGTGCTGTGTCTACAACCTTGTGCCACAGCCAATGGCTCTCGCCGCATGTTACCACCAAAGCCCTACTTGCGGGCAAGGCTGCTTGACTGCCACTTATTCCCACAGAGTAATGTTGAGGGCAGCGCTTGCTGTATTTGCTTAATCTCGCATTCCTTGAGCTCCTCGGATTTCTTCTTGCCGTCGAGAGGAGTTTGGGAGGGCACAAGAATCTGCACAATCAGGTCTTGCTAGGCGCAAGTGACTTTTTGAAAGCATTCCGAAATCCCACTGCTTCCCCATTAGAAGTACAGTAGAAACAGAAGAACGACAGCAACAACAACCTGCCTACACTGATTAACGCCTAGTGTGTCCACAGATTCCAGCACGGCAACCGTGTCATTTGGGCCTCATTTGGTGCTTTTCTTGGTGTTTCCTATTTTTAACACTTTTGAAGTTGAGCTCCGTGGCAGATGCCTTTGACAGATGCTGTCAACTCGGAACGCCAACTTTTTGTTCCACCCCCTCTGAAGACTTCTTTAACCTTTGGGACCTGGTAGTCTGCCAAGGATGTGGTGCTCTGCGGCTCAGTAAACACAGTCTCACCCAAGCAGAGTTAAATATATGTTGTTGTTGAGGCGGCTTTCAAGCTCAAAGCTAGATGCTCTGCCTGATAAATGTCCGTGTAATAATATATTAAGCCAAGCTGTACGATAAAGGGGTTTTGCGCTGTTGCTCTTAAAAAAAGATGCAATACCTCAAAGTGTTCAGGGAGAACGTTATCAAACAATACACAGCTCTCCCTTTCAATTGTTATCAGATCCTCTTTGCCAAGACACTTTAAAAGAGGCGGCAGTTAACATCTGTAACATCGGGTTTACGACAGAAAGCTGTTGGCGCCGCCTCCCTTACGAATGGATTAATTTTTCTCCAGCTATTTACATTAGCTGGTTTTCACCTTCAAAGCCTTGGGTGATCAGAGTCAGAGTTATCTGAAGGACAACTTACACCTGTATCCACCTGCCCACACGTAATGATTAAGAATGGAGGTCCTCTTGGTTTGCCTACCACTGCAGTCGGTGAAATACGTCACAGGGCCTTCTCTGTGGTAGCCCCACGACTCTGAAATTTGTTGCCAGCTGACCTCTGGAAAGCGACCATACTCCAGACTTTCAGAAGTACTTTGAATATGTATTTGTTTTGGGTGGACGATGTATCCTTTGGTGCTTTTCTATTGGTGCCCCTTCTAGCTGAACTACAGTGGTGGTAGTGAACCTATGACCCTTGTTGAACACCAGTTCCCATCACTCAGTAGGACCAATGGTCAGGGATAATGGGGTTTGTAGTTCAGCAACTACAACTGCAGGTTCCCCACCACTAAACGAGATGATTTGACTCTGCATAAGGCAGCTGCATGTGTTCAGATGAGCGTTCAAAAGCATTTCGTATACATTATTTCAGCAATCCTAACCAAAACAGTCTTGCAAGCCCTATACCACAGGCATTAGGACCGGAGTGGGAGGAGAGAAAGAGCCGATTGCTTACAGCCACCTATAGAAAATCACAGATGAGGAGAGATTTGAACCGGGGACTTGTGGCCACACCCTTAGCCACAATGCACACCACTTCACAAGCCAGTCTACAAGTCACTCTAAATCAAAGCACCTGTGTGATGCTGCTGTGGCTGAGAATAGAGTGTATTCAGTTTCACTATGCACTGGCAAAACTCCATTCTCTTGCAACGAGAGTCCCTTTTTTTAAAACACACACAGAGGAGATTTCAGTGCAAAGTCCATGAGGCCCTCTGGCACCAGCTCTGTATTTTTTGGCACTGCTATTTCAAGAGAAAAAGCTATACAGAAGTTAAACTATCGCTAAGTTACCCGCCGATACCCTTTCTCCTTTGACTTTTTCCACATCATCTCCTCCAGCAATGTAATGGTCTGTTTGATTTTCCAGACAATTTCCCTCATGATGGAAACTCAATACAATTGATGCTAATTAAACGGAGCCATCGCTGTAACAAGGCAATGTCCTAATGTACTCGTCGCATAAAGACGGTCTGTTTCATTTGAATTAAGGCATTTTGCTTCCTCTTTAATGAAAAGCAAAAATCAATGTATGGGGAAGAAACAGGGAACAGGGATGGGCTCACTAAGGTCTCTCCTTTGTTTTCTTTCATACTCTGGTTAGCAACTAGCTTTACGGGAGAATCACTTTGAAATCAGGAGAGTGTTCCACCCCCTATGACTTTGCAATGGACAGTCAACAAGCCCCACTCTGTTCCCACATTGCTCTTCTGAGGGTGGGGGTGGTGCCAGATAAGTAAGAAAAGTTAGAAAGAAAAGTTAGACAGAAAGAAAAGTTACCTTGAAACTAACTTTTTAAAACGTTGTTATTACAACATGGCACAAGCTTCTCCTAGCATCTGAGGTCCAATTTAGCACTGTCTATAAGGAAGCTTGGGACGCGGGTGGCGATGTAGGTTAAACCACAGAGCCTAGGACTTGCTGATCAGAAGGTTGGCGGTTCGAATCCCCGTGATGGGGTGAGCTCCTGTTGCTCGGTCCCTGCTCCTGCCAACCTAGCAGTTCGAAAGACCGTCAAAGCGCAAGTAGATAAATAGGTACCGCTCCGGCGGGAAGGTAAACGGCATTTCCGTGTGCTGCTCTGGTTTGCCAGAAGCGGCTTAGTCATGCTGGCCACACGACCCGGAAGATGTACGCTTGCTCCCTCGGCCAATAAAGCGAGATGAGCGCCGCAACCCCAGAGTTGGCCACGACCGGACCTAACGGTCAGGGGTCCCTTTACCTTTACCTATAAGGAAGCTTTGCCATGTTACAAAAAAAAAAAAAAAAAAAAAAAGCTTCTAAAGATTTAGGGCAACAATCCCAACACCAAGGAAGCAGACTTCTGCTTGTGTGAGAGGAGTTTCCCTTCATCTTCTTTCCCCTACAGGTCCTGTGGCCTTCCAAATCTGTACTGCCTGATCCCCCAGCTGCCCAGAGAGGATTTGTGGGGTACCTTGAAGAGAGATAATCCATTCTAAATAGGGTGCCTGCTCTGCTGGCAGGTGGGCATTGTTGGATTTCACTTTTAGTCTCAAGGTACCATCAGACACACTTCTTTCTCTTTATTACAGATGAATAGAAGACAATAAGAGTTTTCATACTGTATAAACAGGAATGTTGAGTCTACTTTGTTGTTCACTAGAACCCCGTGATCCTACCAAGCAAGGCACAAAGGACACCTATTTAGAATGAAAGAATGGTGTGCCTCTGAGCACATGGGCCGAAGGAATTTGTTTCTAGTAGAAAAACTGAGGTGAGTTCACAGTCCTTTCAAAAACTTCACTCCTGGTTAGCCTTCTTATTGCAGCAGTCTAATAAAAAGTCACTTTGTTGTTGCTGTTGTTAAACACTTTGGAACCGGAAATCCTTGTTATCTGGCCGCAAATCACTGCAATATCTTCCACTAGATCCTGATCTAACTTCTGCCACCTTTGATATAAATCAGCTAGACAGACCGATAATACCCTGTTTTATGAGTACCCACTGCCACACTGAAAGTAGCCTGAAAATGCTGCATTGCACAAGAGAGCTGCTTAAAGGTTGGAGGACTCAATCGAGGGAAGTAAACCCTGCAGGAACCAGTCCTAAATTTGTATGCATATTTAGAGGTTTGTTATCTCCAGATAGTTATTTCCTTTTGGAACAGACAAGGCATTTCTTCACTATTTGTCTGCAACAGTTGTTTTACATACCAAATCCGGCTTGAGTCTGAAGGTCAAAGGGAGAGAGTAAAACATGGAACGCAGAGTCGTCAGCACAGAGGAGCTCCACAACTGACGGACCTCCCGGCTTCTGGGAATGCGGTGGAGGGTGAACTTGGAAAACAAGGGAATAAACGGACAGATTTACGCCAGATGACTCGTGACAGTTTGCACATAGTTCCATAAGGCGGCTGCTATCTTTGCTTGCTGCACACCTCCCATTCACAAAAAAAGGAACAGATACCAGAGATGGGGCTCTTGGGTTGGGCTCGTGGCTGTGGCCTCCAGATTGCAACCTATTTCCCTGTTCCAAAGGAGCGAGTTCTCCATTTGCAAAAGAGAGCACACAGATGCCCTGACCTTTCACAGGATTTTCACCCCTCCCATGCAAGCAGCATCTGGCACATGCTTTTAAACACATGATGAATATGAGTGCAAGACCCGGACATGGCAGCACAGATGCATAAAATCACTTGGAAAATGCAAGCAAATGTCTCTCTCCTTACTTTTCAAACAGTGCTCAAAATGTGCAGCTTAGGCAGCACAACAACAATTGGCTTATTGCTCCACCTAGTGGACAGTAAGATGAATTGCTAGCAACAGATGCTGTTGAACTGAAATCTTCTGAGCTTCCTATTAAAAGTGTTCTGCTCTAATCTTACCTTGCAAAGCATCCCCCCAATTTCCACATCACTTTGTATCATAAGTTAGGACACAGGTTCACACGCCTTTTTGTCAAAGTTAGTACAAAACTAATCCCCACCAATGTATGCTTGACTTCACAATGATTACTAAGTTGCAACTCAGACGTAATGCTAGCTGTAATTTAGTGTTGCAGAAATGAGCCTCAGGAACCCTCATGCTTGCACACTCCTCCTTACACCCAACAAGGAAGACTTTAGAAGCTTTTGCTTAGTGTGTCTATCAAACTCTAACCTATAGTTACTGTTTTCTATAGTTGGCAGAAAAAAGCCAGCCTAAACTATGGTCTGAGCTGGTTTGCTTCAGCTAACCACAGCTAAGATTAACCAGTTTGTCCAGGCTTAAAAATTTCTATACCAAATGAAGAAAAACACAGGGCACAGAAAAAAGTAATAACAAAACTGCATCCATAAACAAATACATCGCAAATGGATAGATTAAATTAATACAGGAATGTAGCTGTGTGACCCTGTCAAGGAAGGCCTGGACAAACAGGTGAGATTTCAGCTGCCTCTTAAATGCCAATACTGTAGGTGCTGGCCTGATTTCACCGGAGGAAGCCTGCAAAGGGTAGGTCCTGCCACACTAAAGGCTGTGGTCTTAGCGGACGTAAGACCAATCCTGGAAGCATGTGGCACTACTTAGGGGTATCTCCCTTGAGCTTCAAAGTGACCAAGCAGGACTGTAACAAGCAGGCGTTCCCAAAGGTCCCAAGTCATTCAGGGCTTGACATGTGAATAGCAAAACTTTAGAATTAAGTCTTGTAGCATACTGGCACCCAGGGCAACTATTTCAGCACAGGATTTATGTGCTGTTGATAGGGCGCCTCCTCCAACAGCCAGGCTGTAGCATTCTGCACTACCTGTAGCTTCCCGGACCAACCTTAAGGGGAGTCCTACATAGAGCGCACTGCCGTAATCCAATCAGGGGGTTACTAATGCCTAGACTACTATAGCTAAGGTATTTTGATCCAGGAATGGCTGCAGCTGTCACACCAGTTGATCTGGCAGAAGGTAGTGTGGCACACTGGTTAGGGTGCTGGACTAGGACCTGGGAGGCCAGGGTTCAAATCCCCACTTGGCCATGAAGCTCTCAGGGTGACCTTGGGCCGGTCACTGCCTCGTGGCCTAAGCTACCTCACAGGTAGGTTCCATCTTCAAAGAAACTGCCTTTTTTTTTAAGTCATCAAAAAATGGAAGATGCCTTGGCTGCTAGTGCTCATTCGCACCCGAAGCTGTTTTGTTGTTTTCATCTTGCATGTGCTAAGAATGTTGAATCCTTCATCTTTGGAATGTCTTGTCCAAACAGAAAACACGAGCAGGAATTTTTAGTGACGTTGGTGAGAAAAATGCTGTGAAGCCCACAGCCATAAGGAGGCCATCCCAACCTGTTTTACGTGGGTGAGATGTGGTGGTGCGATTTACCCCAGTGGGTTTATTTTAGCTCATTTTTACATTTTTTTAAATATAATTTTTTAATCTGTTGCCCACAACAGTTCCTTAAGAGAAGCAGCAGACCACATGCAAGGATCCACTCCCTGCCCTCAACAAATTACCAGCTCTATAGCTTTGTGTCAGCAATGGCTGGATTTGTGTGTAGCTCCCCCTCGTTGTGAACCTCTCCAGGAGGCAGCTTCTCAGCCTTGGGGATCCTGCCATTCCTCATCCATGCCTTGGAGATCCTGCCACTCCTGCTGACTACACGATTCCCCTGGAAAGGGTATAGGTAGGCATCTTGTTCCACTTAAGCCTTGTTCAAGCAACAAGGCTTGCCTATGCTCCCATGCCTTCCTGTATTCTTGGATTCCTCAGAGAACCTCTCCTGGTGCCGACTTAAATAAATAACTTTATTTGAACTGAATTTTTATGCAGCTTAATCTTAAAAACCTCTAAGTAGACTTTGTCAGCTTTTCAGCACCAGGCTGAATGTTTTTATTCTCCCAGGCTATGGACAGAACTAATGGTCTGGCTGTTTGTTTGTTTGTTTGTTTGTATGTTTGCTTTATGGTGCTCATCCTCATGTTAGGCTAAGTGGTTATAGACGCTTCTATTTTGTATGTTCTTATTTTTGCAAATCTCTTTGGAACTTCTTTTTGGTTGTGTGAAGCAATGTGTAAATCAAACTGAAGAAACTAAACTGAGGAAGTCCCACTGTATTCCGTGGAGTTCATTCTTAATAATAATAATAAGAAGAAGAAGAAGAAGAAGAAGAAGAGTTTGGATTTGATATCCTACTTTATCACTACCCTAAGGAATTTCAAAGTGGCTAACAACCTCCTTTCCCTTCCTCCCCCACAACAAACACTCTGTGAGGTGAGTGAGGCTAAGAGACTTCAGAGAAGTGTGACTAGCCCAAGGTCACCCAGCAGCTGCATGTGGAGGAGCGGGGACGCGAACCCGGTTCACCAGATTACGAGTCCACTGCTCTTAACCACTACACCACACATGTGTAGGGTTGCAGTCTTACAGGGCAAGCCTATATATGTCTACTCAGATGAAAGTCCTATTGAGTTCAATGAGACTTACTCCCACATGAGTGTAATAGGACTGCATCCTTCACGGGTTGGTGCTGCAGTCCTGTACCTGCTTCCCTGGGAACAAAACCCACTGAACTCAATAGGACTTAACTTCAGTGTAGATGTGCACAGAAGTGCACCATAAACCTCATAAACCCAACCCCCTGCAATGCAAGAATCTTTTGCCCAATGTGGAACTGAAACCCACGGCCCTGAGATCGAGAGTCTTCTGCTCTACCAACTGAGCTACCAGGGCAGATATGACTAACCCACTATGATTTCTTTAATCAAGTGGCAGACCTTATATAAATTCAGATAAACAACATATTGAAATCTACTTTTTTATTCCATTTCATCTTTTCGCCTGATAACATTGCTTGTTCTACAGGGGTGGGGGGCTAAATTCCTTCTTCTAGTTTCATGGAGGAGAGCACAAGCGCTCAAACGAAAAAGAAAGAAAGAAAGAAAGAAAGAAAGAAAGAAAGAAAGAAAGAAAGAAAGAAAGAAAGAAATGTATGCCCTCCAAGTAGGAACAAAAATTCCGCCTCAGAGATCTGAGAAAGAACAGTGATGTGGTTCAGAGACTTTAGTTCTCAGCGGAGTCATAACCCTTATAACTTGATAGGTACTAGATCAGACGACAACACCCCCCCTGCAAAAAAAGCAATCTCATATTGTAATAAATGTTACAAAGTAAAAGACACTTTAGTGGAGATAAGCCCAAGCCTGAAACCTCAACCCAAAACAAAGCAAAACACGGCATAGAAGCATGTTAACAATAACAAAATTTAAAAGCTTCAGAAGCAGGTCCAACTGAAACAAAGCTTTCGTTTTCCTGAGTTTGGGTTACACAGAACTTGTTAAGATACTTAAAAGGAAACAGATGTATGTTGACATGCATTTGTAAAAGATCCTATCAGATGCCACCCTTCTTTCTGGTACTTTTGTTAATAATTGCATGTAGCAAGAGATTAAAGAGAAATATTTCTTTGTGTTGTTTCCCCCGCCCCTCCCCCCCACCCGCAGTTTGTCTTCATTGTGCAAGATGCGCTGGGAATTGGCTATATTCCATGCTGAACTGATTATAACAGAGTTGCTGGCTAAGCTGTAGTGAGGAAAAGCTTGACCATGTTTCATACATGTGCTGAAGTCACATACAGAGCTAGGAAAGGGCGTGTAACATCCCGAGCATCTTAAAAAGCATCTTAAAAAGCAGAGACATCACCTTGCCAACAAAGGTCCGTATAGTTAAAGCTATGGTTTTCCCAGTAGTGATGTATGGAAGTGAGACCTCGACCATAAAGAAGGCTGATCGCCGAAGAATTGATGCTTTTGAATTATGGTGCTGGAGGAGACTCTTGAGAGTGCCATGGACTGCAAGAAGATCAAACCTATCCATTCTGAAGGAAATCAGCCCTGAGTGCTCACTGGAAGGACAGATCGTGAAGCTGAGGCTCCAATACTTTGGACTCCTCATGAGAAGAGAA
This sequence comes from Podarcis bocagei, assembly GCF_964188305.1. Taxonomy (NCBI): domain Eukaryota; kingdom Metazoa; phylum Chordata; class Lepidosauria; order Squamata; family Lacertidae; genus Podarcis; species Podarcis bocagei. The sequence goes on along the minus strand of NC_138129.1, from coordinate 78,520,183 downwards.
GACTCCCTGGAAAAAGACCCTGATGTTGGGAAAGATGGAGGGCACAAGGAGAAGGGGACGACAGAGGATGAGATGGTTGGATGGTGTTCTCGAAGCTACCAGCATGAGTTTGACCATGCTGCAGGAGGCAGTGGAAGACAGTAGTGACTGGCGTGCTCTGGTCCATGGGTCACGAAGAGTTGGACTCGACTAAACGACTAAACAACAACAAACATCCCGAGCCTACTAGGGCTTGCTAGGCAAGCACACCTAGGTTTTCGGATGCGGCTACCAGCAGCTATGCCAACACAAAGCATGGCCTTGTCTGGTGCTGCAGCCGCATTGTAGTGGAACTGCAGGCAGATGTGCTTGTGCAAATGGCATTGGCAGATGTGCCACATTTTTCACTCTACTCAATGGACAGAAGACCCTTATTGATATGAAATCCTTCTCAGGTACAGGGAAACAGAGCTCATACGTTTAGATCACTTTTACCACTGGTTCTTAAACCTGCAGTCCATTGATGACCAATGATCCCTCATGCATTTTCAGGCAGCTCCTAAACTGTCAGTGGAAAGAGAAGGAAAGGATGGAGGTCTCTTTGAACTTTCTGCCACATCCTGAAGATAAGCAAGCCCTTTTTATTGGGAAAAGTACAAACTGAAAAATGAAAAGCAACTTGTCTTTTCAAGCAGACATTTTAAAAAGAAACCTCTGGCTGTGTGCACATTACTCCCTTGTGTACAGAATTATTATTATTATGAATGAGAACAAACAGTAATTGATTATAATCCCCAATTCTATACATGCTTATTTGAAAATGCCTTGCTGATTTCAGCGAGGGCTTATGTTAAAAGCAGGGGTGGCTAATCTTTTTTGGCCTGAGTGAAAGCCACATTCACCCTTGGCTAACTTTTGGGTTTGTGAGTAAAAGGTAAGATTCAATAAAGATAAAAGCATAAAGAAGCAATTCAGCAGGATAAATTGAGAAGCAAAGTGCTTGGAGCTACAGATATGGAGCCCAATGCTGATAAGCAATTTAAGTCACCATTTCGGCACGTGAAATATAAACAAACAGTTATCAATAAAGATGCCACAACTTACCAAGGAACTGGAGGCGGTTTCAGCTCTTTGTTGTTCGAAAGAACGGATTTTTTCTTCACTCATTTTGTCTGAATCAGCCAAAACATAATGTCTAGGAAAGTATGTCTGGGACAGGCTACTAAGTAACCTCAAGATTTCTGTAGTGTGTCCTCCTGAAAAACACAAAAGCGAAGGTGGCTTGTGAGAGATCAGCGAACTGCAAGACTCTGATGATTGCAGCATCAACTGGAGACTGATGTGTGTTGATGACTGAGCCGGTATATATCAAACCCCACAGAGATAACTTTCATGTCATATCAAAGCACAATGCTTTTCATTTCAGACATTTCACATTTCCCCCTCTCAGTCAACTAATGTCTGAACTGCCAAATGTTTTCCATATGTATGTACTCCAACTCTAGTTCATTTCTGTTTTTTTAAAAGTTACGCTTACATGGCTTGGGCCTTCCTAAAAGAAAATTCATATATACAACATACTAGAAAATTGTTTTGAGGTTTGCAAACTTCTTTTTCCTACTACTACTAATAATAATTTTATTATTTGTACCCCACCCGACTGGGTTTCCTGTGGCAAATTTACATTCTTTGTCTATATTTGCAAGAAGCATTCTACTAATGCGATGCTGCTGTCTGTTTTAGAAGGGGACCAATTATTGGGAATATATTAGGAACCTAAGAAGCTCCTTCATACCAAGTCAGAGAAACTTGGGACGCCTTTAAAGGGGGTTGGACAAATTAATGAAGGAAGAGGCTGCCCATGCCTACTAGTTATGATGGTTGTGTACTTTCTCCAGTATTAGAGGTGTTTTGCTTCTGAACATTAGTTCAGAGTGGGGAGAGTCCTCTTGCACTCATGTCCAACATCTGGGCTTTCATAGCTATGTGGTTATGGCCACTGTGAGTACAGGATTTGGTACTAAATGAGCCTTTTGCGTGATCCAGCAGGGCTTTCCTTATGCTCTTATGATCGATCCCACTCAGTATTCTCTATGCTGATTGACAGCTGCTCTTGGAGGGTTTCAAAAAGGTCTCTCCCGGTTGTGTCTGGAGGACACTGAGGATTAAATGTGGGACCTTCTGCATGTAGAACATTGAGAAATACCCTTTACACAGATACTGCTGCATTTAATAGTATATTCATACTGTGCCACACTATTGAGACTAACCAATAGCTTACCCTGCTGCTACGCTGACTCCCTCCACAGAGCCAGCGCTGGGTGGTGGTGGTGGTTAGGGTGTCAGACTAGGACCTGGGAGACCAGGGTTCAAATCCTCACTCAGCCATGAAGCTCCCTGGGTGACCTAGGGCCAGTCAACGCCTCTCAGCCTAACCTACCTCACAGGGTCGTTGTGGGGATTAAATGAGGAGGAGGAGAACCCTTGTATGCTGTCTTGAGCTCCTTACGAGAAAAAGGTGGGGTGTAAATGCAATAAACAAACAAACATTCTGTGAATAGATAAATGAAGCAGGATTCTCATGCTATTCGTAGTTATCTTGAAGGGAGAATTTCAGTAAGGTGCAGCTTTCCCATCCAACAGCAGGAGACGCAAGTGGAAAAATATTCACCTATATAGCAATTAGATGAACCGCTGTGCAAGGGTCTGGCTACCCAATTTACATCCTTTAAACTCAAGACTCTGTAGTCACACGGCCCCTTCATTCTCTGGCACAGAGTAAGCCATGCCATGAGTTCACCTGCCTTGGTGTAGGCTTGGCCCATGAGATTTTGCTGCCTGAGATGATGGACAAGGTGACACCTCCCCACCCCCACTCGATGAACAGAAGCCATTCAGTTGGCTGTTACCACAGTATCCTCCGCACCAGGCTAATTTGGGGGGCACAGGGCAAACTCCATGGTATATACAAATAAGAAGCTGCCTCATACACTTACTGGCAGCCAGACTCCAGGATTTTAGACTGGGTCTCTACCAGCCCTACCTGGAGATTCCAGGGATAGAACCTAGGACATGGATAGGCAAACTAAGGCCTGGGGGCTGGATCTGGCCCAAGCGCCTTCTAAATCCGGCCCGCAGACGGTCCAGGAATCAGCGTGTTTTTACATGAGTAGAATGTGTCCTTTTATTTAAAAGGCATCTCTGGGTTATTTGTGGGGCATAGGAATTCATTCACACACACACCCATATAGTCCAGCCCCCCACAAGGTCTGAGGGACAGTGGACCGGCCCCCTGCTGAAAAAGTTTGTTGACCCCGATCTAGAACCTTCTTCATGTAAAGCAGATGCTCTACCATCGAGCTGTGACCCTTCCCAAAAGCTATCCTCTCACACCTTGCTGCTGCACACTCACAATTCATTCATTTATTTCATAAAATATATACATTGCTTGTTTTTTGTTTTAAAAACCCACAAACAAACCTGAAAGTGATTTTTTAAAATAAGAAGCTGCTTCCTGATGTGGTCATCTCACCTGACATTTTGATTTGTAAATTAATTAGCTTGTTATTGGTGCATTTTAATTTTCTGTCATGGGCAACTATGTGCTTTGGACCATCTCTGTAGCACCTACTCTTTATATAAGGAACAGCACATACAACTCCCATGTTACAACAGCTAAGCTGGCTATTGGTCTGTTTCTGTGCACCGTTCAAAGTGCTGGTTATGACTTACAAAAAATCCTATATGGCTTAGGTCCAACTTAACTGAGACTGCATTTCCTCGTACAAATCTGCCCGAGTTCTGAGATATTCCGGGGAGGCCTTTCTCTTAGTCCCGCCACTCTCACAGGTGTGCTTGGTAGGGGTGTGGTATATGGCCTTCTCTGTGCCTGCTCCGGGACAACTTTGGAACTCCCTGCCTAGAGAAGCTAAACTAGCTCCCTCCTTGTTATCCTTCTTCCAGCAGCTGAAGACCTTCTTATCCCAACAGGTTTTGGGGACAGACTGTTTTGAATTAAAGGGCTGGGGCTGTGCTGTTTTCACGGTAATTATCTGTATGTTCTTAGTAAATTATATTTTATTAATATAATATAATATAATATAATATAATATAATATAATATAATATAATATAATATAATATAATATAATATAATATAAATGTTTGGTTGATGTTTTTAATGTTTATTTCCGCTGTTCTTATTTTATCTGTAAGGTGCCTTGAGTCTCTGTCTGGGGAAAAGGCGGAATAAATAATAATAATATAGCCGCAGTGCACGTGGCATTTGCTCTCAACAGCAGCGAGAACGGTTCTGTAAGACGCTTTCCGGCTTTGCATCCCCCTCAGCAAAAACTACAGTCATTTTAGCTGGGCGACTTATAAATTGATTCGAGGCTCCTCACGGTGGTTTCCCGAAACCAAATGCACGAACCTCCGATCCGTGCAAACCTCTGCCCACTGTATGAACTACAGATCCCAGGATGCCTCGCGCCAAAGAACGCTGTGGGGGGGAGAAGCTTGCCGCTGTGCTTGCTGGGTATTGTAGTCCGGGTGGACTAGGCCACGCTTAGCTATACAAAGCGCGGAGCGGGCAAACTCCGCCGTCTTTTTCTTACCAGAACCGGCCACCACCAGGAGGCTGACGGCGGCGTTACGCGGGACGTGCGGGCGCCTCGTTTGGAAGAACCGCGCGGCGAAGAGAAACGGCAAGAGGAAAAGGAAAGCTGCGATGCCCAGAGTCACCCAGGAGGACTCCATGGGGAAGACAGTAGCTAGGGCGGCGGACTACGGGAGCCGAAGCAGCTCAAAAATATTTAATCGTCACCTTGCCACCCATCGCTTGCGAGTCGTCTACACCGCCGCCTGTTTTCTTTTGGGTTTTTTTCCAGGCAGCGCCTGTAGGTAGATGCAGATGGTGTTTATTTCAAAAGGGGAACATTTCCTGGAACTAGCATGCTTTTCCATTTTCGAAACAATAATGTTTAGAAATGTGTAGGGTGAGAATTGTACTGTCCATAGTTATGCTGATAGTATGTGTTTTAATCAGTGCTTTTTTCCTGGGGGGACGCATACACCTAAACTTTTTGTGAATCTTTGTTCTTTTGTCCCGATTTGAACTATAAAATGGTGGAAACAAAAAACAACAAAAAATAAATAAATAATTCCTTCCAGTAGCACCTTAGAGACCATCTAAGTTAGTTATTGGTATGAGCTTTCGTGTGCATGCACACATCTTCATGCACACGAAAGCTCATACCAATAACTAACTTAGTTGGTCTCTAAGGTGCTACTGGAAGGAATTTTTTAAAATTTAATTTATTTTATTTCGTTTCAACTACGGCACACCAACACGGCTACCTACTTGTAACTATAAAATGGTGGTTTTCTTGAGTCAAAATGAGAGTATCCCTGAACATTTTTTAAGGAAAAAAGCACTGGTTTTAATGCACAAAATTTGTTCCTAAGTCCTTAAATCTGGAGAGGAAGTTTTGAGTCCAGCAAAAGATATTCTTATCTTTGTGGAAGGAAATTCAGTAATGAGGACTAGAGAACCTGTGGCCCTCCAGCTGTTTATTTATTTATTTTATTTTATTTATCTCCTCTCACCTCTTTCTCACTTTTTGTCCTACCTTTTTTCCCTCCAAGGCACTCAAGGTGCTGTGCATGGTTCTCTTCCTCCTCATTTAATCCTCACAAAAAATCCCGTGAGGCTGAGAGGCAATGACTGGCCCAAGACCACCCAGTGAGCTTCATGGCCAAGTGGGGATTTGAACTGTGGTCCTCCCGGTCCTAGTCTGAAACTCTAACCACTGTTGGACTCCAACTCCCATCAGCCCCAGCCAACATGGCAAATTACTGGGGATGATGGAAGTGTGGTTCATCAAAGGTTCCCCACAATTGACAAACACTGCTGCCTATCAATACACGTCTTTACTGTCTCACAGACCTGGTTAAAGTTTAACCTGTGCCCCTTTGCTGTCCTACATCCCTAATGTGTTTCTTTGCTATAGCCCTGTTCACCTTGAATAACAATAATTTCCTACCCTGCTTCTGTCCAAAGACAACAGCCTTATTGCAACGTGATCTTCCAGCTTAGGAGTTTCCTTCCCTAGAGTTGGTTTCATGCATCTGGTGAATTAAGCTCTTGTCCCCCAAATTTCATGCCACAATAAAGCTTCAGTCCTAAACATACTATCTAGGAAGGGAGTAAAGGGAACAAAGTCCTACAGTACAGTGGATCTTACTCCATACTAAATATAAACAGCTTTGGAATTGGGCTGCACAGTGTCTTAAGATGCCACAAAATTCACTGTTTTTGTGATATCAGGTGATCACAGCTGTTTTCATGAATTTATGTTTCCATATTGCTCACCTTTAGATTGTGGGAGAAGAAGCTCTATTGCCTGCCAGGAATGCAAGTCTGAAAACCGGCCAGGTGACATGTGATGTGATTTTCACAGTCATGGTATTACAAAAGCCAGGAGGTATCATGTTGCAGAATGCAAGCTGTACTTATTAATAATTATGTCAGTGTGCTGTACCTTGATGAAACCAAAGCATATAGTTAGTCTGGTCATGGCTCCAGAAATTACCTTTTCACCTTAATGTGGACTCTCAAGACTATTTTTTGTACCTTAATTTGTTTTGGGCGAGGGCCCTAAAAACTTGGTTTGAACCTGAGACTCTCCCTTGTCACCATCTGACAAAAATCATACACTGCCAAAGCAGCAGCAGGAAGTTGCCTTTGAAGCGCTTTTTCATGGCAAAAGAAACCACATTTTTGCATTATGGAACTTTTCAAAAGAAAGCAAAACTTTATATATTAAGTTCATTTTAGCTGTAGCATCCAGATTGGAAGAAAAGCTCTCCTAGAGTCAGTGCTGGATTTACGTATAAACTAAACAAGCTATAGCTTAGGGCCCCACACTCTTGGGGCCCCCAAAAAAATTTAAAGGAAAAAAACCTGGATGTACATTTCTAAAATATAAGATAAAAAACAAATAAAATAAAACCTACATACAGCAACAGTGGCAACTGACTTTAGATATCTTTTAGGTCCATAAATTACCATATAGCATATATTCAATTCAAGTGACAATTTGTTGTTGACAAAGGACAGCTGAACATATAAAGGGCCCCATTACCTTCAGTAGCTTAGGGCCTCATCAAACCTAAATCTAGCCCTGCCTGGAGTGCATTAAATCAAGTGGAGAACCTTTTTCCTATGAAGGACCACTGAAGAGGAAACAGGGATTAGTGAGCTGGGAGAGTTGGTGGCAGAGAGAAGTTCAGAATCGGAGGCAGAGGCTGGAGCAGGAGAGTGGGAGGAGGGGGGCCAAGAGGCAGAGTTGAGTCAGGCAGGTGAAGAGTCATGGGTGTCTCGCCCTCCAGCTGCGACAAGCTCCCAGAACCACAAGAGGCATGGAGAGTGCGGAGGATAAGTTAGCTTCACATAGGCACAGTCTCAGAGTGCTTGGGGGAAACCCTGGAGAAGAGGGAACTTAGGTAGCTGTGGGGAGACAGGGACATTCAGTCTCAGCAAGCACTTCATGGGGACGAGACCTTTTGGAGATGAGTTGCAGATCCTGTTTTTTCTAATAAAGAATCCAACTTGCTCAGTGTGATTTATAGCTGGCTCACTACTGTTGGGTAAAGTGGTTATATTGCTTAACTAGGATAGGGATGAGGTTTTTCTGTCTGGCTCTGGAGACTCTTCTCAGGCCATACCCTGTCCTAGTACTGCTTTGTCCTAGTACTCTTTGAGTGTTTTTGTATTCCAGGAACATACCATTGAAGTCTGATAATGCCTCTTGCTTCCTTGGATGGAGAACAAAGAAAAGTGTCTGAATGTGTTTGGAAACTAGCCCAACGTACAAAGATACCTTTTGCATCCATTGCTCAGCCTGATTTTGCTTCTAGCCCTGCCTGCCATGTGCTGCTTAGAAGCCTTACCCAGAAGGGAATGGCTGAAAAAGATTCCCTACCCCTCAACTAAGACTTTGGAATCCAGAATTCAAATCCTGATTCAGCCATGAAGCTTGCTCGATGACCTTGGGCCAGTCATTATTTCACCCTAACCTATGTCACAGGATAAAAAGATGATGAGCTATGTACGCCACCTTGCAGTACTTGGAGAAAAGGTAAAGGGACCCCTGAGTGTTAGATCCTGTCGCTGACGACTCTGGGGTTGCAGCACTCGTCTCGCTTTACTGGCCAAGGTAGCCGACGTACAGCTTCCAGGTCATGTGGCCAGCATGACTAAGCTGCTTCTGGCGAACCAGAGCAGCACACGGAAATGCCGTTTACCTTCCCACTGGAGAGGTACCTATTTATCTACTTGCACTTTGACATGCTTTTGAACTGCTAGGTTGGCAGGAGCAGGGACTGAACAACGGGAGCTCACCCCATCGCGGGGATTCGAACCGCCAACCTCCTGATCGGCAAGCCCTAGGCTCTGTGGTTTAGACCACAGTGCCACCTGCGTCCCACTTGGCGGTGCCCATTGGGGTGGTCCAAAGACCAGGGATGGAATCATAACATCCAGCTGAACGATACAGAGGATCTTATGAAACAAGGTAGAAGGCCACATGTTTCCCAACTCAGGATTAAATTAATACCCTTTGGAGGCCATGGTTTTAGAGTGGGGGAAATGAAAGAAACTCCTTGGGATAATGATTCTAGTACACACTTACTAATAGCCTTTTTGGAAACTGGCATCAAGTGAGATCAGTTCAGCTGTTTCATTGCCAAATGCCTATGGATCTGACTGAGAAAAACTAGAAATAGAATGTGCTGAAAGAGCTTTCCATAACAGACAAGCTGAGTGGCACTGTCTATAGAAGAAAATGCTGCATATGTAGTAATTGAGAGGATTTGCTCATGAAAAAAATCTTTTGTTAGCAATCTGTAGAGTTTGCAAAATTCCATGGAAAAACAATTCTCAATTGCTTTTTAAAGCAGCCAAGAGTAGGGGAGAATCTAGCAGTACCTTTTTTTAAAAAAATGGAAAGTTCTTTTCTAAGGACTTCCCTCACAAATCTTACAAATGCCATTTCTTAACAACAACAAGCCCCCAGCTTTTTTCTTAAAAAAAACCCCTTGTCGTAAATAAAATAAGTTTCTGTCTTAACTCACATTTTGAAAGCTTGCAATAAAATAGATAATAGATAATAATCTTTATATTCCTTTTTCTAAACTCTAATAAAATTTATTTAAAAACAGAAAGAGTGGCGGGGGGGGGAAGAATGCTTACAATAAAATAATGGGAACCAACTCCGTGCCCTCCATATTTTGTTAGATTCCGAATACCATCCACCATAGCCATTATGGCCAGTGGTCAGATATTACGGGAGTTGTTGAAAACATGAAAAGCACCACATTGGAGAAGGTGGGAGTACTGATTTACTTTAGTAGAGCTAAACCTATAATCCATGCTGCCTAGCTCAAAGTATTCACATTTATTTTAATCTTGCCTGAAGTGCTGGGAGGGATCCTGTTCTTTTCCCCACTGGATATTCCTGAAAAACAGGGTCTAGAAAACTACCGCTGAGTGTCTGACTTGGCTTGGAGTTCATTATGTTGTTACCTGTGCAGCATGCATTGGGTAGTGACCTGAGAAGGGAATACTTTTGCTTCCCGAAGTGGTCCTTACCTCACCTACTAGAAAGCAAAGGCCAATCGATTTAATATACAAAGTTAATAGCAGGTAACAGTTAATTATTTGAAAATGTAATGGTATTTTAATTTAGTAAACAGTTTGTGGAGTGTGTGTATTGTGGTCCCCAGGTGACCTGATCCTCCCTGACCATCAGCCATTCAGGCTGGGGTTGCAGGGGGTTGGGAGTTCAACAGCATTTGGTGGGCCACACGTTTCTCACTCCTGATTTAATAGGATGAGGATGGTCCTAGATAAGCCTTGGGCTTGCGCCTCACTCCTCCCCTGGTTCAGCCATTAGGAGGTTGGAAGCTTTTGCTTTTGTTCATTAACCGCAGCTTGCTGTGTCATCTGTATCTGAACAAACTCTGGCAGAAAGACACTAACTTCAAGGTATAGTTTAAGAAGCTGGCTTATTTCAACATACTGTAGTTTAGTTAAGATTAATCATAGTTTTGTTGTTGTTGTTGTTTAGTCGTTTCCGACTCTTTGTGACCCCATGGACCAGAGCACGCCAGGCACTTCTGTCCTCCACTGCCTCCCGCAGTTTGATCAAACTCATGCTGGTAGCTTCAAGAACACCATCCAACCATCTCATCCTCTGTTGTCCCCTTCTCCTTGTGCCCTCCATCTTTCCCAACATAAGGGTCTTTTCCAGGGAGTCTTCTCTTCTCATGAGGTGGCCAAAGTATTGGAGCCTCAGCTTCACGATCTGTCCTTCCAGTGAGCACTCAGGGCTGATTTCCTTAAGAATGGATACGTTTGATCTTCTTGCAGTCCATGGGACTCTCAAGAGTCTCCTCCAGCACCATAATTCAAAAACATCAGTTCTTCGGCGATCAGCCTTCTTTATGGTCCAGCTCTCACTTCCATACATCACTACTGGGAAAACCATAGCTTTTACTATACGGACCTTTGTTGGCAAATTCATAGCTTAGGGTTAATGTAATGTTAAACTGTAGTTAATGCAGAAACTCTCCCAGGAGGAGAGGCACAGCTTGTCCTCATTACATTAAATCATTGTTTTAACATTATGTGCAAACTGGGCCAATGGATAGAGATAATATTTTTCTCTATCTTATAATACTATTTGGTAACACTGCTTTAAGTTAGTTAGTAGTAGGTTCAGGGTAGAGAAAAGGAAGTGCATCTTCTCACAGTGGAAATTCTGTAGCACAATATGTGGGGGACTACTAGCTTAAATGACTTTTGACGGAGAATTTGATAAATTGATGGATAGCTAATTAACATCTTTTAGCCATGGTAGTTAAGTGAAGACTCCATGTGCAGGCCAGACAGGATAGCTCGTCAGAAGAAAGTCCCAGACCTATTAAAGTAAAGGTAAAGGGACCCCTGACCATTGGGTCCAGTCGTGGCCATCTCTGGGGTTGAGGCACTCATCTTGCTTTATTGGCCAAGGGAGCCGGTGTACAGCTTCTGGGTCATGTGGCCAGCATGACTAAGCCGCTTCTGGCAAACCAAAGCAGCGCATGGAAATGCTGTTTACCTTCCCGCCGGAGCGGTACCTATTTATCTACTTGCACTTTGAGGTGCTTTCGAACTGCTAGGTTGACAGGAGCAGTGACTGAGCAACAGGAGCTCACCCCGTCGCGGGGATTCGAACCACTGACCTTCTGATCAGCAAGTCCTAGGCTCTGTGGTTTAACCCACAGCGCCACCCGCGTCCCCCCCAGACCTATTACCCTGCTGCTAATATTGAGCACTATACAGCCTCAGAATTAAGAAGTTAAAGTTACATCAACGCTAGGCCATTTTTAACGAATCTTCATTATAATCATGTGAAGTACAACAATTTAGGGCTTGATCACACTTCTGCTTGTCCAGTGCCTAGAAAGCATGGGTCCAAGCAATTTTCCACTGGTCCAGTGCATTCTAGGCACAAGTCTGAGCAGTTTTGCCTTTACCCCACTACTTTCCCCTTGAAAAGCTGCTCTTTAGTGCTAAATCAGAACAAATGGCAATCCACAGAAAGCCCAATTGCTGTTTGTTCCAATTCAGCTCTACAGATTGGGTTTCCTGGAGGGAAAGCAGCAGGGGAAATGGAGGTGTGAATAAGCCCTTAAGTAAAATAGGTAAAGGTAAAGGAACCCTGGACAGTTAAATCCAGTCCAAGGTGACTATGGGGTGTGGCACTCATCTCGCTTCCAGGCTGAGGGAGCCGGTGTTTGTCCACAGACAGCTTTCCGGGTCATGTGGTTGGCATGACTAAACTGCTTCTGGCACAACAGGACACCGTGACGAGTGCCAGAGTGCACAGAAATGCCATTTACCTTCACGGGTCCTAGCCCCCAAAACAGGAGAAAAGAAGATGGCTGTCATAAAGAACAAAGAAATGGAGGAACAATTACCACAAAACTCCAACATGGGGGGAAAAGGAAAATGTGTCAATTGCCAATCTAATCTGTATGTTTACGCCAACATTTTTTTTTAAAAAACCCAACTTTTCGTAACATACTTGTGAAAACAAGTTAATGAATGAATCAATTTATTTCGGTCATTGACGAGAATGGAAAACAATTAAAGAACTCACTCACCTGTTCCTAAACAAAAAAAGAAATTGCACTGGGCCCTGCGATATCAGGTCAATGCATGTCGTGGGTGGACCTAGCCTCATATCCAACTCCTGGTTCCAAAATCGGATTCACACTGTGTCCTTACATAGAGAACGTACTGTATTACATACTCAACTGATAAGAACAGACACTTTGATTTTAGCCAGAAGGCTGAGAAGCAATTTTAATGTCTGTTTGCTTGCGGAGTTTAAAAAGTGGTATGGATTTCTTGCACCATATCTGGGACGGTGAGAGTAAAGCACAGGATGTTATGATAGCCTGGAAGCAGGTTGGGTGTGGCAGTTGAACAAAATACAAACAAAACATGTAAGGGTTTGTTAAATCCTCAGATTATGGCTATGTGATTACATATTACAGTGTGATGTAATTGCTAGGTTTCTGGGCCTGGCATGTTCTCTCTTGAGTAAAGCAACCTGACCTTATTTTTATTAGGAAGCAAGCAGAAGTGGCAGTGTTGCATTCTGAGAAGTACAGAATAACCACATATTCACAGCAAGGCTTCTGGGAGATTTTGGATACTCTTCAGACTGGAAAATCAGCCCATTATTGAGGTGAGTAGTCATAACTTGGGTTCTTGATGTTCAATTACATAGTTTTAAGCCGAAGTCTGCAAAAAACTATGTACTTGGGAAGCACAATGTAAAGCTAGTCCATAAAATGCTTGGGCAGAGATCGCTTTTGGTATCTACCATATCTGTAGGATTTTCTGACTTCTCTGATGGAGAAACATAATGCAAAAGAAAAGACAATGCAAATGTGTCATCAATTACCTATCCCTATTATTTGCAGACTGAAAACAACACAGTGAATACCAGTTGAATTCACTGGATTGATTTCCTTTCCAGACATGAGATGAATATGTGGGCACTGGCAATTTCCACTGCCATTTCTGCTGGAATTCTTTGACATCTCTTTATATCATTGGCTGCCTTGATATTTATCCACTTCACTATCAGGTGGGGTGTGTGTCTGAGCACCTGCCCATTATTGCATGCTCCTGTACAAAGCTGTTTATAAATGTATCGGTTGTGGAATTACCCAGGAGGGTGGGAATGAGGAAAAGGTTGAGATTTCTTTTCAGTTTAGTGCCTTATTGTGTCTGTTCCCTGCTTTTTGTTTTGTTTTAAACCATTGCAAATATATCTCGATTTCGCTTTTATCTAACCTATTTGTATCTGATGCCACTTGAATATGCAGAGGGTGCTGAGGCTTATAAAAAATGCACAAAGGCTTCACTCATCAATCCCCTTCCTGACCATAGCCTTCAAGAATAATTTATTTATCTAGGCTAGTCTATACCAAAAATGGTCATAGTGTGGTTTACAAAAGAAGCAGAAAACCAGCCACCCTGCTTCCAGTAAAAATGCAAACAATTCTAGCATATTATCAGCATTAATATACATATAATACTATATGTGTATGATACACCCCAGGTTCTCCAAAGTAACCAGCAAATATAAAGATACAACAGTGCTTATAAATGTATTAAAATACTTATTTATACTTTTGTATGTTTTAAGTTTTTAATTTTTCTTGACTTCATTGCTCCATCTTTTTGTAAATTGTGGTGTGCATCATGGTGTATAAATTTTATTTTATACACACACACACACACACACACACACACACAGTGGAACCTGAAGCCGAACAATTCGGAAGCCAAATGCCAAAAACATGGAATTGCTTCCGTTTTCAAACGTGCCTCAGAAGTCGAACGGCTTTCTCAATTTCCCCCATAGAACTTGCTGACAGCCCATTGCGCCTCGGTTGTTCGAAGTTAAACAGTCTTTCGGAATGGATTGCGTTCGACAACCGAGGTTCCACTGTAAATATACTATATATAGGTACAGACCATGAGCTGTGTTATTGATAAGAATTATATGGTGATGTAAGCAGGTTAACTTGATAAAATGTTTTCTTTATTGGTATGTTTGGTGTTTTTTGTATTTACCAACACAAGGATTTTCTAATTGATGTAATTCTAAACTTCATGATTGTGTAGAGTGCCAGAATACAGATGATTGGTGTATTGAGTCCAGATCAATAAAGCTTTGGTTTGCATTGTTTTCCTTCTACCATTTATTTATTCAGACAAACTCTTCAAGATAGATGATAAGACATATTAAACATAAAATCATATAAAAGTTACATTAAAAAAACCCAAAATACCTCCTAAGAACTAATCAGTAGAAACATTGCTACATTAATCAGAAACATAAAAATTAGATATTAAGGGCAACTCAAAAGCTCTCCAGAAGATGGCCATCTTAGCATGGTGTCCAGAAACCTGGGAGGGAGTTGAACTCTCCTTAAGGCTACGGGATGTAGGCTTGAATAAACATAGTTTCAGTGAAGTTTTGCCAAAGTTTCTTGTGCAAGGTTACCCTTTCCATTTAATAATTTTATACAGTTTTCATTACCGAGAAAGTAATGCTGTCAGTATAGGTTATCTGTTTTTTAAAAAATTAATTTGCTTTGTGATGTGTGTCTGTGTGTGTGCATGTACCTAGAAATAAATTAAAATTCATTCACTATAGTGACACATTTCGAGTCTGAGAATATTCAAGGCAGGCAGATGCCCCTGTCTGAATCAAAAGGCAAACATATTGTATGCTGCATAATTTCTAAAAGAGGATGGGGAGACAGCAGTTGTGCATGGAGTGAAAAGTCTCTCCAGTTCAGCAAAGGTAACTCATAGTTAACAGTACAGTATTCAGCTATGATTGTGCAAAGTAGTGTATCTGCCGGGGGCAGGGCAGGGCAGGAAGCAGCAAATCTAGATCAGGCCATGTTTTCATTTGGAATTAAGTTATTTGAGTGTATAAACATTTAAAACTTGCCCTGCTAATTCCAATACAGTTCATTTTCCTTATGTTACAGGAATGGACATACACCTATATATGTAGATAGCTAGATAGGAATGGACATACACCTATATATGTAGAAAGATAGATAGACAGACAGACAGACAGACAGACAGACATAGATGTATAAACAGGTATTATGCTCCATTTATTTTCATGCAGACATGTTGCATTTATTTTGAATTAAAATTACTTTAAAACCCCAAAAAAGACCTAAACTGCAAGATCTCAGATCTTCGTTACTATTGTTTGTATTTGGGCAATAATATAGACAAATAAAAGGTAAAGGGACCCCTGACAGTTAGCTCCAGTCGCAGACGACTCTGGGGTTGCGATGCTCATCTCGCTTTACTGGTCGAGGGAGCCAGCATACAGCTTCTGGGTTGTAGCCAGCATGACTAAGCCGCTTCTGGCGAACCAGAGCAGTGCACGGAAACGCCGTTTACCTTCCCGCCGCAGCGGTACCTATTTATCTACTTTGATGTGCACTGTGGTCTAAACCAGAGTCTAGGGCTTGCCAATCAGAAGGTTGGCGGTTCAAATCCTGGCTACGGGGTGAGCTACCGTTGCTCGGTCCCTGCTCCTGCCAATATAGACAAATACAGCCTCCAAATTAGAGTTATGCTAAAATCTTGGTTTCGCCACCATTTGCTACACACAGCACACACTTCAGCCCCTAAACCAGAAGTTGCAGTTGAGCTCTCTGTGTGAATCTAGCCATTAAGGCTGTAATCCTGTACCCACATCCAGATAAATGAACTTAATGGAAATTTCTTCCAAGCAAGGGATGCCTTGGGTTGTGCTACAAATCAATGTTAATAAAAGAGATAGATCTTCCCCTCTCAACAAACTTACAAAATAGCAGATAGTGATCTTTAAAATAGTTGCCCTAAGCAACATTCTTTACATATTTGACAGATCTGGAGTTCCCAACATGGTGCCCACAGGCACAGTGGCGCTCCAGACACCCTACTTGTTTCCTGTTGAAGTTCCTTCTTCTCCCAATGTTTAATTTGTTTTGGAATTTTACAAGTATTTCTTCTTGGTGGTGCTGCATTGGCTGGAAAACTAAGTACGGCCTCCAGCCACCCCGCCCTCTTCCTTTCTTCAGAATGCCTTTTCTCAGCAAAGGCAAAGAGAGCAGGGTAGGTGGATGCTAATGCCTAACTATCCACCTGCTTGCCAATTTATTTATTTAAAAGGAAAGGAGACCCCCATTGCTGTTTGGTAAGCAATGGAAGGAGTGTTTTGTCTCTTTGGTGGAAGGTGTCTGCTTGCTTTTTGATATGTGCATGCTCACACATACTTGTTTGTGTAATGCCTGTTTTGCCTTTTGGGGGTGTTTTGCTTCTTTCTGTGTGGCTAGCATTTTGGGGTGGATTTTGCTTGTTATTTGTAATTTTCTGTGGTGGAATTTGCCTCTCTTTTGCAAGGGGGGCATTGTTGGTGGCTGGATTTTGCGTTTCTGTTGTGGTTTTGAGGGAGTGTGTGGTTGAGTTATTCCTGTCCGTTTCTTTTGTGATGGAGTTTGTATGGTTTTTGGACTGGATCTCTTTCTCTGAGCATCATCACTTTTCCTTTTGTTTTGTTGTCTTTTGCGTAGCAAATATGTAGCTTGGGATTGGGATTCAATTCATAATTTTGTCTTGCACTTAGTTTCTTGGGAAGTTATTTGTGACAAGGCAGGTCTCCTTGGCAGCCATTTTGTGACTAGGCACCCCCCCCAGCCATTTATTGGTGGTGCCTATGACAGTTTATCAGATTTCTAAATGTGCCCCTGATGCTGGATCCAATTAATTTTGACCATATATTTGTATGAGATGTACTGCAGGTAAGGCTTCCAACCTACCAGTTGGCAACCAGTTCTTTTGGCCAAATCCACACCATACATTAAAACCACTCTTATTCATGGCTCCCCTCCTCACTAAAGCATCCTGGGAAATGTAGCTTCAGGGTCTTCGAACAACTTAGTTCCCTTAACAATCTATAATTCCCAGGATTCTTGGTGATGGTAGGGAAGCCATGACTCTTAAAAATGGAATAAGTGTGCTTTAAATGTGTGGTGTGGAAGTGACTTTAGTTTAGGTATGGGAACTTGTGGCCTTCCAGATGTTGTTTGACTACAACTACCACCATCCCTGTCCATTTTACCTAATGTCTTGTTTCAGCAGCGATATAATAAAAGCCAATTTTTGTAAGGTTGCGAATTTAAGCCGCAGTTTAACTTTTCACGGTCGGAATTTGGAAAAAAAGTGAGGCTTATATTCAGGCCAATACGGTATATAACCTTTAGATGACATCTGAAGGCAGCTCTGTATGGGGAAACCTTTTAATGTGTAATGTTTTATTATATGTTGGGAGCCGCCCAGAATGGCTGAGTTTTATTTATTTATTATTATTATTAATTCTATCAGACTAGGACTGGTGAGGCTGAGAGTTCAGCCTAAACTACCTCACAAGATGGTTGTGCAGATAAAATGGCAGGTGGTTGAAGGGAATACCATATACTTCAGGGGTGGGTGATGTGATGCCCTTCCACCAGTGCTGGAATACAGCTCCCATCAGCTCCAGATGGTTGGGGTGATGGGAATTGTAGTCCGGCAAAATGTGAAGGGTCCCAAGTTAGCCAACCCTGATGCACATGGCCTTGTGGAGGAAATATGGGAATCTAACATGTGGTGACAATCTGGCTTTGCCAAATGGGCATAAAATCCCGCCTATGAATCCCAGCTGGCTCTCAAACAACAGGGGCGATACGGTTTTTTGTAAGGGTGGGAAACAAGCAGTGAAATTTGGGGTTGGGGCGCACGCATCCTCGACAGTATGGGGAGAGGGAAGCAAAAGTGTCGCTTTCTTCATAATACCTGTGAGAAATTTCCAGGCCCTCCCTGTCAATCCATAAGATGAAATATTTGGGAGGCGGCGGGGATGTGTGTGGATTTTTCTGAGTCCGTCTCCAACTCCCGCCTCCTGCCCCGTCTCCAAAGGGGGGGGGGCGTTTCCGACATCAACAACCCGCAAGCAAGTGCCCTCCGGTGGGAGGCAGGTGGCCGCCTCTGCCGCCTGCCTGCTTGCCTTTTGGAGCCGGCCGGCCGGCGAGGCGGGCTTGCTTCTTGCTTCTCGCCGCGGGCACTCGGCGGGCGGCCAGGAGGCGGCGGTGAGAGCGGCAGGTTGGCCGGCTTCCCCCTTCCCGCCCTGCGGCAACTGGGAACGTCGAGGCGGCGGCGGCTCGGCGGCCCCTTTAAGGCTGAGGCCGGCGTAACGCGATCCCGCAGTGGGCGCCTGTCGCGGCTGCCGCAGTAGCAGCAGCAGCAACCGCAGCAGCGGAGGCCGTTTCCGCCGGAGAAGCCGCGCCGCGTGGGCGTGTGAGGGGCTTTCCCCCCGGCTGCAGGGACCCGCCAGGAGGGATGGCAGGGCCGCCCGGCCGGCCGCGGT
This sequence comes from Podarcis bocagei, assembly GCF_964188305.1. Lineage (NCBI taxonomy): Eukaryota > Metazoa > Chordata > Lepidosauria > Squamata > Lacertidae > Podarcis > Podarcis bocagei. Next base: position 78,501,657 of record NC_138129.1, on the reverse strand, counting down.
GAGACTTCAGGTGAGCAGCGGGGGAGGGGGGGGACTGCTTCTCCCATCGAGAAACGGGAGAAGACGTGTCTGGGCAGCGGGTCGTGTGTCGGGCGCGTAGGCCCCTTGTGCGGCGTGTCCGGGGATGCCGCCTTTCTCTCGGCACGGCTGCAGACACTGGTGCGCGGCGCGCTTCTGGACGAGTGCTATAGGGCTTATTAAAGGCAGAGGGGAGCCAGCGGGGCGCAGGTGAGGATGCGCGCAAGTCGCGCAGCGCCGCCGGAGAGGGAGGTGAAATGCCGTAGCAACCTTTCCTTTCCGCGCACGACACACACACACATACACACCGCCCCGCTCCCCAATGCGTTGCGTGGCTAAGGGAAGGAGGAGAACCTGCAATTGCTGGATCGGGGGCGCGCGGGTGAAAAGGTGAGGGAGTCTCGGGGTGGGTGGGGGAGCGGGGAGTCTGCAAGGAGATCCCTCTTCTTCAGGCCCCTCTTTTCTTTCCTATTCCCAGCACCATGCCTGACTTTGGTTTCCTCCCTTTCTTCTGGGGACTGAAAATGGGGCGCTGCTGGAGAAGAAACGAGAAAAGGGGAGGACCAGGAATCTGGTTGAATTGATAAGGACAAAGATAACTGACGCATAGGAGCCAGTGCTTAGGGGACAAGGTCCCTTCTGCAGCCCCAATAAAATATTTGAGGGGGCTGCCCCCCTCAAAAAAGGTGATGGACATTGCCATTCAAATGGGTTGGGTGGGTGCCATGTCATGTGAATAATTGTGTGTGGTGGGGCTTACTTGCCCCTCCCCCATATTTTATTAAAGTTGGCACCCCTGTAAACAAGCAGAGAGGGCCCAGGTACCAACCTCAAATTGAGTGTTAACTGTAGCTCAGGCTGTGCTGCTATTTCGCTGTTGTGAAAGTGGCCTGTCCGCTTTGAAACAATGCACCAAAGATTCAGCCCAGACTTCTTACACTTTTGGACTTCAATACTTTTAAGTACCGCACAGATTTATTTACATCAGTGGATACCGCTTCCTGGGCACTCCCAAGTAGTAGTGGATAATGCTGATTACTTGGATCCATTCCAGCCGGATTTCTGACCTGATAGGGGGACAGAAACAGCCTCGTCGCACTGGTGGATGATGCTAGGAACGGACCAGGTTTGCATGCAATGCTGTTAGTTCTCCTGGATCGCTCAATAGCCTTGGATTCCATTGACTATGGTTTCCTTCTGGAATTGGGAGCCATTTCTAGAGGGCAAGCCCAGAAGGTAGGGCTGAGAGACACCTGCTCCACCCTGTGGCCTTTTGGGTGCTTCAGGATTTCATCTTATTTCCTGTGCTTTTCAGGGTCTAAATGAAGCCGTTGACAGAACTGATCCAGAGGTTTGAACTTGTTTATATCATGCCTTTCCTCTGAGGAACTCATGGTTCTCCCACTCGCATTTTGTACTTGCAGTGTAAAGTAGTTTGGGCTGAGAGTTGATGGCTGGCCTGAGGTCATTCACCTGTTCCTCACTGAATGGGGATTTGAACCTCAGCCCTCACTAGTCTTCATCCAGCACTAAGACTACTACACTACACGTTAAAAATAAGAGAAGGCACATCCTCCCACTTCCTGCTGGTGTTGCTCAAACTACTATTTACTGCTTCCCAAGTTTGTGCCAAAGGCTGCTGTGTCATCACCTGCTTGTCCCAGGGAAGCTGCGGAAGTCTTGAACAGTGTCTGGAGGTAGCATGAGATGGCTGAGGGCAAACAAGCTGGCATTTAGATCAGATAAGACAGGTGTAATGTCGGCGGAGAAATGTGATCTGGGTGAAGGTGTGTGTCACTGGTGTTGTATTGGGTTGCACTTCTTTTGAAGGGCCAGGTGCATACCTTGAGAGTGTGACAAGAGGTGTGAAGGCCATGTGATAAGAGCCTGCAACACCAATTCTGCACCAGCTGCACTGGCTCCTAATGCACTTCCAAGCTCAATTTCGAATGCTAGATGTTACCTTTTTAGAAGCCTAAACAGCTTGGGGTCAGGTTATTTAAAGGACTATCTGCAGCAGCCTTTAAGATTGGCTGTGGAGGCCCTGCTCTTGGATTTACCCATAAGGTTTGTCAGGTTGTCAAGCCTTGCGGCTCCACAGGAACTGTTTCTGTTTCCCTCTTTACCTGCTTTTAAGTACAGTGGTACCTCGGGTTACAGACACTTCAGGTTACAGACTCCGCTAACCCAGAAATAGTACCTCGGGTTAAGAACTTTGCTTCAGGATGAGAACAGAAATGGTGCAGCGGCAGCACAGCAGCAGCGGAAGGCCCCATTAGCTAAAGTGGTACCTCAGGTTAAGAACAGTTTCAGGTTAAGAACGGACCTCCAGAACGAATTAAGTTCTTAACCCGAGGTACCACTGTACACTTTAATAATCTGGCTGTTTACACCAACTTTTTACTGATTTATAATGCCCTTGTAATTTTAATCTTTGCTATCATTTGATTTCTGGTTTTCATGTGGTTATTACTATGCATTTTATTTTTGAATCTGTTTTATGAGTGTTATTTTGAACTGCCTCGAGAGAATGCCATAGTTCTCAAAGGCAGTATTTAAATCCTTATCTATTACTGTATGTGGTATAATTTAGTGGCGCTGTAGAATACTTAGTGTCTGGTCAGTCAAGCCACACTAGTATTATTGTAGCCTATATACTTTTCTGTGTCAAGCCTGTTACTGAAGTGCTGCCTTCAAGTTTCAGTTTTCCAAGTGAGAAAATATTTTCTATCACTGCTGCCATAATTGAGTATTGCCTTGCTGCTTTCTATATACTAATTCCACATGGGTCTTTTGATGCTAATCTCTTACTAGTTTTATATTTGTTTGAATCAATGTGCGTGGGGGGGGGAACCCTTCTATTTCTGTTTCTTTGTTAACATCATTCTCCTTTGCTCTTCATATGTAAAAGTCCAGTACAACTATCTATGTCTATATATGGTTACTTAGGAATAATTCCTACTGGGGCTTACTCTCAGGTAAGTGTGTGCATAGGCTGCTTTAAGGTTTAAAATATATGTGAATTTCTTAAGGAATTATATTGCTTCTAATCCGCAGTGCATATGGAGTTCCCCATAATTAAGGCATCATTGGGAACCTGAAATGCTGGTGATAAGCAGGTGCTAGGAGATAATTTAAACAAAACGAATGCAGTGATTATAAGGCAAAATGTCTTTTGAATATGGACAGTTTTGGATTGGAGCTGTTGGGATGAATGCCTTTATTTAATTCATTTGCATGAGGCATAATTATGTTTGGAGAGGAGATGATGGTGCAAAGATATGATATTTGGGTAGTTTCCTATTTTCTTTGAAACCTGTTTGGTAGGGTACTTCCATTTGACTGGGCAGCGTGTCATGGAATTTTTTCTTGTCCTTTGAACTTTTCACTCTTGTAATTTTATCCACAGGATATTGCTTCTCTTGATCACATTATCAGTCTGTATTGATGTCTTTGGCTTGGTCATAGCTTATTTGGTTGTCTTTTTCTTAAATGCTGTGGTATCTCGGAGGGCCTTAGCAGTTTTGGACCAGCCAGTTGCGTTCTAAGGGAGATTTGGAATTCAGGTTCTAAGGTCCATGAGTAAGACTTGTTATTATTATCTTTTATTTCAACAAATTTCTATATTGCAGTAGCTGGGCAGTACTTCAGGGCGATTTACACAAAAAATAGTAGAAAGATGTCCCCGCCCCCCCCGCCCCCATTAAAGGGCAACACTGATTGACTGCACCAGAAATTGAAGCTGTATCTCTTCTTGGTGAAGAGATACAGCTTCAATTGCCATTAAAAAGTGTATAGTAGCATTTTGAATGGGAGGGGAGTTCCATCACTGGGGTGCCACCACAGAGAAGGAGTCTCTGATATAGCTGATATATAGCTGATATAGCATATCAACTATGATGGGCCCCTGGAAGTATCGTTCCTACAGATCTCTGGGCCCAGGCAGGTTGATGCTGGGAGAGGAGTTCCTTCAAGTATTTTGTTCAGGGTTTTAATATGTCAACAGCAGCACCTTGAGTTGGGCATAGCAGCAGTAGCAACCAGTGCTACTCTCATAAAACTACTGTTGTATGGTTACAATAAGCCACCCCACTTGGCTCTTGGGCTGCCACATTCTGTACTAGTTGTAGCTTCTGAACAGTCTTCAAGAGTAGCCCCATGTAGATCATAGGATAATAATCGAAACTGGAGATGATCAGAGGGTAAGTTACTTTGGTGAAGCTGTGTCAGTCGAGAAATGGCCACAGCTGGTGAACTAGCAGTAGCTGGGCAGGAAATAACTTATTGCCACTCATGCTTTCTGGGCATCAAGTGGCAGTCCTGTTTCTAGGAGTATCCCCAGACTATGAACCTGCTCTTTCACAGGTAGTGCAGCCCTGTCTAAAACAGGTTGTTTACCACCTATTCATAGCATAGTTCTGCCTTACCAGGATTCATTCTCAGTTTATGTATACACTTAACAGTTTATGTACCGGTATGTATAATCTATGCAAGGACCTTGGGATGGAAACACCTGATTATTAATTATCATTGAATTAGGGTCTGTACAGAAGATGTGTGTATGAGAGATGATGTATCTATAACTACGAAAAGCAGTGGCAAAACTTGAAACGGTATTTTGAAATGACTGAGTTTTATAATTTCCTATTCTCTTTGTGTTTTGTTGCCCCAGAAGAAGTGCATGTTGAGAGGCCCAGAAATAATTTAGAGAAGAATGGCCATGGACTATTTTCAGTACATAGGTCAGGAGTGACAACCTTTACCCACCTAATACTTAATGACAATTCTGAGGCCTTGCCAGTTGGTGAAAATGTACCATCCAGAATCAGATTTGTATCTCTGTATTGAGCTGTTTCAGTCTTAGAAGATACGTGACGTGGTTCCTTGTTGCCAAGACCCGTTTCTTGAGTTACATTATGGTGTTGAAATGCATGCACAAATGTTCAGCTAGATGGCTGTTTTGTAAAAACCTAGTAGCAAGGCTTGGCCAATTGTTAGCTGTTCGGGTTGCATGAAAGTAGCTCAAAATAATTGTACGATGATATGGAGTTGGAATATTAGGTATAGGTTTAACATTGCCTTTGATTTTTATGTAACTTTTAGAGCCTAATCCTACTCATATTTATTTGGAAGTAAATTTGTCCACCGCTACTGGACTCTTTGAAACTTAAGTGCAATCCTATACATATCAACTCAGATTTAAGCCCCAGTAAATTCAATAGGACATGCACTCAGGTATATACCGTATTTTTCGCCCCATAGGACGCACCGGCCCATAGGACGCATCAAGTTTTTTGGGGGGAAATAAAGAAAAAAAATTATTTCCCCCCCAGGCGCTTGTGGGGCAGGCAGCGGGGAGAAGCGCTCTTCTCCCCGCCGCCCGCCTTGCGATCAGGTCCGGGGACAGCAAGGAGACGCAGCGTGTCTCCCTGCTGTCCCCGGAGTGGTGGGGCAGGCAGCGGGGAGAAGCGCTCTTCTCCCCCCGCCCGCCCGCCTTGCGATCAGGTCCGGGGACAGCAGGGAGACGCAGCGCGTCTCCCTGCTGTCCCCGGAGTGGTGGGGCAGGCTGCGGGGAGAAGCGCTCTTCTCCCCGCCGTCAGCCTCCAAACCACTTCGGGAGACAGCAGGATGGCGGCGTTCCGCCTCCCTCTGTCCCCCGACCTTGTGGGGCTGGCGCTGGGGCTCTCCTGAAGCCTGGAGAGCGAGAGGGGTCGGTGCGCACCAACCCCTCTCGCTCTCCAGGCTTCAGTGAAAGCCTGCATTCGCCCCATAAGACGCACCCACATTTCCCCTTCATTTTTGGAGGGGAAAAAGTGCGTCTTATAGGGCGAAAAATACGGTATATGACTGCTGCCTAATTATGCATAGGGTTACAGTGTAACAGTCATTCATAAGCACTCTGGAACAAAAAAATGGCTGCTTTTGGTAGATAGTTAAAAATCTGTGCTTACTAGAGATTCTAAGTGTTAATAATATTTAAAGGTATTACTGTACTCTATAGTTTAAAAATGGTACATGTCTAATGTTATTGGTGTAGTGTTGCTCAATAGGATTAGAAATAAGCATTTGTTGAAACAAACAGAACTGGTGCACGGTAAAGGTGCACAGGGCACTAACAAAATAAACTGCCTGTATAGCATCATTTTGCATTTGGGAGAAACAATTCAGAAGGGAAAAAATGTACAGAAGGCTGCTTCTGCACATATATTTCAGCTTCTGGTTTTATGGATCAACAGGAAGCCATTAGCTTAGGGAGAATATTGGTGGCATTAATTAATTAATTGGGAATATTGGGACACGGGTGGTGCTGTGGGTTAAACCACAGAGCCTAGGACTTGCCAATCAGAAGGTCGGTGGTTCGAATCCCCGCGACGGGGTGAGCTCCCGTTGCTCGGTCTCTGCTCCTGCCAACCTAGCAGTTTGAAAGCACATCAAAGTACAAGTAGATAAATAGGTACTGCTCCGGCGGGAAGGTAAACGGTGTTTCCGTGTGCTGCTCTAGTTCGCTAGAAGCGGCTTAGCCATGCTGGCCCCATGACCCGGAAGCTGTACGCCGGTTCCCTCGGCCAATAAAGCGAGATGAGCGCCGCAACCCCAGAGTCGGCCACGACTGGACCTAATGGTCAGGGTCCCTTTACCTTTTACTGATTATAGTTGGATAGACCATGACTTTATAATTACTAAATTAGCCCTTAGTTTTAAAAAGCAGACTGGATCCACTCAGTGACAATTCATGCTAGATCTATTAATTATTTTCAGTTCAATCATGCCATCAGGTTTGCATGGGGAATAGGCAAAATGGTAAAAACAGAGATAGCTAAAAAGTGGTGCTCTTAGCACAGAATTGATAAGCATACGTCCCATATAAGGATATGTGCTCCAAACTTTGTTTTATGGTTTTGAATCATATACTTTGAACACAAGCTAAACACAATCATGTGTGTTCCAGATTTTGTTTGCTTTGCCTAGCAGATTAAATCAATGCACCTTGAAAAAACATTATCTCATTTGTCGACACTCTTTGGAAATTGTTTCTTAATAAGGTCTGTAAATTGCCCCCCAAAGAACCTCATTTGATTTCCTGCTGAAATTAGAAATTGTCTACAGGGTTGTGATCTAGTCTCTCGGGGTTATGGCTAATTGATACAACACTGTTTTGGTAGGCTGCACAAATCATGTCTGTTAAACATATTTAATGTAAAGCATAGATACTCTTCCAAGTTATAGACTGTTTTTTATAGGTCTAAGTCTGGTTCTTATGAAGTGCTTTTAATCTGCACCAGGAATTTAAATGTTATAGGGAACCTTGGGCTTTTCTGGAGGTTTATTAAGCTTCACCAATAAGATCAGTAATGGAGGTTCCTTCACATCACTATTGATCTTACCCTGTAATTTACAACCACTTGAGAGTGTTGGGTGTATCCTAGGATGCACTTTCGGTTCATGCAGGACAACATTTAGCTTTATGAAATGCAGTTAACACTCTGTACCTCTAGAACAAATAGGCTTAGAAACTCAGATATATAAGTTGGACACCAAATGGCACCTTAAACCTAGGTTACGGTCGTCACAACGGAATGTCTACTCACCAGGGAGTTGGACTCGCTGACCCCTGGGGTCCCTTCCAACACTACAGTTCTATGATTCTATGATCTCAACAACATCGCTTGCTCTTACAGCAATTCACTTGTCCTAGCATGCAAGGAGAAGGAAAAACATACAGTGGAAATGGAAAATGGTATTAACAATGGACTACGGCAGAGGTTCTTTAAACCATGGTTGCCAACCTGTTGCCCAGTAATCTCCACATAGTCGCAATTGGACCTGCGCCAGTAGTAAAACGTGCCTGACACTTGGGGAATTTCGAACACTGAGTCAAACAATGTGTCTCACTTCTCTTTGTTTTACTCAGTGTGCCTCATTTCATATTCTGCAAGGAAAAATGAGTTATGAGTGTGAGGTGGTCACCAATGGCATTTGGGGAACTCCACTTGTATTTTCTTTGTCCAAACTACATGGGGACAGAGTGATGTGGCTGCAGGCTGTAGGTCTTGGTTTGTGAGCTCTGCTTCTCTCATAGTTTATGTTCTTGGGAAAGTCTTGTGATTGGCTACTGAGCTAGTATTCTGTCTTCTGTGGCTTTGGGGTTTGTTGCCTTGAATCAGTGATGGCCAAACTTGGCTCTCCAGCTGTTTTTGGGACTACAATTCCCATCATCCCTGACCGCTGGTCCTGTTAGCTAGGAATGATGGAGTTGTAGTCCCCAAACAGCTGGAGGGCCAGGTCTGGCCATCACTGCCTTGAATTCTTCTTGTGTGAGTATTTTGCTGATGTTAATTCACATCAGTGTTGTGGGGAGACTGGACCTAGCCCTGGAGAAGGACAAGTTTCCAACTAGGGTTGCCATATTTTGAAAAGCAAAAGAGAGGACGCTATGGCGGCCATTGAAAGCAAATAAATGCAAATTGTCCCAAATTTTACCCCTGGAAAAGAGGGTGTGTTCTGGGAAAAAGACGACACATGCCAACCCTAGTTCTGACTTACCTGGGCACTCCTCTTCAACTCTCTTCCTTTCCCTCCCTTATGCTGTCACAGTTACAACCGTGTAGCTGGCTGACTTGAAGTTATGATGGCACAATGATGACACTGCACTGTCATAACTATTACTTTTGAGTTATCCTGGTGTTGAGGATGTAGTGAAAATCATATCCCTTGCCCAGCTGGCATAACTTGAGAGGTCAGGGCCAATCTATTTAGTGTGTGTGTTGGTATTAGAAAGGTTTTAAAACTATAATTGCAATTAAAGAAAGCTGGACTGTGAGCAGGGGACAAACGTGTATGCAGCAAAAGGTGTTTTTCTTTAGGTACAGCCCAATCACCCTGCTGGACACCTCCAGGTTTATGCATGTTTGCTTCTCTTCTACCCATGGCTGTTGAGAGAGTTGTAGCTTCTGTGTTTCTTGTTGTTATTTAAATTGACATGATTGTTGCTTTGCTTATACTCCATTGACAATCCATACCTGAATTAAGGAACTCTCCCCCCCACCGCTTCTTCCCTTAACAGGCTGAAGAATGATGTCTGCCTTCAGTAAACTCAATTTGGGTGTTGCTGTTAGCAGTTTTGCTATATCTCAACTTCTTTTCCACGTGCTAAGTTCTTGGATTTCTGCACGTGTAACTTCTGGTTTTAGCAGTCTTGACCAAAAGAAGAAGATCGAATGGAATTCAAGGTAAAGTTTATAAACAATGGGATACAACTATTAATAGATTTTCAAAAACTTGTAACAATTCAGTTGTGCTTCCTAGCACACTTGCCAAAAGAACATACTGGTACCTCGAAAAATCAATTGATCTTGGTTACTTTTTTTGGGTACCGTAAAAATATTTGTTTTCATTACACAAAAGCTGCTTTAGATGTTATATGTTGAAAAGTGAGATATAAATTGAAATAATAAATAAGTACCGATAAATAAATGTGAAAGTAAAGTGACTTGAGTTAGAATTTAAAAATATTAATGAACCTTGGTTGCCATTTTGACAGTGTATTTAACTTTGTTTACATAGTGTGCATATTACTGAGTTGCAGAAAAATATATGTGGTTACATAGGGGTGCCATCTAATTTACTGGCCCTGCTTCTGTGCTTTTAAGAGCAGTCAGGTTGCATATAAACTAATGTAAGCTTTCTCTGTTACTTCAGCTCCGTACTAGAAAACTCCATCTGCTGAGTGTTTACTGTTAAATGCACAAAAATGGGCAAAGCGGAAGCAGTGTTGTCTTGTCCTAAATAAACTGATAAGAGCACAAGAAGTACTTTTTATGGAATTTAGTAGGAGACTTATAAGAAAATATTGGATGGTATCCTGTTTGCTGATTGCTTGCCTTCCATGAATTGACCACTGAGATGTAGTATACTTTTGTTCTTAAATATGAAAAGATACACAAAAACTGATTTGTGATATGCACATCTTGTCTGCGATCCTCCTGTCCCCCACTGCAGATATCCTTTGCATTTGTTGCCTAAGTGATATTTTGCAGTACTCTTGTGGGAGAAACCATTAATCTCATACAAAAATATAGCTTTATCAGTTCGCACAGCACTTTACAGAGTTCAAGAGGACAGGCCCCTGCTCTGAGGAATTTCCGTTTTAAAATTTGACACGGGGAAAACGAACTACTTAGCAATTTATAAAATAGTGCTCTAAATGCATCTTTCACGTTGCAAGTATTGCAGCTGAATGTGAGATCTACCTGTGGTGTAAGGAAAAATACCACTCCATATTTCTAAGAGAATATACTTAGTAGTGGCATCTTTCTCTGTTGGAGTGGTGCCAAATGAATGGATATTGGAAGACTGTTTACCAACTGCCGTTAAAGGAGTGGCATTACGACAGGCAAAGTTTCTGTTAGGCTTTTCTTAACTGAAGCCCCAAAGTGAGTGGAAGATAATGTTTGTTCAATGTTTTATCTCTGAAAACACCAGCAAACAGATGTGTGGTGAACCAACAAAAGATTCACTTTCTTTCTGTAAATTTCTCTCTCTGACCAGGGTTCTTCTAGATGACGGTTCAATGCGCTGAAATGTATGGCTCCATTCCAAAGATTTGCTGGACCTCTGTATTTTCAAGGCTTCTCCTTTGCTTTAGTTTTGGGGATGTGGTCACAGAGCTGCTGCTGGTGCCACCAATGGCCTGAATGAAAAAGCACGCATAGTTTATGTATTAGTGTTAGAGTTATGCGTCATGGTGTTGGAGTTCCTGTATGTGCTAGCTGTCATCCTTAAGTGAAGCTTCAACAACACTAATTCAAGTTTCTGATACCTGATGTGTTAAGCTGGCACAGTTATCTGCAGAGTATATGAAGCACTTTGAACCTTGGGACACAAATGACAATGGTCAGAGATGGACTTCAGTCTTTCAAATTTCAGCAGCACCCTGTGAGGCCAAAATTTGTGCCTCCCGCCTCTGGTCTTCCGTTCTGCTCAATTCTCTACGGTAATAGTTGTGGCGCCCTGTGGTACACCCTAGACTTTGTGCCCAGTATGGTAGAACTATAGCTCTGCCCTAAATCTGCTTCTGCAATGGCCTTTTGAAAATGAATAGTACAGTGGCACCTCGGATTACAGATGCTTCAGGTTACAGACGCTTCAGGTTACAGACTCCGCTAACCCAGAAATATTACCCCGGGTTAAGAGCTTTGCTTCAGGATGAGAACAGAAATGGTGCAGCGGCGGCACAGCAGCAGCGGGAGGCCCCATTAGCTAAAGTGGTGCTTCAGGTTAAGAACAGTTTCAGATTAAGAACAGTCCTCCAGGATGAATTAAGTTCTTAACCCGAGGTACCACTGTATATAATAACAGGGAACCCCCTTTTTGGTGTTATCCTACTCTTGTTTGTAGGGAGCCTGGTAGCTGAGGTCTCCCTCTCTCACTATGAAGTAAACTAGATAATGACCTGCAATGGGTGAGTTCTTTGAAACTCATATCTGCCCAGCTTTTGGATGGCATTGCCGTATAATAATAATACAGTTTCCTACATGCAGAACAAGCACTTTGAAACATTCTAGTGTAGGTGACTCCCAACTCAAAACTATTTTCCATGGATACTATTTTGCAATCTGTATTAATGGCAGGCTTTTCTGACTGAGGTTATCTGTGGGTTATCTGTGAGAGGTCTAGTTCTGTGGCCCTACCTTACTTATGTATCTCCTATGATGTTATAGTTTATAATTATTGTGTAATGTTTTAATTCTGACTATCGGTCGAATAAAGAAATTGATTGATTGATTGACTGAGGTTTAAATATTTTGAGAATTTCTAGAAGCATATAATTGTTGCACCCATCTCCCCCAATTTTAAATCCAGTTCATTCCTAATTGGGTTGTGTTTTTTCTTTTCTTTTTAGGACGGTATCATCATTCCATGCCTTGTTGGTTGGAGTATTTTGTTTGTATATTTTATTGTACGATGAAGCTGTAAATGCTGACCATGTCTGGTAAGGCACACTCTTGCTTGTAAATCTCCTCTCCCCTTTTCCTTGCCCCACTCGACTGTTCCATTGCTCTTCACTCTGCTAGTCAAATTATTTCCAAGCTTAATTTAAAGCATAAGACATTTACCTCTACCAATTGTACAAAAGCTCCAAAGTGTTGTTTCTTATTTGTGTTGGCTATAATGTTGAGAAGAATTCTGAGGCTCTTATCAGAGTTGCTTATTGAAGTTGCCTTTACAGTGATAAAATTCCTGCAAGCTTCCTCACTGATACCATCATCACCACCTTCTGTCTAAATAAATACTGTTTACCGCTATGACCATTGTTTACCCAGGTATTTGATGGCTGAAGGATGCTGCTCCTGGCAACCATGAGACTACTGGATAAGAGAATGTTACAAGGCCTTTTTTGTGTGTTTTGCTTGTGGATGTGTTTGCTGCCCTGGGCTCCTTCGAGAGGAAGGATATAAATTTAATAAGTAAATAATAATAACATGAGATACTACAAATAAAACGTGTGGATGAGAACTCTGTGGCAGCATTAAGAATTAGACAGCCAATACTGTGCATACTTTTTCTTAATAAGGTGCTGATGCAGGTAGCTGAGGTTCAGTATGGTTTACTGGTATGAACTTGGCATGAAATTATAGATCCCTTTTTCAGAATCTCTGTTTGAGGCCACTTTGCTTCCTAAAACGTTTTGTAAAGATGACACAAAGCATTGCAAAACGAGGGTGGTCTTTCTAGAAAATGAATGTTGGTATTGATCTTGCATTTCCACTGAAAAGCGGCACAAGAGAAATGTGGCTAGTTGCTATTGGAAGCAATTCATTGGAATGTGTGCTTTGTGTTCCCTTTACCTGCTCTTAATTCCACCTGGGGAGCATTACAATAATAACGGGTTAGATTTCCGTACAGGGGACAGGGGGAGGACTTACCAGATTTTAAATCTATTGAGTAAGAAACTGACATAAATCTACTGACATAAATCTACTGACATAAATCTACTGACATAAACTTTCTTAAATGCCTGATTATTCAGGGAGAGAACTAGTTTCCTTTGTTAGAATAGGAGTTCTTTGGATGAGCTTTGAAATAGTTTCAATCTTCAGTTGGCTGTGATTTAGCTAGCATGTTGGGGAATAAGAAGAAGGTTTAAAGGCTATATTAAGTGCTTCTTTCAGCAGCATCTACTTGTCTAATGCAGTAAAAAGTGCCTGATTCTTTCTCCGCCACCGCTACTAAGTTTTTAATAGCAAATAAAATGTAGGATTCCACTTCCATTGCTGAAGATCAAATTGGAGCTTCTCATTAATTTTGAAGCTTCAAGTTTTTGTTGCTGGTTTTGAGGCGTACAGTGGTGTGTACAGAAATAATTCCCTTCTGGATTCATATTTTCAGCTAATTTGTGGAGTGGGACAGTAGTTCTTGGCACTGCAGTTTGTATGCCTTATCTGCATATGTCTGCTAAGTTTCAGTTTGTTCTCATACTTTCCTTTTTTTAAAAATAATCAAGCAACAATTGCCAGAAATCTGTGCAAACATCTTCACAAGAAAATTCAGCTACAACTTGCTGTTGGCTCGCTATCATGAGAATCAAGGTGAAATGTAATTCATGATGGGCAGAGCAATCTAAGCCCTCCCTCCTTATGCTGGGCTTGGGGGAGAGAGTTGAAATGAATGGAGGTATCCCTCTGTCCAGCTTTCCCCTTCTCCACATTGTGTGTGTGTGTGTGTGTTGGGGGAAGACTGCCTGTAAGATCCATGCTGGCAGCAGCCTGTAGAAAATGAGGTGTTGTGAAAGTGATGAGGGAATCAACCACCCTGTATATTTTGGTTCCCAGTCCAGGCCTATTTGTTGCTCTCGGTTGTGCACAGCAGTCTGCTTGCTCCCTTCCATCCTGGCTGCAGATGCTGTGATGGCCCCACAGCTCTGTACATCCCTGCTGAGGGTGTTGGATTGCAACTGAAACCTAGGATCCCTTTTTTTAATGTGAGCACATTGTTTTAAGTGGAAACAAACTTGTTTCTACTTATTAGGCCTAAATAGTTTTATACAATTTACATTGATGCAATGTTTATGCACTTTATAGAACCTGGACGCATGTGGTCTATCTACGATTGGAATTCCTTTGCACACTCCTTTTGATGTTTAGTACAGCAAGAGTTTGCTTTCCATTTTTTGATTAGTCCACCATGGTTTGATTTTAGTTGACTTTATGACTGATGATAAACACTGAAAGAAACGCTGATGAAATTGAAACGATGTTGTATGATCATGGTTTAAAATTTGCCTTCTCCCTAGAGAAGGCAGAGTTAAGCTCCAAAGTCAGTTTATGAAAGATTTTCTTTTTTAATTAGGAACTCTTTCTTGCCATTTGAGAATTGGAACAATTAGAGGCAAATATAATTAAGTCTGGGAAATTGCAATTTAAATGTAGGTGAAAATTATAGGGGAATGACAAGCATGCCACAGCCACTTTTCTTCCTTTTATGTTGGCTACATTCTTCAGGTAAAAGGTTGCATTGAAGATTCACAAAACTTAGATTTATTTAAGGCTCAAATATAGGTCTTACATTAATTTGAAGCCTAATCCTCTGTCTTGTCTATCAAGTTCATATGTTGCATCACTGGGGATCATTGTGTACATGTGAGATATATCTGTAGTGGGTCTCTCCTCATAAACTCCTCATCATTCTCAATTGCTTTTGCCTGGCTAGAATGTGTCCTTGAAGTGTGATAATGCCTTTTGCTTGCCAGGATGAAGGATGGAGAGATTTGCAGGATCTCTCCATCCTAAAAGGGTACTAAAGGGGTATTGGAACTGATCCAAGAATTTGGACAGGTAGCAGGTTATAAGTTGAACAAGATGAAAACTAAGGTCTTAGAGAAAAACTTAACTGTGAATGAGAGAGAGAAGTTTCAGGAGGAGACAGGACTAATATTGGTTAAGAAAGTGAAATACTTAGGGGTTAACATGACTGCCAAAAATGTGAATTTATTTAAGGATAATTATGAAAAATGTTGGATGGAAGTGAAAAAGGATTTAGAAATATGGACAAATTTGAAGTTACCATTGTTAGGTCGAATTGCTGTGATAAAAATGAATGTATTGCCAAGGATGTTGTTTTTATTCCAAACATTGCAAATTTTGGATAAGATGGATTGTTTCAAGAAGTGGCAGAAAGATATTTCCAGATTTGTTTGGCAGGGCAAGAAGCCTAGAATAAAATTTAAGATATTAACTGATGCTAAAGAAAGAGGTGGATTTGCCCTGCCAGACCTTAAACTTTATTATGAATCAGCTGCTTTTTGCTGGCTGAGAGAATGGCTGCTTCTTGAAAACACTAACGTGTTGGATTTAGAAGGTTTCAATAATGCATTTGGCTGGCATGCTTATTTGTGGTACGATAAGGTAAAAGTACATAAAGCGTTTAAAAATCATATTGTTAGAAAAACATTGTTTAATGTGTGGATAAGATATAAGGATTTGTTAGGGAAAAAAACCCCAAGATGGTTGTCACCAATGGAAGCGAAGGCACAGAAAAAACTCAATATGGAGGCCAAATGGCCGAAATATTGGGAAATTTTGGAACAAGATGGAGACAGAATAAAATTGCAGAGCTTTGAAAAATTGAAAAACAGAGTGCGAGATTGGCTCCATTATTACCAAATAATGGAGGCATACAATTTGGACAAAAAAGTTGGTTTCCAGGTGGAAAAATCCAAATTGGAAACAGAATTATTAGACCCCAAAATTAAGAATTTGTCAAGAATGTATAACTTGCTGTTGAAATGGAATACTTAGGATGAAATGGTGAAATCAGCGATGATTAAATGGGCACAAGATGTTGGACATAACATAATGATGGCTGACTGGGAACAGTTATGGACCACAGGTATGAAATTCATGGCATGTAATGCCTTAAGAGAAAACTTAATGAAAATGATTTATAGGTGGTACATGACACCAGTAAAGCTTGCAAAAATCTACCATTTGCCCGAGAATAAATGTTGGAAATGTAATGAGACTGAAGGTACATTCTTTCACCTATGGTGGACATGCCCAAGGATTAAGACATTCTGGGGGATGATTTATAACGAAATGAAAAAGGTATTCAAATATACCTTCCTGAAGAAACCAGAGGCCTTTCTCCTGGGCATGGTCGGCCAATTGGTGTTAAAGAAGGATAGAATTTTGCAACAACAGCAGCAAGAATACTTATCGCGAAGTATTGGAAGACACAAGATTTACCCGCCCAGGAAGAATGGCAGATGAAGTTCATGGACTATATGGAATTGGCGGAAATGACTGGCAGAATCCGAGACCAGGGAGAAGAGTCGGTGGAAGAAGATTGGAAAAAGTTTAAAGACTATTTACAGAAATACTGCAAAATTAATGAATGTTAGAAGAATGTTGGAATGAAGTTATATGGCTTTAGTAGAAATGTTATAAGGAATTAAGTATAAATAGATTAATAGAATATTAAAGGGAAAAAATAAGGTCAGAATGTTAAGATAATTTTAGGATAGAAAACAGAGGAAGATGGAAAGGAATTGCTGAAATAATTAACAGAAGTGGAATACAAAAAGGGAGGTGTGAGGAGGTCGTTGAAATAAGTGAATGAAAGATTATTTGATGTGTTTTAAATTGCTTTTGTTTTGTTTTGTTAGTTTTATGTGTTAGTGTTTTGTTTTGTGTTAGTGTTAGTGTTATGTAGTGTTTTTGCATTGTATTGTATTGTCTATTCTTTTTTTTTTGTTGTTTTTTGTAGTGTTTAAATGGTTGGAAAAGCAATAAATATTATTTTAAAAAAACCAGGATGAAGGATGGAGAGATTTGCAGGAGGGTGTATGTCCAGCCTCAGACTTTTGTGAGGCTGGAATGTGACTCTTTCTGCATCTGTTGCTCCACCCATTTTTACCTCTGGCCCCTATTCCTGGCATGTAGCCCCTAGAATGGTAGCCCATTTGTTGCTGATTTGTGTTTTATTCTTTATGCAAGTGAAGATAAACTACAAAGACAGGATAAAATAGCTTTTGACTCCCTGTGTCTCTTCTATGAGACAAGCAGAAGATTGTTTTGTACTATCAAACTGTATTAACAAAAAATATTTCAAAATTTAGCGGAAAAAACAAAAAAAATCCAAATGTTTGCCCATGCATACATCTAGCCTAATCAGTGAAGGTTAGGAAGCAGAAGACAGAGGACAATCTACCATTTCCTGCACACAGAGTCACAACCCATCCCACACACATAAAGGGTGAAGGTGATGGCAGAAAGATTAACAAACTGGTTTGGCCATCAGTCAGTAATAGATTAGCATGTTGCTTGTCGGCCCCATAAAAACTAGCAAAGCAGCAGAAAGGAAGAGAAAAAATGTCACAGAATGGCTCTGAAAACCATTGGTATAATGAACAAGACTAGAGAGGCCCAAGTAGTTTTACTTTTTCAGTGAAGAGTGAAGAGTTTCTCCATCTTTCATAGTCCATACTCTTAATAAGCTATTTGTTGAAGAGCTGCTACTATACCTTTTTGTCATATGTCACGGTTAGTTAAATGTTTCTTATTCCCTACACCATCCCAAATTGTGTGGGAGGGTAGAAAAGTGGGCATGAGGGCAGGCAGGGTGTTTTTCTGGGGCAAAGAGGCAAATATTTCCATATGTGTTAACTAATATACATATATGTAGTTGTCCTGCACGTGTTATAACTTTTGCATCCTTTGTGTCATTGTTTATAGGGGTGAGCCTTCTACAGTGCAACTAAACCTTGCTATTACTTCAGGCTACCTCATTTCTGGTAAAGTATACAATGTTATTTATAAAGTTTGTTGTAATTTGCACCATGCACAACTTAACTTTTTACAATAAAAATATTTACCAAGGTATTAGCCTTTAGGAAACCCTGTTTCTTAAAAGCAGAATTTACCTTCCTTGCCTCTTGTGTTGGGGGGTGGGGAAACATGCTGGTGGGAAATATGATTATATGCTTACCGACAATATTGTAATGTTGTAAGCTTATAGTTCCTCTGCCAGCTTCTAATACTCCAAGGCTGAATACAGCCAGTCATTCCTCCGAAGCAACAGGAATTACCCTCCCCTCCCCCCTGCCCCACTGCAGTAACCCTGATCTGGCACCAGTACGGTAATTTGATAACTGTAGCAATGCAACGAAGGGGAAGAGAAGCTAACTAAACCAGATGGCAAGCATCTTCTGGTCGGTTCAGTTTTGTTCCTGTGAAAGTTGAACCTCTCCCCCCCCCCCCAGCCCCCATATTAAAGGGCTGCAAAAAATGCATACGTGAATATGCATCTTTTCTTTTGGGCCCTAAAACATATGGGAAAACCAAAAATAATTTTCAAAAGTGTTTTCGGCATTCTGGGGTGGAATTTATTATAAACTGTGGAGGCTGTGCAGGGGTAATGGATAGCAACATCCAAACAACCATATGGAAATTGAAACAACTTTAAAATTGGCTTGATTATTTATACCTGAGGTTCATATTAGTGGGAAGCAGCACAGTCATATGATTAGGTGCCACAATCCAGGCTTGGGGCTCTATTTCCTGATGATATGCTGGAAACTATAACCCTTAATACCATGAAAAAGGGTTCCTATCTATTTTATAGCTGCCCTTTGCCAATCCTTCACTCTTCTCATTGTCAGTAGTTTGACTGGTGTGCCCTCTCTCTGGAGGTGCCACTACAGTGGGATGTTTGGACTTGTTTTTTTTTAATAGATTGCATTAAAGATATCCCCAATGGAACTGGCAAGTAGACTATTATTATTTTATCATTTTAATTGATTTATACCAATATCTATCTTGTAGCTCTGTTCATTGGTGCTTTCAGTTTTATTCTGTGAAAGGAGGAAAGCTCAGCATGTTCACTAAAAATGTCAGCAGCACATGAAACATTTTCATCAGCATAAGATTGAGACAAAATGGTGAACAACATTAATGCCTTCCAAGGCTGGTCCTATCCACACATACACAAAATCTACCTAAAACAATGGACACCTGCATTCAAGTCAGCACATGGCAGCAACATGGGAGTCATGGGAAAGCTTTGACAGGCTAAGTATCATATAATGGTGACTCATGCAGAAAGGGTTTTATATAGCGTTGCTGTGCCAGTGTGTAATTTCTTAGGATAAAATGCCTCACCATGCTATAGCCTGGCATTGGCTGGTGTGTATTACAGGCAGATACACCAAACACTGTATTTATATTTCTGCTCTCAGCTTTCACTTCAGGAATTATTACAGATTGTTTGTAGCATAGATTAGGAGAAGCATTGTCACTTGCTGAGTATTTGCATGATTTGATACCTATTTTAATTCTTCTTCCTTGCCCCCAAATGATTGTCTATTAAATGCTTTAAGATGAAATACAATGATTGAAGAAAATTACTGAGCCTTTCATTTTTCTCTCTTTCTTTTAGATTTGTTGCTTATTATTTTCTACTGGAATGCGATTGGGGATATATATTTTGTAATTCACCATTTAGTAGCTCTGTATGCTTACTACTTTGTACTGGTGAGTGCTGTATTGTTTTTGTAATAGCAGAGCAAGGAGCCATGTGGGATTCATAATTTGAACGTTATTAGTCATTTATAGAGCACCATCCATGTTCATAGTGCTTTCTAAAGAATGAAAGGAGAGGTCCCTGCCCTAATGACAGAAGAAAGGGATGGCAATGGGGGTGGAGTAAAAAGGTGAGGGTTATTAAAATATTTGGGCTACACATACCTAGTTATAGGAAAGTTTGGGGTCTAGGGGATCATAGCAATGTCTTCACAGAAATATAATTTTAAACAAATTTAAAACTTGCACATTACATAGCATCTAACTGTTCCAGCAGCCAGTGCAAATATTTGAGCAGAGTTGTAATATGCTGATGGAACCTCACTCCTGTCAGCAGTTGTGTTGCAGCTTCCTATTTTTCAGGTGGCACCAGGGACCCAGTTACTTGGATTGGTTCCTCTTTGGTTCAAATGCAGTCTTATTTGGGACGATGTGCTGACAGTTTTAAAAAATTATGAGCAACCGGAATGTTTGTAAGCATTACATAAGAGCTTAGCAGCAGAGCCAATGGCAAAGGAAGGCTCCTCTCCATTAGCCGAAGCCAGAGCTCTTGCAAACAAGGCTACAGAGGTCTCTGATAATGCAACTTGTTTCTGTTGAGTATGTGGTTTTGTGGGTTAATGGGTAAAACTACAATTTTGTCAGCAGATCTTAATTTCATATCTCATCTGATCTTTCTTGAACCATTTCAAGTACCCTAAAAGGTCACCAACCTGGGTTTGACCTTGCTAGAAGATATAATTCAGTTTTGAACATTATACAATTTTAACAACAGAATGCAAGGTGCATTAAGTACTTGATGTACATAGGTGGTGTGGGAACCAAACTGAGGGAGTTTAAGCACTTTTCTAAAGTGTATTCTGTTTAATTATGTACATTTAATTTGGCATTTTGTAGAAATATACAGTATATTTCAATTTGTATATTTCATCTTGTATAATAATTTTTTTTTACAGCTTTTCTGAGACTTTCTATCTCTCTCTCTTTCTGATTGTGATAATGCTTATTTTATCTAGGAAAGAGGACTGTTGGCATACTTTGCTAATTTTCGTCTGCTTGCAGAAATATCTACCCCTTTTGTGAATCAGCGGTAGGTGACATTTTCTTACATTAATAAGCTGTTCTTAACTTGCCTGTTGCCAAGAGTATGTATTTCAGGGACTACACAGCAAGACCTGTTGTCAGGTCTTTGCTCCGATGCAGTTCATTCAGTAGGTAGTATTCCAATCCATATCAAAGTATATTAGAAATGGCAGTAGTCCACTTCAAAGGGTTGTTGTGAAGGCAGGCATGTTAAAGACTGTAAAAGAAAACAAACTTTGGGGAGGCATCCAAGTAAGTTATACTCAGAGTATGTCCATTGAAATAAATATAATTATTTAGGCTATTGGTTTTATTCAATCTTGTCTTATTAGTTTCCAAACACAAATGTTAATGGTAGGAGCCATTTTATATAATTCTAGCATTCCTAAGTTTATTTTATATTTATTCCACCTTTCCTCCCAAAGTTGCACAGGGAGGAAAACAGCAAAACTACACCCACAATGTTTTAAAAACATGTAAAAACATTTTAAAACAGTCCCATATCCTCATAGTTAATAATTTCAAGGTACAGTATATTTCAGCCATCAAATGCTGGGGTGAACAGGTATGTTTTTAAATTCTTCCTGAATGTTGATAATAAAGAGAGCCAGCCACAAGGACAAGCATTTCATAAAAGGGAACTACTTCCAATAAGACCCTGTCATGGCACCACTAACAGGGCCTCTGCAGCTGTTTGTAGGGCTGAAGATGGTTGATAGTGGGAGAGACACTCTTTTACATACATATAAATTACACTGGTCAACAACAAATTTGTTGTCTGCATTTTTTCAGCTGATTTAGGATGAATCTGATGCGCTGAATCCAAAAATCACATTGGTTTTGCTCAATCAGGTCAAGTTTTTGAGCTATGGCCACATGTCTTTTTTTACGTTTTTGTTCACATGTACGCTTGTGTGGAGCATTTTAGAAGAAGTTGGTGGGGGTAAAATGCCTTGTCATATAATTGTTTTGATTGGAAATGATTATTTTAATGACAAGAAGTATTCAGGTCCGATAGTTCTGGGTGATTATGTCGAAAAGGGATCAGTTTGAAGTCATAAAACCTCAAAATCTTCCATAAATTGGTTCAGCAAAGCATAAAGCTGGGGGATCAAAACTAAGTTAATGGGGCAGCCGCCCCACGAAGTATCCTGATTTTCAATCAGCACGTCGTCCTGTAGCTCATTGTGATGAAATTCCAGTGCCTATCTTCGGAGAACTTCCTGATATTAGTGACAAAGATGCCTCCAGTGTTGAAGGACATGAAGAAGAAGTGGTTCTTGAAGATGATGCTCCACATCCATTTTCCCAAAAGAAGTTGAATGATCTAGTTCGCGACCTCAGCTTGTCAAAGGACTCTGCCGAACTGTTGGCATCCAGATTGAAGGAAAAAAATCTCCTCTCTGACAGTGCTCGCATCAGCTTCTTGCGCAACAGGCATCAAGAGTACCTCCGTTTTTTCTCGGAAGAGAAGGACTTGGTGTACTGTGCAGATATTGCGCAGCTTCTGCTCAAGCTTGGAGTGCCACAGTACGAACCCAAAGATTGGAGACTGTTCGTTGACAGCAGCAAGCGATCACTGAAATGTGTTCTGCTACACAACGGCAACCAGTTTGCCTCTGTAACCCTGGCTCACTGGAGTACACTGAAGGAGAACTATGAAGCGGTGAAGTATGTGCTGGAGAAAATTGGTTAAGTGGTTTATTTCTGTTGACCTGAAGATGGTGAACTTTTTGTTGGGACAGCAGTCTGGCTTCACCAAGTACCCATGTTTTCTGTGCATGTGGGATAGTAGGGACCGTGCTCAGCATTACACGAAGAAGGACTGGCCTGTGCGGGAGGAATTGGTGCCTTGCAAAGAAAGGAACGTCATCAACGACCCTCTGGTGGACAGAGACAGAATACTCTTCCTACCGCTGCACATCAAGCTCGGCTTCATCAAGCAGTTCACCAAGGCTCTGGACAAGGATGGTGACTGCTTCATTTACTTGTGCCAGGCTTTTCCAGGATTGACCATGGAGAAGTTGAAAGCTGTCATCTTTGACGGTCCTCAGATCCGTCAGCTCATCAGAGATCCAGAGTTCGGAAACTCAATGAACGAAGTGGAACTGGAAGCGTGGAAGGCATTTGTTCTGGTAGTGAAGAAGTTTCTTGGCAACAATAAGGCCAGAAACTATGCAGAACTTGTCAACAACATGCTGACTGCTTTCAGAAACCTGGGCTGCAATATGAGCGTCAAGATGCACTACCTATTTTCACATATGGACCGGTTTCCTGAGAACCTGGGTTCAATGAGTGGCGAGCAGGGGGAGAGATTCCATCAGGACATGAAAGAGATGGAGACCAGGTCTCAGGGTCGCTGGGACGCAGTCATGATGGCTGACTACTGTTGGACTCTGAAGAGAGACCTCCGTGCTGCTGAGCATTCCAGGAGTTCCAAGAAACAGAAGTTCAAGCCCTGAAGTTTGAAAAATGGTGAAGCAACATGCAATTTACATGTACTTACCTTTATCAATGCCCACCATTCAGTTTACAGAAAACCTGACCTGATGGAGAGAAACGGATGCCATTTCCTGATTCAGCAGTGCAAAAATACCCTAAATCAGTTGTAGAAATCTAGACAACATTCAAAAAGTAAAAAATTGATGCCCAGTGTTATTTTTGTTAGCCTATCAGAGCAATGAGGAACATTTTTAAATACTGGAGTATTAACTTCCTTAATAAAATTTTGCTTTGTATCATTAAATTTCCCCCTTTTGTAACTGGCATAAATCCTCTCAAAGCTGCTATGTAAAATAATGTTAGCAATTACCAATTTTCAGCCAGTCTTCATTTCTAAGCAAGACTACTTTTAGTCACATAAACTGAGGAATCTTTACATACAAGATTGGAATTCTCTAATACAAGGATACTTGAAATCTACTCAGTAAAGTGATGCAATTTTGGCAGTTGTGTTCATTGTCAGGTATTGTGTATGTGCATCCTAATCTTTTGCAAGGTGTAGCCTAATTTTTTCTCTCCTGGTGGTGCTTTTTGTTAAACCGCCACTTTAATAAATTTTGGCATACATCAAAGGTTTCAGTCAAAATCCATCTCAAAACATGAGCAGCCTGAGCATTAACATGGCTCCATTTACACATTCCTGGTTAGCCGTAGTTTGGCTTACTGTGTCGATGTAAAGAGTGTATTCCACACCACCATACTTTGCTGTCACAGCATTAATCAACTAACTAGTGTTCTATTTAATACTATTCCTGTACTTAAACAGGCAGCTTTATACATTAAAAAACAACAACAAGATTCAGCCTTACTGCTTAGAATTTGTGGGTGCCAATTCATTATATTGTGTTAGTCATACCGTCACCCTCATTTGCTTCTCTGGGTATTTTTAGGTACAGTACAGCAGCCCTTGTGTTTCTTTCTAAGTCTTTTAAAATCTGGTTCTTGTAGTATTCCCTGATGCTATTTTCTTCCCACAGTCTGTGGCTTAGACAGCAAACTGTGCAGTGTCTTTGCTTCCTCTGGAATGAAGGGCAAATAGGCTTCCCCTTTCTGCTATGTTAGAACTGTGCCAACACATTTTTTCTAGCTTTCTCTGCCATGTCCTTAAGAGATAATGGGCTCAAATAATTTAATTGTTTCTATTAGAAGGCTGCTGAGGCTCTCTGCAGACAATTGAGGGCCCCTTCTGTCATTACCATTGCACTGTAAGGAGGAATCATCTGACAGTTACTCCCATGCCACAATGTAATGTCTGAATCCTCAAACTGTACTTGATGAACTATCACCATGGCTACTTCCCATGCTGCTCCCAGATGTGGGGGCAACACTGGTGTGGGAAGAAGCTGTGGAGCTGACATTTCTCATGTGGTGCTGATGGTGGCGTTTTGTAACTAATACAGTGCTTGAAGAAGTGAAAGCTCCCATGCAGAGAACTTAATGCCAGAAGGGGGCCTTATTATAGGCTAAACTTAAAATTTAATGCAACAGCTAACCGGATAAATACTGCACCCTGTTGGCAGTTGCTTCTTTGAAATGAGGAATTGCTATATTTATCAATATAAAAGAACCTCCAGGACTTCCACTTAAGTACAAGAACAGTCAACGAATGCACAGCCTTTTGTACGAAAAGATCTTGAAAGGAAAGTTCAGCTGTGATCTTGCTAATGTACTGAATACAAAATGCCTATCTGCCTGAGAGAGCCATACTGAGACTTTTGAGACTGAAGCCTTATCAGTGAAAAAGGACATATTCCTCTTTTGAAGCAGTGTTCTAAAAATAAAACTAACTTGCTACTTCATTTGATAAACGTTTGCAGAAGGTGACGAGAGAGAGTGAAGCATTTGCTATTCCATCAGCATTCATATATAGATTTATTAAATTTGAGAAGAACCAGATGGTAAATAATGTAAATTGTTGACACTAGCTCAGATATACATGTTTGTATCATTAACAAAAATGAAGTAGTCAAGTAATGCTACTCTGTCATATTTTTAACTTTTGAACTCAGTGACCTTTGCAAACAACCCAAGTATCCTTCTAAAATTGTCAACAAAAAGTTTAAAAAGCCTGATATGTCAAGCTAGTGTGTACAGTATTAACCAGATACTGTTCTGAAATTGGAAGCAACATATTTGATTAATGTGTTGGAGAATATTTCTCAGCCAAACCAAATCCAAGCTTCCTTCCTTCCTTTCCTATTTGGTAGTTCTAGCTTGTGGATCATTTTGCAGGAGCCTTTGTGGTTTGAACAAATGACATGCTTATGTGCATTAAAAATAGAATCATAGGTCTTTCCCACTTGCACTTTGCGAAACCCTGACCATCTGTAAGTCAGGCTTTGTTTAAATAAACTTGTGGCAAAGATCAAGAGCCTTCTAGAAACCCTGGTACCATCCTGCTTATGTTTGGGCCACTATGTAACTCTGTGGGATAGCTCAGTCAATAGAGCATGAGACTCTTAATTTCAGGGTTGTGGGTTCAAGCCTCATGTTGAGCCAAAGATTCCTGCATTGCAGGGGGTTGGAGTTGATGACCCTCGTGGTCCCTTCCAACTCTACAATTCTATGATTCTATGTACACTGTGGAGTAGCATCTCTCGTACTCCCATGTCATGTAGCTCTTGTTAAGGAAAAATGCAAAAACTATTTGGGAGCATGGGATAGTGTAGGGGAAAGTATGCCATTGTAAGAAAACTAGATTGGGGAGAGGTATTGGCAGATAAATATAAACCTACTTTAAAAGAGTGATGTGGAAATCAGCCAGTGGAGTATAGTAACAATGCTAACTGCTGTAACATAAGCATCTGCCCTAAATATGTTTTCTCACACTGCTCACATGTGGAGAGGGAGAGGCAAAGCTTTGATATTGTCTAGGATTTGGCAAGATGTGACGTTCACTTTTCCAGCACATGCCCTTTCTTGCAAGCCAAAATGGAGTAGTGCTGAACTCTTTGTACTCTGTTTCTAGAGCTTTCATGGATTTCATTTCAGTACCAAGGTTCCATTCGTTTGGATCTGTCAGGAAGATAAAGGACATTGTGTTACAATAATGAAGGAACCACTTAGATCTGGAACAGAGTATTTCACAAAACGCAGCACTGTAGGAAAAAATATCAAAGGACACTAACATTGTATCTGTTTACAATTTGGTATATATAAAAAAGATTCATAACATTAGCAATTATGAATATCTTTACAGATATCTTTACAGCTTTCTAGCTGCATGAAAGTGATGAGAAATGAAACTATGATAAAAGTCAGGAATTCTGAATGCTTGTAGAGCTGACGGAATCTTTATATCCAAATCTGAGTCTGTATTCAGAGGTTGCACTCACAAAATTTGATTTAATTTCTGTTAATATTTTTTCTCTTGCAGATGGTTCTATGAAGTACTGGGGTATTCCAAGGCATCAAAATCCAACATCATCAATGGACTACTAATGACAATCACATTTTTCCTGGGGAGGATCATAGTCATCCCAATTTATTATGCCAAGGTTGCTGCTGAGGTAGGAACAGAAGCTTTCGACAGATTAGGACTTGCAGCTCAAAGCGCCTGGTTTATCTCCAGCATTATCTTGGACATCATGAACTTAAAGTGGATGGTCAAAATCACAAAGGGATGTTACAAAGTTATTTGTCTTATTGGACATGGAGAAGCCAAAGCTAATAAGAATGGCAAATATAACTAGAAGATTTTTAATGCAACAACCATCTATAACGGGAACTTTGGGTTCTTTGAAAGAACAATGCACACTTTTGCCATAAAAAACTCCTGTTAAGGGAAAAAAGGTATTACCTCTGTTCAATGTAGCCTTCCTCTTGGCGCACTGCCTGGGCACCCAGGGCCACTTCATTTGAAGACTTGTATTACATGGAATGGGAAACAGTAACATGCTGCATATACAACCTTGGTAGTGTGTTCTAAGCACTTAATAGACAAACGAACCTGTAAAGGAACAAACTTTTCTAGCAGTACGTTCCTATGAATTCTCACTCAGGTTTCTTAGACTAATGTGTTTTTAATGCCTGTGAATGTCAGGATCTTTGGTTTACATTCTGCTAATATGGCAACTTTCCTGGCATGTTTCTCTGCTTTCTTAATGTATGGTGTTCATAACTGAGGTTTCATCTTTTGACAACTTTTTTACATTTTTGCGAGAATTTTGCTTTGAATCTATAATCTTTTACTACGTTTTTTGCTGCCTTGTATGCATGCACATGATCTTTTCTAATTTATAGAACAGTTTTACATAAACACATACCATAGAGTTTAGGGGTTCTTTTTCTTTTAAATCAATTACTTGTATTGATTCTTTCTGTACATAAAGGAAATCTGCAGGCCCCCACCCCCCAGGTTTTTGTTTTTTTAAAATATATGTGAATTCTAGTACATGCTTGCATGGTAAACAGTATGGACATTAGCAAATTCTTGCGCCAGTGTTCCTTCTCTATCATGGCTGTTGGAACCTATCTATGTTTTTAGTGTAGTGTCATATAACAAAAGGATTTTTGTGGGGTGTGAACTACAGCACTGAAGCAGGAAAAAACTAACGAGTCTAGAACATGTGAATCTGTCACAAGAACAACTGTGCTTGTTAAGTTTAAATTGTAGCTAATGCATTCATTTTCACTGACATTCTTATCGCTCTCTTTTTTCTTTAAAGCAAGTTAAAAAAACATTGCTTTACTAAGTTGGAAAACCCTATTTAAAACTATATATACAGTAGATGCATTTTATTATTTTCAACTTCGGAGCAGTTCTACAAAACTGATAGGTTGATAGTTTCTCTCTAATGATAGAAACTTCTTTCTTCAAGTGGCTTAGCTCTCAACATAATTGCAAGAGCATGTTGCTGATGAATACTATGTAAAAAGGAAACACAAGAACAGATAATGGTAATCTATTTGTTTGCATTAATTTTACAAATGTTCTCTGCTATAGTGGCCTCCACTTTTATGGTGTATTATATTCTTGTGTTGATCAACTAGTCAGTTGACAGGTCTTTGTCTGATTGTTATGAATACCATGTGTCATAATTTGCTAATAAGGTTGTGTTCATTTTCATGTTTGTGATGCAAATATGCAGGAGTATTGTAGAGAACAAGCTGTTTTGCTGTCCCTTTGTTTGTCCCTTTCATGGTCCCTAAAGTGTTAGTTCTTCCAATATTTATTTGTTAACAAAGCCTGGTGCAAAAGGTTATTTGTCTTACATAACAAATAATAGCCTGTGGTTACTAGTTAGTATAGGTTTTTAAAAGTGAGTTATTACAACATGCAAATCCCCCTTTTCTTAGAGTGCTTCTAACTCCTTATAGCTTGCTAAATGTTGTTGGATTCATAAGATTATGACTGCTCTCAAAGGTCTTTTAAATTGCATTTTAAGTGTCATGACAATCAAGACAGTTTGGATCTGTTCTTCATATTAGTGTTATAATATTTTGTATATTTAATATAAACACAGAGGCCCTGTTCAGATACTCATGTTCATCCCTTGATAACTGTAACTTAAGTGTTGACTTGCATTTGTGAAAGATCATTGTAGACACCGTGAATAAGAGGGATAGAAATTTCCTGTCACCTCAAATGTAATGTTTGTCCATGGTGGCACTTTACACATTCAGCCTAGGCTCCAAATTATGAGAGATCAAGTGATATCTGTGCATGTGTCATTCTCTTTCCTGGAGGCTTTTTTGAGTGTCTGGATAAGAAGCCTAGAAATTCAAATCATAAATATATTCAATTTTTTCCTGGTAGAAACAGAAAGTTGCTAACAAACATATTTTTATAGTTTAGACTCATCTTTTATGAAAAGACAGCTGTTAGGTGCAAGCAGTAACAATATTGGGTGCTGTTTAATCCTTCTAATTTGATTTGCCTCTTTTGATTGTAAACTGCCTTCTTTTAACACATTTGTTAACCATTACTTAGCTACTTTGGGTTATCCCTGAAACAAAATTGAACACATTTTAACTTTCTAAATTAAAAACTTTTGAAATAGCAATCCAATATTATGTGTTAGAAGAAATCATCCACTTATGCAGAATAATGGAAGTAGCTTTGAAAGCTCTTCTTGCTTGTAGACAAACTTATCCTCAGATTGCTGGTTCAATGAAGTGTTACCCACTAAGCTTTTCAAGGAACTAGACATACTGTTCTTACTCATTTCAAATGTAGCTATTAAGCAGGACCCAGCAACTTCTTAAGCCAGGTTGGTATGCTTTCCATCCCCCACCCAGCAGCCATAGCAGAGTGGTATCTCCACAGTGCTACAATTACCTGGAAATAGTGAAGGTGCTCGTCTTCATGTCCTTATCCCACATTTCTCTGGGATTGCGAAAATAACCCAGTTACAAACTGAAGCACAGTTGCTTATAGGGAAGTAGCAGGATCCTACTGAACTGCAAAGATCCATGTCCTTGAACTTGGCAGCTGGCTGACCACTGTCCCTTAACCAGACTCAGGATTTTTAAATATATCTATTCTTGCCCAATGAGTAGGCCAGCCCTAATTTGCTGTTGATTTTTCTGGGTTATAGATACAGGTAGGTAGCCGTGTTGGTCTGCCGTAGTCGAAACAAAACTTAAAAAAAATCCTTCCAGTAGCACCTTAGAGACCAACTAAGTTTGTTATTGGTATGAGCTTTCGTGTGCATGCACACTTCTTCAGATTTTTCTGGGGGTAGGGGAAGGAACTTCAGTAGTTGCCCAAACAGTGTCATGTAGCAGATTGTGCTTGCAGAAGACCACTATTTATATATGTTGCAAATCACTTCAAAGAACACTTGCTTTGGGCTGGAAAAGTACCCTTCAAAATATTTTATCAGTATTGTTTGCAATTACTCTGTAATAGTGAATCACAATTGTGCTTATGCATAGTTTCTTTTCCATTAAAGTTGCAATCCTGTATTTACATATACAGTAGGTTCCACTGAACTAAGTGGCCCTTGCTTTTAAGTAGACATACATAGAATTGCACTTTAATATATTTTGGCTGTGTTGTGCTTTACATATTTTGGAATTTAAAATAACTTAATTTTTCTGGGCAGATGTGGTATTGTGGTATCTTATCAGAAAGTAAAAGATGCATAATTGGAGAGTCCTCTTAATTTCACTACTTATTTATTACAGTTATACATAAATCTTTTAAGCTGCTTTTTGATCCAGATATGCAATCATTGTGTAGTCTTATTTCTTTGTTTGGATTTAAGTTTCCTTATACAGTATATGCTATAGCATGAAGGAGTTGGAAAACTGAGGCATTGAGCAGCTTCTGTCATTATCCATTATTGTATATAGATCACTCTATAATGCCATCTTCCTTTCCTAATGCTAAAATATGTATCTTGGATCAAATGGGTTGGATCCAGAATAAATCGGTTGCTACTGATTTAATTGAGACTGAAGTTTAACTCACTTAACCTGGATTCAACTCGATTGTGTTTTACAACACTGTCATGTAGAGCTGGGAGACTTTTACACTCTCAGAAAAGGAGTGGGGGAGGGAGTGGGGGAGTAATACCGTAGATCAGGGCCAAATAATGATTATTGAGTTGTATTTGTCCCTCAACATTATTTATTTTTCTCCAACATTATGATAATTCTTATGGAGAAAGTTGGTTTTCCTGACTGCGCATATATTTGATGTCTGCAAAAGAGAAAGATGCCATGAGGACATAAGAGGATGGTGAAGCCAGATTCAGTGGAAGCAAGTGCCTCCTTTATTACTTTTCCATCTACTCTAAGCCTGGTGGCTTGCATCTATCTACTTAGGACATTCCTTTATCCTCTGAGATAACAGCCAGGAATATTCCAGCAACTCCGTATGTGTTGCTTGATGGATGGTGAGAGTGGGGGTACGGCTTTCCAAACTTAGAAAGCTGACTTTCCCTGCTGTGGGTAAAGGTAAAAAATACCCTATTGCCTCTTTTAAAATATGCTCGCATTTATAAATCACATTTTAAAGTCTAGCAAGTAACTTACTCAAACATTGATGTGGCCTAATGTGTTGTAACTTAAAGGTTGTTGGTTTTTTAAGTCATTATTTCCTTGTTTAAAATATGGCTTAGAAGTTAAACCCAATTTCTTTAAGGTTATCATCTCCATTTATCTTGGGAGACATATGAGTAGAAAAGGGCATCTATACACCCTATAGCTGCTCTGAGAGAAGAATTACTAGCAGGAAGCCAAGATCACAGCACCCTCTTATGTGAGGGTCCTCCTATTAAATAAGATTTGGATTCAAGCCCTTTTTATCTACTACAGATTCCGTTGAGCTTTACTATTAATGCATTCTGATACTGTCCCCCAAAATATTTGGAGAAATAATACTGTGAGAGTTAATGCACCGTGTAATGAAAATAGTAGTTCAGTATGCAGAAATAATGAAAGGTAATGTTACAGAAGCAGGGGAAGATTTTTTTGCTACACAGCAGAAACTGTTAATCAAGGCCAGTTGATTAAACATCCTAAGAACATGTGTGGGGTAGGGGCTTTGCATTTGTTTCTGGGACTGGAGACCCCATGCCACATTGCTGCTTTTAAAACTCAGATGAGTTTTTAAAAAGTTATTTGTGAACATTTTGCTTGCCGTTTTGAAAAAAGAAAAATGAAACTTCATACATGTGTGCAAATCCTAAAGTAAATTGTTTGGATCTTGGTGAATTAGGCTGCAATCCTATACTCACTTACTTTGGGATAAGTTCCATTGAAATCAATGGGACTTGCCTTTGAGCAGGCATGTATAGGGTTGTGCTGCTAACTGCTTTGAAAATCCTTTGAAATACTTACTTAAAATATGCCCTGCTTGAACAATTTTAAACCCCAAGATGGAGTAATAAATATATTCTCTCATACCTGGTTGAAGGTGAGTTTTGTTATT
Organism: Podarcis bocagei; assembly: GCF_964188305.1. Lineage (NCBI taxonomy): Eukaryota > Metazoa > Chordata > Lepidosauria > Squamata > Lacertidae > Podarcis > Podarcis bocagei. The sequence goes on along the minus strand of NC_138129.1, from coordinate 78,469,596 downwards.
TTGTACTATAATTAAAATCATGTATGCTAGCAGCACCATCTTCTTTAACCCTGCAAGGCAAATGAGCCTGATGGGAAAACAGAGATCATTTTATATTCATACTACTAATCCAGTAATAGCCTACAAATCATGCCTGGGGTAACACTGGCATTATGAAGTAGACCCTTATGCTAGTGAATTCCAAAATACAGAAAGTGAGAATATATGTAATGTATACCTATGCTTTTGACTGTCTAATATTGTGGTTCCCCCCTTTTATTAGACATATCTCTGAGTAATCAAACTGTGGGTCAAATTAGGCATAATATGAAAGCTCCATGACTTTAATTCCTGACATTTTCTTTTTTTTTAAAAAAAGGCAGAAGCAGAAACACTGATCTGGATTGAGCAAGGCAGGGGAGTTAACCTGTTTTGCCTGTCCAAATTTCTGCTGAATATGATCTCACACACGCCCCACAACTGTTTGCCCCAGTATATGGAAAAAACCACATGGGGTGATGTTTCTGAAAGTTCTTTATTGTTAAGTTGCAGCAAATATGTTCAGAGCCAGTGATTTCCAGCAGGGAAATACCATGAGGGCAGGTTATAACACCAGCACCAGCACCACTGTCTATTTTGGATCAGCCCCCCCCCCCCCGCCGATTTTTTTTAAGAAACAGGTTTTGAAGTTCTAGCCATAGAACTCCAGCATCTCACCTAGTTTGACGCTCTTCCTGACAAGAACATGTTTGTGGGATTGTGTCTGTCAGTTATGAAATCATAAGAGTTGTATCAAATTGTGTCTTGGAACAGTCTTTGATCCAGCAAAGTTTCTTTGAGAACAAAAAGTGGTGGTGGAGAGGTGATTTTTGCAAATCACGAAATTCTCCTGCGGCTCAGCTTTAGGGACTGCAGCAGGGAACTCCAAGAGGAAATGGGAAAATTGCCCCACCCCTTTTCTGATCCTGGAAGCATCGTCTGGATCAAAGAGCCTTCTTGCAGCAGAGGGACACAATCTGATACAATCTGTAAATATTTACTACAAACTGAAGCAGATGTATAGTTAATGTAGTGTGTACTGCAGAATATATTTTTTAAAAAGCAGTTGCTACTGGTGCCCAAATTCTGAAGGAAAGTGTTCAGAAATCTGGTTCAAATAAATAGGTCACATTATTTTTAAGTTCATTTAAATGCTTTTTAAAAATACAAGAACCAAATTTCTGTATTAGTTTTCACAGATGTTTTTTTCCAATTACACTACTGAAATAAGTATAATGAGATACATTGCTGAGTTGTAAATCCATGCTGGAAAAGGGGTGCAATAGAATCTATGATATGGGGCCTTATTAAATCATAGCACAATGTTTGATAAAGGCAGCACTGAAAAGTCCCTTACAGGGATGGAATAAAGATGATGGGCTATGAATCCTATTGCACTAAATTGAAAGCCTGCAATATTCTTGATTTGATAGCCCCATAATGATAATGGCACAAAAGAGTGAGATAGCACTATTGACTTTATAGGGTGGTCAAACAATTTGTGAACTTTAACATTTGCTTGAATATTTTTAAATGTTGCTTGTGATAGGCGTATGAGTTTGCTCTTCAGTGGTATTTGAAAGCCTTGCTGTTTGTGTAAATTTGTGTAGGCTGCTCATGTTTGAGGTATATGCAATAATGTCTAAGCAATAAGTTGCATGTGTATTCAAGGCACTGGTAAATAAGAATAAAGGAAGAGAATGCAGTATTTCTTGGAATTTCTTCATTCAAATTGTGTGTACTATGTTAACTAAAACAGCCTACTCCTGTTATGACGAACAGGAATGACTTGGCACTGAAGCTGGAATGACTTGCCAGCTTCTGAATATAGCTACTTTATAAACGGGCTTATTTCCTGTGGGAAAGGAGTAGCCAGAATTATTGTATATACAAGCCTAACACACTGTGAGGTAGAATGAGATGGCTGCCTCGTGTGGCAGAAATAAGACACTATAAAAAAGTAATAGCGATCAGCTAAGTAGATTTTTTAGAGTGAAGTGTGAAAAGTTATCTTCTGTATTGTGATATGCTCTTACAACCAAATATACGGTAATACATTTGGTTACATAAACATGATCATTGTGGACCCACAACAAGAGTTGCTGTGTATCAATGCCCCTCCAACAAATCTGGAACAGGAATCTTGTAGTGCTGCTTGGAACATGGGGGTGGGGGTGAGGGGTGAGGAAAGGGTGAAATGGGTCATTTTCTGTATATTTCTCCTGAAATGTTTTTCTGTTGTGCTATAGCACTAAAGTGGTCGGGTTTGCTGTATAGTGGTAATGAGAAGATTTCTGAAAAGTGAAAATGATTTCCGTTCCCATTCCTTTCCAGTGTGTCATCAGATATCCTTTCTTCTTACTGATTTTGTGAAAAATGAGAGGTCTGGGATGTGTGCTCAAAGGCTCTGGAAAGAAGATCTTTAATATCAAACAAGTTGTTTTGGGGTTTGTTTGTTTTTTAATGTGATGTTATGCCCATAGTGTGCACAACCTCAGAATTGCACATGTATGGTACTTTTTTGTCTTAATAAGTCTGCCAATTTGATTTTGTGTGTATGCCATTTTGAGTTGAAAGTCAGAATACACTGAATACTCAACAGTTGTTTCCTCCCATCTATTAAGACGGGCATATATATATATATATATATATATATATATATATATATATATATTTGTATGTGAAGCATTTTTATCCTTCTTTTCAGGATGGTTTCCATTGCATCTAACAATAAAATATAACAGCAACAATAAATTAAAATCCATTCACAGAACTAAAATAATTTACAACAAAACAGCAACACTGAAAGCAGAGAACTTTAGTAAGGGCATTGAAGTTATAAGCAGAAATCCAGGTTAAAACTTCATTCATTAAAAGTGCTTGCAAAAAACGAAGCAGAGTCATCCAGGTGTCCTTTAGGAACTAATTTTACAACTAAGAAAGTTGTATCTGTTGACTTCAGAAGCCAGGACACCTTGTGCAGGCCTGACCTAATGGTTGTTCCCTCAGTGTGCAGTGTTCATAATTTTTATATAATTTCTGGTTGTTATGCCACTCCATTATTCTACATCTGTAGATTTCAAATGTTTGCAGAACCTTCTTCCACATTTACTTGTTTGTTGATGAATTGTTGTGTGACACACAACCCCTGTGCCTCTTGCAATCAGTTACTGGGAATGTTTGAGCCACATACATTGTTCATGTGGGATGCTAGTCAAGCCTGTTGGGTATCATTAACATACCTTGCATGAACTGAGGATGTAATTCAGTAGGCAGAGCCATTATTCCCTCTGCAGCTACTTCTACTTGCAAAGTTAGTAGCGGTAGGCAATCTTGTCATTTTGTCTACTCATTTGAACAGTCTTAATAGCAGCACTATAGTTCCATGTGGACATAATAAAGCAATACAATAATATGACTGTGTAACTACTGGCATTTGTTTTTCTATGAGCCACTTAGTTCATTCTTTTTCTGTTCTCACTTGCTATTCTAGAATTTAGATCTGTATAGCAGCATTGAATAAACAGATAATTCTTTTTCATAGTCTCCAATTGTAGAAACATTAGGAGAAATGGATAAACGATTTCTACAGATGTTTAAAGCTACTGGACTATAAAGCTTAATTGTTTTGTGAATCCGAGAACTTAACGTGCCAAAGCAATAAGAGATGTGATACAATTAAATATTGCTTTACTGTAGAAAGCAACATTGTAAGTGCTTTTGTAAACAATATTATTGATTATACATATACAGACTAATTCTGTGTGCTTAATGAAATTCACTGCAGTCTACACAAGCTAATGACAGTTTTATTACCTGCCATAGTATTAAACTTGTTGCTGCTGCTGCAAACTTAACAGAGCACTATTTTGCAATGAATAAAGGACACACACAAAATAATAAATAAAATGCTAGTAACATTCTGAATTAAGTAGCTGAATTTTTCAGGGTTGTCAGATAGTTACATTTTTTAATAGTTGGAAAAATAATGTGTTGGGTATCCTATCTGTTCCCCAATTCATTCAGTGCCACTTGTAAAGCTAAGTTCCGATTAAAGGCCTGAGGTGGTGTTTTTTTCTTTACCTGCCAGAATGGTGGTTCTTCCAGAACGGATCATGGTTTTAATTGATCTGTCCACAGCACCGGTGCTGAACCGCTAGTGAAATAATATTTGACAGCAATATGTATTTTTGTCCGTTCAGTTTTGCTTTCCTTTTAAAAAAAAGTTAATTTGGTGCAAGGTTTTGCATACTTTAGGACAGGCTTCCTCAACCTCTGCCCTCCAGATGTTTTTGGCCTACAACTCCCATGATCCCTAGCTAGCAGGACCAGTGGTCAGGGATGATGGGAATTGTAGTCTCAAAACATCTGGAGGGTGGAGGTTGAGGAAGCCTGCTTTAGAATTTCACAGCCTTTCCATTACAGGTGGAAAAACCTCATAGGTGGGCAACCTGTGGGCACCTGCAAACGACCTGTTGTTGCAGGTCCCTGTCCGCTGGGCAGGGAGGGAGAAAGGGAGTGGCAACAGAAAGAGAGCAAAAGGAAGGAAGGAGGTTTTGGAGGGAGAAGGGTGACCTCACCTACTCTCTGTTCTGTCCTTAGCCATCACGGGACCGGAACGCTGTGGTCGAACGGGCCCGGAACGCCTGGCCGCTTCAGCACCAACACGTGTCACACTGGAACAAATAAAATAGCCACTCTTTTCGGTTTTGCATTTCTTAGGATTCAGCAGAGCTAAAGCGCAATTTGTTCCACCAGGGATGCGCTGCTGTTTAGATTTCAGCCACGTCTTGGGAAATCTGAAGAAAGGGCGGGGGGTCGCATGTGGGGATCCAATTAATCCAAGATGTGTGTGCTTGTGATCCACTATAAATAGGGGGCGGCGTGGTTATCTATCCACAGCTTCTACTAGTAAATGAAGAGGACCCGGCGGATTAAATGACTGACACGATAAAGCACCCTTTGCCCCATTGGTCACCACCAAGCCTTAATTTCCTCACGTGAAAAGGGACAATAATCGAGCTTACTCGCCTTGAACCCTCTTTGACATGGGAAGCTAAGCGCCATTGGCTAAGCTGTGAGGTTTATAGTTACTCCATGGAGAAGGAAAGGCACTCTTAGCATGCTCTGTGCTATTATTTACACTTTCCCCCCCTTTCAAAACGAAGCCTGAAGGCGGGAAGAGAAACTGTTCTCACGCCCGGAGCTCGCGACGGGAGAGAAGCGACCTCTGCGGTTACCGTGGAAACGAGGAACCTCACATTCCCCCCACCCTCGCGCCCTCGCCTTTTTGAATTCGCGGAGCGCTGCGTTCCAGGCCCCGCCCCCTTCCCCACCCCAACTCACCTCCCGCACGCGCGCACAAACCATCCTCCCCACCCGCTTCTTAGTTCAGTCCCGTTGGCCCTTTGAGCTCCGCCCTGATCTCGCAGCGTCGGCTCTCGCGAGAAGTGGGCCGCATCTCGTGACTGGGGCCCCCGAGGAGGTCGAGGAAACAGGTAAGCGGCAGTTGTCCTCCCCCCGCCACCGGTGAGATTCGGGTGGGTGTGTGGTGGCGTGTCACGCGCCTTGCGTGAGAGGCATCCGGGCTCCGCTGCGTGTTGTGGGCGGCGAGGCCTTCCCTCTGAGGGAGAAGCGCCCTTCAGGCTTTCCCCACTGAACGTATGAGCTGGTTTTGGTGACCAAGGAGACACCCGCCCTCGACAAGTCCAGCTCCCCAGCTCGTGGCCTCGGCCTGCTCACGCCGCCCTGATCTGCCCGTGTTGTTGTGTGAAGGCTCGTATGTGGCTGGTGATGTGTGTGCTGCCCCACCTCCCTGCGCATGCATTGCATTGGTCTTATAACCGTCAAGGACCCCTGCAAGGTGACCCTGGGCAGATCCTCCTAAAAGCCGGAAATCCAGATTCTCATTCTGCGCTTTCCCCCCTCCCATCTCCTTTCCTACTAAAATACAGTGGTACCTCGGGTTACAGACGCTTCAGGTTACAGACTCCGCTAACCCAGAAATAGTACCTTGGGTTAAGAGCTTTGCTTCAGGATGAGAACAGAAATCGTGCAGCGGTGGCGCAGCGGCAGGCCCCATTAGCTAAAGTGGTGCTTCAGGTTAAGAACAGTTTCAGGTTAAGAACAGAACGAATTAAGTACTTAACCTGAGGTACCACTGTACTAAAATTAGCTAAATCATTGATCCTTAGCCCGCCTTCACATGGCATCTCCAAATGCTGTCAGGCTGCCTCATCTTGGAAGCAGCAGGATAGAAAAAAGTCACAGAATCACACAGTTGTAGAGTCGGAAGGGACCACGAGGGCCATCTAGTCCAACCCCCTGCAGTTCAGGGATCTTTTGCCCAACGTGGGGCTCGAACCCATGGCCCTGAGATTCAGAGTCTCGTGCTCTACTGACTCGGGTATCCCAGGTATCCAGTAGTTGTACTCTGGTTTTGACCTTTTAAACTGCCATGTGCTGGACTGGATAAAGAACCTTGTTATTTTTTCAGCTCCCGTTCTCTGTTTAGAATGAGAAAAAGAAATCCCCTAAGAGTTGTCCTGTTTCTCCCCTCCTTTTTGAGGCCTTCAAGTCTGTGGGCTGGATAGCGCCCACAGGAGATGGAAGCTTGAAAGGCAGGGAGAACAATGGTAAGTGGAGCTAGAGCCAATGACAAGCGGAACCAACCAGCTCTAGTTTTGTTCCCATCCTCCTTGATAAGTTCAAGGGCAACACAGACTAAGGCACAGGAAGCTGATAGTCACTGTCACCCATAAGACTGGCTGTAAGAAGGCAGGCTGAAGCTGGTGGAAAAGTGCCCCTTTTGCCTTAATCGACCAGTCTCCACTGCTTCAATAACTATAGTAGTTCATGTACTTCGGGTAGCTTCCTCTGTTTCTGTACGTTTGACGCACAGAAAATTCTCACCATCCAGGTGAATGGTGGCTGTGACTACCTGAAAGCGCTTGGACATGGACAGGCGTGCATGTTACCAAATTCCTTTCTGATGTGGAAAATCCAGTCTATGCAGTCACTGCATGAAATGCTCTGAGAGTGTCTTGCCATTGAATCCTTTGGCGAAGCCCGCCTCCGAGTAGGAATATTAGTAAGACTTGAAGTACCCCAGACATTTCCCTCCCTGTAAATTTCAAAGATACATGTGGAAAGTAGGTGGAAGTGCAGTTGATAGTTCCTGGTTTATATTTACAAGCATCCCCCGACTTACACAGGGGTTATGTTCCAGCCCCCCATGTGCATAACTGAAATCACATAAAATGGGGAGCACTTCACTTTAATAGGGAGCATGTGGTGAGGAGGAGGAGAGAGAGACTCATGTGTGCTGCCAAGGCTGCTGCCCAGTGCACCTTCCCTTGTTCGGAGCTGCTGCCTGGAAGTCACTCAGGGTCTCTGTCTGTCCTATTCTGAGCCTTCTCTCACTTGGAGCCACTGTCCCAAGTCTTCCCTCTAGTACTTAATAACCCTCATGGCCATGCTTCATACCTGACCATAACTACTCACTTCCAATCTCTGAAATTATTATTCTTAGCAAGTCACCTTTCTGGTTTTATTTCTCCATTTTTCTAGTAAATAATACACTGTATTAATATGCTTGACTTTGCATTTCAGATGCCCTGTCAAATCTGGTTTTAAGGACAAGGTTGTCATGGGTTCATCTGCATCTTCCCCATCAATTGCACTCCAAGCAAATGTATCAGAACAGCCTCAGGCTGTGCCTTCACAATGTCCAATGCACCAGAAGAACATGGAAGGTAATTGCTCACTCAACTAAACAAGCTAAGCATGTGAAAAATGATTCTAAAATCGCTTCAAAGAGGCTTATTTAACAATAAGAATAGGTTTCCACATTTTTGTTGGCCTGGTAAATATGAGAACTCCCAGCAACCTTGCTGCTACAGAGGTGGGTGCAGGTTGCAAAGTTTCTATGTAGTTCTCCCCTTCTCCTACACAAAGGTTAGTAGAGTGAAGGGTGGTGATTGTTTAGCCTCTGAGGTGGCTGAAATGCCTCAGCTATACCAGGCCAAATCAGCAAGGCTCTGCCAGTCTTTTCAGCTTGAGTAAGGAAAGGTGGGGTGGACAAGGGTAGTGTCTTTGGAGTCAAGGTCTCTGGACCATGCTAGAAGTGTAGGACCAAACCAACAAGCTTGGAGCTGGAAAGGGAAGCAGTGGGGTATCTCTTCCCTCGTATGAGGTTTGCGACAAAGGGAAATGGGGTCCCAGCAATCACAACCGTTTGGCTTGGCTTCCAAGGCCAGCCAGTATTTGTGGACCCAGAGCTAATATGGCTGGTTCTTTAAGCCCTAAATGTGTGGATGTTAAAGCAAGAGAGTCTTTTTCCATTGGGATTTATTTTTCTCATTAAGAAGTTTCTGAATTCAGGCTAGACACTCTTCTTATCCAACATTAGAATTCTTATTCGATCTTCTCATTATGATAACTTATTTATTTATAAGGTTGCCTTCCCACCTCTTCATCTTAAGTTTACAGCATTACAATATGCAATTATAAAACATGTAACACTGTTTCAGATGAAGAGAATGATATAAATTCAACAAAAGAGGCAGGTCCCTTAAAACAAAGGTCCTAATATCCAAAGTAAAGAGATGCCTCTTCAGCATGCCTTGAAAGCTGCATAATGAAGATGCTAGACACACTTTGTGGGGAGAGAGTTCCACAATTTAGGGGAGAAAGCTCTCTCTTGCCATTCCTCACAATTCTGAGGGTGAGGCAATTACCAAGAGAGCCCACTCCTAACACCCAAGAATAGTGATGGAAATGATCCGTCTGATATTTTGGGCCCAATCATTAGGACATTAAACATGTTGCCTGGCAACTAGTGCAGCTGTTGTAAAACAGAAGTTATATGAATTCTAAATGGAACCCTAGCTAGTAATCTAATGAGAAAAAACAATCTTCATGAATGACTTTTCCATTGCAGCTACAGAAGAGAAATACAGGACATTTATTTTCATAAATCAAAATGTGAACCGAGGTCCCAGTCCTAACTCTGGCTGGGCTTCAGCAGGGCTTCACAGAATAGTGAAACAGCCAACACAACCCTACCACTTGTGCTTGATAGGAAAAGGAGGTTGTTTTGGTATATCAGTGGCAGGGGATGTGCAGAAACGAGGGCTGGATCTTACAGCTTGTTGAACTGGCTTAGGATCTATTTTGATCCTTCTTCTTCTTCTCTGGCGATCACTCATTGCCGAGTAAGATTGTCTTCCATGGGTTCCCTAGCTCTGGAACACCCTGTTACAGGACTTTACATTGGCTGCTGCCAGTGGCAACTTCCACCTATTCATGCTTTCAGTAGGGTGGGACCTCTGGCAGAACAGCCTTCCTGCCAGTGAAGCCTGGCATAGCCAGGCAAAGCTGTGCAGAGAGACATGCTTGCTTTATTCACCTGTCCCCAAGCCTCAGGGTATATTGTGCTGCAATATAAATATTGACTTACAAAATACATTTCCAGTGATACTACATCAAACAGTATAAATAGAAGCATGAATAAAGTTCAAATTAAGGGCACAGTGAACTAGATCATTTGCCATTAAATTCATATTCTGCTGCACAAAATTATGGTTTGTTTTGTTTCAGGTTGTCCAATGAATATGCAGTCAGCTGGCAGTCTTAGTGAGAACCAGAGCTATCCTGTTCCTGCGCATCAAGAAAGAGCATACGAATATGTGGAGTGCCCTGTGAAATCTCAAATGCATGAGAAGATTGATCCTAGCAATATGGTAGCCTCAAAGTTTCCCCCCCTAGTGTGCAGCTATCAAATATAAAAGTGATATTTTAACATTATTACGAGGCCAACAAGAATTCTGATATGTTTCTGCTGCAACTTTTAAGAGTAATGCCTAAAAACTTGGTATTCCATGTTGCAGACATCTGTAAATGTAACTGAACTGAGATTACTTTGAGCTGTTTACCCTGTAGTGCAGAGTATCACCCTGTCTTCAGACTGAAAAGGCAGTCATCCTGAATATTGCTTTTTAATATTGCAGTATTGCATTTGGCTGCTCTCAACAATAGACAGTAGCCATCAAAATATAATTTTCTCTATATCTGCTGTTTATGAAATTGTCAGGCTGATAGCGTTACTTCTGTTCAATTTATCATTTTTGCAAGCAAGTTAGAACATTTGTGACAGGCATAGTATTGTCTCTGTATTAATTTAAGGCCATTCTGACTGTAAATATAGTAATCTTGACTAACACCTGTAGAAAGTGAAAGCTTCAGCCTTTCAGATCCTGCCTTCCTTTGTTCTTCTTCTAGTAATACTTGTTAAAACTAATGCCATGTCTTCTGTTGTCATTCCCCTTTGGACACCCTTTCCTTTCCTACCAGGGACATGTCTGTCAATATCCTTAGAGATTTGATGAGTTGTTTTTAAAATGCTAATCATCTGCTCAGTTTACTTACGTGCATTAACTTAGTTCCTTTTTAGCTTGAAACATCATACGAATTGAATGCAGGGTGGTATAGAAATGTTTAAAATATTTTTTAAAAATTAGTAAAGGGCATCCACCCTCCTGGTTTCAGAGCCTTTGAATCTCTGCATCCTAAGGCTCAAAAAAGAAGGTAATGTGAAAAGCCAACCTCAGACGTATAAAGCATGAATAAAATAATTTATTTATAAATAAATGTATAGGGTGGAATTCAACAATCCTCTCTTCCATTTGCTCTGTCTGCGCAACTGTTCCAGACAGAACAACCTGCCCCTTCCCCTTCTCTCCTTTTAGGACAGCAGGTTCGGAAGAGGAAGGAAGCCTGTTGTGCAAGTGGAAGTCCTTGCACAGGGCTTCTGCTGTCAGGGCTGGTTTACTGAATCTTTCCCATAAAGTCTGTTTTTTAACAGTGCAGAATTCTTGCTGTCAGGGCTGGTTTACTGAATCTTTCCCATAAAGTCTGTTTTTTAACAGTGCAGAATTCTTGCTTCCAAATGTTAAGTAACTCCTGAGTTGAACAGCAAGTAACCAATGTGTTGGGTCATTCAGAGTACTCTGGACAAAACAATCTTCTTTGAAATGCTTGACTAAATGAAACTTGCTCTTGTTAAAGGATGTCTTAAGTAGAGTAGGTGAGAAGCATACCTGGAGGGAAGTTATCACTGAAGATATGGTTCTTTACCACAGAATATTCACTGTTCTTATTTCCTGCTCCTTATTTAGATGCCAGCACCTAATCAGCTACCAGCCCCCGATCAACCATTTCCATTGTCTACAGTGAGAGAAGAGTCTACTATTCCTAGAGCATCTTCTGAACAAAAATGGGTTTATCCCTCAGAGCAGATGTTTTGGAATGCAATGCTTAGAAAAGGGTAAGTGAATTATAAATTAAGTACAGCATCAGTTTGCTGACTAGCCTGCTGGTGCAGGTACAACAAAAAGTGCATTGAAATCACCCTGCTCGTGCTTCTCAGATTAACTGTAACCTGTCTCAGCACACCTGGGATTTAAGGTGGATTTATAAACATCCAGGTGTTCATCCATTGCCTCTCCCATTGCTCTCTTCATTTTATTCCCCATCCCTCACCCCCTGAAATATATTTGAGGCTGTGCCTGTGCTGGCTCATTTATTTATTTGAGTAACCACTTGATGTGCTTTCATTAAATATTAACATACAGGTGTGAACAGGGCCTAGTTAAGTTTGCAAAGTCCTGTGTACACTTATTTGTGAGTAACCCTGTTGAACACAGGGACATAAGTCTGAGTAAATATACATAGGATTATGCTGTCAATCAGTCTGCCTGGAAGCTATGCTTAAGCTCTCAACTTGCCTTTTTGTAACCATGGTGTATGAGCATTTGATTCTAGACAAGACTATAATGCAGACTTTCTAAACTACTGGCAGTTGTGTGATTGAGCAAAAATGTCTTCAAGCTTTTTAGAAGTTAGACAACTATGGTAAAGGACTAAAATGTGTAGGTAGTATAGCATGCATCTTTCAGCCCCCTGAAAATCTGCTCTGGCGGGTTTTGGGTACCCTTGGGAGCAGTGTGAGTTGGGGCTGTAGGGGAAATCAACCTTCTGCCTGTGGGGATGATGTCCATTTAGCAGAGCAGGAGGTTCCTCTGAATTAGAGTCTGCAAACAGAAGGAGTTGATGGAACCAACCCATTAAACTTATGCTTTTTGACTGTGCTTTGAAGAAAAGGCCCACAATCTGTTATGCAAACACCCAGTTTAGCTGAAAAATGAAGAAGCCTACAAAGATTTACCATCACAGCAAGAAACAGGCAAGTAGTATATTACTGAAACTTAGCGCTGTTGGCATATTTGAGTTTTGTGCCAGCTTGGCAAATAACATCTCTACTTAGTTATTTCTTTGTTCAGTGGAGGAAGGGCAGAGAGATGGGGAACTTGATTTCAGTCAAGTAGTTCCCCCTCGCACAATAAAATAAAGACTTGGAACTCCACAGTTCCCCTCTGATACCTCCTTTTTCAATATTGCTTTCTGTAGATGGAGATGGAAAGATGATGACATAAAACCTGAAGATATGAATAATATAATCAAGATTCATAATCAGAATAATGAACAGGCATGGAAGGAAATTTTAAAATGGGAAGCACTTCATGCAAGGCAAGTACAGCAACAATTTATATTCACAGTTTGATACGGTATCTTGTAATAAAAGATATACAGGTGAGTTTTTGTTTTCTCATAGCAATTCTAGGTTTTGTGCATTTTCGTGTTGAAAGGAAATACATATGGAAATGAGAAGTTGGTGCAGGTCTTTCACTAACATGATTAGGCTTTTTTTTTTTTACTTTCAGAACTAATTTGTTCCTCTTTAACTTTCTGAACCATAGAGGTCAAATAACTCACAGAGACTGTTGAAAGATGCTTTGGGGTTCTGCAATTAGCATCTAAAGGTCACACTAGACGAGGTAGTTTTGTGAGTTCAATTAACGTGACAATTTTTTTGTTACATAAATAGTAGCCATGCAAAGCCTGCCACAGCCCTGACAAAAATTGCTTCTCTGAAGCTGTTTACAATTAAAGGGAGAGGTGTGTGTGTGTATGAAATAAAAAGGGGGGCGGGATCTGCTGCCTTTGACACAGGAAGGTGTGATCTCCACAGAATAAATATCATTTTATAATTTCATTTTGCTGTTGTGAAATTGAAGTTAAGAAATGTATCTATAGTTGTATGGTGGACACATTTAAGTCACGAACAAATACTTCTTAGTCCTTTTGACTGCAATTGTTTAGCCTCGATTGCTGATTATGTGTTTCTGAAATTGCCTTTAGGGAGTGTCCATGTGGACCAGCACTTATTCGGTTTGGTGGTAAAGCGAAGGAGTACTCGCCAAGAGCCAGAATAAGGTCTTGGATGGGGTAAGCTGTATAGAGCAGATTGCTTTCTATTTTAAAAACAAAAAGTCTTAAAATTTGGAATCTTTGTGTTTAACAGAATGGGACTTGAACGAGGCAGGTCTTTGTTAGGTCCCTTAACTTTAATGTTTGCTACATGTGGCATATGTAATGATTGATATACAGTTGGACTACTTTTTAAAATTCAACAGCATTAAGACTTTTATTTCTTTCTAGCTATGAACTACCTTTTGATAGACACGATTGGATTGTTGATCGCTGTGGAAAGGAAGTTCGATATGTAATTGACTATTATGATGGAGGAGAAGTAGATAAGAACTATCAGTTCACCATTTTGGATGTCCGTCCGGCTTTTGATTCCCTAACTGCAGTATGGGACAGGATGAAAGTGGCTTGGTGGCGCTGGACTTCATAACTAAATTTGCACGGTATGAACAGTTACACTATTTGGGCAAAGTGGTGCTGCCCTAACTTTGGACTTTAATAAAAGTTTATGGTGACTTAAGTCAACAGCATTCTACTTTCCATTGGAGGAGAAATTACATTTATTTAAACAAGCCTCTCATTAAATAATACAGAGTGTGTGTGTTCCAACGGTGTTAACCTTTCAGAAAAACTCTATGGAAACATGCTCAATAAGGAATACGGAAGGCACTCAACTAGTGAATGTAGTATATCAGTGCTATGCAATGGGAGTAGCTGTAATCTTAGTGGACGAGCAATTACAACCTTTTAACAGCGATAACATAAAACCTGAAAGATGAGTGCATAAACTGTTTTGAAATTATACCTTCTGCTGTAAAAAATAAAATGACATTTAGTCTTTTAAAATCCACAAAATCCTTTTTGAGTGACTAAAATGTCCATAGATTTTATATTACACTGAGTGTATACATTCTCAAGGTAACCATGATTCATGCACAACCATATGTGTAACTGACTCAGTTTAAAAGCAATCAGAAGTCATCTGAATCAACAGCATTCATATCCTGCCTTTTATATTAAGCTGAAATTAAGGTGGCGCTTGGCTAATTAAGTTGCTCTTCTGGAAAAAAAATGCACTTACGTCGGAGTGTGGTTCTGTATTTGCCCTTTTAAGAAGAAAGGTGTCTTAAAACATCAATGCCAAAGTTAGTTATGCAGTGCAAAAATGTATTGTTAATGGAACCGCCTTTAAAACATTTCGTTTAGTTTGATGAATGTAGGCAAAAATATTGCTTTCCAGAGATGACAGCGTTTACCACTAAATCCAAACTTACACATAAATAAGTCTTTCAGCTTGTGTTGGAAATGTAACAACTGCCTCCAAGTTAAAACCTGAGTGTACCATTTCCCTGTTCAGATGGCTGCAGACAAGTCACTTGGCCAATTGTAGGTGCAGTTGAGTTGATAACAAGTCTATACCAGCGCTGCTGGTTGTATCTAGGAAAACACAATAAAAGTTATGAGGATTGCACACTCAGTTTGTCCTTCTCACCTCCACTCCTTTTGGCTTTAAAAGGACAGAGCACAAGGACAAGCAAGGTGAGTGAAGACAGAGTTGGGTGATTCACTCTTGTATAATTGTTTGCAAGGCTGTTGTACATATCCCTTGCAAGCATATTCTTCAAGAGCCTTTGAATAAAGAAGGAATTATTCGCACAAAAAATAAAGATATAATAACAACAACATTTGCAAAGAGGAATTTGGGGGGGGGATGCTGCTAGGGAGAAAACCATTGACAGAATATTATTATTATTATTTGAATTTATATACTGCCCTATACATGGGGGTCTCAGGGTGGTTCACAGAATAAAATCAAGATATAAAACCACAACACACACACACTGATTATTAGGATATCCAATAATGTTTTTGTTGAAGGATCTATATACTCAACATTATTCACAATTGATTTGCTAAATTAAATAATCTTGGAATTGTGTTTGAAAAAGCATACAGGGTAGGTATAAAACAGCAAGGAGTATCTATATAGATATGTAGATGCAATAATTCTACCTCTTGACATGCTGAATGTTGCATCTTAATTGATGTTGTTCAAGGAATATTGGCATGTCTACAAGATGCACTTGCTGTCCAATTATCCATTGTTCTAGTGTGTGTACATTTATTTTCATTGTATATAGATGAATTCAGTTACACGTCAACTACTTCATTGGTGTGTCTTTGGTTTTAATAAACTATTTTTTACTTTATTGCTTGTCTGATTTTCTTTTCTTGGGGTAAACACTTCAGTGATTTGGTGATACCTTAGCAATGCGCAAAGCATTCAAAGCCTTGGAGTTCCTTAAATGTTTCCATGCCTGTGGGCTTTTTGACTAAGTCAGTAAGGCTGGAACAAAGCATGATACATGTGTGCAGAAGCCTGCTTTAATTGCCCATTGCTCTTGCTGTGTTGGGGAGATTTTGTGCAGCCTGAAAAGTCCCATCCAGGATTGCCAGGGTACAAAACCAAACTGCCCTCAAGGTTATGTGGCTTCCCCCATCATCTGTATGGTAGGCGTGGATGTCTTTGAGGACAACAACCTATTTAGGTTCCAGTATGAAATATATTGGGCCAAATGCACAGACACTTTGAAACTGAAAATACATGCATCTGAATTCATCAGTATGGGCCATTTAAACACAGAAATGTAACATCAAAATTTCCAGGAATGCTTGCTCTATACAGAATATGTATTTACTGAGTACCCATTTGGCAGAGTTCATAAAAAATGCATTAAGCCAAACTTTTGGATTTGCCTCCTTTGCATTTTGTGAGGAGAAGCTGTTTCATGGCATGAATATTACCAGGAAAGACATTCTTTCAAATGAAAATAAGTTTCTTAAATTGCATTTTGTTTTGTTTTTAATTCATCATTTTACTCAGAATTTTCTGTGCCTTTTCTGTTCCTTTAAAAGGAGACACATGGTTCATACTTTGCTTGCTTGTATTGGAACAAAAAAAATGCAGTGTTCTTGTTTTGGGCCTCTAGTCAGGTGTTTTTTTAACACGTTTAAGTTCATTCAGGAATATGTTAGCACCTGTGAGCCATTTGCTCAGATCTAAATGATTAACTCTACCTTGCAAAAATAAGGGACTTGATTTCCCCCCTCTGAAAATGACAGCTATGTTTCCTTTTCTGATGAAATAAAGCGTGTAGTTAAGAATTTATGAAGATGCAGATGGTCTCCACTTAATCTGACCTTTCTCAAATTGTAGGTATGAATTAATTGCACAGGATGATGCTATTGTGACTGCATTAACACCACAAATGTCATGGTAGGCCATCAGATACTTGCAAAGTTGAGGAGTCATAAGAAAAAGATTAAAACTCTGTTTACAACATTTAAATCTGCTCTGACCTTTATAAAGCACAGTTTACCTTCCAAAGAAATATGCTGCCTGACTGTATAATAGCAATTAAGCATTCAAATAAAACTTTTTCTTTAACGGTTTGTCTAACAGACTTTTGCATAGTTTTTAAATTCCTCAGACAAAACCCTCACAGTTTCAAGTTTCTGTGAAATGCAGAATTTTGTGGTTTAAAAATGCCAGTCTCATTTATTTTACATCATGCAGGTTAGGGTATACATATTTCAAAAACACCATGTAGGTCATGATTTCTGGGCATACAATATTGAGCTCTTTTTAGTAGCATCTCAGTACTACTGCCCATCTGTTCTTGTTCCAAATAAACCTACCCCTCTGATCCTTTTGATTTCACAAGCAGTTTGGGTTGTTTGAGCAGTTAGATAAAGGTCATTTAAAAAGAAAAAAGTCACTCAAAAGAAAATGTTCGAAAGGAACTGAAATTATGGAGGTGTGAAAGTTTCTGCGTGTGGAAAGTCTGAGTGATACATTCCCCAGGTGGGAAGGATTAAGTAACAAGTGTGTTATCCTTGCAGCTAAAGTTACGAACACATTATATCTTTACCATATGGTCCCTGACATTGCCCCTGCAGACCCACATTAACATTTTACATTACTTGGTGGTAAAAAGTGAATGTATTAAGTACCCTTCTGCTAAAATTGCTGCCTATGACACAACTATAAACAGTATTATAAAACAGTGGTTCCCCGATTCCACCCAACTGCAAGACAACTTGAGGGTCTTGCCAGACTACTTAATTTTCCCCCCTGCCTGCTGTAGCAAATGTGATGCACTGGTGCTAGATGCACTCCCTGCTTTTTAATTGTGCTGTTATTTCTTCTTTTACTTCTTACTGAATTTATTGTATAGAACTCAAATTATGTTGTATTTTATGGTAAGAATTCAAATAATCCATAGAATTCAAATTGCAAGGCAACAAAATACAATATAAGAAATAAAAGAAGCAATTCAAATGCAATTAAAAATTAAGAACATTTAATGTGATGGATGGGTCGTCGCCCGTCTTCAACCACCAATCCATACACACACCACAGACCACCTGAATGAAGCTCGGTTCGCAGACCAGTTTAGGAAGCCCTGCTCTAAAACACAGCCATGTTTGGCAGAAAGTGTTATTCTCTCAGTCTGCAGATGAACTTAATGGCTGCATTTTTATACGCAAGAGTGCAGTGCATTAAATGACTTTGTTCAATCCTCTCAGAAGTATGGCATCTATAGCTGAGTTGGATACCAGTTAAATACTTTGAAAAGGATGGATTTTTCTCCATCACATACATATAATGATTGAACAACCAAAGCAGACAATATACATAAAGAGAACAATTACCATACAACATAATAATATAGGTTCAACACAATGAGCTTTGTAATGAAGTATAAAAAATCAGGAGTGAATGAAATGGTTACATTTATTACAAATGAGGTGTAAAAGCACACATTGCATACTTCAGTAGGGAAGACCTTTTTCTTCCCCCCCATTGCTGTAATATTAATTTCTGAACCTTGTATTATTCACTAATACGTCTTTAATCAGTCATTCTGACTACTGGGGATTAATATTGTTTCTGTTTGGGTCCTGAGACCTTGCCAACATTGGTGAGTTTTAAAGTGATAAAATTTCTGTAGAAGAAAGCAGAAAAGATAATATAATATAAATCTATGCTTGAATAGTGCAACTGTGGATGTGCAAATGTACTCTCCTCCCTAGCTGTGGGACATGCGTGTTTACTGCACCCTTTCAATTAAGCATCAGTACATCCCAACAGTATGGCTACAACAAGCCATATTCTGATGGCAGTTCCATTTATCCACACATATCTTTTATATGTGAATTAAATCTGCAAAGGGCTAAGTTACAAGTGTTCGCATACCAGGAATTGGTAGGCCACACTAATTAGCTGGTATGCTAATAATAAGAACAGCTAATAATATTAGTTTTGTGAGCCACACAACTGGATTTTTTTTTAAATAGAAAAGAGTTCCTACACAGTAATAATGCAACAGAAGGCCAAGAATAGACATTCATCTTGAATTTAAATATTTAGCATTTTCACAAGCCTGTGACTACAAGAGAATGTATTACGTTTAGATGGGATTTAGATCTTTGACATGAAGCGGATATTTGCATAGTGTGACAAATATCAAACTGACATTATGCTGTCTCATTTGATGACTTCCAAATGTCAGAGTGCAAGAACTTGTGTGTGGGGACCTCAGTGACTTTAGATAGTGTCAGTTTAAAAGACATTTACATTGACTTATTATTTTTAAAAAATTATTTAAATGTATAAAATGTATTAAACAAAGCATTGTTAAGAAAGGAAGATGGTTGCTGGGGGAGTGTGAAGGGAGGAAAAGATTGTCATAAAAGAAGAAGGTGGTAAGTTTCTGCTAATTTTCATAGACGCCTTCCTGACAGGAGCAAGCAATACTTTGCTGCACTTTTGACAGCCTCTCTTCAACTGTTTCTGTCACCTGCCGCTCATTCCCCTATTAGTTTGTAAATATTTCATACTTACAGGTATGAAATATGTAGACTGCTGAAACATGGCCACACTGCTGTTTTTAATTGTGGGGGGTTTTTTTGCCTTAGTATTTGTAAGTGAATTTTTTGTGGCCCTGCTGCTTTATGTGCAATTATCTTTGCACAGCAGCAGCAGCAAGGAAACTGTGGTTTTGTTAAGCACCCTTTCACTTGGGCAGCTGTGGCCTGGTACCTTGGAAAATGCTTGTTCGGATATATTTCCCACCTGACCCTAAGGGCTCATGGCCCGCCACAGCAACTATGAAGGCGACATTTTAAGCACCCACAATAAAATACATATACGTTTTGAGGGAGCCTTGGGAGAAGGTGCTGCTGATGGTTCCCTCCTCTGCCAGTGGACCCTGGCCGTGAGCTTATTCTGGCAGGTGGCTCTGTATAACCACCCATTTATTTCCCCACAATGCTCCAGGATGACACCAGCTGAAAGCAGCGGTGGTCGTGAGGGTTTTGCGCTGCCTTCAACCTGACTGCCGTACAAACAGAAAGTGTGTCCTTGATTTCCTCCTGCCCACACTCTTGCCACAAGCCTGGGCCCTACCCTGCCCACATACAAATAACGGGCGCAGCATATCGTGGAGCACCTAATTCCCCATAAACTCTCCTAGTTATTAATATCATCACAGGAAGCCTTGTCTCTATTTAGCTGACAGAGGCTTTTGGTGGAGACTTTTGAGATACTTCCCATATAATCCTTCTTCTTTTGTAGGTAATTGTTTGGAGCCACCTCACATGATAATACTACATGGGTTGGGTTGCGCTGTCTATTTTTGCCATGGGTTGTGTTATGTACTGAGTTGAATAGGATCCAAATGCAGCAGTCTGATTGGTCCTAGAACAATAGGATTCAGAATGCAGCAGTCTGATTGGTCCTAGAACAATGCAGCAATATGATTGGTCCGCAGGAGCCACCCAATCCAACTCCAGGTGGAAGTGAATCCACAACCTGATTGGCCTACAGGAGAATCCAGGAATTAGCCAATCACGTGCAGCCCATTGTGTAATATTGTGTAAATAATGTATATAAAGCAGATATTTTGGGGAAACTTGCATTCCTCACTACTATGAGCTAAATAAAGAGCATGAAATCCACACTTGCCTCTGAGTATATTTCAGGTTGCTTTTTTTTTTAGTTGCCACCGTTTATTTTTCTCACCCCCCTCTCTCTACCACCTGCATTATTTCTCTTCTTTTTATCCAGCCTTTTGTCAAAGGAGATCAAGCAGCTCTTTTCACAACAACCTTGTGAGGTAGCTTAGGCTGACACAAGATGACTGGGCCCCAACACCACACCATTTGAACTCTGTGATGGAGATGGGGGCAGGATTGGGACTCGGGTCTCACCCTGTTTTACGTGCAGAGCTCTAACCACTATGCCATGTTTAGGACTGAACTACTTTTAGCATTTCTTGGAATTGTTCAAGATTACTTATCTGTGAATTAAAGATTGCCTATTCAACGGAATTCAGTGCCGACAGCGGGCCAGGAAGGTTTCAGATACCTGAGAAGAGTTACAAAGGACCATATAACCATAATTTTCCAATTTGCACACTTTCAGTTTATGTTGTTTCCCATGCACAAGTTTTGTTTAAAGGTCCTTTGTTTAAAAAAACAATTCTGAAAGCAATCAAACTTCACACTTTAGGAATGCAGAGCCTCTGACTGTTCTTATTGTTAAATTTACAGTGCTTTGTCCCGAAGGAACGGGTTTCTTTTCACCACAAAGTACACAACAGTGGTTATTGAGGCAACCAGAGGTAACCACGAATCAGCTGTCAGCGGCAGAAGCCGCATCCTTTGCCTTTGCCTTAATGAGCGGAGGAGGCGGAGCGCCCCCTTGTGGACACGGGACTCCTTTTCAAGCCCGTCCCCGTTTTCAATCCGGGCGGAAGGGGCGGCGCGTCTCTCTGCCATGTCGGACTTGGCTTTAGAGGAGCTCTCTGCGATTGCCGCGATTTACTGCGGGGAAGATGAATGCGAAGTGCTGGAGGTGTCAGGTGACTGTTTCCCAATCCTAGCACCGCTGGCTTAGTGACCCATAACCGGGAGTTTTTGCTGAGAACCTCCTAATGACGACAGATAGGAGCAGCTTTTAGCACACCTGCTTTCAAAACAACACCACGGGGAGGGGAAAAGACCCGTTTGAAAAGCAGGGGTCCCATAAAAATGAGGAGGGGGAAATTCTGTGCGGCTCCTGGAGGGCAGAGAAGAAGCTAAGAAGGCCACTGATGCAGCAAGCGGTAGATGAATTTCAGCTTTATCAGCCCATCAAAATCAGAATTACTTTTGATTCTCATTAGCGAAGATGAACTTCCCCCTTTCAGCAATCCCCTAGTTTCCCCTCCCCTTTGAAATCGTTGCACAGTTTTTAAATAATAATAATAATAATAATAAGAATGCTTAATCTGTTGTCCAGGTGCCCGTGGTGGCTGCTTCATCAGTTTTTATCCCTACGCTTTCCCTTAAAAAGTATCTTTAAGCATGTGCAGAGTACCATTGTCTGGTTACTGATTTTTCCTGCTGTTTTGTACGCAGCCATGGATAAAGGGGGAACGGGTTGCATTTGAGAAGGGTGTGAGCATAATTGAGAGAAAACCCTGGCTGAAGCCCTGGAGAGCAGCTGCCTGCCGATGTAGACCGTACCGAGCTTAATGGATCCACTGGTGGTACTTAGTATATGGTAGCTTCCTATGTTCTGACAAGTGGGAGACGCAGGCTAGCTTGAGCCTTCCTGGCCCATGGTCATCCTGTGAGTTTCATGGCTGAGTTGGGGTTTGAGTCCTGGTCTCCCAGGTCCAAATTCGATAAGTCAAGCTACTGCATTATGGGGCCTAAGTTCTTGAGTGCATGGTGGTTTTTAATGGCATAAATAAGCACCAATGCAATAATAATAATAATAATCCAGGAGGAGATACACTAGGTAACTCTTGTTCCTGCTTGCTTACGGTTCTTCTTTTTTAAAAGTAGATATATATTTTTTAAAAGGATAAAATCAGTGGTTTGATTTCAGCCAGGGCAGCTGAGACATTGCAAGAACTTTTTTTTTCCTGTTTCACTGCCACATTCCTGAATAGGCCCACAAACAAGATGTAATGTGAAGCTGAGGTTCAAAAACAGGCAGAACTAAGTTTGTTGTGTGTGCAGGTGCTGCCCCTTTTCTTCAAGTTATGCAGTGTTTCTAAAAACATTTTAAGCAACGTGCTGAGACATTCCCTTGCCTTTCTCTCCCCCCATGTAAGTTCCTATTCCTTCCCAGAGATACCCCTTTAAATACAGTGGTGCCCCGCAATATGAATGCCTCGCAAGACGGAAAACTCGCTAGACGAAAGAGTTTTCCGTTTTGGAGGTGCTTCGCAAAACAAATTTCCTATGGGCTTGCTTCGCAAGATGACAATGTCTTGCGAGTTCCTGCTGGTTCCCCCCCCTTCCCCTTTTTCTAAGCCGCTAAGCCGCTTATCAGCTGATCCGATCAGCAGGTAAGCCGCTAATAGTGCTAATCCGCGAATCCTTCAATGGGCTTGCTTCGCAAGACGAAAAAACCGCTAGACGAAGAGAATCACAGAACGGATTTTTTTCGTCTTGCGAGGCACCACTGTAACAGACAGCAGCTGCAGAGGAGCAGCAAGTGGTCTGACTGCTCATGTAGGCAACATACATGATCCCAGAACTCCAGTTTTCAGAGCCAAGCGGATGTTGCCTTCCTGTGTGTTTTATTGACAGAGAGTGGCTTGATGGCGATATATTTTGGCCTAGATGCGTGCAGTGAGATGTAAGCTGATGCCCACATCCAAAATAAAATACCCGTGAGACTTCTCTTGCATTCCTTTATCTGTACTTTATTGTACAAAAGGGTGATTGTCTGGGATCAATCAGGTGTTCAGGAAAGATCAAGCTTACTGAGTGAGCCCATTAAAAATGGCCCTGAGCAGCTAACTAACTTGAGCTGTGTACACACCATACATTTAAAACACCTCCCCCCAAAATCCTGAGAGCTGCAGTTCTCAGCACCTTTAAACTACAACTCCCAGGATTGTTGGTTTTTTTGCCAGGAGACGGGGAATGTGCTTTACATGTACGGTGGATACACAGCTCTGTTGATGATATTTGAGAGTCCCTTCCCTCTCTGTCATCCTTTTCTCCCTCTCCATCAACTGATACCTTCTTCCTTTTATGTCAAGCGGGGGCGGTGGAAGGAAATCCCAATTTCCTACTGGATATGTTTTCTCTCAGGCGTTTTTTGAATCTTAGCATGGGGGGGAAAGTTAAAATGATGTAAGTTTTATTTATTTTATTTTTCTCCTCCCAGCTCAAATGTCTGTAAACATGCAAAGTGTTCCCATTCTGTTCCCAACTCTCTTGTAAGCATTGCCCTTGTACCCTGCTTTTCTGTCAACACCTGCTGGCAAGCTGAACCAAACATTCTCCGCTGCTGCCAGTCGCCTCCGAAGACCCCAAGGCTGCTTTGCACGAGTTTACTGTCGGACTGCTAAACATCACCAATGCACATTAAATATGCATCTGAGTATGTTCCAAAAACAGTTCAGCTGCTTCCCCCACTGCGGTGTGCTGCAAATGTGTGGCAATTTCTCTGTTAAAACTCAGCGTCCCCTGCCCGCCCCCTGCAGCATTGTAGCTTTTCAAACAGCTTTCCGGGGGACGTTGAGTTCTTCTGAAACCTACGAGGCATTTTTGAATGAGATCAGTAATGGTAGGCAGACTTTTCCTTTAAAAAAGAGCTGGCCCATCTTTGCCACCTCTGTCTCCAGTGTGCAGCCATAGTGTGGTGGGTGCATTCTGTCCTGGTCTGTGCTTTGCATGAACTTAGCTTAGAAACCTCTGCAGCAGACAGAGTGTTCCTTGGGAGAAAAGCGCATGTGAAGGAAGGGATCCCCGGAGATCGAAAATTTGAAAACGACTGCTCTGAGATATTGAGTCAGATTGGATCTCAAACGGTCATTGGATCAATCCACTCAGAACACTTTCACTCCTCCCTTCACTCAAACTGCGGTTAAGCCAGGAATCTCCTGATTAACCATAGTTTCCCATTACATCCACTTTGAGAAACTATGGTTAACTAGAGACTTCCTGGTTTGTTTACTTACACCAAGAAATGGCTGCATATGCCCTCTAAAGAAGTTGTTCATATTTTGACTTAATAAGCCACTGTATCACCATCTGAATGTGGCCCATTGTGACAGTTTATTTTTCCTTGCTTCTGCATTACATGCATACCTAAAAGTTACCCTAAATAATTAATCCCAGACTCTCTCATAATTAATGGTAGCAAATCCAGCTTGGCTTCTTTTTTCTCCTTGTCAATTTTTTGATATAAAAA
Source organism: Podarcis bocagei (assembly GCF_964188305.1). Classification (NCBI taxonomy): domain Eukaryota; kingdom Metazoa; phylum Chordata; class Lepidosauria; order Squamata; family Lacertidae; genus Podarcis; species Podarcis bocagei. The sequence goes on along the minus strand of NC_138129.1, from coordinate 78,444,983 downwards.
AGTTACACATCTTTACTGTTTCTAACTTTTGACATAGCAGAGAGTCTAATGGGTGTCAATTTTCTGTCACAATTTTTTATATATATATCGTATATATATAACAAATTGTGATTAGTAAATGAATGACACTAGCCAGAATTTGCTTGACTTGCTAAAGGGAATTGTAGAAACTGGAGATTTGTGCTCCGTTTTCCAAGAGTAAGTTCTCCAGGTTTAAAGAGGGGATGGGGAGCTGCCATTGGCTGGCTAGATCCTTATCTCTCCTTATCTCCTTATCTTTCCTTGTGAGCCATTTTGACAGGTGATCTGGGCCACAGTGTAGCCATCTCTGCTCAAAGAACAGGAGAAGCTTGCTGTCTTTCTCAAAACGATTGTCATAGGCTGCAAACAAATAATAATAATAATAATAATAATAAATTTTATTTATATCCCGCCCTCCCCAGCCAAAGCCGGGCTCAGGGCGGCTAACAACAATCAAATAATCAGTCAAATAATCACACAATCTAAAAATATTTCATTATAAAAATTAATTAAATCAAATTGATGGCAACCAATTAAGCAGAATTATGTGCAGGTTGCCCGAGGAGGGAGTCAGGCTGCGCCCTGACCAAAGGCCTGGCGGAACAACTCTGTCTTGCAGGCCCTGCGGAAAGATGTCAGGTCCCGCAGGGCCCTAGTCTCTTTTGACAGAGCATTCCACCAGTTTGGAGCTGCAGCCGAGAAGGCCCTGGCTCTGGTTGAGGCCAGCCTAAATGCACATTTGATTTATTAACGCATTAATCAGAGAAGGTTTTGTTAATCAGGTGTCAAACCCTATCTTTGGTCTGGTAAGAATATATATTTTTAAAACACAATCAATAACTGTCAAAAGAGGATTATAAAAATTAGACGATAATATGCTTTGGGAATGCAGGCAAGACATTTTATTTCCAGCATCAAGCTGGAGATCTTTTGTGCCTCCCAGTCCTGCAAAATGTTCCAGTATGAGATATGTATCAGTTTTGCAAAACAAAACTAGTTTTGCCTCTGTGGATCCCAGGAGTATCTTTGTAGCATCCAAATTAGATTGAATAATTTATGAAAATGCTTGCTGTTAAAATACAAATCGGCTGTAATGTTGCTTACCCATGTTTAGGGTTGGAAAAAATCCCATATGCCTGATCACTGAGGCACTAGGCCTGGGTGATATATCAATATATCTCCCAGGACTGGTATGAGGAGCGGACCGCGATCACTCAGCAGTATATCACTGGTGAAACCGCCACCGCTCCCGAGTCCCTCTGCTAGTGACTTTCTATAAAAGGTACCCCTGCCCGTACGGGCCAGTCTTGCCAGACTCTAGGGTTGTGCGCCCATCTCACTCAAGAGGCCGGGGGCCAGCGCTGTCCGAAGACACTTCCGGGTCACGTGGCCAGCGTGACATCGCTGCTCTGGCGAACCAGAGCCGCACACGGAAACGCCGTTTACCTTCCCGCTTGTAAGCGGTCCCTATTTATCTACTTGCACCCGGGGGTGCTTTCGAACTGCTAGGTTGGCAGTGACTTTCTATAGTGAGCATCTAATAATTGTTTGCTAACAGGCATATCTTTCTATCTAGGTTTTCTCTGACTCATAAGATTGGACCTTGCTATTGCTTGATTGTTGCTTTTATCTCCATTTTGTATTTTGCACACTGCCTAGATGTTTCAAATATATTCAGCTGTTTGGAAATGCTAATCAACTGAAAACAAATTAGGCCCGTTATTAGAGATGGTTGTGTTAAAATCAAGGGACGTGAATGGGTCAGAGTGGAGATTTCTTGAGGGTTGGTGGGTATGGGGTGCTCTCCCTCCACTCAGTCTGTAAAAACATCCGAGTTTTCTGAAGCTTAGGAGAGACCCGCTCAACATGCAGCAGGCGTTTTATTGAAAATGATGTGTGAATGAATTTAAATCAGCTAATTAACAAAGGTCTGCTTTACTTTTTCTTGTCTGGCCTCAAAGATTAGTGTTGCCGATAGACCGACATAATTTACTTGTTAATCCACTCTCTCGTCCTCCTCTATGGTTTGCTTAGCTATCTTGCCATAAAACATATATTTGTTCATCAAAATTTGGATTTCTGCAGGTACGTAATGCTCAGAAATGCACAATGAGTGGGTGACACAGAAAGCCAGCAAAAGGAAAAAAAGGAGGGGTAGAGAGGGAGCCCTTTCTAGCTGACACCAAACACAGAAAACAATTTGAAGTATGCCAGCACTAAATTTACTGATGATAAGCATGCAGCTAGGGGAAATGAGTGAGAATGTGCTGGGTTTCCAACTTATTAGCACAATAAATGTCAACAGAATGGTAATTTACTGCGCTCTATTTCAGATAGCGCCTCTTGTGAAAGAGTCAGGCAAATAGAAGGTGCTATTACAGGTAGGTAGGGAGACTTCTTGTAATCCGCCAACTTCAGCTGCCAGCGCCCCTTCTGAGTCAGGGCTGTTATCATGTTCAGCCTGATATGTCAGTATTATTTTGAAATGTGCAAGAAAAATAACCCCAAAGCAAACTCGAGGCACAAAGGTGGCCGGCTGGTTTTGCATTGCAGGCCGGATAAGGAAGATAATAAGATACAGGACATTGGTATTGGGTTAAAATAGGCCTCAGCTTTATTGATTGCAGGTGTAAGTAGGCTTTGGCGAAGGCATTGGGTATGTATCTCCTTCCTTTTTTTATTTATTTGCATTTTATTTATTTGTTAACATTCTTATATTACATCAGTAAACGTTGTCATATTACATTACAGGACTTACTATAATATAATTTCTAACATGTATACAAAAATTATATACAAATTTTATATACCTAGAAAGAAAATGAAACAAACAAAAAAAAAAGAGAAAAAACAAAAACAAAGTCATCTCCTCCTAATGGATTAATTGGCCGGGCCGACCCTGGATTTTGGCGTACATTGAATCAATCCTACCAGGAGTGTCATATTGGAAGGTTGCTGTAGCCTCACAGCCCCTGTGTGGGCTTCTGGACAGAGACACCCCCTCGCAGACCCCTTTAGCGGGGTACCCAAAAGGCTAAGGATCCAGCCCAATATTGGCCTTATCCACCATCAAGTTATGATTGCTGGCAAAAACCTCCCAAGAGGCCCAATTTGTCTGCAGGAAAAAATATCCTTCCCTGGCTTCCAATACAGCAACTCTACAATTCTGTGCTTCAGTGAGTATTCCATGTGGACTGACCCGCTCTCCTTCGGGCAGGACCAAATCTGATTCTCAGGGCAAAGGATCCAATGCCAAACCCAAATGGATGGCTCAGGCGTGGCCTCTTTATATAAGAAATAGGTGGACCTTACCTGGAACCTGGGTCAGTCAGGTCCGCTGCTGCTGCCATGCCTTCCCCTAGCCAACTTGAAGCTGGTCTGTTCAAATGGGGGATGCCCTGTCAGTTTGTATTTCTTAGTACAGAAAGTATTGATCTGATGAGTGGAGATATTTCCTATTCTACTTAGTTCAAGAATGTTCTGGAGGGTTTCTTTCTATGTGAAAGAAGCAGGCAGAAGGTTTCTGATGTTTGGGTTGTTCCTTCTGGGAAGCTGAGTACAGCTGGTTTAAACTGGTTCTGTTATCCTTTCTGTCAAGGTCATGCTGACTATAACAGTCAGGCCAGGAGGAGCCTGGGTTTCACACTTTCTCTTTCTGTCACTTTGTTCTGGCGTGGTGTTCTGTTCTGTATGCTATAGTGTTAAGGTTCAGTCTTATTATAAGTTATAAGTAAGTTTAAGTTAAGTCTGCTGCAACTAGATTGCTTATGGACTGTGCCTATCCTGAATGTATTGGATTTGTGACCATTATGCTCATTTGCCTTCAGTAGCAGTAAAGCTCTGCTGGGTGAAGTACAATTACCTCTGGTCTTTTTTGGGGGGAACTCTGCTACGTGTTTAAGTTTTTTCCTCCTCACATGATGTGCCCGGCACTCTGTGCGGCCATGGGGGGAGGCGCTGACATCTCCCAGTGGCTGCATGGGGTTGGAAAATGGCGTCAGCAAGTGAAACAGAAGACTAGGGTTGCAGTTTGATATGCTGTAGGCCAGCGTTTGGAAATCTCTTGACAGCAGTCCAGATCATGAGACCTTGAGTCCTCATGATTTAGACAATGGTAGTCTCTCCAAGATCAAACCGATCCATTCTGAAGGAAATCAGCCCTAAGTGCTCACTGGAAGGACAGATCCTGAAGCTGAGACTCCAATACTTTGGCCACCTCATGAGAAGAGTCGAGTCCCTGGAAAAGACCCTGATGTTGGGAAAGATGGAGGGCACAAGGAGAAGAGGACGACAGAGGACGAGATGGTTGGACAGTGTTCTCGAAGCTACCAGCATGAGTTTGACCAAACTGTGGGAGGCAGTGGAAGACAGGAGTGCCTGGCGTGCTCTGGTCCATGGGCTCATGAAGAATTGGACACAACTAAACCACTAAACAACAACAATAAAAGTCTCTCCAAGCTGTTTTGCTGCTCTGTGGTTGGCTTTTCTGTATTTGCCTATCAGTCAGTGCCTGTGTCCCTCTTGTTTCCTTGAAAGTGCCCATGGAAGAGAGGTGCAATGTCTTCCTCTTAGGGCAACACAGTCTACTGAGAAGGAGACTCCATTTCTCGGCATGCTGTTCATAGTGCTCAGGGTTGTCTGAACCATTTCAGCTGATGTCACTCACTAAACCGTCTTCGTCTGTTGTTTGGCAGAGGGCACTGAAGCTTGCAAAGCCGTGTCAGCCATGAGGAAGGGGCGGGAGGCAGGAATCAGACATAGCTCCATTGCCCATCCCATGAAGCCGAGGTAGATCTTGGGAGGTAGGGAAGAGACAAGCCACTTCAAAAGAACTCATCTGAAACGTGGGACTGCTTCGCGGCGTCTTTCAGATCTGTCTCTCCCAACCCCTTCAGAATGAATCAAGTTGACATTTTAGCAACTTTTTGAAGGAATGGGGTGAAGTGGTTGGAACACATCAAAGAAACGATGTAGTGAAGATCTGAAAAAAGAGCACCTTTCATCTTACACCCTAACTTTTTTTCTGTTTTAGTAGAAGCAGATGAGATCCTTGTCCCCTCTTAATTTAGCAAAAGTGTTGCTATTGTTTCACGCTGACTGCATTACTGTTGGAAAACAGCACAGTACAAAAAAAACCACGTGCCGTTCTTCTCCTTTTTTCCATTGCCTTTGATTCATGCGATTAGTCTGATGACAATAATGAAACTCAGCATTTTTATAGCACGTTCCGAGTGTTCAAAGCCTTTCGTGTTGCAGTAATTCTTTCAACAGCTCTCTAGAAAATAGGGCTGTAATGGCAGCGTTGCCAGTTTAGTGGCTATGGCTGAGGGAAGATTTCAACCGGGAGCTTCCTGGCTCACAGTTTTAGTCATACAGTACCATATACACTTAAGATAGAAGAAAGAATTATGGTACTTTGAAGAACTTCTTGCAGGTCGGTCGTTTCTGTTGGCTTGGAACTTACGTATTTTCAAGCAAGTTTTGTGCATAACTAGGGTTTCAGTGGATAGTCTGGGATCTTGTGGTCTGGGATCTCTCTGACCTTATTCTGTACTGCCAAAATGCCTGTTGTTATGACAAGTGTGGTACGTGTAAAGCAAAGGTTCATAAATTGCAGGGGTCTCCTATAAAGGGTACTGTGAACTCTAAAGACATAACTTAGCTGGGATAGCTCAGTCAGTAGAACATGAGACTTTGACTCTCAGAGTCCTGGGTTCGAGCCCCCCGTTGGGCAAAAGATTCCTGCATTGCAGGGGGTTGGACTAGATGACCCTTGCGGTCCCTTCCAACTCTATGATTCTCTAGGAAGACCTGTGCTAGACCATATCCAGAGTCCATCTAGTCCAGTCAGATGGTTCAGAAAGGTCCACAAATACCGTAAGTCATGAAGTCAACAGTGCTTCCTTGTAGTATTTTTGTACACATAGCAACTGGTATTCATTTAGGGGTACCCTGTCTCTCAACAGTATTATTCATTTATTTTATTTTGGTTTTTTTAAATATGCTGCTCTACTTCCCAGTTGGGAAACCAGAGTGATGCACAATATAATGAAAACCACCAATGCAAAATAATTTACACCATCATTATCACAATCTTCTAATAGCCATTGAAAGACAAATTTGTGGGGCTAGGCTTAAAGCCATTCCCATTTGGTAGCAGTCAGTTCCATAAGCTGATTATGGGTGTTTGTGAAGAAATTTGTTCTGGCTTGAATCTCTTGCCAGTTAGTCAGTTTCATTTGATGACCCCCCAAGTGGTCTCCCAAGTGGACCAAAGACTTGTGAACTTTCCCCCTTTCTGAAGCATTAACAAGAATTGTGCAGCATTTGACAACGTTTAAAGCAAAAATTAAACGTTACTGTAAAGCCATCATTTTTGCTCAAACTGCCAGTTAATGTTAAGCATGCACTTCAAATTGCCCTCTTACCATTCTTTTTTTGTTTTGCAGGAAGCAAACTTCAGGCAACGGTGATCTAGATATAGGGGGGTTAAATCCCCCAACATAAGAAGTTGGGGGTATTAATCCTTCTTTCTCTGCACCGTCCTGCCCTATCTGTGTCTAAGGGCCTATTTGCTGTAAATAGTTTGACGCTTAAGCAACATGACTTTCCTTGCATGATTAAAAAAAATCAAAGTCTTGCTAGTTCACCCTCAAAGAGTCCTGGCTTATCTTAACTAATAGTTCTTGATTAGATGGAATCCATATTTGTATTCCCAAGACTTATATTGAATTTCACTAACACTTAAACAGGCCCTTCCACATTGCTTTCCATTCAAGATCTATTGCTATGAATTCAGATCCTGGATTAAATTATTACAGGTGTGTTAAAGCGTTCATCTCTTCTTTAATCCCTAAACTAAAATGCTTAGGGTAACAATTGGCTGTACGACTTCCCTGTTAAGCACAAAGGACAGAGAAGTACCAAAGGCAGAATTCAGGAACCTTAGTAAGCGTAATATCATTTAGACACTCTTTTTTTCCTTTCCTTTCTTAAAGTTGTTTTGAGCACTCTCCAGTGTGACTTGAAAATGATAGGCTTGGCCTGATTACTGATTTTCCTTCGCCTCTTTTGGGAAGTAGCCTATCCAGTTCGTAATTCACATGACAACATGCCACAATGCTTTGCCATTTATATATTGGTTTTTGAATGTCCAAAATGCTTCACTTAATGTTTTATTTACATAACTTATAACTTGTACCTTCAGCATATTTCAGGTTGGGAAACCATGCTAATAAATATTTGTTGTATTTGTTACATTTATATATCATCTTTTCCTGCAAGGAGCTGAAGGCGATACTCATGGTTCTCCCTTCCCCATGTTAGAGACAGTGATTGGCCCAAGGTCACTCAGTGAACTTCATAGCCAAGTGGGGGTTTGAATCCTGCTCTCCCAGGTTACACCACCCAACATATTCATGGTGGATGCAATATCTTAGTTTCTCAAAAACAGCTCAGTGTGCAATCTTATACTTGTTTTGTTGTTTTTGTTTTAACTATCTATTTGTGCCTTGTATTTTTATCCTGTGAACCATAAGATCTTATGATGAAGGGCAGTATTGTCCGTCTAATAAATAAAATAAGTAATGGAAACGAAGAAGTAAATCCTATTGATTTAATATGGGTTACTCCCAGGTAAGTAGATACTGGATTACAATCTTAGTATTTTAGCCACTGCATCAAGGGTGGTAAACCTCAGGCCCAGGATCTAGATGTGGCCCTCCAGGCCATTTTACCTGGCCCTCAGGCTTCTAACCAAATCCTTCTCTCTCAGGCTGCACCGCTAACTGGCCCTGATATTTCCGTTGGTGATATTTCCTGGTTGGACTGTGTTAATGAACTGGGATTATATGTTCATGAACTGGGATTATTCTAGGGTCATCTGACCACATCTACTTTAGCTGTACAAAGTTGCCCACAAATGAATATGACCCTCAGGCAGAAGCAGGTTATCCACCTCTGCTCTGCATGGTACACGTCACATTTGATGTGTGGATTTTGTACTTGGTGGCGCTGTGGCGCTGTGGGTTAAACCACAGAGCCTAGGACTTGCTAATCAGAAGGTCAGCGGTTTGAATCCCCGCGATGGGGTGAGCTCCCGTTGCTCGGTCCCTGCTCCTGCCAACCTAGCAGTTCAAAAGCACGTCAAAGTGCAAGTAGATAAATAGGTACCGCTCCGGCGGGAAGGTAAACAGTGTTTCTGTGTGCTGCTCTGGTTCGCCAGAAGCGGCTTAGTCATGCTGGCCACATGACCCCGAAGCTGTACGCCGGCTCCCTTGGCCAATAAAGCGAGATGAGCGCCGCAACCCCAGAGTCGGCCACGACTGGACCTAATGGTCAGGGGTCCCTTTACCTTTACCTTTACCTTTATCCCTCCACTGTACAAAAATAATCTCACACCAGACATTTTATAGTTTTATGAAATATTAATAGATCATTCAGGTCCGCCCCCCTGAGAGTAAATAAAGCTTTTTTCTGAGGGTAAGAACGAACAAACAACTGTTGCAAATATGTTAGTTGACTCTCAGTTGATCATTGCTTTTGGATGCTTTTTCAGAGACGGAAGGAATCACATTTAGGATTCAGACCAGCGCAAAAGGACCTTTGGGCGCAGATATATTATTGAAGCTGTTGTTTCATTTGCCGATTGGTTACCCATCAAGCCTGCCGAATATCTCTGTTAGCTCTGAGCAGCTTACAAGGACGCAGTGTGCAGCCGTGAAAGGGAGATTACTCGAGGAAGCAAGGAGGCATTTTTCACAGCCCATGGTACACGAGCTGATTCTCTGGATAAAGCAGAATCTTAAGGATGCTGTCGAGCAAGCTGAAACTTCAGTCTGCAGTGGGGAAAGTACTCTATCAACAGACGGACCTGAGGAGGAGGATGTCTGGATTGCCCTTCTGCGTTTAGATCATATGAGAGCGAAGGGAAAATATGTCAAAACAGTAGAAAAATGGTGTGCAGATCTAAAGCTGACTGGAAGACTGATGTTCATGGGCAAGATGATTCTGATTCTTCTTCAAGGAGACAGAGCGAGCATTAAGGTGCAGACATTGCTCTGATTTGCCGGTTCGGTTGCTGATAGCTCAGAGAACTATGTCAGTTCAAATACATTCAGGTTTTTATTTGTATGTTTGTTAGGCTTTTTGTGAAACTGGTTGTTTTATTAACAGCAATGTCTTTTTAAAGTTTAAGCTCTGTGTCCCGTCCGCCCCCTGTCTGCCGCCCCGCATGCCCTTTGTATTTAGAGCAGGGTTTCCCGAACTTGTGTCTCCTGCTGTTTTTGGACTACAACTCCCATCATCCATAGCTAGCAGGACCAGTCGTCAGGGATAATGGGAATTGTAGTACTCAACTATCTGGAAACCCAAGTTTGGGAAATCCTGATTTATAACAAGATTTAGCATTGGGTTAAGAGGATCTGGTCAGCTGTTAACTTCAGCAGGGAGCTTATTTCTTAATTGAAGAAGAGCCAGCAATATTAGCCCCACCCATTGATCCCCCCCCCCCCGGCAAAGGGATCTTTTAATCCTCATTTCTCCAGAGGAAACAGCAACACTGGGTTAGCCAAGAGCTGTATCTCAGGTGGCATTTACCTGCATTTTCCTCACACATGGAAGAAATCGGCTGAAGTCCATGTTGGGAAAACTTTGTGCCGAACTTCTGTGGCAATTCGCACAGGATCTTTGCTTGGGAGGAAAAAAGCTGGTTTTCAGACAGGAAGCTGGTGGGAGTCTGAGGCCTACTGTGGCCTATTCCTATTCTAGGAACAGATGGAACCAAATGCTAACCAAACAGACTTCTGGTAAATAGTGACCATTGCACTTCCACATCCCTTAGAGACTAATGCATATGATTATGGCTGCACTATGGAGAATATGGTGTTTTGTCTTCCTGCAACAAGTTTCTTCATAGTCAGTGTAGCAGAATTGCAGTGGAACCCTGTTTTCTAAGATAGATTACATAATTTGGATCAGGATAAGCCAACTGCAAACCTAGACATAACTAGGATTTTTTTTTTTTTAAAAAGGGATAAGTATATGTAACATAACCATAGAGGTAGGAAGGTCAAATGACTCTGTAGACTGCTCATAAATGTTTGCTCTTTCAAAATGTAACTTCCTAATATGTCTTACTCACTTAGGGATTTCTATACCACCGTTTACCAAATGGTCACAGGTTGGTTTGCAAGTTATGAAGATCATAAGTGCAGAATGTGAAACATTAAAACAGCAAACTAAAATAATAGCAAGAATCATCCAAATTAGTGCTAATTACAACCCTGATGGTTTTAAGAAGTTTGTGGGTAGCTGCAGTTAAGAACACTGGAAGACTTGGTGCATCAAATAATAATAATAATAATAATAATAATAATAATAATAATAATAATAATAATAATTGGCCAGCACAACTGGAGCATGTCACCAGCGTTCCCTCATGTATCCCATCATGGGTGTATATTTTCCATGCTTTACATGGTAACACAAGTGTAACACTGGTCTTGCAACTTCAGACTTCACCTGGTCTTTCACCTTTAGTCCTAAGAACCTTGAGATTTTGACCAGGGCAATGCTAAGGATGAGCTCCCTCCCATTTTTATTTTTCAGCAATAAAGTTTAATCAACAGGCTCTTACAGTTGACGTTTCATGTTCTGATGTTGTGTGTGTTTTTTTTTTTTGTGTGTGTGTGTGATTTAGGAATATCTTCTTCTTCAGAAAACCAGCAAGGTGGATGTGGATTCGAGCGGAAAGAAGTGTAAAGAGAAAATGATTAGCGTTCTTTCAGAAACAAAAGCCCAGGCAGCACACAGAAGGTATAATTTAGCACTGTTTCGGCTAGAAAAGCAGCTTTGAATTGATAATTACATTCTGACACGGAAGCAGGCATATTCATGAAGTCTTTCTTGTACAACATAGGTTTCAGGCATTTGAAGTCAAAAAGTACTCAACGCTGGGTGAGCTGCAAAATGAATTCAAGGCTGCGGGCCTGGCAGAACTGTTCAGTGAGTTTGTGCTGGCTCGCTTGAAGTAATTCTGAAGCAGGCACATGTGGCTGAGACTAAAACTGTCATTGAACATATCAAATGGATGCCGAGAGAAGGTAAAATGAAAGGTTTTGGTGGAGGACAGCTCTGAAGTGTCTCTTGCAAAATGTCAGGAAGAAGCTGTCTCCTTGGGAAGTTCTCCTCACACTCAGAACGGGTGATGTTTTTGATTGTGACAACTCTTTGCTGGAACACTTTGCGTATTAATGATATTTAAAAACCATAGGTCAGATGGGAAGCATGGGCAGCACAGAAATCACCCTATTCTTTGGGACCAGGGTGGATTGTTCCTCCTTTCTTCTATAAATAAATGATCTTTGAGAATAATTTGTTTCCAGTGACATTTTTTTGGATATGTTTATGCTACCTGGAAAGCCGTACAAGAACCACCACCCCTTTCTTTCCACCACATTTTAAATGAACTCTGTTGGGAATAAAGAAAAATGGCAATTGTTTATACCTCATCTCTAGCCTGCCTTTCTGCTCTAGGAGTTCCCAAAGCAGCTTAGGCTGCAGCCCTGTGCACAAACTCCTGGAAATAAGTCCGACCGAACTCAACAGGACAATTTTTCCGAATAGACATGTGTAGGAAGGCACTGTTAATTTGTGAATAAGATGTTGCATATCCAAGACTGCAGCCATTTTAAGTTTTATTTGCTCTTGTTTAGATTTGGGGAAATGAGGGGAAATAACTTCACAGAGATGACTTCTTGGTCAAACCCTTTCACGCTCAGGTTTTCATGTACCACCATTCTAATTATGATTTTCTTTTTTTAAAAAAGCCTGTATTTCCCCTACAACTTATTAGCTCAGAGGTGGGGAACCTATAGCCCTCTGAATGTTGTTGGACTTCAACTCCCACAAGCCCTCTGAGCAGCGGACAGGGATGCTGGGAGTTGTAGTCTTGCATTCTCTGGAGGGCCATTTTATAGCTAGTCACTTCCTTATATAGTGGTACCTCGGATTAAGTACTTAATTCGTTCCGGAGGTCCGTTCTTAACCTGAAACTGTTCTTAACCTGAAGCACCACTTTAGCTAATAGGGCCTCCTGCTGCCGCCGTGCTGCTGCACGATTTCTGTTCTTATCCTGAAGCAAAGTTCTTAACCTGAGGTAATATTTCTGGGTTAGCGGAGTCTGTAACCTGAAGCGTCTGTAACCTGAAGCGTATGTAACCCGAGGTACCACTGTAGATGACTGTAGCATTCCTATGTCAGATGTATCACCACCTCTAACAACATCTGGAAGACTACAAATTGACTTCCTTTCTCTAGAAACCTGCATCCGGCTGTGGGTAGCCCTTAACAAATTGTGGTGCGTCTCTCCCCCCCCCTCTGCTTTCGCGATACAAAACAGTGCTCAAACACATACAGAAGGTGGTTGACCTTCTTTGGAGTTCATCAAGCTGGAATGAGCTTTGTGATTTTTTTTTCTTCATTTCAAAGCATATGGTTGATGTCATTTCAATCCACACTTGCTTATTTACTGCGACAATAGTAAAAAAGAGAGTGGAAAAAAGAGAGTGTGTGTGTGTGGGGGGACCTCTTTCAGTTTTCTGTGGCAGATACTTAAGTATTTCATCTACAGATGAAATGGGTTTGAAATGGCTCTTCGACATCAGATTTATAGCTCGTGTGTTTCAGATGGCAGCATCTGCCTTTGTGACATTTAGGAAACAACCATAAAACATGGATGTTTAAAAGAAAGGAGGGGTTGAACACAGCACAGCCTTGGCTGGATCAGACTAAGGCAGTGTTTCTAAAGCCTTTGATACAAGGGGCCCATTACACCTCTGACTATGTGGTATGCTTCACCTTCACACTTCAGATGCTATCCTAATACTTTCATCCCTCCATCTCTCTGGTCTCATCTAAAACCCATTATCATCCAGTACAAGTTAAAGATACCCTTTCAAGAGATACCATGAAGATGGCACTATAATTGCAGGTGAGATGTCTGGTACATGACACCAGTTGAAGATGTGTGAAGGAATCTTTGACCCTCCAGATATTGTTGAATGACAACTTCCATCATCCTTGGCCAGGCATGATGGGGCTGATAGGATTTGAGGTTTGGCAACATTGGAGGGCTGCGGGTTCCCCATACCTGGTCCAAGGAACTACTTTTCTCCCCCAATGTTTCCCGATGAAGAACTGTGAGGGGAGAGAGACTTTGTGCTGGCCATCAGGCAATGGCTTTTTCCACCCGCCTTGCCCCACCCTCTAGCCCTAGGAGCCCTTTCCAGACCATGACTTTGAGAACAGCAGAAGCAGCTGGGAAGAGAGGAGAGGAGTTCAGCGATATTCCATTTTTAAAAATATATAAATTGTGCATCCTTGTTTCTCAGCTTGACCCTTTTACATGGTTTTGTATTTTTTTTGGTGTTTTATGCGTTGTGACTTGCTGTTATTTTTATTGACTACAGTTTAGGAATTCTTTATTGTAAATGGCTAAATGTAAATGTTTAATAATTATTTGCTGATATTTTATTATATTGTTTACTATTCTAATGGATTATTGAATATTGCTTTATTTTATATAAGTTGATTATTCTAAAGATGTTTTCGTTACGACTTTTTTTGTATGGGATCAGATTGTTATTAGTTGTGCAATCTTTGCTGTCAGTTTGGTTGTTCCTTCAGCTTGTCACCTGCCTTGCGTATAGTAATATAGAAAGGCGGTATGCAACTTCAAAGTGAAATGAAATTAAATGTTGCCAAACGAGCTGCTTCTGTTCCCTTTTATATACGTACACCTATGTGATCTACCACTTTTCATGGCAAACTCTTCTAACCATACTGTTTAACCAGTGTACAATTTGTTTGCTCCATAGTGATAGTGAGTTTTAACATGGGTGATGCCTAAACACTGTTATCATTGTTCCACTACATCGCTAGTAGTAGTAAGCAATATTTGTCAGCGCCATCTCTCCAACCTAGTGAATTCAGCACTTGGTGGCGGCTAGGGCGGCTAGTCTAGTCAATGCTTTAATCACTGATAGATAGATAGATATCTTTATTGTCATTGTCCCATGCAGAACAATGAAATTGAAAAACTACATAAAACTACATAAAAACTACATAAAACATTCAAAAACCCCTAAAAACTCTAAAATCCCATTTTAAAATACACTATACTATAGAGACCCCTCATGCTGCGTTTAGAACCAGAATTGCATTTGCGTAGAAACTGTTTCTCAGGCGGCTAGCCCTGGCGTTTATAACCCAATACCTTCTTCCAGAAGGCAGAAGCTGAAAGAGATCATTTCCGGGGTGCGTATTATCCTGCGCTATCTCTGCCGCTTTCTTATGGCACCTGGCAGCATAGATTTGATCCAAGGTGGGAAGAGTGCACCCAATTATTCTCTCTGCAGTCTTTACAACCCTGGATAGCATTGTTTTTTCCCTGGCCGTGCAGCTCCCAAACCACACACACAGACCATAAGTTAGTATGCTCTCCACAGTGCAATGGTAAAATGCCATCAACAGGTCCTTTGAGAGATTGTTTTTCCGGAATATTCTCAGAAAATATATCCTCCTTGCCATGTTTTGCTACAAACACGGTGTGCATGTGAGTTCATTCTTTCTCTCACACACAGTTATGCACATGCTACAAATGCAGGGACAACACATGCAACCATTTGGTGTACCTTGGGAAATGTGTCTTTGCAATTCTCTGACGAAGCTCTTGACTAAGTGGCAGGTTCCTGCATAGTTATTTCAGCGAAGCTCTTGACTAAGTGGCAGGTTCCTGCATTTCAGGCTTATTGAGTGGAAGTCATGATGATTAAACCTATTAACTTTGCAGTGTTCACATTCTGCCTATTTTAATAAGCATCCTTATGGTCATAAAGCTTTTGCGCATACATGCATGTGGGTCCTCAGACGCTGCACAGTTCACTACTTTACTAGACAGAGGTTCCCGCCTCTCACTTATGTTTGTTCCGTACGTGCGGATGTTATTTCAAAGTTTGTGGGTTTACGAAAAGATCCCGAAGAAGCTAGCACTGAGTGACTTCCATGGCCACTCCTGTCAGGAAGTATCCCGTGGCAGAATGGATTGCTCAGATCCTTGCTCTGAAAACTTTGCCGTGACATTTCAGGAAAGCTTTAGCCTCTGCGAGAAGCTGGCAATGACCCAAGTCTGGTCATGCAAATGCTTTGCATTAAAAGCAGCAATTGCGTATGGTAGTTAACAGAAAAATATAAACTCTGTTGCCAAAGCTGATGGTATAGTAAGTCACGCAGGCAGCTCTGAAGCCTCATTCATATTCAAACCCTATCGCTATAAATGGTGTTCTTGATGGTGATCCTTGCTGACTTGCTCTCTTATTAAGGCTGGAGATGGAAATGCAGCTTAAACTCTTCAGCACATTTGGCGCAGCATTTGTACATTCAGAAATGAGCCACAACGCAATGATCCTGGGATCCTGCTGCAACCACCTTAAAACATCTCCTCGTTCACCAGGCAAGAAGGGTTGATTACCTGTTCAACAGAGCTTGATTATCTGTCAGGTCCAGAGATAATAACAGATGCTTTGTGCATCGATCTTCTATCACCTGCTTAATTTGTTACTCACTGTTCTTAAATTGTCTAAATCGACATATCAATTCAGCATAAGAAATGACTTGAGTTTTTCTGCTTAATTTGACATACTTTAAAAGAACATGCTGTTGCTCAGGCACCTGGAGAACATCAAAGTAGACGTCAACCTGATTCCATCAAAGCAAATACTCTTGCTTCCTCATCTATCAGCCATTGACAGTAAAGAGCATGCAGGTATCTTGCGTTCAAGCAAGTAACTGGCATCTTTAAGGGGGTGGTGGTCCCCTGCTGAAGGCTAATTTGCATGTGATACAGGCATCTTCCTAAAAGAAGAGTTTGGATTTGTTATCCCGCTTTATCACTACCCTAAGGAGTCTCAAAGTGGCTAGCAATCTCCTTTTCCCTTCCTTCCCCACAACAAACACTCTGTGTGACTAGCCCAAGGTCACTCAGCAGCTGCATGTGGAGGAGCGGGGATGCGAACCCGGTTCACCAGATTACGAGTCCACCGCTCTTAACCACTACACCACACTGGAGAAATGGGTAAGGTCCATTGACATCATGGGGCAGAAGAACTGAGAAACAATGTACCAAGGTATCAAGCATTTCTTACCCAAATTGAGCAGATGGAAAGGGTCAGTTTCCCATCTTCCGTCACCATTAGCCAAGTTGCCTGAGGTTTATGGGAGTTATAGTCCAAAATGTTTGGGGGGCACCAATTTTAGGAAGGCTGGTGTAGGCTACTTTTTCGTTTCGAAAGGTAGGAGGAAGCAGTTGGTGTGAGGCGCAGCTTATTATCAATGCCCCAGTGAAACCTGTGTGGGAGAAGACAAGGTGATGGTTTGGAAGACAGGAAAAAGTTGTGTGGATTCCAGATGTATGAGGTAAACTGTACCTGAGTTTTTGAAGGGCTCCCCAATTCAGTCCTGAATGGTGCTTGGGTAACAGTGTTATCAGTTTGTAGGGCTAGGATTCAGTGGGATGGTGAAACTGTAATGGAAGTTTTGTGTTTGGTTTTTTTAAATGGATATGCTGATAGAGAATATGCCAGTGAAGTGCTTGGTCATAGATTATACCCCCAATAAGCAAAATAATGGTGAAACATTGCTGCTTTAAACATTCTTTTCTATATCTGAACTGGACAAAATTATAAAAGAGGCTACAGGGCACCCTAATACCGAGATAAGTCAGATTTCGAAACTAACCATTTGTAAATGTGAAGAGTAAAGTTTTCTGAAGAGCAGAAAACTCAAAACAACATAAAAGCAAAAAATCACTACCCTCGTGGTGAGGAATGTTATTTATAAGAAGCCGTTTCTTGGGACTGTTGGGTAAATTAAAATAACACAACAATGCTGATGTTCATGAGATTGATAGATCGTTGTAAGTTCCATGTTTGTCTTTGAACTTAAGCCGGTAATTGTCTTTATGACAATAAACTGTAATTATTGGAATAATCTCATACATTTTGTAGTATTGGGATGTATTTTATATCTTTTTAATGTTTCACATTAGTTGCATTGTTGCCAATTTGCAGTCTGTATATTTATGCTTAATTTTGTGTTATCTTACTCGGGAAATATGTATTGTGTAACTTAATTATGGGATTTATAGACGTAAATGGAACTTGAAATGAAAATATGCTAATAGCATTTTAGAGTTATTGTTCTGAGCTGTTCTCAGATATGTGCTCTTGAATCAATATTAGTTTGGCTGTCTAGCCTTGTTCATGGCAATATCCTCCAGCAAGAAAATGTGTGTTTTTTTCAGAGAGAGAAGGAAAGGAGAGGGAGGGGGAAACTCAACAATTTGCCTGTAAAATAAGGCAGCATTGCATATTACTGTAATTTCTTTGTACTTTAAGAATAAAATCCTTTAATACTTTGGGTGTGGAACAATTATGTATTCATTGGCTTTAACCTTATGCTAATAAGGGAACAAAGCTTTAATTTCTTTCCTTTTTCTTGTTTGTATTTCTTGTGCATAATTTAATGCAAACAATCAGTTCATACATGGCATTAACGTTCTGGTGATCAGTTCCACTGATCATGGTTCGTAAGCATTTCTGTTGCAAACCTTGATTATCTATGGTTTATAATCCAGAGGACGAAAATGAATTGTGGGACCTGATTAACATACCTTGAAGGTGTGTTAATGGCTCCTTCTTTGCCCACTTCCCCCTCTTAATAGATACTGTGTTTATGGTGGGAAAACCAAGGTTTGCACAAATCCAGAATTTCATGTGTAGACCTTTCCATTCATTTGAATGTGTGCTAATTGTCCATTCAGCTGAATGGGAAATCAAAGTGTTTCCTACCATGCATAGGAAATAATCCATTACAGGTTTGGTGGGGAGGATAGCAAAGGTACAGTGGTACCTTGGTTCTCAAACTTAATCCATTCTGGAAGTCCGTTCCAAAACCAAAGGCGTGCTTTCCCATAGAAAGTAATGCAAAGTGGATTAATCTGTTTCAGACTTTTAAAAACAACCCCATAAACAGCAATTTAACATGAATTTTACTATCTAACGAGACCATTGATCCATAAAATGAAAGCAATAAACAATGTGCTGCAGTCACACATTCAATCAACCAATCAATCAATCAATCAATCAGGAACTGAACTGGGTTCCACACAGTTACAAAAAATAAACAAAAAAGAGCCACAAAAACGCAAAATAAATAGCAAAAATAGACAGACTTCAGCGTAGCACTCAAAACGGAAGTGTGGCACTCAAATCGGAAGCATAACACTAAAAATAGAGCACATTTGGCTTCTGAAAAACGTTAGCAAACCAGAACAATTATTTTTAGTTTACAGTGTTTGGGTTCCAAGTTGTTTGAGTACCAACCAAGGCGTTTGAGAACCAAGGTACTACTGTAGTTGACTTTCTGCCTCTAGCCTGTAAAATAATCTGTGGTAGCAGGTACCTATGGTAATTTGCTAGGTTTCTTCAGCATCCAGCCTTTGTGTTGAAAAAAAAGAATTCCAGATGAAGCCGTAGTGAGACGTTGGCTTTTTTGCCCTTTATTAAGGTGGCCAAGTTTGGAATCTGAAGCACATTTCATAGGTAGTTAAGTCCCATTTAACTCACTTCTGAATGAGGTTTCTTAGGAGCACCCTGTAAACTGTGCTATTCTTGTGCCAGGCTATAGCTCAGCAGTAGAGCAAATGCAGAAGACCCCTGACATCTCTAGTTAAAAAAAAGTTCAGGGGGCAGATGACCACTGTCTGTTAGGGTATACAAGACTAGATGGATGAATAGTGTGACCTCATATAGGGTGGCTTTCTGCGTTTCCTTTGCATAAAACTTTTCTCTACCCATTATCCAACATGTTTATCTACTTTTCTGAAAGTGCAGTAAAGAAAGAGTGCTTGTCAGTTCATTTGCTGAACAGAGCAAAGTAGAAAGCTTGGAAGCATGCTGAAGAAAACGGGGTTTTATTAATGTGAATTTAGTCCGAACCAGAAGAGGCAAATATCACAACTCTTCTGAGGTCACAAGGGGAGAAGTCAGAAGGTGAAACTTTTGGATAAACGTTCTCACCTGCTAATGTATTCAGATCAATCTGGTGCTTAAATCATAGCTGCAGATGCCAGTTGAGAAGCTGGCACCTGCCAGGAGCATGGGAAAAACCCATAACGATTATAGCAGTCATGGAAACAAAACAGTATGGAGAGTTCATCTGAGCAGCTGGAAGAGGAGGACAGAGGGTGCAAAAGAGCTGTGAGTGGAGAGGGGGAAGCTTTCCTCATCCTCTGGACCCCCTGGGAAACTCAAGAAACCTGCTCCACCTTGAACTGGGTGTGGAGAGTGAATGGGACACAGCTGTGGCCACCTTGGGGAAGTGCCATCTACCTTGGGCCTGCCCATTGATAAGAAGTCTAGATTGAGAGACAAGGGTGATGTCTGCTGTTTCCAGCAGCTCTTCTCATTGTAAGACTTCTGTGGGTGAGCTGAACATTTGTTTGGACCTTGGGTGAGAACCGGGAGGAAAATGAATTGATATTGATTTGTTTATATTAGTAACATTAATTAATAAGTGTGTATTTTTGTAACAATTTAAGTCGTCTGTTGCTTCAGATTTCTGTTCACCGCTTAGAGATATATTTAATATATTAAGCAGCATAGGAGTTAAATATTCAAAAGAGAGCCAGTGTGGTGTAGTGGTTAAGAGCGGTAGACTCGTAATCTGGTGAACCGGGTTCGATTCCCCGCTCCTCCACATGCAGCTGCTGGGTGACCTTGGGCTAGTCACACTTCTCTGAAGTCTCTCAGCCCCACTCACCTCGCAGAGTGTTTGTTGTGGGGGAGGAAGGGAAAGGAGAATGTTAGCCGCTTTGAGACTCCTTAAAGGGAGTGAAAGGCGGGATATCAAATCCAAACTCTTCTTCAAATCCAAAAATTAAAAACATATGGGACTAGGCAAGGAGTTAGGCTTGTACTGCTGGTGAATGCAGTTGTTTTCTCCTTCTCTCTCTCTCTGATAGAGGAGACATTTCTGCACCAGGTCTGTTGATCCACTGAAGAATTTTGTTTCTGTACATGAATTTTGTTTGCAAGACTGAAGGGTTAGGCTAAAAGCCCGAGGCATCTCATTTAATCCCTGTTACAGATATACTGTAGTCTTGGAGTGGGTATCACGGGCCATCTAACCTCACCTCTCCTCATCCCCTATCCACAGGAGCAGATTTTAGAGGAACGGGAGCTGGAGAAAATCTTGCTCTGAGAAGCCCTGTTTATGGAAATTTGTGCCATTGTTCTGAGGCAGGAAATAATAGCACTATAGACTATACCATTGTAAGTATGATGGCTTTCCTTAGATCAGCATTCAGATGAGAACACCATCAGTGGCAAAAGAGAAAGGAAAAGCTGAAAGGATGGTTAAAATATCCTTATCAACCAAGATGATAAAAGTTGGAAGGCAAGTTTTGTGATGAAAGGCTTGAAGGTGTTAAATATGTTCATCCTGGGTTAATATGGAGACACCTTTCAAGTATCTTTACAAGCATTAGGAGGAAGACAGAAGAATGTCAGAAGTGTTCATTGTGTCCTGTGTTATCAGGACAGGATAGAAAGCAGTGGTTTTAAATTAAAGAAATCAGACATTGGGGCGTGGGGCGTGCATTTTTTTTTGAAAAATCGGAATGTATTTTTATTAATACATCACCCAGCCAACATTAGTCTTCTGTCTGCTTTATAAAACATTAAAAAAACCTTAAAAGGGGTAATGATAGATCTAAAAGCATATCACCACTAATGACAGATACTTATGCTATTACTTGCAGATTTAAGACAAATAAATGGGTGATATTAGTATAACTTCACAAGGGCACTTACTGGGTGCTGTTAGGAAGATGTGATACCATTAAAACAGCCCAAGCCTCAGGAAGGTCTAGAATTTTAGAATAGCTAAGTTTGATCCTACAAAGACAAATATCTTTTTAATAGTGTGAAGCTCTTCTGTTCTGGAATTGAATTATCTGGCAAAATCTGGTTGATTTAGAGTGGGAAATGGCACCTTCTCTGCTAATGTGCAACAGCTGTATCCCCAATTCAAGTTGAAATATACCTTGTGTTCCATCAGCATATGGGTGTGTGTTTGTGTTTAGGAGCGATCCTGCCCTGCCCAATAAGCAAAACATGAGGACAGGATCTCTCCATTAGATGTGTTTAACTTCAGTTGCCAGGGAAACCTAGTATGAATTTAGCTTGCTTTAGCGCTTGTGATCTGTACATCTGCAGTCTTTCAGAAAGGTTGACATCACAGCTATAAAAGCCTATTTTCAATAAATGTTTGAAGGATGAGTCATGATTGGAAAGTGCACGTTGGCTAGGAACAAGCATCTCATGTTCTCCGTTACAGACAGATCCAGCACCTAGAAGAGACATCAGTGCCAGCAGTCTTTCAGTGGGTGATATTTATGTATATGGCAAATTCTCTCTCTCTCTCTCTCTCTCTCTCTCTCTCTCTCTCTCTCTCTCTCTCTCTCTCTCCACCCACCCCTTGTAATGTAAAATTCACAACATGCTTAATAATGTCAACATTTTCATTCTTTTGAGGTTTTTATTAAAAAACAGAATTTCTTGATATTTTAATAACACTCACTTGACAAGTATTTGGTACCCCTTTTTGTTGTTAAAAGGGCAGCATATTTCAAAATTGCTGTGGTGCTCAGGGTAATACATACAACCACTGACCGAGTCAGGAGTGGAGTACCAGATGTTTTTGGACTGCAACTCCCATCAGCCAGTATGGCCGATGGTCAAGGATGAGAGTCGTAGTCCGACAACAGCTGGAGGGCCACAGCCTCTCCATAAACTATATGGAGAAGAGAATTTCAGAAGTCTCCTGCTTTCTGTAATTTTGACATAGTAAAAACCAAAAACCTAAAAATCCTCCTTAGTTCTCAGGATCCTAGGGACAACTGACCAACCCAGAGTTGTGCATATCATGCCTGCAAGTAATTGCAGCTCTCAATTCCCCTTTTTGGCTAGTGAGTCTGGCTTTTCTGCGGGTGAGCTGAGACACATTAGTGGTGGTGTGAAGACAGGAGCAGCCTCTGTGGAGGCAAAACCGAGGCAATTTGCAAGGTCTTCTTCAAGGTAGAAGAGTCCCTTAGTGATGCAGAGCTGTGCATCCAAGGAAGGAGGTATTGGGGAGGATAAAGTAATTAAGAAACCTGCCATTCGGATTCAAGAAGACCGCATGCCAGTGGTATCAGCAGATAAATGTTTAGGCATGGGGAAGTCTCCATCACTAGTTTTGGCAGTGTTATGCCATCGCTCAAATATATAGTTACCAGAAGCTCAGGCAAGCTTGTGAGCTGTTCAGGGACACCTGGTTCACCACTGCTGAAGAAAATGTTCAGAATTTCCCAAACTTGGGTCTCCAGCTGTTTTTGGACTACAACTCCCATCATCCCTAGCTAGCAGGACCAGTGATGATGGGAACTGTAGTCCAAAAGCAGCTGGAGACCCAAGTTTGGGAAACACTGGGTTAGATGCACCAATTGGTCAGATGTGCCAGTGTAGGTACTTAGTATGGCAATGGGTGAAATTAGATGGAGCTAGGCTGAAGATGACTCAACTAAGGACCACTCTAAAGCCATCTGATGTAATGTGCGTATGTCTACATGTTGTGGGGAGGAACCCGATAGCCACATTCACAACTAGGCAACCTTTCAGGGGCCGTATTCCAGAAGTGGGCAGAAGCAAAAGCAAAATTGGGCAAAGTAATGAAAGGAAGTTTTAACTTTTTGTAGGAGGTGTGTCTTCATACTTCTTTATTCTCCAAGCAAAGGAGCATTATCTGAGATCAAGGACACATTGCAGCCAGGGCAAAACACCCAAGGAGGATGCAAAGCAGAGCTGGTGAGGGGGTGGTGGCCGCCTCAACAGTGTGGGGTGTGACTTGGAGAGGGGGGAGCACTGAAAGCCTGAGGTTCCCTACTGTTGGATCTACATTGACAAAACCGTCGGGTCTGAGACACGGTTTTCAGGGCTTTCTGGAGCAGAACGGACTCACAGCGGTTACCCTGTTTGCTTCTTTTATATTGTCCGCAAGTGGTGTGCAAACACTGAAAACTGATGGGTGACGAGGGACGCAGGAGGGTAGGCATTTGTCTTGACAAAAGCGGCAGAATGGACAGATTGGAAGCTTGCACCCTGAAAGGAGCAAAGGAGATCAAGGAGAAACGAACATTCACACATCACAAAACCGGCATGGAGAATGCCGGGGACAGTTTTGTGATGTACGAAAGCAATGCACGTGAGACAACCGCGGTATCAGATAGCCTCGGGATGACAAGCCTTGTTCTCTCCTGTTCCTTTCTTCTCTTTTATCTGTTGCTAGGACCTGTTCCCAGCCTCCCAAGTGAACCTTCATTAATTTTGCTGTTGCTCTGATAAGGCCCGAATCCCCCGCTGTTTGGGAAGACATCTTTTATGGTACAAAAAGATCTATAGGAAGATGATATTCATTGTCTTTAATTAAACTGGGAATTTCCGCTTGCTGCGAGTACTCTGGTGATATATATATTTGTGGCATTATTTCCCCTCAACGCTTTCAAATTTACAACAGAGAAATGGATAAATAACTTTTAGTGGGTTGCCATAAACAGTGTGTTTCAAAACAGCGGGATGCTCCCTTTCCCTGCCTCCTTTCAGAGGAATGAAAACAGCAATAATTTTTAACTAGAGTTGGCAGATCTGAATTAAATCCACTAATGATCATTTTCTAAACAAGCATTATTAGTGCACACAAAATGTGAAGCTTTGGTTTCATTAGCTTGTTTACAGAATATTACAAAACTATTGGCAAGGTGAATTATTAATTGAAATGTCTACTGTGTACTTAAGGAGCACAAATCTATTTGCCAACATTACCAAGGGGTGCATTCTAACATGGTTTTTATCTGTCGGGCATGTTTTAAGTATCTGCTTGTATGTGTCCCTAATCACAAATGACAACAGTTCCTACAGAGCCAACTCAACGCTAAGCATTTCATAATGCAGAAAACAATCATTATGATCAGGCTGGACTTCTGTAGCCTTACCATCTTGTCTTTTACCTTTGTCAAGTCTTTTGGCTTGCTGGGGAACATTCAGATTCTATAGATCAGTGTTTCCCAACCACTGTTCCGCGGCACACTAGTGTGCCGCGAGATGTTGCCTGGTGTGCCGCGAGATGTTGCCTGGAGGGAGGCGGGCGAGTCGGGCGGCGAGAGGCGGCGGCGAGGAGAGGCCACCCAGCGCGGGGCTCTCGCCGTCTGCCTGCCTGGCTGCCTGCGAGCTCGGCGGGCAGCGCCTCCGTCCGCAGCGCCCGCCTCGCGGCTCTCATTCCCTGCCCCTGCCAAAGCTCACCCAGCCAAGCCGCGCTCTCTTTCCTGCCTCGCTTTGCTGCCTCCTCCCCCCCCACCCCCAAAGCTTGGAGGTTCCCCGGCAAGGGGGAGGGGGAAAAATTGAAACTTACACTTTCGTGCGTCCCTCCCGGCGTGACGCTGCGCGCTGACGTCACGGGGCTGTAATGGTGGTGTGCCTCGAGATTTTTTTCATCAAACAAGTGTGCCTTTGCCCAAAAAAGGTTGGGAAACACTGCTATAGATCATGGGTAGGGAGCCTGTGTCCCACTAGATGTTGGATTGCAACTCTCATCAGCCCTGGCTCAGTCATTGTGAGAGACTGGGACCCACTACTACTCATTAAGACTCTCCTCCCTGAAAGAGAGGGGAGGGGTTGTGGTCGGGAGCCCGAGCTCCGCCTAGCAGGGGGCGTAGCCCCCTGCCTTCAGCTCACCTGGCTGGCGCTCACGCCCCCTCTGTGGGGCACCCAACCAGGTGCCGCTGAGGGGGCGTGTTCAGCAGCTTTTTGCTGCAGCGACAGCCCTTCCCCGGCCTCATTCTCCGTCGTCGCCTCTGCGGGAAGTCAGGATAGGAGGTCTCCGCTACCTGAAGCCAGGGAAGTATTCTGTGTTGCGTCTGCTGAGTGCTTGAGTCCTTTATTCTTTGCTGCAGCTGAGGCTGGGTCTGAGTGTGTGAGTGTTTGAGCGCTGTTTTGGCGTTTCTTACTGTGCCTGTCCCGCTTGTTTTCCCTGGGCTTCGCAGCGGCTCCTATTTCAATCCTTTTCTTTTCCGTGCTGGTTTTAGCCCACGTGGGCGCTGCCTTTCAGTGCCTCTCCGTGACCGTTCCTTCCTTCGTTACCAACTTTCCACCCGTTTTTCCCCCACTTTCTAGCCAGAACGCTTGGGATATCTCCGCTGGTTGAGCGGCTGGGCTACAGCCCACGTGGAGGCTGCCTTCGGGAGCCGCCGGTTCCGCTTCCGGCCGCCTCACAGCTGACGCGCGCAAACAGCTCACTCCCCCATTGAGCGTCTGGGCTGCAGCCCACGTGCAGGCTGCGTTAGGGAGCCGCCGGTCCCGCTTCAGGCCGCCAAACAGCTGATGCGCGCCGAAGAGAGCTTAAGGGTGCTGCAGGGAAGCTCCATGGTCCGGGGTGCCTGTTTAGCCACGTGGTCGATACCTCTTGGCAGCCGCCGGCAGGGTTCAGCCGCCTATTAGCTGACGGGCGCATATAGCCTATTTTGCTTGCTTCCACCTCCTCCATTATCTTCCATTCCCCCCAGAGCCATAGAGGGGGGTGAGTGTGTGCCTGCTACTTATTCCGCTTGAGCAGTTTAACTTTGGGAAACACAGCGTTGTTTGGAGGTTTTTAGAGTTTTAAAAGACGTTGCTGGCGCTTCCCCTCCAGTCCTAGAATCTAAATCCCAGTTGCCGGAGTTTGCCTTCTTCCGCTGCTCTTTGAGCTTTGTTTCCGCAACCCCCCGTTCCTCTCCCCCCCCTTCCGACTGAGAGCTGGACACGTTGGGGGGTGACCGGTTGGCTTCATCTAAGTACCTACGCGTGTTGCTTCCAACCCCAACCTGTGTTGCAGCTTCTGTTTTGTTTGCGGGGCTTTGAGGGACCCATTTTCATTCACTAGCAATTGGTGCAGCCCACGTGCGTTGCTCTACGTGTTGCTGCCGCGGCTATTGTTTGAGATTATTACAGCTTCACCTCACCTGGCTTGCGGGTGAGTGTGCTCCCAGTCGTGCCTGGCTATTTAGATTTCCGCTTCTGCCCCCCCCCCCAGCTTGCTGGGGTGTTCTTTTCCCCGTCTTCTCCTAGCTGGCCGGTATTTGTTTTTTACCCAGTACCGGCGGGGGACCCTTCTGTGCTCTACCACAACTTGTTAACCAACGCTGCTGCTTGCTATATTATAAGGCCTCCTGCAGCAGTTTAAATTGTGTTGAGTTTAAGGGTTCAGAGGCTTTGGCCTCCAATTGCTTCCTTGCCGCCTTGGTTTCAGTGGATGAGAGGAGGTTGTGTTTGAAGTTAGTGCACGGGGTTCAAACCGCGGACTCCGGTGCGAGGATGTGCAGCTGTCTAGCTCTTCTGTGTCAGTGCTCATACGACAGTCCAAGACCGATCAGGCCGGCAAGGGTGTCCTGGTCAAACTCTCAGCGTCAACACAGCAGGGTCCATGTCCGGTAAAGGACACTAGGCGGTATCTCGACCTTAGGCCACCTGGCCCAGGTCCGTTTTTGATTCACGAGGATGGGTCGCCCATGTCGAGATACCAATTCACCAGGGTGCTGCGCAAGGCGATTGAGGCCTGTGGGCTATCCGCCCAGGAGTACGCTGCGCACTCTTTTAGGATTGGTGCCGCAACCACGGCTGCGCACTTAGGGCTACCGGCGGATAGGATCAAAGAAATGGGCCGGTGGAGATCAAATGCTTATAAGTCTTACATTCGCTAGTACGCCTCCAGTCGCTGGGCCCCTCTTACCTGCCGTCTTTTCTGTCTTTACCCCTAGCGCTGCGCAGAAGAAACGTGTGGATCTGCGGCCACAGTATTGTTCATTGGGCCCGCGTACGTGCAGCAAGTTGCGGCCTGGCACCTAACCTTGGCCTCCCAAATGATGTCCGAGTTTCCTGGTTTGCGAGAAGAGGCATGCGATGGGAGGAGCTGATGCCTTTGCTCCGGGAGAAAGTAGCCAATTTTGGCCCTCCCGACGCCATCGTAATACAGTTGGGAGAGAATGACCTAACCAGCAGAAAGAGTGTGGACTTATTGGGGAGCATTAAAAGAGACTTGAATACTTTGGCAGCCTTGTGCCCCAGAACGACAGTGTTCTGGTCCTCCTTCCTGAAAAGACTCGAGTGGCGCGGAGCGCAAAATTGTTTGGCCATTGAAAGAACCAGGAAACTCGTAAATCGGGCGGTAGCCCGTTGAGTGCGCTTTATGTCTGGCCGTGTCATCCGGCATGATTGTATTCGTATTAGCGACCAAGCGCTATACCGGAATGATGGTGTCCACTTATCGGACTTGGGGAGCGACATTTGGCTAGCTAGTGTCAGCAAAAGCATTTGGGATTGGTTGCAGCAGTGAGGGTATTGGCGGCGAGCCTTTGGCTCGGGTGGCGGTTAGGCATTGGAATAATGTGTTGTGGTGTGTCGAAGTGCTAGGTGTGGCCATCGCCTATGCCTTCAATTTTTTAGGGGTATTCCGTTAAAGGAATCTGGGGGTCGTGTATCCGTCCGATGCCTGCTTGGCGGGAGGCCTTGGCACGACCCTCGGTGACAGCGGGGGTGAGCCTAGAGTCGGATCAGCATCGACAGGCTCCACCTACTGGTTGAATAACCCATCATCCAATGCCTAAGCCAATACCTTTTCCATTGCTGTAACCAATAAAGTTGTGGCCTTTTCTTGCCCATTAACCATATATCACGTGTCCTTGTGTCTTTATTTCACCACACGGGGGTCGGGTCCTCGAACCACAAAGACTCTCCTCCCTGAAAGAGAGGGGAGGGGTTGTGGTCGGGAGCCCGAGCTCCGCCTAGCAGGGGGCGTAGCCCCCTGCCTTCAGCTCACCTGGCTGGTGCTCACGCCCCCTCTGTGGGGCACCCAACCAGGTGCCGCTGAGGGGGCGTGTTCAGCAGCTTTTTGCTGCAGCGACAGCCCTTCCCCGGCCTCATTCTCCGTCGTCGCCTCTGCGGGAAGTCACCCACCCTCCACTCCCTTTTAGTCAGGGCTTAGGTTCTTTTGGCCTTGCTATGGACCTTAGGTTGGTCGCCCCGTTTGCCTGGGGGGCCTGGTAGGAGTTTTTCCACTTGGCACTAGGCTATTTGGTTTTTTCGCCTACCTCGTAGCAATCGTCACAACTTTTTTGCGGTATTGGCGGGTAGGTTAGGCATTGGAATAATGTGTTGTGGTGTGTCGAAGTGCTAGGTGTGGCCATCGCCTATGCCTTCAATTTTTTAGGGGTATTCCGTTAAAGGAATCTGGGGGTCGTGTATCCGTCCGATGCCTGCTTGGCGGGAGGCCTTGGCACGACCCTCGGTGACAGCGGGGGTGAGCCTAGAGTCGGATCAGCATCGACAGGCTCCACCTACTGGTTGAATAACCCATCATCCAATGCCTAAGCCAATACCTTTTCCATTGCTGTAACCAATAAAGTTGTGGCCTTTTCTTGCCCATTAACCATATATCACGTGTCCTTGTGTCTTTATTTCACCACACGGGGGTCGGGTCCTCGAACCACAATATGAAGTTATATTGCTATTCTGATTCTAAAACTGCTCTCTGCCGATGCTTGCAAGATATCACAATACAGATGAGTGTGGCTGCAAACATGGCTCATCACTGAGTTTTAGGAGGGGATATCTGGTTGTGAGCAAGAGATCTGGGAAAATACCCCAAAGATAATTAATAGCGGAGATTGCAATAATTCTTGTATATTTGTGTTAATGTGTTCAGAAAAGCAGGATGGGAACATGGATGTTCAAAGAAGAATGGTGAACTTTTCCAAGCAATTGGAGACTGCGCTTGCATCAGTCAACCTCTCCTACACCCTGTTCATGCCTCTCCTGGTTCTGAGTGACAAGGAGGGGAGGGGAGCTTGTCTCAGCAGGAGGGGAAACACCAGTGATTCTTCACCAGCCTGACTCATCTCTGCCTCTTGGCCTCCCTCGTCCCTCCCTCCTGCTCCAGCCTTGCCTCTGATTTTGAACGTCTTTCTGCCACCGACTCTCCCAGCTCACTAAGCCCTGTTTCCTTTTCAGCTTCTGACACCTCCTCCTCCTAGTCTTTTTCTGCTTCTCCCTCTTCTCCCTGACCACTCATCATTGTCCCACCACCACTCCCTGGGCTCTATGTTCCTTGGCGGTGGTTCCTTAGCTGGTTCCTCCCACCATTTCTCTGTGTCTAACCAGTCCATCTCTGTGTCTCTCTGTGTCTGTCTGTCTGTCTGTCTGTCTGTCTGTCTGTCTGTGTCTCTCTCTATCTCACCCACCCACCCAACATCAACCTGTTCTCTCCAGTCCTTCAGTTATCTCTTTTGGAAGTGGCCGATCTAGCTAAATATAATAGGTGTGTATGCTTTCTGCTGCTTAATATGCTTAAAATATATATACCAAAAACATTTACCCACTATATAATTATGCAGAAATTAAAGTTTCTTTAGCCACTGTTCAATAGTATTTTAATTGGGCTGACAAAATTGCTTTTGGCTTGCATTAAAAGACATTAGTATCTTATTTCTAGTAACAAAATAGTAATCAATGCTAAATTCTAAAATGTAACCAAAGAAGGCTGTATTTTTTATTAACTGCAGAAAGATAATGAATCTGCCCTATATAAAGATTTGGAATAAATCTTCTGAGATGCTGGGGATGGTGTTTTAATTAAAGTAATCCTTATTTGCATCTAACAAACACTATTGCTACTTAGAAATCTAAGACCTCAGTGATGCATATTAGTGCATTACCTAAACAAATCTAATAGTGACTTAATACTTGTATTTGAAGTAGCAATCTGTCATAAATTAAGAGCATTTGCATAGTAAATTTACAGGTTGTTATTCCTTGTAGAGTTTTATATAATTAAGGGACACGATAAGCCTTAACATTAATAATTTTTAATGGTGCAAGGGAGCTGGGTTTTGATGTTAAAGTGGTCCTCACTTCAATCAGAACCAATTCTCCAGTCTTTGAGAATTATAATGATTGCAGACTCTGGGTGCTTCCCCGAAAGAACCAGGCAGCAGGAGGAGGAGGAGGGGAAAATGCTTCCCTATAACTTGGTGCTGCCACAATTTAAATTTTTTTCTAAGCATCTTGGCTCCAAAATCTCCATTCTGCTTGGGAAGGGTACACTGACGTGAGGCTTTGTCTCCAGTGGGAAGAAAGCAGCAACCATGCTTTCCTGACTGTCCCCCATTAAAATAGACCACAAGAGTCCCCCATCCCGCATTTCTGTTTGGTGGGTCTAAGACTCCTGGACTGGGCATATGTCCTCCTTCCCACTGGGAAGCAATCAAGTCGTCCGAAATGCATTCACACCCATTAATATTTAGAACTTCTACCCAATGGATGCACTGACAACCTCGGCAAATAGCTTGCAGGCTTGCTTCACTTTCCTTGGTGTTTATAAATGCCAAACACAAAGCTCTTTTGGTCCCCAAACATGGTTGCAAGGTACTTAGAAAAAATATTGAAAGGTCAGTATGCTTTGTGTTCTACAATTTGATACGAATATGTAGTTTTTGTCCAGCAGTTCATCTCTACTTGGTTGTCATGATATTAACCCACAAATTGCAATATTCAGAGTGTTGACTATTTTCTGGGTTGACTGCTTTCTTCTTCCCGTCTGGTAATTTGGGGGAGTATTCTGAATGGAGGTGGAAATTAAAAGTTTGATCCCCTCCCCTGTGCTTGCTCGTGGGGAGACCTCAGCTACCAAGGTCAACAATTTGCAAACTTTGTGGAATTACGTGACAATTTCATCTCATGATCCCCAGTTGAGAGAACTCGAAAAAAGAGTTGTGAGTCTAATAGTCTGAGTCATAGGGTTAGGTCTTGGGGTCTACAGAGAATTTGTTTGAACTCTTGGCTTAATGCATTGACGATTTTCCATTAGCAATGAATTACAGTAGTAATTTCATTAATTTCTTCACCTCTATAAGGGTATGTTAGTATGAGTTGCTTAGCCAAGCATCAAAGGAAACATTGCATTTAACCTTTAGCCCTTTGCAGTGTAACCAGGACCAGTTAAGAAGTAAATTAGTGTAACATCCCTTTAAAAAAAATTACTTTAGATAAGCAGTGAACATAATTTTTGTGTGTCTTTAATTTAATAGGGGTTTATAGTTTTATGCAAAACCATTCACATTACATATGACCCTCTGGGAACTCTCCCCCCGCCACTCCCAGTCTGTATAATTTGGTGTCTAATAATCTGCTGTCTGTTAAATCCAGCACAGTCTTGATTAATGAATTGTGATGAACCAATGCATTCATTTACAGGTTTGGTCTAATACCCTGAAAGCCTATATCAGTGCTTGCCGTTATTCATGCAAATAAACTCCGGGGAGAAAGCACTGTGAGCAAGAGGGCTGAGGGAACATACAGACAGACACATTTGCCTTCCTTGGAGCCAAAGGGCTGAGCTACAACCCAGACACCCTGGCTGAATCTGCAAATGAACGTCAGTCTTTCATGTAGAATAAGGTCCAAAGTACATGTTACAGAAAAATGCATGTAACAGTAGCCCCAAGGCTCATTTAGATCACTGGAAGCAGAGAATCACCCGGAGGAAGAGATACTTGATCGGCTCTCGGCCTAATGTATATGTATTTAAAGTCCTGTGATACAGAGAGCAGCCTTGGGGAGTGGCCAATTTGGAATGTGAAAATAGTGCGTAGGGAAAGTTCTAAGCTTACCGTCACCTCATGGCTTCTCTGCTCCACTGGAAGCAGAGCCGGTTCTACCGTTAGATGATGTGAGGTAATCACCATAGAGAGAAGATGTTGGGGGCAACAGCAGCATGTCCCTTGCTGTTCCTCCTGTCTGTACCATGTGGCCTTCCCTTTGTTCTTTCGGCTACTTGTCTGCCCACAAGTGCAGTGAACAGTCCTGTCAACAGTGTTCAGCTGCCAGTCCAAAAAGTTTCTGCACACGGAATGAGGCAACGGGGCCGCCATCTTGTCTCAGGCAGCAACATGTCTTGGATTGGCAGTGTCACTTCCTGTTTTAAATGGGCCATTGGGCTACCGTTATACAGGCAACTGTTTGCATGGGGGTCTTGTTCCGGGTCATCGTGCACATCATCAGTGCACACATAAGCCTGCCATGCCACACACCCCTCCCGGGGCCCCAAAATAGTGTGTGGGCCAGCGGCCACACGCCAGTTGAACACACACGAAATGTCCACTGCCTGTACACACTTGCATGTGACATGTAGGCCTGAAGTATCAAAGGAACTGTAAAGCTGAACTGTGAAGCAAAATATATTCCATCCATCAGCCATGAAGCTGCTCTATTGTATGTGCTTGTATGTTCACTGCTCCCCACAATTTTCTGTGGTGTCAAATGTCACTGGAGCTGGCCATTGGCCAACAACAAGGATTACCAGTGCATGAATGTTAGTTGCCAGGGAATAACTGCAGGAGAGGGCTATTGCCCTCACGTTATGCTTTTGGGCTCAAATAGGCATCTGGTTGGTCACTGTGGGAAATGGAATGCTGGACTCGAGAGGCCGTTGGTCTGATCCAGCCAAGCTGTTCATATATTTCTTAAGTCAGCACCATTGCCTGGTGTGCTGCCACTATGCTTCAAAGAAAGATAGGTACCTTGAGAGGAAGGGCTGGTGTGGAGTCAGGTGACCTGGAACAAGCTACAGTACTGTGATTTTATGACCTTCCCACACACATGCCCTTGTCTGTCTGAACAACTGAGCCTCAAGTTCAACACTGCCTGCAGTCTTAGATTGCTGTCCAGGGCTTCCTGTCTCTCTGCATCCACCTCACCACACCCTTTATTGCTACCTGGTTCCCATGCCCTTCACTTTGGATTGATTCACACATGCATATACATAAGTTGATCTGGTTTATTTTTTTTAAAAAAACGATGATGCTATAATGCCTGCATATTGCATGGGAAAATCCGTAGTGATGGGCAAACTGTCTTGTTCAATATTATCATCCTAATTGAGAAATAAGCTTCCAAGGAACCTCAGGGTTTCCCAAGTGCAATTTACAAATCATTGGAGTACCATGATCTCCACTGTGATTTAGGATGAGTGAAATTCCACTCCAATTGCACTATACAACATCAATTTCCTTTACTTTTGGAGCAAGATTAATTTATGCTGCTGTATCTTCCGTTAGCTTTGATAACATACAGAGCAGATGATCCCAAAAGATATTGAACCCGAGGCAATGTCTTTTTAGATTTGTAATAATTACATGCAAAAGTTATTCAAGAGTGTGGCAATTAATGTTGATGAACTTTTATTAAATTCTGTTGTCGATTTGCAGAGATTAGTGGTGACATTTTTAAAGAAATACTTCCAAACTTGCAGTTCTTTGAAATCCCTTTATGATTTTCCCTGTACTAAATTTTTATCTAGCGGAGAATAACTGGGCTATTGAAAATTTGTTGGATTAAGACTTGACAATAACATTTTCTAAAACTGATACGAGTCACAGTGTGATGTCATAAACGAGCATACCTATCAAATTCACTCAGATGATGCACTTTTATGATGGAATACGCAAGAAAGAGGGCAATCCTTGTAATGTACAGATTTGCTCAGTCTTTGCCCATGCACAAAAATCTGCCTCTTTCTGTCTGTATAATTTGTTCTGTTGGTTTTGTGTCTGCATGCGGCAATGAGCCACTGTGTGGGGGAAGGAAACCTGAACCACGTATTTGGGGAAACTCCTACCAATTCTATATAAAAAGGTAAAGGACCCCTGGACGGTTAAGTCCAGTCAAAGACGACTCTGGAGTTGCGGCGCTCATCTCGCTTTCAGGCCAAGGGAGCGGGTGTTTGTCCACAGACAGCTTTCCGGGTTATGTGGCCAGCATGACTAAACCACTTCTGGCACAATGGAACACCGTGACAGAAACCAGAGTGCACGGAAACACCATTTACCTTCCTGCCACAGCAGTACCTATTTATCTACTTGCATTGGTGTGCTTTTGAACTGCTAGGTTGGCAGGAGCTGGGACAGAGCAACGGAAACTCACTCCCTTGTGGGGATTCAAACCGCTGACCTTCTGATCGGCAAGCCCAAGAGGCTCAGTAGTTTAGACCACAGCGCCACCCGCCAATTCTGTATAACTCTGGATATGTAGGGATGGGCAAGGAAGATCCAGGTACCCTCATGCCTCTGAGCATGTGAGAGTTGACAGTTCTGGGCATTTGCCAGGGAAAAAGAGAAGTGCTATGTGATAATCTCTCTGGTCTGGGACCAATCAGGCTGGGACCCAAAAGTTACTTTAGGTAGGCCACTGAGATTTTTGGCTTCATTGAACGACATACACAAACCAATATGCACACTATGGGTATCCAGAAAAATATAATGAACTACCCATCATTTCTGCTTCTTCTTTTTTTGGGGTGCAAATAGGGTTGCCATATTTAGAAGAGCAAAAAAGAGGATATATTTGCCGACTTCTACTTTTAACTATGGATCGCTATGACGACTCTACCCATGAAAAAGAGGATGTGTCCTGGAAAAAGAGGACCTATTATAAAAGGCTTGAAAAGGAATCAGGAAGTGCCTTCCCTAGATTGTGGGTGTGCCACTCTAGTTGTCTCCTTGTCTGCCTATCTAGATCTGCTTCTCTAAATGTCAAATCATTTCTATGACATATTCATTGGCTAAAACCAAAGGAAGGTAGAGGAGGCTGGTTGCTGACAAAATAAATAACGAGAAGAATGCGGGCACTTCTTGCCACACAATTCAGGTTCCACAAGGGTAGAGATTTATGTAAACAGAAGAAAATATAGAAAGCTGGGAATCCAGGGAATATGCCTCCCTGTGGATGCCCATCTCTCTCTCTCATACACACAGTGTTACATCACAAACTTCTTTCAAAACTTTCCTTAGGTTGGCCTTCAGGCATAGTGGGCTGCCATTCAAGAAACCCAAATCCAAACCTGACTCAGGCATGCAGAGCTAAGTTGTGAGATTCTTTAGATTCTTGCCTTAATCCACAGGTGCATGGCAAGTTTGTTAAATTAACATTAATTATTTTGTATGTGAACAAAACTTCTGTTTTTATGCTACAAATTCATTCATTTTTGCCTACCTCCCTGTACCACTGCAGCATTTCCCCTGCCTGAAAAGAAATTATGTTTGGGCTCAAACGGGCAAATTTCAGTAATTGATAGACAGATTTGGAGGTTTGGAGTTCCCTGCTGGGACTTTTTCGCTGTTATCAGTGCTGGAGCAAGAAAGTATTCAAATAGTGGAAGGACTGAAGAATAACATGAATGTACGAAGAGATCACAAATAATTGCTTTGCTTCAAATTGTCTGTGATGGATGCTATGATACTAAGTGAGACTTTAACAGTTTTGATACTTTAGCCAGTTGAAGAAAAATGATGTTTGAAATTCTGACTATGGAACTTAGCCTTTTTAGTTGTCTGTTTAGCTTACATTCAGCAACTCTATTCCCCTCCACCCTCATTCATCTAATCCCCAGGTAACACAAGCTTTAGATGGTGTTATTAGGAGCACTACAATCCAGCTACTTTTCCTTCTCCCAGTGTTGATGTAGCAGAACTATCCAGACATTTATAACTTCAGATATTGAATCCCATTGAGTTCTCTTTCATATCTCTTTGCTTTCACCCCCTGTGCATTTCTTTTATATTGAATGCATATGAAAATTAGATTGTTTCCCTCCTTCTTCAGCTGTAGCTATATAGGGAAATGTTTAATGTTCATTTCCCCCCCAAATAACATAGCTTTTGTAACATTGCTATTACTATTTAGCTCCAGCTGAGCACTGGTGATGTCCTAAGCATTACACATAGAACCAGGGGTGGGGAAAACATTCAATTCATTTCACATTTAAAGGCGAACCTACATAATTCACAATTTCCGAAACAATGTGTGAACCGAAATACATCCATCCTCTGAAATCCACATTTCCTCTGAGATTTGCAATGCACTTCCCTGGACAATCGATATGTGCAGAAATGGATATACTAGGGTAAAGTTTGCATCAAATCCATATATTTATGAAAGCAATGTACAAAATTTGTTGTATTAGGCAAAATTGCTTTGTTAAAATATGTACATCAGAGAAATGTGTATATACAGAGAAATGTGGATGAGTTTTCACAAATACTTTTGAAAAAATCTGAGAAGATGTGGAAATGTGGAGAACTGAATTTAAGACTGGAAAAATGAGAAACTGAGAGAAACCGAAATAGACACCCATCCCTACACAGAACATACATGCAATGTGGCAGTGCTTCTCAGACAACTCACAGCTTGTATTTGGCAGAGAAGACTGAGGTGGTTCCAGGACAGGACAAATACATTTTGCAGCCTGAAGTGAAGGACAAACAAGATGGCTGCCCCCCGTTTCATGTACAGAAATCGACTGGACTGTAAACTAATTCTTCAGTGCTTGCACTCACACCTCTGTCATCCAACAGAGGGCTCTGGAGGATGCAACCCAGAATTTGCCGCCTGAGACAGTCACCACATTCTGTTTAATAGTAGGGCCGGCCTGGAGTAGTTCTTACTGAGGTGTTAAACTTTTGCAGGCTTTGTCACTTCAGTCTTAAGCTGAGGGAACACTTGACTGAATGGATTGGTTCCTATTCTTTAGTTCCATGCCAAAGTATTTATTGGGGGTGGGAATAAAGACATAAGTGTTCTTGTCAAAGAGCGGTAGGCCTGTATCTTCACCAGTGGCACCATCTTTCCTTTTCCTCCATTGGGAAGAGTTCAGAGAGGACCCAAAACCAAGGAGAATACAGACAGAAATTCAAAGACTTGCATCTACCAGATGCCATTAAACAAGGTTTATGGTTACTACTTTATCATCTACAGTGGTACCTCGGGTTACAAACACCTCGGATTACAAACACTTTGGGCTACAGACTCCGCTAACCCGGAAGTAGTACCTCAGGTTAAGAACTTTACCTCAGGATGAGAACAGAAATCGTGCGGTGGTGGCAGCAGTGGGAGGCCCCATTAGCTAAAGTGGTACCTCAGGTTAAGAACGGATTCAGGTTAAGAACAGACCTCCGGAACAAATTAAGTTCGTAACCAGAGGTACCACTGTATATCTGTCTGTCTGTCTGTTTATCATTTATTTTTAAAAGACCTTTGACTAAAAGCAATAGGTGCAACTTCATTCACCTACAAAAATACCGGTAAGCACATTTCATAACTCTGGATAGAGACATTCTTTTGTTGCCACCCACCATCGCTTACCTTGAAAAACCAAGTGGACTTGTGAAGACAAGAAGCAGTAACTGCCAAAGAAGTCAATTCCCCCTCACCCCCCTCTAAAATGGACTCTAGGCTTGCCATATTTTGAAGAGCAAAAAAGAGGACACATTTGCCGACTTCTACTTTTAACTATGGATTGCTGTGACGACTCTCATTTTACATACCGATGCAAAAGAGGACGTGTCCTGGGAAAAGAGGACACATGGCATCTCCAATTAACATTCCAAAAACAGAACTCTGTTTTTGCCCGTGGAGCATCTATAGTTACTCCAGTGTCTTAATGAACAATATGGAATTCCAGTCAGTTAACCGGAGCTGGCGAGGATTTTTTTTCTCCATCTATGAGACCTTTAAAAACAAATAAATGGCTGCAATGTAAGTAGCGAAGGAGATAGGGTAACTTCTGCTGCCACAACTCTCACAGCTTTTGAATGCTGCTGTGACCTGCCGTTCAGGGGTGTGAGAGGCTCAAACAAACTTTCCCCCTCCACACAAGGGTTGTTTTGTGTCTTCCGTTTGCGAGAATGTAAGGCAGAACTCATCATAATAATAGGTGTGCAGCAAAGGTTCATAATAGGCTCATGCTTGTGCTGTTTCTTGCTTTGACTTAAGCCACGCTGAACATTATTCCGAAGTGCTTCCCTCCCTGCTCCCCCCCACCTCCACCCCCTGGTATTATTCAGTGGGTAATTATTAGACTTCATGCATAAAATGAATGTGACAGTCCAGACAGATGTATATTGTTGGCTGTGTCTCTCTCCTGCTCCCCCCTCGGAGTGACAGCGGCTGAAATTTGCAATGATTACCATGACAAAGGCCAGCGTTTTCAATGTCCTGGAGGTCGCATTCTGACTGTGACATGCCAGCAGCAGCGGTTCATGCAGGCCACAGCCAGCGCACAAGCAAAATTTGCCTTTTTAATGCAGTCTCTCTAGGGTACTTGGTTTCACAATTGCCATTGGTTTTTGCAAGCTGCCAGGGTCTGCGGGGTGGGTTTGTATTGAAAAGGACCAGAGCAGCAGTACTCCTGGCTTCCACTAGGGGCTGCTGTTGAACTTCCGAAGCAAGCACCTTTAAAAATAATAATAATATATATTATTAAAAAAAAATTAGAAGAACAAACTGACAGATCATTCTGGTGTCGATCAAGCCTTTCTGATGCAATACATGAAATCTTTTGGATGTACCAGTAATAAATACTTCTTTCAGAAATCTTCATACCCTGTATAGCTGTATGTCATACCCCAAGGAAAAGGAATACTAAGATATTACTGGCAGTGTCTAATTTTTGCTTGAAAACTATGGCGGGCAGGGAAGTGTGTCAGGGTTATTTCCCCATGAATAAAGTTTATCTTTCCCAAACAAATGAATGCAGGCTTTTAATTAATTTCAAAGTGCCTCCCATGACGTCTTTTTAAAAAGTCTAAGGCACTAATACCGTGACTTAAACTTGCATGATAAAGCCGACAAGCTGTTTTTAAAGGCTTAGCCCATGTTCGGTTTTATCTATAATCTGCACCTTATTGTGTTTACAGGAGAAAAATAACGCCAGTCCTTATTCTTCCCCCCTTCTTTATTTATTTCTTAAAAAGCCTCCCTCAATATGATTTAATCTTGGGTATATATTAAAGATTGCTACCTGGCTTGTGAAGGTGTTTTTGTGTGTGTGACTTTACTGCTGCTTACTTATAAAAGGCATGCAATGGCTTTGACTTTTGTGTGTGTGTGTGCGTTGTAAAGTTTGGGCTTTCAAAACGCCACCATGAAATTAATTATAATGACACTACTGAAGACAGCTTGCACTTTGTAACTCGAAGTGAATAGAAAGTGCCTGTACGCTGGTGAACAATGTAATACAGTAATATTAAAGATAACTTGACACCAATTATTTTTGACTGCTTCTTCTTCATCTTCTTCCTCCTGCTCCTCCTCTTCTTCCTCCTCTTGTTCTTCCTTCAGCTCTGCATCCAGGGCTTTATAACGTATGAAGAGTATTTTACAAATCCAAGAGATCTGAGCCCATTGGATAAGGCTAACTGCCAGCAAGGAAAAAACATGGTGCGTATTTCATTCGAATGACTATAGAAAATCAATCTGTAGCAACTCAAAATACCGTTTCATTTTATTGAAAATAAAGCCGCGCTCATTACCAAGTGTGACTTGGATATGTTTAATACAGAGGTGTTTTTTAAAAGAACAACAAACGCGTAATAGTTAATATTGTTGCCACAGCTGCTACTAGCAAGCAACACACATGCACACAGAATATCTGAGTAATGGCACTCTACAAACTGTGCGATTTTCCCTTTTCTTAAGCTTTGTTATTTCCTCAGGAGCGGTTGCAAAGAGGTCAGTTAATTGTAAGCTCTGACAATGTTTGGGCTCATGACAAGAGCTATCTCTTAATTGTATACCAAGCTGCTGGAGCACTGCAAAGGCTCTCTTTAAAGAATCTTAATAATGAGAGTGTTAATGGGCTGCAGCATTTAATTTACAGTACTGGCGGGGAACCTCTGGGCCCTGGGCCTCATTAGACTTGCAAGACTCCCAAGGGTGGCTTTTTTTTTTGGGGGGGGTGAACCACATTCACCTGATGTAAATTTTTACAGGAGCCATTTGTAGTGAAGGGATTGTTTACCTTCTCAATTTTGGAAACGTACGGAATATGGTCCTTTCTCCCCACCCCGCTGATTTATTGATTGCATCTGCAGGTTAGGAATCCCCTCAAATCTGCTGAATACTTAGCAATCTGGGAATTTCACTCTCAAAATACAGAATCCCCTTTAAGGAAGAA
Organism: Podarcis bocagei; assembly: GCF_964188305.1. NCBI lineage: Eukaryota > Metazoa > Chordata > Lepidosauria > Squamata > Lacertidae > Podarcis > Podarcis bocagei. Next base: position 78,404,774 of record NC_138129.1, on the reverse strand, counting down.
GTATGTGTATAATTCCTTTGTAGCCACATGGAATTCGTCATTTTGCTTAGGAAGCTGCAGAGTAGCATCAATGGTGGCATGATCTAGGTGTGAAGAACAAACCCACTTAGATGCTGCTGCCCGTCATTTTTCATATCTGTGGCTTCCCAGAATACAGAAGTTCTCCCCTCAGTGCTGGATTTAGGGTGGTGCCAAATTTTGTCCTTGCTGAGGGCACCGTATTACCAAAGTCCACCTCTGCTCCCCTCATAAGAAGTTAAGGAAACATATGGTACCTCAGAAGAGTGTGTGTTCACAGGGAACCCCGGTAGATGGGTCTAGATGGAAATCTCTGTCCAAAGCCAAGGTGTAGAGCTGCCTTCAGAGGCTTGCGATCCGAGTGTGATGTGGATGACTAATTATCCTAGCCTCGACCCTGTTCATTCCAGGGAGGCTGAGAGGAATTTACATGCAATGCCGAGCCAAATCCTACCTACATCTGGAATCAATGAAGTTGTGGCCAATTTTAAAACCCCAGAACATTGTCTTCTCCAGTTTGTTGCTAGAAGAGTCTTGCTCCCTGCGTAGGGGTCTCTGTGGGTGTAAAATATGGATACGTTCAGCACTTCCTCAGATGTGGGGGACCTGTGGCTCCCCGGATATTGTTGGACTCCACCAGCTCCAACCAGCAGGGCCAAAAGTCAGGGATGATGGGAGCTGGGAATCCAGAAACAGTTCCGGAATCCAGAAGCAGGAATGAAGAGAACTGTTTATACAGCCCTAAAAAGGTGAAGGTAAAGGACCCCTGACAGTTAAGTCCAGTCGCAAACGACTCTGGGGTTGTGGTGCTCATCTCGCTTTACTGACTGAGGGAGCCGGCATTTGTCCGCAGACTGTTTTTCTGGGTCATGTGGCCAGCATGACTAAGCTGCTTCTGGCGAACCAGAGCAGTGCACGGAAACGCCATTTACCTTCCTGCCGGAGCAGTACCTATTTATCTACTTGCACTTTGACGTGCTTTCGAACTGCTTAGTTGCCAGGAGCTGGGACCGAGCAACGGGAGCTCACCCCGTTGTGGGGATTTGAACCGCTGACCTTCTGATCAGCAAGCCCAAGAAGCTCAGTGGTTTACCCCACAGCGTCACCCGCGTCCCATTTTTAATTTGGATCTGAGTGATGATGTATCAACAGTACAGTGGTACCTTAGGTTACAGATGCTTCAAGTTACTGACTCCACTAACCCAGAAATAGTACCTCGGGTTAAGAACTTTGCTTCAGGATGAGAACAGAAATTGCACGTAGGTGGTGCAGCGGCAGCAGGAGGCCCCATTAGCTAAAGAGGTGCTTCGGGTTAAGAACAGTTTCAGGTTAAGAACGGACCTCCAGAACGAATTAAGTTTTTAACCCGAGGTACCACTGTATGTATATTCTTTGCTTTGAAATAATTACTCCACTTAGTCTTCCTTTGTGCTTTCTTTCTTAGCACCTCAAACACTTTAGCCCAAATCTGATGGAGGGCTGGTTTGAACATTCATGCTCATCAACTTGTGCTCCTCATATGTGGATGAGTCACCCCAAATGGGCTAGTTTTTCCCAACATGGCACCTCTGAGGGAAATCTGGAAATGGCGATGAGAGAAAGGGTCTTCTCTGTAGCAGCCCCCCCATTATGGAATGCACTCCCAAGGGAGGCCCGCCTGACCCAAACCTTGTCATCATTTTGTTGCCAGGTAAACACATTTTGGTTTTCCTGGACATTTGGGTGCTACGAGTGACATTATATTGTTAAATGTGTTCTGCATTCGCTTCCGTGATTTGATCACAATATTTTCTCTTCTTGGTAGTAAATGACTTTGGGACTTTTAAAACTGAGAAGTGAAACAGAAATTTTATAATCCTAAAGCAGACTTTGCATTGCAGCGAGAACGGTCAGATCTTCTCGTGGCACCTCAAACCTCAGTGCTTTTCAAGGGGAGTCAGTTTGCAGCTGCAAGTCATGAGCTGTTCAGTAATCAAACCATGTATCACACGTGAAACTGACCATTATAGTAAAGCAATGAAGACATCTAGAAAGCTAGATGCTGCTAGATCAGCAACACTAAGAGGAGAGTCAAGTAACCAGTGTGCAGTTGTCAGGCTCTAAAGAACTTTGCTGCACAATAGACAATTTATCTGAATTCGCAGCATTAAATGGGAAGTAAACCCAAGGTTAAGTGTTTGTGCTGACATTGCCATTAAACCTCATTTTGCCTTCAAACAAGAAATCCCTGCTTTTTCATGTGCTTTCATAGGGTTGAACAAACTTTGCAGATTTTTTTATTTTATTTTTTAAAAAACCATTCTGCTCTTGTGCTACTTCTCTTCATGCAATTAGCAGAGCCTCAAACTGGAAACTAAACTTTGGCTCGGTTAGAAGGAAGGTTAAATACAGAAAATTGATAACAAAAATAGCGTAAAAGTTTCCTTTTCCAATGATGATCAGCAGGCAACAACTGGAGGTGTTATGATAGATTTTGACGAGGAAAAAAACGTGAATTATTTTTAGAACTCATTCGGAGAACGAAATGTTGTATAACAGCTTCTGCAACAGGGCAGGAGTGCTGCTGCCTGAAGACAGATGTGTGCTGATCCCACACATCATAAACAACATTATAATGGTGTGTGGTTTGTAGGGAAGGAACGAGTTAGGTGGGTAGGGATAAACTGGCGAGGCTGTGGATTTAGGTTTACTTCTCAGTTCCTACCTCACTTGTAACTTTGCAATGAAAGATTCAGAAATTGGAGCCAATTACCATAATATGTGGTGGTTTGGTGGGAGCATGTTCAACATCAGACAGTTAAAAGGTTTTATTGCTATTAGGAGGTTGTTAATGCTCTTGATAATGTCTCCGGTTGCTTTGTAATGTCTCTTGTTGAAGTATAGAATTCTTTTTATCTTATTACATTATGCAGAAACTTAAATTCAAAAGATATTTGCAGGAACATTTAAAAGAGTGCATCAATCAGTTTCAAAGAAGGGAAAATGTTCTTAGAATAGCTTATAAAAGGATAACTGTCAGTTTCCTTTTGGATGAACAAAGGAACCAACGTTAAAAAAAGGGAGAGAGCACTTTATTGTAAAAGCACAGTGTGCAATTCAATCAATATTCCATATAAATATAAAGGAGAAGAAAGTTCATAATTATCCAATGACTTAAATGTAATTTATGTAATTCTTGCAGAAACAGCAAGGCAGAAAGGAAGAAATCTTCTTACCAACAGTATTCTTTGCCCTTGATGGAATTGGCAGTAAGCGATAACTTATATCTTTCTAATAATGACTTGAATAAATAACACACAGTTATGATTTGTAATAATATCAGTGACGAATGTAACAGTCTTCGTCAAACTATGACAGAACCCCCCCTGTCTTCACCACCGTCTCCTTATTCCACCATTAAAACTTACTCTCTCTTTCATTTCCCCAGCTGTTTACCTCCTAAGTGTGTATTTAATCCCTGGAATACGAGGGCCTAAATCCATGACAAAATTAGGGCCAAACCACAATATGTTGTTGCATTTCATGGGCAGTTGCTGTTTTTTAAATGCAAATAGCATCTGGGGTGGGGTTGGCTGAAAATGATTAAAATTGCAGTGGACACAGAGTGGAATTTTAACCCTTTTCTCCCCCTGCTACACTCCTCTAGGGGGGAGGGAAAAGCCTCTTTTGAAGCTCATATTTGCTTTGGGATAGCGTGAATCCACATTTGGCTTCCTTTTTTGCACTAGGGCATCAGATCACTAGAATCTGCTCCAGTTGCACAAACCTAAAAATCTGGGAGGTGCTGAGATCCCTTCTGCAAAATACTAAAAGTCTGGAGTGCCGACACTGCTTTTTAAAGCCCATCAGCATCAAAAGAGGGTTGCCATATCTGAGCACAGCAAGGGAAGCTGTTTGTGTAAAGAAACCAAGCTCAGAACCATTTTGGGGTACGGACCTACTTTCCAAGATCTTTAGCTCCCAATCTAGGTGCTTGAATTAAAGTTGTCTGCTTGACTCCAGTCTATGATGGACTGGGAAGCTACCAAAAATCTAGCCTTTGAGAGTACATTGGTAGCAGTCTCTATCCCTCCTTATGAAAGCACTTCCATGTCCACACAATGCAAGGACAACATTTCCACCCAGTGGCTCATGGGGTGCCGCTCTAGAAGTCCTGACCCAGAAGTGTGGCGTTTCAGGGTGAGAGGCTTCTCCTTGAATACTTGCATGTACAAATAGAATTTGCTATATTGATTTGACCCTGCAGCAATTCAAATGTATTGCGTGAATAAGGGGAAACTGATGCTCTGAACTGACCCTCAAAACATTATATGATGGGGAAGTTACTGCTGGTGTCAAATTTCTTTTGAGTTGCACAGACAGCCAACATAAACACAGTGAAGTGAATATTGCACACTAATGTTTGATGGAATGTGCCCAGAGTATTTTGGGTTTTTTGTTTAAATGCATTCTGCTACAAAATATTTTGCTACTTTTCTCTAAAAAACACACACATTTTGGGCACACTTCCACCAAGTTATGCACTTTAGAATCCCATGAGTTCCCACAGGAAAGAACAAACCTTGTGGTTTAATTTGCTATAAAAACCAATGGGACTTTAAAAAAAGTTTTTAACTTTGGCAGGATTGTGTTTGGAAGCTGCATGCGTGGGTTTTTTTTTAAAGCCCTACAAAAGCAAATTATACGTTTTGACATTTCCCCCACCAACTTAATTTTGGTACAGATTTTTACTGCATATCTGTGATTTCCATCTATTTATACACTGTAATAATTTCTTTTCCTAAGCCTAGATTTCCATTAAACCTAATGGGATATTTGCTGAAATGAGCATTCAAATATTCACATGTGGATTTTAGACTCTCTCTCTCTCTCTCTCTCTCTCTCTCTCTCTCTCTCTCTCTCTCTCACACACATACACACACACACACACTGACACTCTCACACACACACCAAAACAAATTCTACACTCCCCTCCCCTTAAGCGCAGGTAGAACATGTAGTTGAAATACCAAGGGATTTCCTTTAAAAGGCTTTGCTTTTTTTTTTTGCAAACAATGTCACAAAACGCACCAAGGGCCTGACCCAGCCATATATAAACACTTTAAATGAAAGAGTTAAGCACACACTTAAGATCTCCCTGTGGGATTTTAATAGGCTTAACCTGGCTGAGTTCTGCCCTCAATCAATGTGTAATTGTGTGTGTGTGTGTGTGTGTGTGTGTGCATTTAAAAAAACAATATTTTTTCCTAACAGGTTTTGCACATTTTAAAAACAAAAATCACTAGTTAATGTTTCTGCTGCAAATAGCATTTCATGTGACATGACTCTGATAGTTAGCTTTCTTGCAACAAATGCATTTGTTCGTGTTTAAACTATAGTTCTTTCATCTTTGTTTTTCTACTTTCCCCAGTAGGATGACCAACAGTCCTATGAAATGTAATAGAATGCAGGCTGCCCAATCCTATACATGTCTACTCGGAAGTAATTCACACTGAATTCCCTGGCACTTACTCCAGGTGTGTGTAGAATTGCAGCTGCGGTAATTTTACTTAACTATCTTCATTTCACTTTCTCCTCTGCAGCCTGCATGCAGATTTCTGATCTCTGTTGTCTTTAAACAGGTACAATTGCCCCACACCCCTCAGAGGAATCGAGAAGTGATTTCCTTAAAAAAAAAAGCTTCATAAGTTATTGATACTCCCCTCCCCCCCCAGAAAGCAATAATTCACAGGCCGTAAGTTCATGAATTGTACACATCTGTACAGATTCAGAAAATAAAGGTAGTTACCATAGCAACGGCAACATAGTATGGAACATGCTTGTGAAATTCAGAGCTTCATATTAAGGGCACCCGTCTGTTACATGCCCTCTCCCGCTCACATTACATGAATTTGTGCCTTGCTACAGTGTTTTTCTATGCAGTGTTTTTAGCATTTGTGTGTATCTTTAATTATAGCTTTTCCTCTGCCTTCCTTTGTTCTAAATTACACTCTTATCGCTTGGATTTTGTATTGTGTAATTTTAAAATCAAAAGCATATAATCACAGAGCTTTAATGATGATGAAAGAATGCAGACAGCCCTGGAAAGACCTTGCACTCTTGCAACTGGAATCTGACTGAGCTCCCCCTGTGAAAAGCATCCGTTCCTCTCTGCTCCTCTCATCTGATTGAAAGCTTTCATTCCCAGCTATGTCCTGGCTTCCTGTCCTGCCCTGTACTTCTCGCTGAAAAGGGGCAGGAGAAGCGGCGGGGATAAACAGCTTGGCCGTTCTCAGCAAATGCACATCTCTTGGGGGAACAGATGCCATTGCAGAAAGGACTGAGAACTGATCATTGTTCCTTTCTCGTTAATACTTGTGGCATTTGCTGCATGATGATGATGATAATAGAATCATGGAATCTTAGAGTTGGAAAGGACCCCAAGGCGCATCTAGTCCAACCCCCTGCAATACAGGGATCTCAGCTAAAGCATCCATGACAGATGGCCTCTGTTTAAAAACCACCAAGGAAGGAGAGTCCACCACCTCTCATGGGAGTCTGTTCCACTGCTGAACAGCTCTTACTGTTAGAAAGTTTTTCTGAATGTTTAGTCGGAATCTCCTTTCTTGCAACTTGGAGCCATTGGTTCGAGTCCTATCCTCCAGAGCAGGAGAAAACAAGCATGCGCCCTCCTCCATGTGACAGCCCTTGAGATATTTGAAGACGGCTATCATATCTCCTCTCAGTCTCCTCTTTTCCAGGCTAAACATACCCAGCTCCTTCAAGTGCTCCTCATAAAGTTTTGTTTCGAAACCCTTGGTCATCTTGGTTGCCCTTCTTTTCACATGTTCCAGCTTGTCAACATCCTTCTTAAATTGTGGTGCCCAGAACTGGACACAGTATTCCAAATGTGGCCTGGCTTAGGCAGAATAGAGTGGAACTATTACTTCCCTTGATCTGGAGACTATACTTCTGTTGTTGCAGCCTAGAAAAGCATTACCGTATTTTGCGCCCCATAGGACGCTCCGGCCCATAGGACGCACCCAGTGGTTTTTTTTTTTTTGGGGGGGGGGAAATAAAGAAAATTTTTTTTATTTCCCCCCCAGGTGCGGGGCGGGGCTGGAAGAACCAGGTCGGGGAACAGCGGGAAGGCGCGCTCTGCCTCCCCGCTGTCCCCCGAGCTTGTGGGGCTGGCTATGGGGAGAAGTGCGTTGATCCCGGGACTGCAGGCAGCTCTGCGCGGCCATCAGGAGTGGGGCGGGACTTTGCGCCCGGCTCCCGGTGGCCGCGCAGAGCTGCGCTGAGCCGGGGACTGCAGGCAGCTCTGCGCGGCCATCCGGAGCTGGGCGGGATTTCGCGCCCCACTCCCGATGGCCGCGCAGAGCTGCGCTGATCCCGGGACTGCAGGCAGCTCTGCGCGGCCATCTGGAGCGGGGCGGGACTTTGTGCCCGGCTCCCGGTGGCCGCGCAGAGCTGCGCTGAGCCCGGGACTGCAGGCAGCTCTGCGCGGCTATCCGGAGCGGGGCGGGACTTCGCGCCCCGCTCCCGGTGGCCGCGCAGAGCTGCGCTGAGCCCGGGACTGCAGGCAGTTCTGCTCGGCCATCGAGAGCGGGGCGGGACTTCGCGCCCGGCTCCCAGTGGCCGCGCAGAGCTGCGCTGATCCCGGGACTGCAGGCAGCTCTGCACGGCCATCGGGAGCGGGGCGCGAAGTCCCGCCCCGCTCTTGATGGCCGCGCAGAGCTGCGCTGAGCCGGGGACTGCAGGCAGCTCTGCGCGGCCATCCGGAGCTGGGCGGGACTTCGCGCCACGCTCCCAGTGGCCGCGCAGAGCTGCACTGATCCCGGGACTGCAGGCAGCTCTGCGCAACCCTCGGAGCTGGTCTCCCGAGGGTTGCGCAGAGCTTCCTGAAGCCTGGAGAGCAAGAGGGGTCGGTGCGCACCGACCCCTCTCGCTCTCCAGGCTTCAGCGAAAGCCTGCGTTCGCCCCATAGGACGCACACACATTTCCCCTTCATTTTTGGAGGGGAAAAAGTGCGTCCTATAGGGCAAAAAATACGGTAGCTTTTTTTGTTGCTGCATTACACTGTTGACTCATGTGAAGCTTGTGGTCCACCAAGACCCCTCGATCCTTTTCACTTGTACTGCTGTAAGCCAAATGTCCCTCACCCTATATTTGTGCATCTGGTTCTTCCAGCCTAAGTGCAGAACCTTGCATTTGTCCCTACTGAAATACATTTTGTTAGCTTGCACCCAGTTCTCCAATCTGTTAAGGTTATCTTGAATTCTGATTCTGTTTTCTGCAGCATTAGCTACCCCTCTCAGTTTGGTGTCACCTGCAAATTGGATAAGCATCCCCTCAATTCCGTCATCCAATTCATTTATAAAGACGTTGAACAACAACGGGCCCAGGACAGAACCCTGTGGCACTCCATTTTCCCCAGGATGACGAGGAACCATTAATGAGTGCTCTTTGGGTTTGGTCAGTCAACCAGCCACAATCCACCTACCTCATTCAACCCATATTTTACCAGCTTCCCCACAAGAATATAATGGGGTACTTTGTCAAAAGCCTTACTGAAATCAAGATACACTATGTCCACAGCATTTCCCTGATCCACCAAGTTTGTAATTCCATCGAAAAAAATAAATTAGGTTGGTCTGGCATGACATATTTTTGAGAAACCCATGCTGGGTCTTAGTAATCATGCATCCTTTTCTAAATGTTCACAGACCGACTGTTGAATTATCTGTTCTAAGACCTTCCCTGGTATCGATGTCAAGCTCACCAGTCGGTAGTTATCTGGGTCTTCCTTTTTCCCATTTTTGGAGAGGGGGACAATATTTGCCTGCCTCTAGTCTGTAGACACCTGTTCTCCAAGAATTCTCAAAGGTAACAAAGGCTCTGAAATTACACCAGCAATCTCCTTTAGTACCCTTGGATATTGCCCATCAGGCTTTGGAGATTTGAATTCATTTAAAGTAGCTGGGTGTTCCCTTACTACCTCTTTTCCTATCTTGGGCTGCAGATCCCGCCTTACATCAATTAATCTCTTATCACCAGGTTGGGTATTGCTTTCTTTTTGGGTGAAGATAGAGGCAAACTAGGTGTTGAGTAGTTCCGCCTTTTCTCTGTCACCCAAGAGCATTTCTCCATGTTCACCATACAGAGGACCTACCACTTGCTTGTTCTTCCTCTTACTTCGAACATAGCCGAAGAAACCCCATTCATTATTGTTCATTGGTTCTAGTTAATTTCCTCCCAGATCCGGTTATGCCACTAGCCTTGAGGGAAAGGAGCACAAGTCTCCCATATATTTAACCATTTTATAAAAGAGGGAATTTCCAGCAGGTTCTGTTTGCCATGGAATCCAAGCTGGCTGAGTCTCTGCCATTGTTTGCTAGTAAAGTTAATATTCTCCGTCTAAAGATTCCTACCGCCTGAAGTTGAGGTGTTAACTCTAAAGATTCATCCTAAAAGGCACTCGGAGCCTGTCAGAGATTAAAAAGGTCAAAGAAGGAGTTCTAGAAAATAATGAAGTGTTTACATGGAGTCTCCTAGTTTTACATGCAGCAGGATGACACAGAAAGCAGGAAATGCTTGTAATTGGCCTACAGAAAAGGCTCTCCTGTTCCCTCTGACCTGTAACATCATCTTTTTTCATAGCTCTTCTCACCTCTAAATTAATACCTGCCACAATAGACTGATCCTCTCATATGGCTTTCTCTCGTTTTGTATTTTGCTAAACCAATCTCCCTGCCCCATGATGAACTTAAAAGCCAAGGCCAGATTTTGTGTGACAATACCATACCCTACAACATTTCTCTGATGAAAATAGGGACGTCCTATTCAATAATAATAATAATAATAATAATAATAATAATAATAATAATAATAATAATTTTATTTTTTATATCCCACCCATCTGACTGGGTTCCCCAGCCACTGTGGTGGCTCCCAACATATATAAAAACACAATAAAACATTAAAAAAACCTTCCCTATATGGGGCTGCCTTCAGATGTCATCTATAGGTTGTATAGTTACTTATCTCCTTGACTCAGAGGTTTCATAACTCCATACCCTCCAACAGTCCTCCAATGAAAATAGGAACATCCTAAGGAAAAGTGGGACTTTCCGGGATCAAATCAGAAACCAGAATGGCTTCTGTAAATCCAGGACTGTCCTTGAAAATAGGGACACTTGGAGGGTCTGCAATACAGGCTTCAATGCTGAGAGGGGCCTATATTGTTGTGCCTCAGAGAGCTGTAGGGAAAATCTTTGCGTTCAAAGGCATAATTTCTAGAAATGGAGAGCAGATGGCAATCCCCAAGTCTAACTGAAAATGTCATCTGTCTCCAGTTGTCGGCAGTGAATATAAATAGCACAATTTTGCCCCAAAACCTCAACGACTTTGGATTTTATGTCAGTGGGTAGAATGGGACAATATAGCTTAGATGCATCTCTAACCAAACCTTGTACTCCACTTAGGAATAGGGATGTTGGGGGGGGGAGGGGGTTCATTCTGCTTCCAATAAAACCTATATTATTTTTCTCACTATCCATGGAGGAAGAAATCAATACCATTAACTTCAATGCATTTCAATAAAAGGGAAGCATCTAAAGCCATGCAGAAAATTCGGTAACAACTATTTCGGTAACATTTGTGGAAGAAGAAGCATGATTTCAACTACTGCTCATATTCACTTACGTAATTTCTATTCCTGGCCCTGAAAACACATGCAAATTGTGGCAATTTCTCCTCCCATTTCCATTTCTGACAGAATTCTCTGGCACCCTCAGTTAATAATGGGTGCATCATCCAATTTTTGATCTGTGTTGCTTTCACGGTGTTGTTCCACAAGTCTATCCTCCCCCTTTTCCAAATTAAACTGCATTTTTATTTTTAAAAATCAGTTTAAAAATTCACATTTCAGCATGCATTTTAAACATCTTTTCTCTCAAAACACGCAGCCCTTGAAAAGACAATAATCAGTATTTCAAATAACCAACTAAACAAAACTCAGAGATCACCAACTGCTTCCAGATACGGCAAAAGAGATAGTGACTCAAAAGCATGTTGTCTGTGAATAAATTTAAATGTAGAAAATGTCAGAAAGATTGGCAACTTCCTGAAATCCGAAGAAATAATTTTGCTGTCCTTCCATAAAATAATCAGAACAGTGTTCAAGAAAATATAAATAAGTCAGGTCCATTAATTTCAATGCGACTGAGTAAAGCTTAGTTGAATACCACCCATGTGCATGCTTAGCATTTGCTGGCTCCCAAACCAATACAGTGGAACCTCTACTTATGGACGGAATCAGTTCCGGAGGTCCGTCTGTAAGTCAGTTTCCTGGTAGAAGCTCCATTGTGCGCAGGTGCATTTGGTGGCTGCGCGCTTCTGCGCATGGACAAATGGCAGATGCCACTTCTGCATGTGTGCGAATCATGGCAAACCCGGTATTTACTTCCGGGTTTGCCGCGGTCGCAACTTGGATCGGGCCCAAGTAGAGGCGGTCGTAAGTAGAGGTTCTACTGTAGATCTAGAAAATCAGTTTTTTCCCAAGAGTGCCTGGTTCTGGTCTGCAACCACCAGCTCAAGAACCTTTCCCAAGAAGCTGCAATTAGCAACTGGCCGATCATTACTTAGATTTTCCAAATCCAGGGAATTTCTTGAGGAGGTTTTTTATTTTATTTTAACCATTGCCTCCTTCAAGCAGACAGGGACCCCCTGCTCGGGCAAAGGAGGCATTAATCACCTCTCTGGCCTCGAGCCTTACTAACCGAAACTCATCCAACATAACAGATTCTTTTTCAGAGACCACTGGAATCAAGAGTAGGAGTGGCCTTTGGGGCTTTGAATCAGACTCTTCCTTCTATACTGGTTTTGACAGTGCTATAAGAAAATCAGAGAGGGAAAAAGGAGACTACGAAGAGAAGTATGTGTAGAAGAGAACATGGAATTGGCAGGAGATGAATAGTAAGGAAGCCCATTGCTGTATTGGATGGTCTCAGTAGCATAGAAACTGGGCGATCATTTATTTTCTTTTCAAAACTCCTGAGGAATATATAGGACCTGAAATTGCAGGGAGATTATTGCTATATAAATGAGATTCTCATCTGAGGTATCGTAGAAGTGGGTGGGTGGCGGGTAGGAAAACCACCCTTAACAATCGTACTTCTCAACCTTTTTTTTGTTTTTTTGTTGGGGCGCTTTGATAGCATTAGCAAAAAATTTAAGAGCTCCTCATTTTCAGCTTCTATTCACATCCAGCACATACTGGATTTTAAAAATGTAATTTGAACAAAAAAAGAGAAGTGTTGCTAAGCAACAGCCTCATTCAAGTTGGTATCTCAGTCAGAATTTGGGGGCCATCTTGAGGAACTTGTCTCTCTCTCTCTATATATATAAAAGTTGGGGAGGAGGAAAGGATTGCAGTTCATCGAAATGGGGCATTTGCAAAAAGCGGAATAGTTCAGATGAGCCAGAGGCAGTTCATGTGGTATTTGATCCAGGCTTGATTTAAATATCAGGTTCGATGTGTAAATTCAGCACGGCTCAAGGGTTGTTTTTCTTGAAGTGAAGGTGTTACGCAGAATGGATGGTGTCCTTTTTGTTCTTTACAAAGAAATATGTAGCAAAGTGTGTACGCTGAATTTCCTTCAAAGTGCAATAGCTCTGTGGCGAAATTGAAGCATTACCCAGCAACTACTAGCAAGTATGGAACGTTTAAACAGGTGTAGCTCTTATCTGAAGTTTCAGGTAGGGTTGCCATATTTCCCGGACATAGCCAGAATATTGGGGTTTGTAGCAGTGTCTGAGCAGAAATTGGCCCAAATGTCTAGGGAAGTCTGGATGGATGGTTTTGCCAATTTTTCATTAAAATAGCTCAAAAACGTCATTTTGTAATGGGATTTTGCACAATAAAAAAGCTTTGGGCAAAACTAAACAACTTTGCTGTTAAGTTGTGGGTGAGCATATCAGATGACACAGCAATTCTTCAAACAGCTCTTGTTTATTCACAGGCCAGAACAGAACTGAACTGAAGGGTTCAGCCAGCCTGCTTATATAGAGCTCCACTACAACGCAACTGTAACCATTTTCTGTAACTATCCAATCACTGAACGTCACTTTCAACCCCCTATTTGCATATGTGGACCTGAGTGAAAACTATCTACAGTATCCCCCTGCTGGCCCAGCATGAGAACTTCAGTACATAACATTTGCCAATATGGCAACCCTATTTCAGGGATCATCATCGACTGGGATTGTGGAAATCTCAAAACCTACTCTTTTGTTAAACTTTCTTCCCTAAAATAGTACTACCTTTTAGGGAGCCCTTCCCCCAAAAAGAAAAACATGGACCAAGGAAAATTATAACTACCAAATTGTAGGTGGTTTATTTTTTATTTTAGGAAGTATATGAGTATGCTTAGTTGTATAGGAGAAAGGGGGAAGTTCTGTGTGTAAAAGAGAGAAAGTAATTCGTTTCATAATAAAAGTGGCTGATTTAACGTTACATTAAATTTTACAAAGTATATAGTGATTTCCTTTTTATTCAGTGAACTATCAAGGATCTTATGCCTTCCCTCAGAAGCTTCTGGGAATGTTGTGGGCATTGTTGGAGTAGCAAACTCTTGCTTAAAATTGGCTAATGTATAAAAATACATTTATAGATGGGATTTTCTGGGGTTTTTTAACCACTAAGCAACCTCTTTGGACACACATACGTGCACACTGTTACTGAAGGAGTCCAAAGCATGTCATTCCACGCTGTCATCCCCATAGTTGAAGAATAGCAGCAGGGAGCCTGGGGAACAATACATCAGAAACACAATATGAAATGTTATCTGTGATATGAAATGTCACAGTGAAAACATGAAGGTTAGGCCTTTGTGCCCAAGCTACGTTGTGACTTCGAGTAATTTTCAACTTCATTTAAGCCCTGTTGCTCTTTCCAGCAATGGTCACCGCCTGTGCTTTATCAAAGATGTGGAGAAAATAATCCAGTGCTTAATTGGTTGGACATCCCCCTCCCCCCTCTTTTTTTTAGACATATCCTGCAGAATAGCCTGGTGCTTCTCAAGAACAGAACCCAGAACAGAATAGTACAAGTGTAATAGGCTAGGGGGAATGACCCTCGTACACAACAGTGTTGTTTCCTGGAAAGAAATGTCAAGAGGACCACAAGGTCAGGCTTCCTTTTGCAGGCCATCTCCACCCTCATGTGGTGCACCTAGCAGGAAGGTCCATCTCCACAGGTTCCTATGCTCCTCCTTGGCTTCTGCTGTCTGACTGAAATCTGGGGAAAAGGCAATAGTTTCCACCAGGCTGGACAGTCCTTATTTCATTATTTTTTGGCTAATACTCAGCTTGCATCATTCCACACACTTTTCCTTATGCAAATCAGAGAAGAGCTGAGCCCAAACGACTTGCTCCTTTTGTGACCCCCCCCCCAGTTTCTTCCTTTCCTACTGTGTTCATTTCACATTGGCCTGGCAATGAAATTATGCAACTACTTCAGGCATCGGTACATAGTATCACCATGTTTATATCAGATTACCTTTTGGGCTGTGTAGAATGATTATCACATTGCTGTGTTTACAAAATTTATAGTCATCCATGAGGAAGCTCTTGATTCTGGGCAGCAGTGATTGCTCCCAATGGTGACTCTAGTTTTTCGGGAGGTGTCATAGCGTTGTCAGGCAAGGGATATTCATAGTCAGGAATTAACAATTTATTGTTAAAAGTACGCCTGTGATGGCCTGGGATTCGGACTCAGAGCCTGAACCTGAGGAATCCCAGCCTGCACAGGAGTCCCCGCCTCCAGGGCCGGCTGAGCTGGGGCAGGGGCCTGAGCCTGAAGGGTCCTCACCTGTGCTGGATCCTCAGGTGCAGGCACCAGCTGAGTCTGCTCTGGCCCCTGATGGAGGACCCATTGCCTGCAGGTGCTCCACTCTCAGCCCCATCAGGGGAAGAAGAGGTTGCCTCTGGGTCCGGTAACCCTCCAGCCTCACCTGAGCTGCAGAGGCTCAGGGCAGAGAGGCGGAGGGAACTAAGTTCCTGCAGAAGGAGTGCTCGCCTCCAGGCCAGGAGAGGCGAGTCACCTGTGGACTGGGGCCGCCCTATGCTTCGGGGCAGATAAAAGCCAGTCAGCCCTAGTCCCAGGTTGTGGGAGCAACATTGTTGGTAACCTGTTCCTGCCTGCACCCTGTCCTGCTCTTCTGCCAGAGTTCCTGACCTTGCCTGACTCCCTGCCTTGGGCCCCGCTTTAGCCTTGACAGACAGCCTCCACACCACACCCTGAACTGGACATGGACCTCGCCACACAGTACCCCCCCCCCCCGGGACCAGCACAACACCTATCCATCAGTTCCGTTTCTCTCAACTACTCCCAGGTGTGCACCGGATGAGTGTCAGGGACCACTGGGTGGAGGAGTGGTGAGAGCCGCCAGCCCAAGAGCCCCCCAGGGATGGCTTGGATTGGCTGGATGAAGAAGACTGCTGGGAGCCTGCCTCTCAAGAGCCCCCCCCCCAGGGAAGGCTCTAAAGGTGACATCTTAGCCTGGAGCCTGGTGGTGGTACACTGAGGAGCAGTCAGCAGAAGGGATGAGTTGGGCGCTGATAGAAGCAGGAGACTTGGGCGATCAAGGGGGGTCCAGGAGAAGGAGGGCCTTGGAAACCGAGAGTCACAGCCTATGCACAGTCCCAGTCCTACTGACTCTGCCCCCCCTCTTACCCCTCACCCCAGGAGGTTGCTGCACGTTGCTGAGCAATGTGCCAAGCAGGCCAGAGGAGGAGCTCGCCCCTCGATGCAGCCTTCCAGAATGAGAGGCTAAAGGGGAGGGACATGCATAGAGCTTTGTTTCAACAGGGACATTGCTGTATTGTTGTTTTTCTGCTAATAAAAAAGAAGGCATTCTGGGCCTTCTCTGTGTGTGCCTGCCCTGTGGATGACCTGGTTCGTTGGCAGCTCCTTGACAGTTGCAGCATCAGTGAGGTCCTGCCTCCAACTTCATCTTATGTATCTCCCCCACCCGAGCTGTGTGGAAGCAGGTGAAGACTCCACCTACATGTAGCCTGTTTCTGCTCCTCTCTTTTCAATCCTTCCTGGACCTGGGAGACAGTGCAGCAGGAGAGATGGGGACAGGTGGTGGTGGTGTAGAAGCCGTTGACTCTACACTAGCCTGACCTACCCCTTCCTTCTCCTGCACCTGTTCTTCACTCTCCAATCTTGCAGCTTCTCCTGCTTGTGACTCTCATCTCCTGGCTGTTGCAGGCTGCCCCAGATCACCGATCCTTTCTTCCAATACCCCCCTTCTCATTTCCCCGTTCCCATGTTCTGTGCTGTCCCTGAACCTGCTCTGGAGGGTCAGGGGAATCCCAGAACAGATTTAGGGGCCTTATAGAAGAGGGGGGAGAAGGGGAGAGCATTCCATTGTGCACAGAGAGATCCTTGAGTCCAACGAATGGTCTCATCAGTGCTAGGTGGAATTCAACCCTTAGTAAATTTTAGAAAGGCTTCGCGGTTAATGTAATTTCATAACCTTTGAGGAATGCTGGTTTAGAGTGTGCTCTTTCTTTTTAATGTTAGTATCGCTAAGCCAAGCTATAGCACAGTAAAGGAAGCCTGCCCTCTTTCTGGCAGCCTCTGGCCATTGAAAGCACAACTTTAATGAAGCTCAGATAGTTTGATACAAGGGATCCAATTTTATTGCCCTCTCGCTCAAGAACTCTCACCGAACTCAGCCTCTTTCAAACAATAACACATTAAAGCACATTATAGGCTGCACAATGCATTACATAAATACAAACAAAATTGCAACTCACACCATAAAACTGTCACCGAGGCCCCCCTCTTTCCTTCTTTCTCCTCCCCCCCCCTTTGGCTAACTAACAGGTATTCATTGGGTTGGGAAGATTTATAAAAACGGGTAATCACATTCGACAGAGAGGCAGCCTTGAAAGAAAAGTTAATCTTTGCAATACAGTGGTTAAAAAAGAAAGAAAGGAAAAAGTGACCAGACCTCGCAGATGCTTAGAAAGAAACTAATTAAAATTCTGCAGCGTCTCTGCTTTGTAATGGGGGTGGTGCGGGGATAGGGGAAAGAGAGTAACATCCTTGTGTGGTTTGGCTTGCCAATTCATTTGCTGAAACAATTATACAATGCAAATATTTATGAAGCACTGTATAGGTTGTAATCTTTATTTCAAAACAAACATTGCCTTTCAGTGTAGCTCCTTAATGCTATATGAAGGGTTTTTTTTGGGGGGGGTGGGTGGGTCTGGTGTGTGTGTGTGTGTGATCTCATTTCAAGCGATGAGCTTCCAGGGATGAATGCTGAGGCTCAGAAAATTACATCGGCTGCTAAATCTCTGGATACATTCATGCAGGCTGGTGGCTCCCATCCAACAATGCACTGCATTGGACTTTGCTTTTAAATCAGCAACTATGGCTGCCTAGGGGGCGGACTTTGGCCTTTCAGATTTCAGCGGCATCCTGTGTGAGGCCAACATTTGGCACCTCCCGCCTTCCGTTCTGCTCAATTCGCTACGTCATAGTTGCACCCCCCCTTTGGCTCAGCGCCCAGTGTGGACGGAAATGGTTGTGCTGCCTTAGACCCACCTCTGCCTTCGATGCCCACTGAAGTCCATTGACAAAACCCACTTTAATGGAGCTGGATGGTCTCCTATATCATATTTCCATTGTGCCTCTTTGTGGTAGCTCCAGCGCAACCTGGCTGCGTTAGGCTTGCGATGGATTTCTCAGTGGTTTGTGTCTGAATGCTGAGATGTTACTTCTCAAGTCTTCTTGCTATCCCCAAACACAGTGCTGAAAGAGCGGCCGTTTGTTTGTTCTCTGGAATGAGTCCTGGCATCTGCAGCAATTCAAGACTGCTGTCTTGCTGAGGCTGCGTTCTGACAATAAACATTTCAGATACTTGAAGATGGTGTGATAGAGTCATTATGATCTCCTTTAAAGCAAGCTTTGCAGGGGTTTGGCTTTTGTTTAGGAACCAGTTGGGTTTGCCTGCCAAGAGAGACCTTTACTGAAGAGGGAAAGATCCTGTGAGTCCCGGAGAGTTCCAGAATGCCATTCCGGAGAGTTCCAGCTGAAAGAAGGCCCTGGGCAAATCTACGATGAAACTAATGAGGCTTAAGCTTGAGGGCGCCTAATCCCGTAGGGGCTCCAGAAGCGAATTTTCTTAGAAACTTGGGGTCTAGTAGACCCAATTTGAGTCACACGGCTCAAATTGATTAATTTTGTTGTTTCAGCAATCCCAAAGTTTGAGAGTCAGTAGCACAGATGCTGCAAAGGTGGAGTGTCGCGGAAAGTTATCAGTTCAAAGAATATTTGCGCCTTAGAAAATACAAAAACACAGAAGAAAATGCACCATCTAAAATTCAATGTGCGGCTTATTGGTGAGCAACTTTAATTAGGTTACATTAGATAATATCAAACGAGAAGGTAAGCTGTTGTGAACAGCAGACTGAGATGCTTTGGGGAGCCAAGGATCTCCTGAAGGGAAGAGTTTTGAGAGCCAAGGATAGCTGTCGAAAAGTGTTTCCAACAGACCCAGCTTTTCTTAAAGGCAGCATCTTGTTCACATTAATCTGAATATATTTAATTTGCCTTCCCCTCTTTCCCCCAGGGTGCTATTGATAATATCTTAGTGTGCAAGGATCTCTTTTGTATGCCATCCCTTTGTGTTTGCAGGGAGCATTTCTTCCCCTCAGCTGTATTGTGGAATGGACAAAAACTATTATAGTGCTGACTGGTTCTTTTCCCCCTTTTACTTCATTTCCACTGAGTCAGGCAATTTTCTTGGTTTCTTCTTTCCCTATTCATAGGATTGCTCCTATGATACTTTTTTGTCTGTTGTGATATCTTGAAAAAGCCAATTTATGATGCAATGCTTAATATATACATTGATACACGGAGAATAAGGAAAAAAACAACAACCCAACCTATCAGCAATATGTGGTAACGACTAATTAATAGGTTATCAGATAACATGTTAAGTTACAAATGTGGCATTCTTGGTTGCAACTCAGGATTATCTTCATTATCCATAGAGATATAGTGCTTTAATGACCATAAATCTATTTGAATACCATGTGTATGTAACATACACATTGCGCCCGAAACCTTGAAAACATATTCAGACTGCATTACCTTACTTGTTGCATTATTGCCCTACCATCTTTTTTAAAATCCTCAGAAACAATGAAACAACAAATATGGCTTTGCTAAATCAAAGGTTCTTTCACAGCATTAGCTAAGTCCTGCTAACAGCAGACCCCCTTTGTTCCTGATGTAGATCTTCACCTATCCTTTCCTGCTGGGAGGGCATTTTGGGGTTTGCCTCAGGTGCCAAAATGTCTTGGGCAGGCCTTAAAGACCTACATTAGCTCCCAGTATGTTTCTGAGCACAATTCAAAGTGTTGGTGCTGACCTTTAAAGCCCTAAACGGCCTCAGCCCAGTATACCTGAAGGAGCATCTCCACCCCCATCGTTCAGCCCAGACACTGAGGTTCAGTGCCAGGGGCCTTCTGGCGGTTCCCTCACTGCGAGAAGTGAGGTTTCAGGTAACCAGGCAGTGGCGCCCACCCTGTGGAATGCCCGCCCATCAGATGTCAAGGAAATAAACAACTATTTGACTTTTAGAAGACATCTGAAGGGGAAGTTTTTAATGGCTGATGTTTTATCGTGTTTTTAATATTCTGTTAGTAGCTGCCCAGAATGGCTGGAGAAACCCAGCCAGATGGGTGTGGGGTATATATATAAATATAACAACAACAACAACAATTCAATGAAATTTGTTGCAACTACTTACCCTTACACCTGCATCGCATGGGGTCAGCTGTCCAAAGAGCAGATTAAAATTAAAAAAAAAAATGATGCTAGCACAAGGCTTTTACTTCGCCTAAGCAGGCCTTCAGATCCCAGCTGCTGTGGCAAACACAATGCTTTAAGCCTTAAGACTGCTTTGCCTTCTGTTAAGACCATACTCTGGTGGCACAATGGGTCAGTGCTTGTGGCTGTTAACCACAAGGTTGGTGGTTCGAGCCCAGCCAGAGATGAATGTGGGAAGATTCCTGCATTGCAGGGGGTTGGATTAGATAGATGACTCTCAAAGGTCCCTTCAAATTCTACCATTCTATGATTCATTTATATTCAGGTATCTAATATACATGGGAATAACTGATACTATACTAACAGAGACTAGCATGCCCTATGCACACCGGAATCCGAAAGAAGCCAAAATAAGGTACCTCTCTTGTGCATTTTCATTACACTGCACTCGTATTGGGTGATTATCAGGCAGCATTTCCATCCCCGCTGCTAAATGCCTGCTTTTAACCAGCATATTTGTTCTGCACAAACTATATCACTTTAATCTTTTTCTTCTTTTAGTGAAGTAATCAAAGAGCACAGATGGAAAACAAAGTGGTGGTAATCGGCTATCACTTCCCATAGGTACAGAACAAATAGGGTCAAGTAGGATGATTAATAGTTTCTGAAACATAACATTATTAGCAGAGCTTGTAAAGATTCCACATGCAATGTTTTGTTTTTAAAATAAGCACCCTATTATATCACAGCACAAGTTCGTCACAGTATTTGGTGAGGACAAGCTGGATAATGAGGGAAGCCAGGAACAAAGGTTGAAATTCAGAAGTCAAATGGATATTTTTGAATAGACTCTGGTGCAGGACTAAAAACAAAAGATAAAGCTTTGCACTGAGCAAAAACTGTGCGCTTCTGTATGTATATGCCCATTTAAATGTCCCTCACTGGAAGTGACATGAGATATTTGGTGTTGCTCCTTTGGGTTCCAAAATGGTCAGAGAGATTTAAGGGCAGTTCAACACACACACACACACACACACACACACACACACACACACACACACTGCAGATATTAATATTGTGTAGCTTGAAGCAACTGGATGCATAAAAACTGATTCCTTTTGGAATAAAGCATTGTCCAGACCTATTAGATATTATTCCAAACTTTACTTGCAGAACTTTCTTCAAAACACAACAAAAACATCAAAGATATATCCAAACGGTTGTACAATATCTTGTGTATGTCCAGCATAGGCTCAGCATCTTGTAAGAAATAAAATAACTTATAATCAGGAGCTGACAAATAATTATAATAAAATGGAGTGTTCAGAAGGGTACACATGATTACGATGAAAGAGACATGCAGGTTTTGTGCTTAGCTGTTCTCTGTTCTACCATGAGAAACATTTCCTTGGTTTTCAAAAGGCTTTCTAAAAGCACCTAAAGCTGAAAAAGTAACTGGAACAACATGCTAGCTAATAATAAACCCTTCTTTCATAACGTTACCATTTAAATAGATCAAGGCTTCTATGCCAATTAAATGAACAATTTGAAAGTGCACACTCTTTCATCCTCTCAACAGCATGATGAATAAGGAAGGCCATCAATTGTATTGTAATACATATATAGGATTCAGGCCTAAAACCTTTAAGGTTTCTCCATTGCTGCTGCTCAGTGAGAGCTTGATTATTTTCACATCCTCCTGAATCTGCAGGTCTCTTATTATTAATTCTTCTGACTATTTTAGTGGCATGTGCATACCCTCCAATATTTCTTGGATGAAAATAGGGATGTCCTAAGGAACAGCACTCAGGGACACGGGTTAAACCACAGAGCCTAGGACTTGCCGATCAGAAGGTCAGCGGTTCGAATCCCCATGATGGGGTGAGCTCCCGTTGCTCAGTCCCTGCTCCTGCCAACCTAGCAGTTCGAAAGCACGTCAAAGTGCAAGTAGATAAATAGGGACCGCTTTGGCGGGATGGTAAATGGCGTTTCTGTGTGCTGCTCTGGTTCATCAGAAGCGGCTTAGTCATGCTGGCCACATGACCCCAAAGCTGTCTGCGGACAAATGCCGGCTCCCTTGGCCTATAGAGCGAGATGAGCGCGCAACCCCAGAGTCGGTCACGACTGGACCTAATGGTCAGGGTTCCCTTTACCTTTAAGGAACAGCAGGACATTCTGGGATCAAATCAGAAACCGGGACAACTTCTGTAAATCTGGGACTATCCCTGGAAGGGTCCACTTCTCAATGATGGGTATGTAGAGTTTTCCTTGCATGAGAGAGAAAACACAAGCCCTGACATCGTGTTATTGATGGGATTGTCACCAGCAAGCATTTGTGATGATGAGTCTTTTCCGTTGACTCATCAGTTTTTGTCATAATGGAAATAATATGGTGGAGAAGAATTTGCAAAGCCTTACTAATGTGATTGGGGCACGGGTGGCGCTGTGGGTTAAACCACAGAGCCTAGGGCTTGCTGATTAGAAGGTTGGCCGTTCGACTCCCCACAACGGGGTGAGCTCCCGTTGCTCTGTCCCAGCTCCTGCCAACCTAGCAGCTCGAAAGCACGTCAAAGTGCAAGTAGATAAATAAGTACCGTTCCGGCGGGAAGGTAAATGGTGTTTCCGTGTGCTGCTCTGGTTCGCCAGAAGCGGCTTAGTCATGCTGGCCACATGACCCGGAAGCTGTACGCCGGCTCCCTCGGCCAATAAAGCGAGATGAGTGCCGCAACCCTAGAGTCGGTCACGACTGGACCTAATGGTCAGGGGTCCCTTTACCTTTACCTTACTAATGTGATTAGGCCTACTAGTGATTTCATTTTTATTTTAAAGAAATTGCACCCCCTCTTTCCCTTTAAAACCAGCATAGTTTGCACAAGGGGAAATGACAATAGTTTCATCATTTATTTAAATGAATTTCTAATTGTTATTTTTTTATAATAGTCTCTAACCTAGTCAAAGATACAATGTGATGAAAGGAAGGTGGCTTTGAGGGTAGGGAAATATTTGGGATTCTATAAGCTATTAGGATGTGTTCTTCTGACACAATGAGGGTTGCATCCAGCAAAGTCATCCTATAGTGCAAGGGCCTTCTCCTGCACAACAGAACTTCTTCTCCCTCGGATCTCTGTGCCCCCTACACTTTCCCCAAATCCACTCTGAAGGATTGAGGAACCCCCCAAAATTGTAGGGGGACCTGCCGAGAGGAGAAGGAAAGAAAGCCCTTATGCTAATGGGACAACTTCATTGGATGCAACCCGTTGCTTCAAAACGGCATGCTTTTCTGCATATAGAAAACTTTCTCTTCTCAAATATAGATTCTCGATTGTATCCCAATTCAACCTCTGGATTAGCAAGCCAGAGCCTTGGTGTAGTTCAGAGCAGACACGGGGAATTTTCACTTTGTGGGTTGCCATCTCTGACCCACTCCCCGAGGCAAGAGCCTGGCTTCTTAAAAGCTAGGTTTTATTTAAAATCTAATTGCTGTATGACATTTTTTAAGGGGAGGGTCACAGCAAGGGAGAGAATGATTAACACTTCCCTTCCTGTGCACTGTGAGCTCCCCTAACCCCCCTCCTGCTGCATAGCAACACAGCTTTCATTGATATATATTTGGAGGCACATTTGGGAGGGTTGCAGCTGGGGAGGGAATGGTTAACTTTGGAGCTTTCACATATTCTCTCCTTGCCAGGAAAAGGTTAAAAGCCGCCTTAATTCTGCTTCGCAGTGTTCCTTCCTTTCATTACAAAAGCTGTCTAAGACACCTTCTGTTTCTAAGCACACTATTTTCCCCTGATCGCTTCAGGGAACTGGTTTTTACCATGATTTTATTTATTTGACTTATTTGATTTCTTCAATAGATGTGATTTCTTCAATTGCTCTTTGGGCAACCCCCCCCTCAGGTGATGTAGAATATAGACCCATAAAATCTAACAAGAATATCATTCAAAAAGAAGAAGAGTTCAGCTGGCTGAAAACCCCTCCTAATATTTATAGAGCTTAATTGGCCCTCAAGGGCTATGATGAAAACTTAGGTTTTAAGAGCTGTTTAAAATTAACAAGGGGTGGGGTGTGCCTGATCTTATTTGGAACTGAATGCCAATTGGGGAGGGGGCACCACTGAAAAGGCCCTGTTCTGTGTATCTTCCAATCTGTTTTTAAAGGTAGGTATCTCAATAGAGCCTCCAAAGTACAGTGGTACCTTGGGTTAAGTACTTAATTCGTTCCGGAGGTCCGTACTTAACCTGAAACTGTTCTTAACCTGAAGCACCACTTTAGCTTATGGGGCCTCCTGCTGCTGCTGTGCCACCGGAGCACGATTTCTGTTCTCATCCTGAAGCAAAGTTCTTAACCCGAGGTACTATTTCTGGGTTAGTAGAGTCTGTAACCTGAAGCGTATGTAACCTGAAGTGTATGTAACCTGAGGTACCACTGTAGATCTTAAGATGTGGGGCAGATTGATATGGGTGAAGGCCACCCTTAAGATAACTCGCACCTAAATTATTTAGGGCTTTGAAGATCATCAAAAGCACTTTGATTTGAACCCTGTACTCCAGTTTAACTAATCTGGTATTGGTGTGACAGCTTCCCAGGAATTAAAGCTGATGTGGTGAACTTCAGCAACACATATGTTTCTCCCCCCAAACCAGACTTTTTGCAGTAAAGAAAGTGACAGGAAAACGAAAAGTATGGGGCAGCACCTGCTTGACACAACATTCCTGCAAAGTATGGAATGCCACATGCTTGGCACAACATCACACAAACTCCTGGCACAAACTTTCATAATGAAAGCTCAATAAAGAGTTGACATGGTCTAACCTACTTTGTGCAAACAAATCAGGTCAGTAAACAGGTAATCCGGAAGCCCTAGTGTCCTTCCACATGGTGACTAGAAAATAAGAAAATTATTCCGGTTAGTTTTCAAAGAAAAACTAACCAGAATAATGGTCTTCAGTGTTGGGGAGAGGTTTACGAGCCACTGGTGTCAAGTATTGCTCTGCAATGGTTTTCAAACTGTATTCTGGGGAGCAAAGAGGCTTATCAGGAGTTCCTTAATGAAAAGATCAATAATGGGAGAAAGCTTACCTGAAAGACAGCTTGCCCATCAGTACCAATCATACCTTGTGTTTAGTGGCCCAGGAGAGTGTTGATTGCACACTCAGTTCATCAGGTATGTGACGAAGCCTTTCCAATAGACTTGGCCAGAGCTGCAGACATGCAGAGGGGTTCACTGTAGGCTACTTTGATGTGGAATGGGTTCCTTGAAGGTGCAAAATCTGAAAAACGCTGGAGTACTTTGTGGAACAGAGGCCACAGGAGAAGCAATTTGTTCTCAGGATAAATGGCATATTTGAAATACGTAATGCAAGAGTGTGTACAGGAAATAAATAATCACCCACACTGCTGGTCTTGCAACTTTCTGAG
Source organism: Podarcis bocagei (assembly GCF_964188305.1). Classification (NCBI taxonomy): domain Eukaryota; kingdom Metazoa; phylum Chordata; class Lepidosauria; order Squamata; family Lacertidae; genus Podarcis; species Podarcis bocagei. The sequence goes on along the minus strand of NC_138129.1, from coordinate 78,379,498 downwards.
AACGTATTGTGATACCTGAAATTACTGAAAATTGGCATGTTTTTAACAGACACTGGATAACGTGTGGCATGTGGATTTTGTAAAAATTGGCTAGATGTTTAAATATCCATGACAACGACTGTAATAATGGTTTTACCCAATTAATCTGATTTTCCATAGCTGTATAGATATGTATAGAAATACACTGCAATGAATTAATGGTATTGTTAGTATGCAGATATCATTGTACTAGACTGGCATATAAGAATTTAAATTCATAACTTTTGTTGGTGATTCGAATGATTTTTGAATGCACATCTCACCCTTATTGCCAAAGTCTGCTGCTATCATAACTCCACTGGAACCAGCACTGTTCGTACACTGGGAATCTGGGATGCACATTGAGTTTTTGTTTATGAAAATTTACCCAAGTGGCATGGCATATGCATTCCATATTATGTGAAAGTGTGGTTTTGGTGTTTAGCAGATTTTAGGTGCCAGTTATTGACAGTAATAATTCCCCCCCCCCTCACCTTCAGCAAATGCTCAGAAGCTTAAAAATGACTCAACATGGGGGGGGGGAATGTGAAAGGAAATCTCAAGGGGGGCAACAGAAGTCAAAACCTGTCAAGGGGCTAGAAGAAAGTAATAACCAAGGTTAGAATCTCAGAGTGCTAGAGTAGTCCTGTGTTTAGTTTGAAAACCAGACAGATAAGCTGTTTGGAGACTGACCATCAAAGAGACTTAAGGGTAGACAGGAAATATCCCAAACCCATTTTGAGCAGTGACAGAAAAATGCCCTTCATTCATTTATCATCTTTAAAATGTCCAGCTACAAAACACAAACTAATTCCAAAGAGACAGCAAAAGAGATAGCTGCCATATCAGTGTTGAGTAACTGTAGCGTTTCACTGGGCTACAGATGGCATTTTGCAAGGTTATTTCAAAATGGTGCCCCTCCCCACTCCCATATAGTGCTTTTCAGAAGCTCCTGGGGAGGCGTGGAGAATCTCCTAAATAGCCCTCCTTAATGACATGTTTACCAATGTATAACTAGGGCTGGGGCATGGCCCTCTACCATGTCCTACACAGAAATATAGTCTAGAAAGTGTGCTTTGGCATGAAGGAAGCTCTGACTTACATGAACGAAGGTCTGAAAATGGAAAGTTATTGTAGCCTGTACTGGAGCTGAAGTTGTTTTTACATATGAAAATTACCAAGAGTGTGGAAGGAAAAAGAGCAGGGCAGTGAAACTGATGGTCAGAAAGCCCAGGGGGTTGGTAGGGGGTTGCCTGCTGGGATGTGGTCTTGGGTCCAACCATGCTAGGTTGTTCCTGATTCTTCCTCCTTCCTCCTTTGTGCTTCAAAGCAGCGGTGGGGGAACCTGTGGCCCTCCAGACCTTGTTGGATGCCAAGTCCTATTAGTCCCATTCAGCAATGTATCCCATTCAGAAATTGTCAGGCTTCAGGGAATCTAATAATAATAATAATAATAATAATAATAATAATAATAATAATAATAATAATAATTTATTATTTATACCCCGCCCATCTGGCTGAGTTTCCCCACTACTCTGGGCGGCTCCCAATCGAGTGTTAAAAACAATACAGCATTAAATATTAAAAACTTCCCTAAACAGGGCTGCCTTCAGATGTCTTTTAAAGATAGGATAGCTGCTTATTTCCTCCACATCTGAAGGGAGGGTGTTCCACAGGGCGGGCGCCACTTCCGAGAAGGCCCTCTGCCTGGTTCCCTGTAACCTCACTTCTCGTAATGAGGGAACCGCCAGAAGGCCCTCGGTGCTGGATCTCAGTGTCCGGGCAGTGATCCCCCTGTTGGGATTCAAGCCATTATCAGGAGAAACTGGCCACTCTCCAGGCACCCGGCTTGAATCACCGGTTGACCTCCCTGTCTGCATTCTCCGGCAGGATCCAGGCAGAGGTCACGATCGGTGATCCTCCTCAGCGTGAGAAGGACACACCACTCTTTCCTGTCCCCCCTGTGGGCAGGGGAAAGAGATAGACAGAAACGTATTTACATGTATTTATTTCTGTCTTTGCAGCGTTACAGAAAAACACATCTGCTCTCTTCAAACTCCAGCAGCCGAGAGACAAACTCCTCCTGTACTTCCTGTACAGCTCATATTACACTCTGAGCTAATTCCGGTGCTTCGCACTGTGAATAGACTGTCCCTCTGTTTCCCACGGAACAGTCCCAACATTCCCATTGATGTTTTGCTTTCAAGCTTCCAGCTCGCGGCCTCATTGCTTCTATATCGTAACACCCCCTCCCTCATGGCTGGCAGCCAGAAATGGGAAAACAAGAAGTTCTTACCATGTAATTTTATTCAAAATTCACAGAGATAGATGGATGATGCTGCCTCTCAGATAATGGTGTTGCTCTGAGTAAAGTCCCACCCCCTCCATCTCTCCTATCATACGTCATCCCTGCAGTGGCTGAACTGTGCTTTCTGCCTCTGAGCTTTCTGTTCTACTACTCTCAATGCTTGCTGGGACCTGGGGGGGGGGTCTGGCATGCTTTCCAAAGACACTGAGTCTGTCAGCTGTCTCTCCCCTGGTGCTTCTTCTTCCCGCTGTTCCTCTCCCAATATCCCCCAGCTTCTCCCCTCTGCAGCCTCCGAACTATGGCCTCTATACTGTCCTCCTGTTTTCGGGAGGGTTCATGAGGACGGAGGCCACCATTCCTCCTCAGTCCAGTCCCTGACATCAATGAAGAGAACTATAGTTTAGCACAGTCTGTCTGGAGGAACACTGGTTCGCCATCTCTGCTCAGAAGCATTCTCACAGAGCCCTTGAATTTCCCCAAACCTATTTACTGAGAGGACGGAATAATTAATATGAAGGCAGACAATGCTGTCAATAGTTCTGAAACTCTTCTCTGTGTTTGGTTTTGTTTGTAACTGTACATACAGCCCGCACAATTTCCTCTTTCAGGTGTGTGACACACCCCTGGTGAAATGTGGGATTGAGTACATGCTCAGTAAGCCACATCTGAGGTTCTCCATGCAGTCTGATCCAATGCAGTCTCACTCCTGTTTAATTCCGAATGAGTTCAATGGGACCTACTGCCACGAGTGTGCGCATACGATGGTTGCACTAGTCTAATTTTCTTTAGGTGGGGTTTGTTAAAGCAGCTTTAGTTTCTCACCCTGGAGCTTTAGGGCTTATTGAACTTTATCCAAGATCTTATTATTTGATAGAGTTGGGATCTCTCTCATATAGTGGGAAAATACACCCTAGATAATGAAAAAGATCATCCACGTCCCCCCTCTCTCTCACACACTAGCCCAACCAAGTAAATACATGAAAGAGAATCTCCATTACAAGTGAAAAATGGAAGCCCCCTTCCAAGTCTCTCTCAGAGCTCGCTATCACAGGAGTGAATTAAAATAACAACAGGTGCTATTCAGAAACTGTATTACCGCTAAAATGGGAAGAACTGGGGGCTTTGCCACATGGGAATCTGAATACAGATACATAAAGAACTAGAGTTCAGGAACAGACATAATGAATAGATTTTCTAATCTGTATCAGAATGTCTCTAGATCATTAGTGTTAGTTTCATGTCTGTCTATGCAGTGCCCAGAGCCCTTCACAAGTCCTTGGATACTTCATTCAATAGGTGGAATCTCTTCTACATCCCTACAATTCATTTTTGCAACAGCCTCTGCACTATTTTCTCTTCCATACACCTTATTTTTTTATTTATTAGACGACAGAAAGGAGCTGGTCAACCAGGGAGGGAAAGCTGGGGACACCCTCCAAATGTTGTTTGGCTCCATCTCCCATCAGTCCCAGCCAGCATGGCCAACAGCCAGAGATGAGGGGACCTGTAATCTGCAGGGCCACAGGTTCCCCATCACTGCGGTCCACAATGGGACAAGAAAATAAAGGTATGCATGACCTATATTAATAATTACCTGGTTTTCACGACACAATGTGGAAGTGTAGATTGGAACAGAAAACCAATGGTTGCACATGCCAACGCCTGAGCTAAAAAACAAACAACATGTGTTTGCTTCCTAATCCATTAGTAGTATGGCACCACTAATACGTGCAACTCTACTTGCCAGGTGATGCGTCGACAGGAAATTAATAGACGCGAAGGCAGAAGCTGAAGCTCAGAAAGTTCATAAAATGTCGTCTCCTTCTGGAAGAGCGACAGACAAATGATTAATTTAGATAGAAAAGAGAAAACGGTTCTTGAAGATACAGTGATACCTTTAGAAGCCTGAAATTAAAAACAAGTTGGTGGTCGTCCCGTCCACCCCCGCTTTAAGCCATTCTAGTCATCATTCTCCTAACTCATATCAGGGATGAGTTGATTGTTTTGGGAGGAATGTCCTTTAAGGGAGGGAAAAGCACAGTTACACCAATGGTGAAGATGGATTTGATTGAAATTAATTCTGTATGCTGGGAGGCATGGGAGGTAGCTCAGAAGGGGACAGAGATACATTTGCTGACTGCCAAAAAGAAAAAAGGGTTTGGGGGGGATTTCAAGATACCTTTTGACATATGTCAGTCCTAGAAAAATGAGCCATCTAGGGGTGGAGTTAATCTGCAGTGGTGTATCAGAAAATGTCCTGTTATTACCAGCCCTGGTGAAGGGAGAATGCAACGAGAGAGAGAGAGAGAAAAAAAACTTTTTGAAAACTCATCAGAAAAGTACTGAGATGACAGCTACATTTTAATCAGCCTGTGTGACCTGGGCTGGCTTAAAGAAAAGTTAATTACACCAAGAAAGGAGAATTTGAAGACTGGCTATATGACAGTAGCTAAATGAACATTCAGCGGCCAGGTCAGGATCAATAGTAACAAGCGAGTGGTTTATTTTCTTAATTTTGAACATTTTATTTCTGCCTCTTCCTTTGTGCGCAGGGTGGCTATCAACCATTGTGAATAAACAGGACCAGATAATTCCCTTCCATCTCACTTTGCAGTCTATTTTGTACCTTCTCATGTACTTTGTACTGTCTTTTCCCTGCTCTTTTTAGCTAACTCTCCACCCGCCTACGCTGCCCACAACACAAGAAGGAGCCAATGACTAGTACACAACCTTTGTCAACTGCCTCGTCTCCTGCCTTGTCAAATAGATGCCAGACTGTCCTCCCTTTTGACATCCCACTCGCTTGTGATTACTTGCAATTAGGGTTTGACATTTTTTGCTTGATTTACAATCAAACCAGTATAACCAAACTTTAGGACTAGTTCTCACCAACAGAAGGCGAGGGGACAACCCTGTAACACTCCAGACTCCCACATGACTGAATGGTCATATCATACACCCCCACCCCCTATGTACCACATCCCTGTACATAACATTGGAATGCCAGTATAGTACACTTTCTCTAGCTGTGGGTCGTGGGGGTGGAGTATTTGCTTGAGTTTCCATGCCCATACAGCAGAAAGAGCTAGATTTAGAAATAGTTTCCTTATCACTAGGAAGAACATAAATAAACCAAGAACCGATCTTCTAAGACTGTGGTTCTCAAACTTTTTTCCTCTGGGCCATACTTTCAGAATGAGAATTTGCACACACCAACAAAGGGGATGTCTGCGGCCCCCATGATATACCCCAGATATACATTGTAGAGGCAGCTCAAATATAGCCAGCTGCTGGCGAGTTTCTGAAACCATCAATATTTTCTTTAAAACGCTCAGGTATTGATTCTCTTGAGCAAAGATGGTAAATATTCACCGTTCCTATTGCATAATGAATTTAACTTGATATTACTTCTGGCTTCCAAATGGCTTTGGCTGCAACCCAGCACACCGTTAAACGGATTACATCCCAAAGTCAGCTGGATTTAAGTTGCCTTGTGCATAAGTTCATAGCTCTTTGCTGAAATGTTTCTTATTCTCTTCTGTAGTCCATCAGTAGGAAAGAACTTTAAGCATATTTGGCCCAAGGATTAAGGCTTTCTGGGAGATGATATATAATGAACTGAAAAAGGTATTTAAATATACCTTCTTGAAGAAACCAGAGGCCTTTCTCCTAGGCATAGTCGGCCAATTGGTGCCAAAGAAGGACAGAACTTTTTTTATGTATGCCACAACAGCAGCAAGAATACTCATTGCAAAGTATTGGAAGACACAAGATCTACCCACCCTGGAAGAATGGCAGATGAAGGTGATGGACTACATGGAACTGGCGGAAATGACTGGCAGAATCCGAGACCAGGGAGAAGAGTCGGTGGAAGAAGATTGGAAGAAATTTAAAGACTATCTACAGAAATATTGTAAAATTAATGAATGTTAGAATGATGTTGGATAGAAATTAAGTGGTTTTCAGCTGTAATACTATAAGGGAATATGAAAAATGGATTATTAATAGGCAAAAATTTAACGTTACAATATTTTAAGATTAATGATTAGGATAAACAAAGAGGGTAAGGATTTGCTGAACCAACAAACTGAACTGGAATACAAAAAGGGAGGCGTGAGGAGGTCCGGGAAATAAGCTAATGAAAAATAAGTAATGGAAAGAATGAGTTGTTTTTAACCATTTTTATTTTGTATTTTTTTAAACTTTTTTATTTTTACTTTGTAATACTTTGAAAATTTTAATAAATATCTTATAAAAAAAGAACTTTAAGCATATTTGTTGTTGACTGAGCAACACAACAAATTTTAAAAATTAGTCCCCCCCCCCGCCCTTTGGCAGTGCAGGCCCCATTTTAATGCTTGATTGGATACTCAGGTAGTGGTGATGAAAAAGAGGGCCTTTCACCACCTTGGGCTGATTCCAACTTTTTCTGAAGACTTGAAAGGCTTGAAAGGCTGCCTATCCATTATATACCCAATAGGCCACAATTTAACCTTAAAAGTTCCAGAAATATCCACAGTCACTCAGAGCAGGCCTTTTAGTGTGGCTGCCCTGTTGAGTTATGACAGGTGCTCTCTATCTGCACTTTCCAGAAACAATTGAAGACATTTTTTGTTCTCACAAGATTTCTCAGACAGGTGAAGAGGCCTCTGCCATGGGTGGCTCCTTTTATTGTTTTTCGATTAATTTGCTGTGCCATTTTTAATTATGCTAATCACTATTGCGTTTTTGTACTGTAAACCATCTTGTGATTCTCGGATGAAGGGAGGTATATAATTTTAATAAACAAAAAATAATTGTTTTTAGCTGTTTTTATTACGTTGTGTCCATCACCTTGAGACACATATATAGATAGCGCTAAAGATGATGAAGATGATCATGATACAAACTTGCCCCCAGTTATCCCCTAATTATTTTCAGGTGAGGTTATTGCTATATGAGGCTGGTTTTAAAGACAGGTGAAGTTGCAGGACTAGACCAAATGAGACTTGTCTGGATCCATGGAGGTGAAGGCTAATTCTATGTCCAGGGCGGCTGTCTACCAGCTCTTCTGGTATGCCGGCTGAAATCCTACCTGCCTGGGCACTGTCTTGCCAGAGTGGTACATGCTCTGGTTATCTCCCGCTTGGACTACTGCGATGCACTGTATGTCACCTTTGAAGGTGACCTGGAAACTACAGCTAATCCAGAATGCAGACTGGGAGCAGCCACCCGGAACCATGTAACACCAGTCTTAAAAGATCTACATTGTCTCCCAGTATGTTTCTGAGCCCAATTCAAAGTGTTGGTGTTGACCTTTAAAGCCCTAAATGGCTGTGACCCTGTATATCTGAAGGAGCATCTCCACCTCCATTGCCCGAACATTGAGGTGTGCAGCTCTGAGGACCTTCTGGAGGTTCCCTCACTGCAAGATGTGAAGCTACAAGGAACCAGGCAGAGGGCCTTCTCGGTAGTGTCACCCGTCCAGTGGAATGCCCTCCCATCAAAAGTTAAGGAGACAAACAACTATTTGAGTTTTAGAAGACATCTGAAGACAGCGCTGTTCAGGGAAGTTTTTAATGGTTGATGTTATTTTACTGAGTGTTTAATATTTTGTAGGGAGAGTGGCTGGTGCATCCCAGTCAGATGGGTGGCATATAAATTTTAATTAATATCTGTCTTTCATCTATCATATTTGCAGTTAATACGATCATTTATGATGCTAACTCTGAACATGACTTTGCAAAACTATCGCAGCACTCTAAGTTGCGAAGCACATGTTCGAGGCTTCAAGTTTTATCATGGGACTGGGCTGCCTATCTTTGAGCCATGCTCCAACAAATGCTCAGCTGAAGGAAAAAATATATACGGGTGATTGAATCTAAGCTATCAGAGTATAGGACGAAAGTATTGTAAAGGCTGGATAGTGAGTCAAGCTCTTCCCCAGGAGAACCAGTAGCATGTTGAAGATTTATAAGGTGGTTCAATTCCTATCAGATCAAAACTGAAACCAGAAGCTAAATTGCTTCATTTTTATTATCGTCTTGATGCTCTATGGCTAGAAGCTGCAGAAATTCAGGAAGAGCCTCCTAATACATCACCTGACAAAGAAACTTCCCTATAGAAATGCCTGAGCTTCCCAATATAATATTTTAGGCATTATTCTCCTCCCAATCAGTACTGCTTTTATTAAATACTCACAAACCCTGGCTAGGATCTCTCTTTCAAATCACATTTATTTTCCTCTGAATACAGAGGTAATCAGAATTCAGTCAAGTGGGCTGACTCTGTGAGTCCTGACATCAAAGGGCAGTACGGTTTGATTGATATCACTCAGATGGCAATATTGTTTGAAGAAATGTAGTCAGAAGGCTGGCAATTTAAAGGCTGTAAAAAGTTACAGGAGTGCAGTGTTCCATACTGATTTCCAGTGTACAAGGCTATGTCTTACAGGATTGGCAATAACATGGCAATCTTGCCTCTCCAACATATTTGTTGTTCGAAAGGACAGCAAGAAAGAAAATTCAGCAGCTGGTTTCAAAGGATGGCACATTAACACTACGGTAGTAAATGATTCCTTGGGTGATTTGTAATCCACGAGATTTGTGTGTGTGCCTTATTTGCATTTGTGCTTGTGTGAACTTAGTATATATAAGAAATGTTTGGATGTTGTGGGCAGAGGCAGACAATAGCTTTTATTTCCCAGACAGTTGCAAGTTATTCATGGCATGCTCTTTTTCCTCTCTCTCTCAGATCTTGATCCTAACAGGTTTTGCAGCGTTTGGTAATAGCTCAAAACCTGCAAAGCCCATTTAACTAGAGGCGTTAGTGGCAGTGGAACAAAAGAAATGATCATGTACACCACAAATGTGTCTATATCTCTGGACTGCTCTGTTCATTGATGACTCCATACATAAATAAAACTTTTCTTCTCTCTCCCCCCTCCTTTCCCAGAACAGTTATCCTCTCTGTAGAAAAGGCTGCTATGGTTGCTCTGCCTAAATATGTTCTACTTTGATGCACTGTGCTCAGAGAAACAGGGGGGTGAATGTTGCTGTATTACAGCTTTTTTTTATTTTATTGCACAAACCCTGATTGAGTAATCCACCCCCACAGGCAGAAAAGAATTTTAACTTCATGAAAACTCCATGAAGGAAAGTGCATGAATTACAGAGAAATAAGCAGAGATTGGCAAAACATTAAAAATAATAGAACATACTCATAAAAGTTGGTAGGTCAAGGTATTACCCTATTGCAAGGCGAGGAACATCAGGTTATGATATGTGTGTGTGTGTGTGTGTGTGTGTGTGTGTGTATCGTGAATATAGGGTTAGCTTACATGAGTAAGGAATGTAAATCTAAACTTCTGGCTGCAAATGCTGACTTTAATAGTACAGATTCAGGAAGGAGCAGAACAGCAATTACTGAAGAAATTCACATTTCAAGGTGTTCTTGCTACTTAAATAATGGAGATAGCTAATAAAAGCATGGTACTAAGGTAGTTTAACAAAGAAAGAGACTTGGTTAATAAGCTTCCGTCTCCTTGCCCTCATATCTCTCCCTGTAATTATATATATTTGATAACAGCACGTAGCGTTCTATTTTAGCAGGAGGGCTGTGAGGCAGTTGAATGGATTCATAGTCCAAAAATCCCCAGACAGAAATATGTTAATTTTTTTTATTTAAAAAAATACTTGTATGTATTTTGTTAAGGAAAAAGCCCACCACTTTTGATCCCTACCCCAAAGCATTGTATTTATTTTTTCTTGTGATGCAGTGTTAAAAAAATTTTTGCTCCTTCAGGGGATGAACTTGAAAAAGAGACAGTGATCTCACCTAACGCTTTCCCTCTTCTCTGATGCATCTCCTTTTATTGCAGTGGAAAGAGCTTGTATTACAAGGCTGCAATCCTAAATTTACTTACTAGGGAGTGAGTTGTACTGAAATTAGTGGGGCTTACTTCTGAATAGACACATACGAGATTCCACTGCATCTCTCTTAGCTCTGTCTTTGCACATGGGTATTAAAAAGAATACCTTGTTGTAAGACTTTGGCTGCAGCAATGCTTGCAGGTACATGTTTGTTCGTTTATTTAAAGCATTTCCCCTTCAGTGCAAAACCTCCCAAATCGACTTACGTATCAATTACTCAGGTTGACAATCTAAAAGATGTGGCACTGAAGGGGAAAGGGATGGGGAGGCAGGAGGAAGGAAACAAAGCCAGGGACCAGTTCTTAAAGTTACAGCTCCGTACTGATGAGATAGCCTAGTAGACCGGCTGCTGCTAGGTGACAACTGAGGAAGAGCCAAATCTTGCTGGTTTCTCAGCACAGCCAGTGGAATTGCCCCCTTCCTCTTCTCTCCCGCTTTTGCAGTCTGATAGGACTGCCTCGTTCTCACATGCTTGATGATCATTTGGTGCTGTGAAGAACTTTTTAGTTTAAGGGTGTGTGTGTATTACTGTGAGAGTTTAGAACAGAGGTGGGTAGCTTTCAGCTGTCCATATGTTGGTGTACTCCAACTTTCATCAACTTCAGCCAGCATAGCCACGGACAATGGGAGTTATAGTCCAACATCGTCTATAGCAGGGTTTCCCAAACTTGGGCCTCCAGCTGTTTTTGGACTACAACTCCCATCATCCCTAGCTATGAGGACCAGTGTTCAGTCCAAAAGCAGCTGGAGCGACCTAAGTTTTGGAAACTCTGGAAGGATGCAGCATCCACCCACCATGCCTGGTTTAAAAATAGGGTGGCAGTAAATGAAGGGAAATTAATTTATTAACGGAAATTATAGGAACTGTCTGCCATCCAGTGAAATGGGAAGGCTCTGGGTTTAAGTTAAAATTGATGAAATGGCGCTTCACATAATGTTGACCTGAATTATAGAACTCGCAAGGGGCACCTAAAACAAAATGTTGTGCATTGTCGCCTCTTAACAGAAGTGTGATCACTGCAGATGGTGACAGCAGCCACGAAATTAAAAGGCGCCTGCTTCTTGGGAGAAAAGAAATGACAAACCTAGACAGCATCTTAAAAAGCAGAGACATCACCTTATCAACAAAGGTCCGTATAGTTAAAGCTATGGTTTTCCCAGTAGTGATGTATGGAAGTGAGAGCTGGACCATAAAGAAGGCTGATCGCCAAAGAATTGATGCTTTTGAATTATGGTGCTGGAGGAGACTCTTGAGAGTCCCATGGACTGCAGAAGATCAAACCTATCCATTCTTAAGGAAATCAGCCCTGAGTGCTCACTGGAAGGACGGATTGTGAAGCTGAGGCTCCAATACTTTGGCCACCTCATGAGAAGAGAAGACTCCCTGGAAAAGACTCTGATGTTGGGAAAGATGGAGGGCACAAGGAGAAGGGGACGACAGAGGACGAGATGGTTGGATAGTGCTCTCGAAGCTACCAGCATGAGTCTGACCAAACTGCGGGAGGCAGTGGAAGACAGGAGTGCCTGGTGTGCGCTGGTTCATGGGGTCACGAAGAGTCGGACACGACTAAACGACTAAACAACAACAACAACAGAAGTGTTCCTGTTCAGGGAGCCATCCATTCCTTTATTTGCATGATACTAAGCAGCTCTTTGGATCCTGGCCCTGTTGAGAGGTGATTCTGAGGCTGAGGATGATACTCAACAGCAGATGCCTGGCTTGTGAACCTTTTGAAGTTTCCGACTGACCGCAGCCAGAGGCAGAGAGCTTGGAGTACTCTGGGAGTACTCTGGGTCTCAACACACTATGTTTATTTTATTTCGTTTTCTGGCAAAATGGCTGAAGTCTCCATAACAGTGCCCAAAGCCTATTAGCATGAATCCGATTAGAGTTCCCATTCAGTGCCAATTAAATGCAGGTAAACTTGTTATCCTGAAGTATTATTATTGCTGTTTTGTTTTTGTTTTTGTTTTGTTTGTCTTCGACTGAATTGAACCGAAAGAAGTAAAGAGTTTGGAAACTCCTTTAGATGTCGGAGTGAATGTTTTGTTGCCCACAAACTAAGGAAGAGAGGCTAGCATGCAGCTTGTTTCTAATAGCTCCCTCACGCACACTGTTTCTTTATTTAGAGTTTCTTTACCAGTATCAATTAAACCCCCGTTAAATCTGACACATCTTAACCTTGCGTTGGATCCAATTCATTGCTACAGCAGAACCCATATGGCACCAAGACAGTTTCAGGCATCAGTTCATTGCTTATGTAGAGTTACTGGCTGAAAGCCAAGCAGTAATCACTGCTTTTCTGTTAATAGACATGTTTGCTTTTGCAGTCGTTTCTATACACAGTGCTCTAGATTAATTAGAACAAAATCTGTCATCCAGTTAAGAAACAACTAAAACTAACCCCCCTCCCCGACCTTGCGCTTCAAAACTAAAAGGGGAAAAATGAGTTGGCCATAATGAAGTTTCATCATGCGGTAGTCTGGCTCCCTTTTGTTTGGAAATGTACATGAATATGGTTCACTCCTAATAACTATAGGGAAAGACAAAGGCAGGCAAAGGAGTTCTGGGCATCATCACAAATGTACAGTGTGCTAATGCAAATTAAAGGTCAACAGTGAACCTATGGTATGTGGGAAATAAGACCGCTTCTCAAGAACTCAACTTCTTTTCATTGCTTGTGTAATGTGCCTCCAGGAGACTATTGATGGAACACAAGATGGGCTACACACAAGTCTATAGGGTGGTGAACAGGTTTTGCAGTCGCCACCAAGTTCTTCCGCAAGGCTATTGTTTTTTTTTAAAAAAATGTTTTTGTTTTTAAAGGTAAAGGGACCCCTGACCATTAGGTCCAGTCGTGGCTGACTCTGGGGTTGCGGCGCTCATCTCGCTTTATTGGCCAAGGAAGCCGGCGTACAGCTTCCAGGTCATGTGGCCAGCATGACTAAGCCGCTTTTGGCGAACCAGAGCAGCGCACGGAAATGCCATTTACCTTCCCACCTATTTATCTACTTGTACTTTGATGTGCTTTCAAACTGCTAGGTTGGCAGGAGCAGGGACCGAGCAACGGGAGCTCACCCCGTTGTGGGGATTCGAACCGCCAACCTTCTGATTGGCAATCCCTAGGCTCTGTGGTTTAACCCACAGCACCACCCGCGTCCCTTGTTTTTGTTTTTAAACAAATGCCAATGCCAATGCAAGAACTATTAAACACTTACCCAGCAGTACATCTAATGGTGTTTGTTTTATCCATTGACATAAACTTACATATTCAACATTCAAACATATCACTTAATGTAACCTCTCCACTGAGAATGTTAAGCTGTTGGTATAATGAGGTTTTGGATTTTGGCCATTGACACAGTTGAGAAAAGGGCTCCACCTTTCTTGGAGGGTGTCTCTATTTGTTATGCCTTTAATTCCCCTTCTGTGTCTTGTGAGACACTCAGACATTGCTGCATCCCAGATATTATTTTCCCATATGATCGGGGGTATTTCTGTCTGATTCTTCCATTGTCGAGCTATCGCTAATTGTGGTGTAGTTAGTAAGAAGCCTACCAGTTCTCTGGGTAGTAGGGCTAAGGCAGGATTTGGAGAAAGGGGTTGGCCTGTAATTGTGGATATAATGGAGAAGACTCCAAATACTTCCAAAGGTTTTTAACATGTGGGCATTCCCACCAAATATGAATAAATAGACCAAGATCTCTACAGCACTTCCAGTGTCACCAGAGGATGAGGCCTCCTGTAAGTGAGCAGAGATCTCAATTGTGATCTTCAATTGGGTGGCCTAAATTCAATTCTGAAGGCTATTGTTTTATGTTCCCCTACAATTCACAAGATTCTTTGAACAGGGAGGGATTTAGTAAATAAATCAAATCAATTTAGTGAGAAGGGACAATATAACAACAGGAATCAACTTTTGACTCTAACAGGAACTGATTTGTTTTGGCGTGAACTGTCTCGATTTCTAACCTTAGCTTCCACTTGATATTTCTGTGAGTAGGTTGACAGTAAAAAAGGCCAGAAAAAGAACTAAGGAACAATAAGGACAAGAAACAAAGGGCTGCATTTCTTCTGCCTCAAAATAAAGGTAGCGTTCTCATGTGGCATAGTTAGTGAAGAAAAGACGGCTTCTAACCAGTCCAATTGAGCTACCTAACACACAGCCTTCAAAATTTGGAACTGAAATGCCCAGTGGATGTATCAGAACTGAACATTGTAAAATGTACTCTTTAGGGGGCACGCAGAAGGAGGAGAGAGGGAGAAAATCCAGTTGTGAATTTCAATAGGGACAAATGTAATGTTCTGCACTTAGGCAGCAAGAACCAGATGCACAAATCTAAGATGGGGGCACCTGGCTTGTCAGTAGTAAATGTGGAAAGGATCTAGGGGTCTTCGTAGACCACAAATTTAACATAAGTCAACAGTGTGATGAAACTGCAAAAAAGCTAATGCTATTCTAGGCTGCATCAACAGAAGTAAAGTGTCTAGGCCAAGGTAAGTAATAATCCCTCTGTATTCTGCCTTGCTCAGACCACTCCTGGAATACCGTGTCCAGTTCTGGGTGCCACAATTTAAGAAGGATATTGAGAAGTTGGAACGTGTGTAGAGGATTGCAACCAAGATGATCAAGGGTCTGGAAACCAAGCCTTATGAGGAATGGTTGAGGGAGTTGGGTATGTTTAGTCTGAAAGAGGGGAGACTGAGAGGAGATATGATAGCCATCTTCAAATATCTCAAGGTTTGTCACATGGAAGATGGAGCAAGCTTGCTTTCTCCTGCATTGGAGGGTAATAACTGAAAAATGGCTTCAAGTAACAGGAAATTTCAAGTAACTAAGAAGAGATTCTGACTAAACATCAGGAAGAACTTTCTGACAGAGCTGTTTGACAGCGGAACAGACTCCCTTGGAAGGTGGTGGGCTCTTCTTCCTTGCAGGTTTTAAAGCAGAGGTTGGGTGGCCATCTGTCATGGATGCTTTAGTTGAGATTCTTGCATTGCAGGGGGTTGGGCTAGGATCCAGAGTTCCTGAGCTGTCTATAAAACCTGGACTGGAACTCCTCCAGAACCTGTTGAACTGCAACCCAGAAGAACACGGACTGGATTCTCTAACCTCTGTTTAGGGAAGTTTTTAATATTTAATGCTGTATTGTTTTTAACACTTGATTGGAAGCCGCCCAGAGTGGCTGAGGAAGCTCAGTCAGATGGGCGGGGTATAATAATAATAATAATAATAATAATAATAATAATAATAATAATAATAATTATTATTATTATTATTATTATTATTATTATTATTATTATTATTATATAACATTGCAGACCAGACATTTCCCCTTTTTGCTTCTGTGAGAGCCGGTTCTCTTTTTCCATCTCAAAGTTGTGTGCAGGCACTGGAAACCCTGACTGCTGTACTTTTAGCTTTCATGCAAACTTAGCCAGAGCCAAGGTTTCCAATCAATTGCAAATGATGCTGGCAGAGAAACTGATGATGTATGCAGACTACAGCAGCCTGGGCCTCCCTCCCATTGTCGTCTGCCCAACTGTGCCGCTGCAGAAGGCCTTCGATTTCCGTGACTGTTTGCCATTAACCTAATTAGCCACAGGAAAGGAAGAAATCAAGGCAGCAGTTAATGCCCTTGCTTTTCATAATGTTGTGCTGCGTTTCTGTGTGACCTGTATAAAGCTATGAGCTCAGTAGTCAAAAGGAGGTCGAAGGAGGAGAGGGGAATATGGAGCAGGCTTTTTTTTAAGAGAAGCTTCTGTGAAAAACGAAATGCAAAGCAGTTAAGAGAGAAACTGGCTATGGCTGAAACAGAGAAGCACCATCTTATTTCAGCAATGGCAGTAGGACAGAGGTTCTTGTTCCAGGGTTGTGTGGTGTCTATAAGGTAAAGGGTAAAGGGACCCCTGACCATTAGGTCCAGTCGTGGCCGACTCTGGGGTTGTGGCGCTCATCTCACTTTATTGGCCGAGGGAGCCATGTGGCCAGCATGACTAAGCCGCTTCTGGCGAACCAGAGCAGCGCACGGAAACGCCGTTTACCTTCCCGTCGGAGTGGTACCTATTTATCTACTTGCACTTTGACGTGCTTTCTAACTGCTAGGTTGGCAGGAGCTGGGACCGAGCAACGGGAGCTCACCCCATCACGGGGATTCGAACCGCCAACCTTCTGATCGGCAAGTCCTAGGCCCTCTTTTTTTCAGTACAGTAATACATTCAAGGAGACACAAATATTTACTCTGGTACTCAGGGCTTTGCAAAAAATAAAATAAAATAAAATAAAATAGACTTGCAACATTTGCAACATTTCTGCAAGCAAATCTTAAGCCAGTTTTTGCTAAAATTGGTCTACAATGCATATGTAAAAACCTGGCATTTGTTGCATTGTATACTTCTGAGAAAAGAAAAATGCTCAATGCTGTGCCATCCGTCAACCATTTCACTTGTAAGTTTAGATGGCTGTATATTTATGGCTCATTCTGTCCTGCACTAACAACATTCATTCATTGCACAAGTACTAAGAAAGAGAGGATAAAAAATGTGCTGGTGTGGAGGTCACTGGGCCAACGAGTGGTGACCACTGCATCTTGGACTATATGTTGGATGTGGCAGAAAATAGCACAAGTAGACCAGAAACTTCTATAACACAGCACCCTCACTTGCAGCAGAGGAATAACCCAAACAGAAAGGCAGCTTTTTTGTTAACTAGTTGACTTCATCTTAAGAGCCAATTTGCCACTTCTCAACATGTGTGATGGGTGTCACTTTTGCACACTGGTGAAGTGGAGGCATGCTCTCATCTGGGTGGGCTTCTGTGCTGCAGCTCAGGTGGTCCTGGGACCCCAGGAGCCCATGGGTAGTCCATGCTGGTTCCTGGGGGGTGGGGCTTGTGTAGAAGACCTTCTCCTTCCATTCCCATATTCAGACTCTGGGCTTCTCCACAGACCCTGCCTGGATCGCAGTCATCCTTGCTGTGGACAGTGTCAACTGCTGCTTAACGGGGCCAAGAAGGAGTTTTACTCATGGTCTTTATTGGCTGGTTCACCAGGAGGCTTTTTGCCTTCCCAGCAGCAAGGTTCTGAGTATGTATTTATTTGTTGGCTACGTTAGTCTGTCACAATTTCTCCATTAGCAGGAGAGAGCATTGTGTGGGATCCACAGCTTATGAGGGCAGCCCCATAAGGGGTCTTGGAGTCACCCCAAAAAGCTTCTGTGTCCTGAACTGGGGAGAAGGAAGAAGAGGAAGAGGATCCCGGCAAGGTGTATAGCTAGGACTGGGACACACCAGGGCAAGCAGGAAATGAGGAAGGAAGTATGCACAGGGTGACGGAGGATGGCGTGGAGATGGAGGTACAGGAACCAGAGCAGCAGGACCCATCATCAGAGCCAGAGGGGTCCCTGTCCCCTTTAACACAGCAGGCTCTGAGGCATAAGGAGAAGGAGGCTGAAGCAGGCAAGGGCCCACTGCCCAGCTCCATAGCTGGCCAGGAGGGGCTCGCTAGCTCTGGGAAGGTGTGTGTGACTCCTCATCTGGAGTAGGCTTAGAACAGGTGAGGGTCAAATGCCTCATCAAGCCCAGATGCTGCAATCAGCATGCAAAGTATAAAAGGGCAGCAGAGCTGAGGTGCTGCGTCTGCTCAACTGGCCATGTTTTGATGGACCTTGGCTTGGATGCTCCTGGGCCTCAGTGGGAGGGTCTCAAACTTTGGGTTTGACTCTGCACTGCTGGACTTCAGACTTGGTTCCTTGAATTGACCCTGGACTACCTTTCCTCACCTTTGGACATTTGGACTTGACATACTGACTTGCTGCCAGGCAGTGGCATAGCGTGGGTTGTCAGCACCCGGGGCAAGGCAAGTAATTTGCGCCCCCTAACCCATGGATTTGTGCCCCCTAACCCGTGGATTTGCGCCCCCTAACCCCCAGATGTTGCGCCCGGTGCGGCCGCCCCCCCTGCACCCCCCATGCTATGCCACTGCTGCCAGGTAGGCTAGGGGTTCAGGACATTCTGTCCCAGCTGGGTCGGGTGGAGGCCAGTGATCACACTCCCCAGTTGTTTGTGGACCCAGATGTTTGGCATGTTCTATGGTGGCACCTACCTGTTTGTCAACTTCTCTGGTTCAACCCAGTGAGCAGGCTGGGTGGTGATATTGGCCAGTAGGCAAGCTACCCAATGGATGCACTTCGCTGCACCAAATTAGGCAATGATGTTGCCAATAAAGTTATGACCCAGTAGTTTCTGGTTCCTTATTGGTTTGAGACCTTACTTCACATGAATGTGCCTGGTATACAAATATTTTACACGAGGTTTTCTGCCATAAACTGCCTTCTACATTTCAGAAGGAGGTATATCAGTAGAGTACAAACTGTCAAAATGATCAAGCCTCATTTGTCTTTTAAGGAAGAGTGACTGGTCAGTACTTTGCTGGCATGTTTCTGCTTGATTTTTATCAAGTTTGACTATTGTGGCGAGTCCCTTGTCTCTGAAGCTAATATAATTAAATCCTATTAACACATCAGGAATAAAATCCTGTAATAGGCACACATGGCTTTGAAAAGCAGCTCATTCCTGAGCAGATTTAATATCCTTAAATTAAGCAAGTGTGAATAGGAGGATGAATCTTATTAAAACCTTAAATCTGATTATATTTGAAAATTATTGGTTTCTTAATGCAATAATTTATCCAATACAGACTAGAGCAAATAATATATCTTAGCCTCACAGAACTCCACTCTGTAACAAACGACAAATGAAATTAAGTGTTTTCAGAAGGGCAGAAAGAAAGGTCTTTTAAAAGTCTTTGTGCATAATGAAATAGCTAAATAATTTTAAACAAACACTTTGGGAACTAAATGTACATGCGGATGACAACATAGTTTGGGTGGGTGTAGTTCCTTCTCTACAGAACAGGGAGTCTGAGAGAGCGAGGCTTTTTTCCTTTCTTTTTTTGTAATGCCACCCTGACCATTTCCTTGTAAACTCGAAAAGAAAAACTTGCAGCTTATGTTGGTAGAAGCGGATTCCTTTTCCAGAAGGCGAATGCAAATGCAAACCATCTGCCACACATTCTGGTGGTAAAGCTGTGGTACCAAACAATGAAGCAGCAGTCCTGGAATATTAAAACATAAATCTGAACATATGAAATATTAGCACTGAACTGATTTTAATCTTTTTAAAAAAACCAAATATAAGGTCCCCCCCTGAAATCTATCGCGTTCCATATCTCTAAGTCTGCTTTCCCACCTTCTCAGCCTGGGTTTCTTTACCAGCAAAGGTAAGCAAGTGGGAGCCACAAGATGAGGATACTTTGGCCACCTGTGTCCTGCTACCACTTGTGGGGAAAAAGATCCTTACAGGTGCAGGAAACAGCAATGCCATCTTTCTATGCAGGCTTCATGAGATTACCTGCTGCTTCATCTGTCTCTTCCTTCTCTTAATAGAAGAAGAAGAAGAGTTTGGATTTGATATCCCGCCTTTCACTCCCTTTAAGGAGTCTCAAAGCGGCTAACATTCTCCTTTCCCTTTCTCCCCCACAACAAACACTCTGTGAGGTGAGTGGGGCTGAGAGACTTCAAGAAGTGTGACTAGCCCAAAGTCACCCAGCAGCTGCATGTGGAGGAGTGGAGACGTGAAGCCGGTTCCCCAGATTACGAGACCACCGCTCTTAACCACTACACCACTCTGGCTCTCTACCACACTACCAGTCTGAATATACACAACTGCATGATTGTATGTGATTATCTGGCTCAGTATTATGTACACTGACAGGTAGTGGTCCTCCAGGGTTTTGGGTGGTCTTTTTCCTAAGTCATACTTCTGGAGTTGCAAGAGGATGATCTCAAAAACTTCTGCATCCAGAGCATGTGTTCTGCTATGGAGCTATGGTCCGAAGCTCGTGTCATTAGCAACAACTAGTTTTGCTCTAGGGTTTGATTTAAATTTAAATTTGGGGGCCAAGTCTTTTTCATACCTCTGTGTACATCTACGAACGAGGAAAGGATGCATCAGGTTTTGGGACTAGTCAAGTCCCACCTTGTGATCCTGGTTTCAGTCGAGACTGAAAACACTGCCGTCTTTCTAATCAGGGTTCCTTGCATTGACAGGATTAGATTCTGCAGCACATCTATGCTACAGCGAGATCAAACAGATGGAGAAATGTATCTTAAAAAACAACAACAACAACCCCCAAAGTTTTAGCATTAAGCTTGTCAAGTGGAATGTTTGCATTCAAAAAGCAAAAATAATGCCCATAAATTTCTGTGGAAATGGGGGAAAGTTAGTCTCCTAAACATAGTTTTATGACTTATTAAAAAGCATTCTAAACTACAGGTTGGAGGCAGAATGCAAGACTTGCTCAGTGTCATTTTGTCCCCCAAGGATGCTTTTATTATCACATTTCAGATTTGAAGACAAGACATCTGCTTCCATTCTTTCAGCATCAATATACACCTGGGATCCCTGGAATTTAAGCAACCTTTATGGCTCTCTCTTCCTCCTCCTATCCTCTATTGCAAAGAGTTCAGGTTCATGGTACAAACAGACATAGCTCTTTCAGGGCTTCAGAAAGAGGTTCACTTCATATATTGGAGAGGGGGAAGAAATGCATTTCCTACCACAATGAAGGAAATCAAACACCCCGCAGGATACGGAAGCCTTAGACCATTTCCAAATCCCTCCATCCCTATAATGAACAAGGACTTCCAATGCTTTCAGGCTGGGTTCCTCTGTCGTTTTCCATGGGTGAATCTACACACAGTCTTGCCCTTTGGGAAGGGAGGACGAGGGTGCCTTTGATTAATTCCCACAGTGATGAACTGCAAAGATAGTGCATATTTGGGCAGAAACTTTTAATCAAAAGCTGTGTGAAAAGTCTAGTTGTACTTTGCAGAGGAGGTGTATAGAAAAACAAATGTAACAAGCATGGAGAGAAAGAAAGTTGTTCAGAATAAAATTTGTGGACCCAGGTGCATGGGAGCCAGCAAGGATGTGCCATAAACACAATAAAGACCCAGGACAGCACTATTGGGATTCAATCAGGACACAACTTTTATTGATGACAGATGTCAGCAGATTTTGGTGCAGGCATTGGGTGCGTATCCTGAAACCAGCCTAACTGTTGGTTGCTGGCATGTAGGGGCTGACCAAGCTCACCATCACGATCAGTGGTAGGGGGCACTAAGGCCTGTCAGCCCCAGAGCTGGGTGTCTGGACATGAAGCACCCCCCAGGCTCCCTTAAGGGCATACCCCATGACAGCAGGGTGGGGGAGCCACTTCCACGCTTCCTGGACTAAGGATCCAACCCAATGCCTTATCTGCCAGTAAGCTGTGATGATTGCTATGAGGCAGGTAAAACCATGCAGACAGGCCCAATTACTGTCATACTTCGGGTTGAAGTAGCTTCGGGATGAATTTTTTTCAGATTGTGCTCTGTGGCGACCCTGGGCTCGCGCATGCCCAGATGTTCAAAATGATGTCACGTGCATGCGCGGAAGTGGCGAATTGCGACCCGTGCACACGCAGACGTGGGTTGCATTCGCTTCAGGATGCGAACGGGGCTCTGGAACGGATCCTGTTTGCATCCAGAGGTACCACTGTAGTCTGCATGGATAATTCCTCCCTGGCCCTGAATACAGCAACTGATGTACTCCCAGCCTGTGAACTAAACCGACAGTAACAAGGGAGGGAAAGGGGAGGGGATCCAATGTCGCCTGAGCCCCGGAACAACTGGCTTTTATAGCTGGGGGAGCGGACCAGAGAGAGGAAGCTCTCTCTCCAGTTCACTCCGCAGTTCGTCCCCTCATTTACCCACGAAATAGCTCAGTTAGAGCGTGGTGCTGATAATGCCAAGGTTGCAGGTTCAATCCCCATATGAGACAGCTGCATATTCTTGCATTGCGGGAGGTTGAACTAGAGGATCCTCAGCTCTACAATTCTACGATTGGCTGCTGAGCCTTGTGAGCAGTTGGCGCAGTAAGAGGAGCCAGAAGTGCTCCTCCTTCTGCTTCAAAGCTGAGGAGAGGGAGCCCTGCTCCAACATGGCCTCCTTTCGGATGTTGTTCTTGGTTTGATGTTCTTGGTTCTTGTGTCCTGACCCAGACTACACTTTAATACAGTGGTGCCTCGCAAGACGAAATTAATCCGTTCCGCGAGTCTCTTCGTCTAGCGGTTTTTTCGCCTTGCGAAGCAACCCTATTAGCGGCTTAGCGGATTAGCGCTATTAGCGGCTATTAAAGGCTTAGCGGCTTAGCGGCTTAGCTGCTAAAAGGCTATTAAAGGCTTAGCGGCTTAGAAAAAGGGGGGGGAAGCGAAAAAAAATCTCAAGACTCGCAAGACATTTTCGTCTTGCGAAGCAAGCCCATAGGGAAATTTGTCCTGCGAAGTGCATTGAAAAACGGAAAACCCTTTCGTCTAGCGGGTTTTCCGTCTTGCGAGGCATTCGTCTTGCGGGGCACCACTGTAACTAACCCTTTCCAAGCAGGAGGATGCTCCCCATGCCCACTGGCTAAGCTATACTGAGCGGCCACTGGCAATATTCCCCCACTTCTCACCAAATCATTTGATACAGGATGCTGCCAGGCATTTGCCAGACTTCCTCCCCCATCCCCCAGTTCAGTAATGCTTATGCCTTGGAATCCAGTCCTTAGTGTGTTGCTATCATTTGATTGATTAGTTGATGTTCGTACGGCAATTTGAACATGCAAAGTACCCACCGAGTGCTAACTATTATTATTGATTGTGTATCGGGAGTTTCATTGTATTGTATAATGTGGGTCGAGCAGGAGGTGACAAACAACATAATGATATCCAATTTTCGTCAAGTTTATTTATGTTAATAGGCTGTTTTATGGCCATCATTGACATTTCAGTGTTCGGCTTGCATCAGGTACGATGTATCCTTTGTTGCTGTTTATCCTCAAACTTAACATTAAGAGGCAGCAGTAGCCTTTATCAGCGTTATTCCATCAACTCATGGGTGGCCTGTGGCAGTCCTGATCCAGCCCCCTAAAGTGGGCCAATCAGCTCTGCAGTGACCCTATCTCATTTTTATTTAGGTGCGGTTGTTTATGCCGTTATTACATTGACACCCTACCTTTCCCCCATGGAGCCCAAAGCTGCATGCGTGATGCTCCCCATTTTATCCCCACAACGATCCTACGAGGTAGGAAAGCCTAAGAGTGAGTGTGTGTGTGTGTGACTGGTGCAAGATCATTCTGGGAGCTTCATGGCTGAAAAGGAATTTGAACCCGGGTCTCTCATGCCCTAGTTCAACACTGTAATTACTATACAATACAGTCCTGGTTTCCTCAGTTATTTAAGGAAAATGAGCATTGAACCTGTGTTTATTTTGTATTACTATTTTTTCTGTGTTCCAGAAAAGCATAGGAATACAGTGGTATTACGAACTTAATTCATTCTGGAGGTCCGTTCTAAACCTGAAACCATTCTTAACCTGAGGTACCACTTTAGCTAATGGGGCCTCCTGCTGCCACCACCACACGATTTCTGTTCTCATCCTGAAGCAAAGTTCTTAACCTGGGGTACAATTTCTCGGATAGCGGAGTCTGTAACCTGAAGCGTCCGTAACCTGAAGCGTCTGTAACCCAAGGTACCACTGTATAGGAATTTAGGAACGTAGGAAGCTGTCTTACATTGAGTTGGACCACCAATTCATATACAGTGGTAACTCAGGTTACAGACGCTTCAGGTTACAGACACTTCAGGTTACAGACTCTGCTAACCCAGAAATAGTACCTCGGGTTAAGAACTTTGCTTTAGGATGAGAACAGAAATTGTGTGGCAGCGCAGTGGCAGCAGTGGCGGGAGGCCCCATTAGCTAAAGTGGTACCTCAGGTTAAGAACAGTTTCAGGTTAAGAATGGACCTCCAGAACGAATTAAGTTCTTAACCTGAGGTACCACTGTACCTTACTATTGTCTATGCTACCTGACAGTGGTTCTCCAGGGTTTCAGACCAGGTTGTCTCCCAGCCCTACCTGAAGTTGCTTGGGATTGAACCTGGGACCTTCTCCATTCAAAACAGATGTTCTGCCACAGAATTATGGCCCTCCCCTATGAGGGAGTCAGATTGTCTCATGGATTAGCATCTGAAGAATATAATAGCCCCCACAAACTCACAAGTTGGCCATCCCTGCAGTAGTTCAAGAACTTGCAGAAGCAGCAGGCAACCCCCCATTTTAATCACCACACTGAAAAATCTGAAGATCAGCACAAAGATGAGACAAAGGCTTAAGAACAAGGAGCGACTCTCTTAACTGCTTATCCATTAAGCAAGGAATTTAAATCTCCGGAGGCGATGCAGAAAAGCAATCTGTTTTCTGAGTTTGGACCACATCTAATTGCACGACATCTCAAGCGTGAAATTCCACTTGACCCAACTAATGTTTTCGCAGCATCAGATATGTATGCCGTGGCAGAAATAATGTTCACAGTTCATTGTAGATGTAGAACACCCATGGGCCGTGTCATGTGAAATCCAGTCTGCTCCGTTACAACTGGAGCTGTGAAGGCAAGGTGGCAACCTGTAACACCTGCCTGGCATTCTGTTCAGAATTTCTAGCCAGCAGGTACGGAACCTGTGCATCACTGCCGGAGATTATATGGGGCAGGTTTATCTGCATGTTAGTGTTCTGGAGCTTTGCAAAGGCATTGTTCCTGGGTACAATGTGCAGTTCATGTGCACAACGACGGCTTCACAATACTGGACCATCAACATCCACACACCCTTTCCTTCATTAACAGCTTGATAACTTGTTTTGTCATGTTCCTCCAGTGTTGCTAATGCCACAGAATGCAATAACTCTGGCAGATTTACCCATTACTGATCGTAGAGGGAGCACAAAAATGGAAACGGATAAGGCAGAACGCTCTGAATTGCCCTCTCTTTTGTGTGGTTGGAGGTATCTAGGGCTGGGATTTTTAGGGAGTTTTGTGCGTCTAGGGGAATTTGAATTCTCTAGAGTGAGAACTGAGCAGTTTGTGTTTGAGGCCGTGGCGTTTGAATTATCTTGTGCAGATGGTGTTTGTGGGAAAGAATTGGATTTATCTAGAGTGAAGAATGCTTGTTCTCCGAAGCCGTGTGTGTCTCTGGTGTTTTTGTTTTGAATTCTTATTTAAATAATTCAGAGGCTTGGCGCATAGACAGAGCTTGAGGTGGAGGAACTCGATGGTTTGTGCTTTTGTAGGCCTAGCCAGGCCTCAGTTGCAAGCTTCCATGCTCTGGAAGAATTCTGGGTTGCAGCAGATTTCTCTGCCAAGGGTTCATCCACAAGTTTGATCATCTGAAGGTCAAATCAGACATGGATCCAGGCAGCTGCATTTGTGACTGATCTGACCAAGCGTAAACCGAGAGTGGGGTACATGTGAATTGATAATCAAAATGGGTGCACAAGTGAGAGAGCTGAACTGCCCAGTCTTACTCCATGTGTCCTTCTCCTAAGACTCTTTTCTCCGGATTTATTTATTTGTTCTGTACAGCCTTTCCCCTGGAGGAGCCCATAGAGTTGTACAAAGATAGCAAAGTGAAAACATCTAAAAAGAGAAGCAAAGCTTCAGAGCTGCACTGTGGGGTGAAATGGGGAAGGCATTTGGAGATAGATTGTTACAGATGTGGGGAACCTATGCTGTCCCTGTTGTTTGATTCTCAACAGCCAGTGCCAGGAATGATGGCAGCTGAAATCTAATGATATTTGGAAGGCTGCATGTTCCCCATCTCTGAACTATACACTTGTAGCTTTTGATGTTAAAATCAGACCCCAAGCCCCCAATACCTGGGGCAGATATATTTTTAAATACAGTAAATATGGTGGTTGCATCTCGTTTTACCTTGAAATGCTCAGCCTTTTATTTACCCCTACCTATAAGGATGTAGAGAGATAATATAATCGAGTTGTTAAAGCAGCAATCTAGTAGTGGTCATGACCTTTGAGTCCCTGGTTCATTTTTATTGCTAGGTGACCTGTGAGTTCAGTAGGTCTCCTGCCTATTTAATATGATGGTTCAGCATAACCAATGTATGCATGACAGTCACACCCATCACTCCAGAAGCCCTTATCCTCACTGACCATACATTTCTTGCATTTTTGATTCTGAACGTAATTATTTTTGTACCATTTCCCATACGCAAGCATAGAACTATTGCCAAATAGATACTTCCAATTTACGTCTTCTATGTAACTTATTTTTGGAAGTATGTAACTTTTGAACTGATTGATTTGTTACCTTTGCACTGACAGTTTCTAGCTTGTTGGGTCAATAAGGTTGGTGAAATTTGGCTCAGCCTATAGGTAGCGTTAATTAATCTGGACAACTTCCTTTTTCTTATTTATGACAGCTTTCTAGTCCACATGAGGTCCTATGGCAGGCACAGGCAAACTCTGCCCTCCAGATGTTTTGAGACTACAGTTCCCATCACCCCTGACCACTGGTCCTGTTAGCTAGGGATGATGGGAGTTGTAGTCCCAAAACATCTGGAGGGCCGAGTTTGCCCATGCCTGTCTTATGTGAATCAGGAAGTGTTTTCGCAGAGCTGCTCTTTCTTAAGTTCCTGTCTTCAGCTACTATAGTGAAAAGCCCCTATAAGCATTTCTTGTGTTTCAAAATAAACCTATTTTGGGGCCTGTAAGCTGTCTGGTAATGGGTTAATACTAGCAGTTTTTAAAAACAACAAGAATTCTGTTATGGTCCTTTTTGTTTGCATGTTTTTCTATCTGCAGCATAAGTATTTTTTTTAAAAAAACCCAACAACATACAATACTATTAGAAAGAGATGCACTGTCACTAAATCAGTAGTGGCAGTTACTTGGAGCCAAGGCAACAATTTGCAAATGGTTTTATTGAAAATCAATATACCTTTGTAAAGAATGACTTGTTTTTTAGGTCCTTTTATGTACATTGTTAGTTGTAGAATGCATCTTAAAGTTTTGTTTCTAGCCCTGGCTCCTATAGAAGAAAACCATCTCCTCTAGTTCAGAATTCAGAGGAAGAAAGGGGAAAAAATCTAAATGAACAGAAATAAACTTTATTGGGCAACCAGATAACTGGCGTGCCTTAAAGCATCATCTGCTGTCCATATAAGATGGCTACCTAAGATCGGATGGTTCTGTTGCTGACTAGACAGGACTATCAATGGCCAATATAAATAAAACATGATATTGAACCACAGGAGACCCACTGGAGGTCATACTTAATAATCTGAAACTTCGCCAATGGAAAAAAAAAAGAAAGGAGGCAGAACATGGTAGGAATCCTACTTTGGTCATAATTAGATCACTGGGTTGTCCCATGTCTTGTCTGACTTGTAAGCATTGCTGGGAGAAATTTCTGGCTCATCAGCAGGTTTTGT
This sequence comes from Podarcis bocagei, assembly GCF_964188305.1. Lineage (NCBI taxonomy): Eukaryota > Metazoa > Chordata > Lepidosauria > Squamata > Lacertidae > Podarcis > Podarcis bocagei. The sequence goes on along the minus strand of NC_138129.1, from coordinate 78,351,896 downwards.
CAAATTCAGTCTGCCGTCATGTCCCATGGCTTGCTCCCTGCATCACCAAACAGGGGCAGACCTGCACCCATGTGTAGAATGGGGCAGGTGGCTTACAGATACCACTTAATTCCTTTCTTCTCCAATTCTGCAGTCTATACGCAGCACTCTCTTCATAGCCATAGGCCGGCCAGTTTCTCCTGATCCTTTCAAGACTGTATGTAGCGCTGTTTGGCCAGGCTTCCTTGGCACACACATTTTGGACACTTGTCTTCTCTGTTCCCGCTCAAGGCAGACCAAGTCTGCATAATCTGGATAAATCTCCTGGTTGTGATCTCCCACAATGCATGCTGTGAACTTGGATGTTGGTCACATTACCCACCCCTTGCTACAGAGCAAAATCTTTTTCACCCAAGCTTACTTTTCATATTCTCTGCCAAACACACTGGAGTTTTGACTCTCAGGAGGCCTTTCCTCTTCTCTGTACTGTTGAGAACTACATGGGTGTATGGGAGGGGGGAGCTTTGCCATTACTGACACATAAAGGTAGATATAATCTGGCTTGGCCAAGCAGATGGGTGTTTAGAAACAGCAATTTCACATGGCTGCTTTTGACTGGAAGGAGCACATTGCACTTGTGGGGTAGATGATCATTTCTAACAGTGGCTGGATCTACACACAGGAAAATAAATGCTGTAAATAAGTCATAAAATAGATCATCGTAACAAAAAGGGGGGGAAACCCTATGTAAAATCACATATACAAAGATTTTTGCTCTACAGCGCCATCTGGTGTTTACAACGGAGTTACAATGATATAACTGACTGAGTATAGCTGAGTCCTCTGGAGTATAGAACTGATCTGTTGGTAAGTTGCTTTCTCCACACACATTTGAATCCTCCAAGGTGGGTGAAGCCATCATTGCTCTTCTTTTTATCAGCAGAGGCAGCCTCTGTGATGAGGCACAGCAAGGTGACTCCTTCAGCTTTTGGGTACTTCCAGGGTAGAGTGGATGAAATCTAGCTATCTTCACATGTTTTTACCCCTAATTGAACACCATTCCATTTCTGCATTATTTTGTGATTTATTTTTTTTAAAAAGAAGCCTTTCAAAATATGTATCTAAATGCGCATTTTTATATGTCTTTTAAACAGAAAAAGAACATCATTGTAATATTTGGAGGTGTGCAAAATGTGGAGGGGTAGCTAAATTCTGATCTGTACAGGAGCCCAAGAGGTCCAGATTAGGTCACTTGCAAATAGAAATTCAGGAAGATCAACTTCTAAAATTAAGGGTAGCAGAGTAAGAGGCGTTCACAGCCTATGAGCTGTGCAAGAGTGGAATCCAGCGCCTCTTGCGCATGGGGCTTGCACCTGAATCCTGCTTAGTTTCAATGGGATCCATGCAGGAAAACAGTATGGGTTGTGCCCCATGTTAATTATTGTGTGGGGGTGCCATTTTGAATTCCTACCACTGACACCCAAAGGTCTCAAGCTGGTCCTGCTTGTCAGAAGCTGTGGTTCATGTAGCGGGGGTGGTGTGTATTTCATTTTAAAAGGAAATCAATAAAACAACCTAACAAATGCCCATCTTCCTCTGTTTCAAATATTCTTTCCTGGCAGCAGTTATAGCTCCTGCTCCTGTCATCTTTTTGTTTTACAGTTTTGCGAGTGTAAAGGTTATATACACCACCGAGGACTGTTTTTCCTGCAACAAGAATTGCTGGTGTGTCAAATTAAGACAAGGGTGGGTATTTTTTGTTGTTGTTGCTGTTGAAATGTTTGCTATAACCAAAAAGCTGACCTATTACTTTCCATTGGCAAAGGTGCCCTCACTTTCTCAGCCGTTTGTTTATTTATATATAAATAGCTTCATGGCGTACCAAGGTGGTGTAGATAAAGGAGGAAGAATCTTGGGTTTAGAATCTAAATCATAAAACACATCCCTGTAGCCTAGGTATACAGTGGTACCTCGCAAGACGAATGCCTCGCAAGATGAAAAACTTGCAAGACGAAAGAGTTTTTCGTTTTTTGAGTTGCTTCGCAAGACGAATTTCCCTATGGGCTTGCTTTGCAAGATGAAAACGTCTTGCAAGTTTGTTTCCTTTTTCTTAAGGCAGATTTTCAATGCATTCCTATGGGAAACCGTGCTTCGCAAGACGAAAAATTCGCAAGATGAAAAAACTCGCAGAACGAATTAATTTCGTCTTGCGAGGCACCACTGTACTCTGTTAGTCATCCGAGATCACCTCCTGGCCTATCCTTTTTTTATTTATTTATCGAAAGGGGGTTCCTTCCCGTTTTGGGAACTAAATCCTTCTAACAGAGTGGCAAAAAGTAATGCAAGGGGGAAAAAAAGAGCAGCAAATTTAGAGCAGGCAGTTGAAAATCATATTTCTGAACATAACTCAAACTGTCTGTGAAACAAGAATGAGACATTCATGAAGCACTCATTAAATTTGACTGTGGAATACAGTTGGTATCCCTTTGCACAAAAACACTATTACAGAGACATCACTGGAGAAAGGTTAGGAGGCACCCTATAGATGGGCATGGTTAGTAAAAGTAATCAGATCAAACATATTGTGTGGTCTTATAATACCTACAAGGTATACCACAACCTTCACAATACACAGTAGTTTTAAATGGAATGACCTTGGCTGCAAAAGTATTTACCTTCTATTTGGAGGCCCTCTTTTTCGTTCACTGAAGTAACTGGGTGTTTAAATCAACTAGATTGATACAACTCTAGCTGAAATCCCCTTGAGTGGCAGGAGTTTGGCTAAAAATAGAGCTTATATCAGAACTATCCATCTGTTTTGGCTTTATAAATTAGCAACTGGAGTAAGAGAGACACCTTCTGTACTTCCACCATCCCTTAAAAATATCTAGTTTTAATTGGGGGAAGCATCAGGTTTCATTGAAGGAGGAGGGTCATAGGACAGTCACAGAGCATCTGCTTTGCATGTTGAAGGTCCCAGTTCAGTCCTCAGCATCTTCAGGTAGGGCTGGGAATGTCTCCTGGCTGAAACCCTGGAGATCTGCCACCAGTCAATGAGGATGAAATTGAGCTGGCTGGACCGAGGGTCTCAGTTGTTGTAAGGCAGCCTCTTGTGCTTCTACTGCGTGGACAGGCGGAGTCGCCAGATCCCGAGCGGTCCCCCCCCCGTCATGTGGAATAATGACTCAAGACAACGTGCTATGGGATTAAATTGGCCACAACTTTATTAAATTTCAAATGTGGGTAGACCTTGGCTCAGGCATTGGGCGTTCTCCCTCCCCAGTCCCCAGCCGGGGACCTAGGGAGCATCAGGGTTATCCAGTGTGTGGGGTGGGGGATGGGCCGGCTCTGGAGAACATATGTTCAAGCAGAGATAGCCGCCCCCGTTACGCCTCCGCCACAGGGGAGAGCAATGACGACCTTTCGGCGTACGGTCAAAGCCTCCCTTCAGAAACCCCTTTAACGGGGAACCCTGGTATCGCCGCCGCAAAGAGGAAGATGGACTAAAGGATTCCGCCCAAGGCCTGATACCGCCAAAGTTGTGACGTTTTGCTACGGGAAAGGCGAAACCTGCCAATGCAGGGAAATTCCTTTCCGGCCCTTTAACAGCAACCTTAACGTAGCAGTGCCCGCATACCTGTGAAGAAAAGTTAACCTGCAAAACCTGTGAAGAAAAGTTAACCTGCAAAATAAGACATTAACTGAGGGTGGGTAGGGTGGGAGAAGCTCTGGAGCCAAGTGAGGATTCCCAGGTAAGATCCTCCCTCTATTGTGTGGGCAGGTAATCCCTCCCCTACCTGGCCTGGTCTCCTTGGCAACGCTTCGCCCAGGTGGGATTGGACAACTGACTGAGATAGGCGGAGACCTCCAGGTATCCCACCTGAGGGAAGGCAAAGCCAAGCCTATGCTGTTGGGGCCGCTCCAGATCTAGGGGCTGCACGCGTCCACGCAAAGGGCGCCCCCCATTTTAAGCGGGGAGCGGTCATTACATGGTCTGCCCACCATCTTGATGCTCCAGTTTGGAGGGCTGGTGCTCACTTTAAAGTAGAAGAAAACCACAGGAAACAAACTAGGATAGGGGACATCTGGATCCACTGGAGATTCCAGGTAGGGCTGGGAATATGCCCCGGAGAACCGCTGTTAGTAGATAATGCTGAGCTAGATAGAAGTGTGAGGACTTGTTGTATGTTCTTCATTGTCCTTTTTCCTGAAAATGGTTGGTTGGTTAGTTAGTTGGCATCCATGTGTCTCAAGAGACAATGGGGTGTGCCTCCAGGGATGAAGTCAAACTGCTTGCATTAGCACCACCACAGTGACCTCCCTGGGCAATGTGTATGGAGGTTTTGGGTTGCACAGATGGCAATACCCCCCTCTTGGCCTCATTGATCTGGTCCAAAGGAAAGCAGAGAAATGTTTAGCATCAGCTTGGCTGCAGGACTTTGTGGAAGGAGAACTACCAGGCACCGTCCAAACCATCTTAGGACCTCACTCTGGATTTGTATAGGGTTTACTCCTTAGCCGCCTTCTCCTCCCGAAGATGTCCCACAAGGCAGTGGAGGTTTAGGATAAAAAATGACAGCATAAGATATTCACCATGCTGTGAATTGTATATTTCCAAACACAAATGAAAAAGCAAACTTTCATTTATAACAATGGCAGATGTCACAAGGTATGTAGAATTATAGCTGGGGGGGGGGGACGGACACAATGAAACAAGGTCCCTGGAGAGCTTCTCAAAGTTAGCAAACATAACTGTGAGTCTCGTAGCACCTTAGACTAACACATCTATTAGGGCTTAAGCTTTTGCAGACTAGAGTGAGCCTCATCTTATGTATGAAGTGTTATCCCAGGTTAGCAAATATTTCACACAATTGTTTATGTGGGAAGTTGGAATATTTGTAAGCCGTGTGGTCAGAGGGAAATGAAATGCATGACCGTGACAATTACATACATTTAGCAGCCCTGCAGCACATCTTGACTGCTGTAGCACCATAAACCACACAATTGCAGCAAGGTTCATACTGATACCTGAAGGGGAACTGCTTTCATTTGATCAAAAAGCAACCCACGGCTACCCTTCTTTCTGTTCTCTTTTTTGGGGGTGGGGTGGGAAGAGTTGGAAGGGGGAGCAGGTTCTTTTAGAACCAAAATCTGCGTGCTAAAAAACCCCACTTTATTGGAAATACAGTCTGATGAGAATCAAGATGGGTTCACTTTACACAGGAGTCAATTTATTGTCCTTTGAGCATCTTAATTTTTTTCTTTACCTCAGAATACCTTATCACTTGTGTCCAAATGTTTTGACAATTTGTCTTGAAGGTTAATAACTCTACAGCTTTATAGGTACATTCTACTTTCCATAAAAATGTACAGTATGTGGAAGGTTTCTGTCTTTTTTGAAAGTATTCTTCCAAGTACTTTCCCAAGACTACTCATGTTGCACATTCGAAGCTGACACTGATATTTTAGAGAATGGGGCAGTTTGGACACATATGCATGCATCCCTGAAGTTCTGTGAACCCTTGGCTCTATAGAGCAGTTTAGAGACTCGAAGCGGAGTGGGTGGCGCTGTGGTCTAAACCACTGAAACCTCTTGGGTTTGCTGATCAGAAGGTCGGTGGTTTGAATCCGCACAACAGCGCGAGCTCCCGTTGCTCTGTCCCAGCTCCTGCCAACCTATCAGTTTGAAAGCATACCAACAGGAGTGGATAAATAGGTACTGCTGTGGCGGGAAGGTAAACAGTGTTTCTGTGCGCTCTGGCTTCTGTCACGGTGTCCCGTTGCACCAGAAGTGGTTTAGTCATGCTGGGCACATGACCTGGAAAGCTGTCTGAGGACAAACGCTGGCTCCCTCGGCCAGAAGCAAGATGGGCACTGCACCCCATAGTCAAGTTTGACTAGACTTAACCGTCTGTGGGTCCTTCACCTTTTTATAGAAACTCGAGTTCATTCATAAGCTGACTAGATTACCTTGACCAAGCTATTGTGGCCTCAGCCTCTCCACTTGTGGACGAAGATTCCAGCCTACCCTACAGTGCTTTTTGCAAATGTCTAAAACACTTTGCTTAAAACTGAAGCGTACTACATGAATATTGGAGAGCCAGCTGTGTTATAGTGTGTAACAGCAATGAGGGATGTTCTGAACATTCAAATAGGGGCATCTGAAAAAGCGATTGCCTTTGTTTGAATGTGTTTGAGGGAAGCGTTTTGGCTCCACTTCCTCTGCTCCAAGACCCAGTTCCTTACCTGTGGGGCGGGTACAAGTGGTGATAGCGGCTAGCACTCCAGGTCCAGTGAAGCATCTCTAGTCCCATCATCCCTAATATCCCTAAATCATTCCTTTCTGGCACAAATGATGCAAATAGCAACATTTTCATTCCAGAGTTGAAGGAAATGGAAATCCTCAATTCTTTTCCTACTTTAGAAAGATGCTCTGCTGCCCCCACAGGCGTGCTCAAAGCATGGGATGTTTACCCTGGCCCCAAGATTAGTTTCTCGACCTGGAACAAAGCAAGGTAGTTGGCAAAGTGATGAAGGTGAGTTCTTTGGGCATCCACAAGCCTTTTGTTGGTACCCAAACCAAGTGCTTTCAAAAAACATGAGTGTCCAAACTGGGTGCCTGTAAAAGATGAACCCTTTTCATGTCAAATCTAGGGATGCTTCTACATTGTCCTGCAATGAGAGTATTGTAAGACCAACCAGCCTACTATGGTTGAGACCACTTCATCAGATGTAGAAATAAGCGTGTCACATTTTAAAAAATGTCTTGCATTTTGTGCTTTCCTAGTTTTGACCCACACACTATATTTGCTTCTCTGTACCTGTGTGTGTGTGCCAGCTTGCATGATTCCATGCATCTGATGAAGTGGACTCGAGTCCACGAAACCCCATGTCAATATGTTTTAGTCTTCCAGGTGCAACAGGAGTCTCTCTTGTCAATGACTGTTAAATGCTATTGGACCAGTGCCTATGTATAAACCTGAAATTATTCCACTCTGTGATTAAACTTTGTGCAACACAAGACCTTTTGCACTTGTGTATGCATGAGCTATAATTCCTTCGGGGAGCTTAAAGAAGCGAAGGCGGAATTGATTTGTTTCCCCCCCCAGCAGGCAGAGCTGAGTTAAGGGAGAGATTGCAAGGCTTCTAACTTGGCTGGAAGGTACTAATTTACTACTTCTGCTTGTCTGCTTTCCATTATTTTGTTCTAGGATTCCAAGTGGAATCTCTGCTAAAGCATGAGCAGCTGACTGTGTAAGCTTGCCTATGGACAGTTTCACATCTGAAGAGCTGCCCTTTTCAAAGAGGCACCTTTTACTTTAAGAGAAGGTTTGCAGTCAATGTCTCACCAGCATGGTCATGTCAGGGAGCCTACAGAGCCAAAGAAGGGATAGGTTGTGGAAGCTGGGCTGCTGGGTTGGTTGTTGATGTCAAGGGTGAAGTCCATCCTCTCCTGACAGCTTCTGCATGCTCTGTACACTGTTCCCAGCTTTCCTTTTTTCTCTTGGATAAGGCAGCTTGAATGCCTCTGGGTCATGGGTAATGTCTTTCCCCTCACTGCATGTTATTTTTTAAGCTATTAGAATGGGAATATCAGCTGAGACTTATGAAACTGCTGCAGGGAAGAAAGTACATGTGAACTCAGGGTTGGTGGTCTGATTTTAGGACACGGATGGCGCTGTGGTCTAAACCACTGAGCCTCTTGGGCTTGCCGATCAGAAGGTCAGCGGTTTGAATCCCTGCCACAGGGTGAGCTCCCGTTGTTTGGTCCCTGCTCCTGCCAACCTAGCAGTTCAAAAGCACGTCAAAGTGCAAGTAGATAAATAGGTACCGCTCCGGCGGGAAGGTAAACGGCATTTCCGTGCACTGCTCTGGTTTCGCCAGAAGCGGCTTAGTCATGCTAGCCACATGACCCGGAAAAACTGTCTGTGGACAAACGTTGGCTTTCTCGACCAGTAAAGCGAGATGAGCGCCGCAACCCCAGAGTCATCTGCGACTGGACTTAACTGTCAGGGGTCCTTTACCTTTACCTATACAAAGACAATCAAATCAACAGTATGCAGCAGGAGAAAAGAATGGGCGAAGAACCTGGAAATAAGCAGATCCAGGCACTAAATTCTTCATAAAGTTATATAAATATTTCTCGGACAGGATTGAGGGTTACAGCTCTGGGAGAGGAGCTGAGGAGTGGCCAATCTTTTCCATCCAGGTTGATGGAGTGGCCCCGAATAGCTCACCAATCCCTCCGCTGCAGCCTGCTGGAATGGCTGCAGGGGGGCCAACCTGAATAAAATATGGGGGGGGGGGTAGGTGAGCTCCAACCCATATAATCAATCACATGGCATGGTGCCCACATACCATTTGAATGTCAATACCTATCAACTGGGGGGGGGCAGCCCCCTCAATTATTTTATTGGGGAGCTGAAGCTTTCTTGGCCCCTAGGAGTTGGCTCCTATGAATGGCTCTCAATACATCTGGAAGAGAAGGAAAGTGCGTATATGCTTTTAGGATGGTTTTTTTATTTTATTAATAAACAAAATAAACGAAAGAGCAGGTTGAAAGCAGCATAAGATTGATACTGTCATTGAATTTGCTGTCCTAAAACATTACCCCCCCAATAGCTGTTTTCTCATTTAAAGAACTCCCACATTCTTTTGATTGTAAATTGCCTTAACTAAATTTACCAACTAAATTTACTATTCTATGTTTATGTTTTATGGTGAAGGGTGGACAATAAACGTAAACAATAGTAAGAAAACCCACATCACATTAGAAAGGCAAGATAGGAGTGAATCACCATTCTGGATCTTGCACTGGGAAGGAAGAGGAACTCATGTGAATAACAAACCAGAGAATTAGATCTTTTCTTATGCTCTGAAGGAGAGAGAGAGAAAAAAAATAGAGGCTAGCATCACAGTTGGCACATATGCTTTCTAGCTCACAGAGCAGAATAGTTGGTGACATAAACTGCATTTTTATGCAGTCAGAATGCATTTCTGTTTTAGCCACTGGTTACTTCTCGAGGTCTTAACTTAATACTGTTACTAGGGGCAGCTGCATTATAGCACTGTTTACTTATTTATTCACGGTAGTGACAGCTTTGTATCATACAGCAGCTGCTGAAGCCCAAGCCGCTCAGCAAGGGCAAAATGCGATTTGAAAATGCTCCGTGGAGTTTCTTACGTTTTAATTTTTGTAGTGGGATACTTTTTATTTATTTTTTAGTTTTCTGCTATCCTTTCCCCACCTAGGACTTTTGCTTTATGAGTGCAACATTAAAAACAACAACAAACAAATCAGCAAATATTTATGTGCAAGATTATCTTGAAAAATATATCTGTGCAGTGTGTTGTTTCTCAGTATCACACTGGGGAAAAAACCCAATTCAGGAAATGGTCTTCTCATTGCAATAACAGATACATAAATAGTGTGGGACAGATGCAGGCACTCATTTCCTACTGCATTAACTTCTGGAGGGACAGCTGTTTGGCATGTTGAAGCAAAAACAGACTTGTGGCATCTTAAAGTCTATTACTTTATTATAGACTGAAATTCAAGTATCTGATGCAGTGGACTGAGTCACCACTGCTTGAGCCATAAATGGCTTGAAACTGCTTTATGTGGGCTGGCTTGTGCCATTTCTGTTTTTACATGAGGAGCAAAACACAAGAAGAGCTTTGTTGAATCTGGCCAGAGACCCACCAAGTCCAGCATTCTGTTCTCCCATTGGTTAATCAAATGCACATCAGAAGCTTGCAAGCAGAACCTCAGCACAACAGTGAATTGAATTGGATCCTCTTTCACAAGGTTGTTGAATGAAAGAGCTGGCCATTCTCCCACCCCTCCCTTTTGTGGCATACTGTTTGATTCTCAAAACCCTTGAGCCTTGTACAAGTAAAAAGGTAAAGGGACCCCTGACCATTGGGTCCAGTCGTGACCGACTCTGGGGTTGCGGCGCTCATCCTGCTTTACTGGCCAAGGGAGCCGGCGTACAGCTTCCGGATCATGTGGCCAGCATGACTAAGCCGCTTCTGGCGAACCAGAGCAGCGCACGGAAACGCCGTTTACCTTCCTACCGGAGTGGTACCTATTTATCTACTTGCACTTTGAGGTGCTTTCGAACTGCTAGGTTGGCAGGAGCAGGGACCGAGCAACGGGAGCTCACCCCATCGTGGGGATTCGAACCGCCGACCTTCTGATTGGCAAGTCCTAGGCTCTGTGGTTTAACCCACAGCGCCACCCGCGTCCCCCCTTGTACAAGTAAACAGGCCCAAAACGGTAAGCAGAACCTCTCCTGCTAGGTTTTCTTTCCCCTCAAGTGAACTCAGACTTGGTAGAAATCACAAATGAGCCTTGGCGTTGCTAATGACAGGGAAACAGTTTGGGTGAAAGACACATTGACGGGTTCTAAACTTTGTGTCAGTCAGGAAGTATATATTTCTGCCCTTATTTACAGAAGTAAAACTTTGTAATGAACAGTTGGCGAGAGTGACAGGAACAGCACTGGGTGCCAGTTTTCAAAAGTGCTGACAGGGATTTGCTGTTCCCCAGCTGCAGCCTCCCACCACTCCTCAGCATCATGTCCATGACACTGGTTTTAAATAATGCATATTCATTATTGCTGTCTCTGCATCTCATGAGCCACCACCCAACAGCAAAATGGCAGGTAAGAAGGCATTTATACAACAGCTCAGAAGCCCAGCTGTGTACTTTCCAATAATGACTAATAATCTTTTTTCCCAGTTAAAGCTGGAAGTTTCTTGGTGTTTTTTCTTTTTTTGCAAGGGAACCTTATCCTTCAATTCTTCACCATGAGCAGCCAACTGCAATCTCTGTGAACCTAGACTGGGAATCACTCGTGACCATGAGAGGATAGATGATAAAGCTCCTTCATTAGCTTCTACCTAGAGTCATTTGATACCTCAAACACTGGAAGGCATATTAACTATTAATAGGTAGCATCCTCTTCCCTCCCCATCCTTTTTTCCTTTTGGGCCTTATTTTATTTTATTTTTAAAGATGGTAAGCCAGAGGGCAAGGACTCAGTTGGTTTTATTAATCTGTAAGCCACTGTGGGAGCCTTTTCTGTCTAAAGAGGGGAAGCGTAAATGCTTTTAATACATAAGGAATAAAAGAGAGACCAGAAGTTAAGAATTCACTAAGCAAGAGAAAGAGAGCAATGCATGTGTTTCAATGCCAAAATAAGGCATGTACATTCTATTTCAATATAATGGAGACAGTGGCCTTGTGCAGTTGTAGTGCCAAACCATTAAATGGTTTAGCATTGCATGGTTTACATCTGCATTCTGGAGTAGCTCTGTGCTTTCGGCTCATATGCTTCTTCCTCCCCTCCTCCTTTTGTACTCCACTATCAGTTAATGAATAAGGGATGTGGGTGGCGCTGTGGGTAAAACCTCAGTGCCTAGAACTTGCTGATTGTATGGTTGGCGGTTCGATTCTCTGCGGTGGGGTGAGCTCCCGTCGTTTGGTCCCAGCTCCTGCTCACCTAGCAGTTCGAAAGCACCCCTAAGTGCAAGTAGATAAATAGGGACCGCTTTATAGCGGGAAGGTAACGGCGTTTCCGTGCGCTGCGCTGGTGCTGGCTTGCCAGAGCAGCGATGTCACGCTGGCCACGTGACCCGGAAGTGTCTGCGGACAGCGCTGGCTCCCGGCCTCTTAAGCGAGATGAGCACGCAACCCCAGAGTCGGACACGACTGGCCCGTACGGGCAGGGGTACCTTTACCTTTACCTTTATTAGTTAATGAAAAATCATAGTGGTTAGTAGAAAAAACACGCAGACTAAAACCAAAAAACAACCAAGGTTTGTCCTGAAACTACAACTGTGAACAAGGGTCATACCATGGTCTCCAATCCTGGTCTCCTGCTAAATAATGGGTTTTCTGTTAAGCCACTTCCACCCTGCAGAGGAGGTGGGATTGCGAGTGTCACAGCCCCACCACGCGTGCGGTGGCGGGAATCCCCTGCCGTGTCACCCCCTGGCCAGCCAACCGGTTGGCTTTGGGGCCGTGGCCTGCCCGATTTAAACGCAGGCATGGCTGGGGATCGCCTTCTTTTTCCGCATACCAGCTCGTAGCAAATCGTCACAGCTTTCTTAGTATTGGCCGTTAGGCATTGGTATTGGTATTGTTTTGTAGATGGAAGAGGAGAGGAAGCGCCATCACCTGCCCTGCATATTGAATGGTAGTCCGATAAAGGATTCCTGGGGGCGTGGCCCTGTCCGAAGCCTGTGGAGGCTAGGGCCTAAGGCACACCCCCGAGTGGTGACCCCGGGGGAGTTCCTAGTTGATGTGCTGATGTGCATTAGCAGGCCTCCTTCTACTGGCCTAAGCCAATACCGCTCATCACCTGTAAGCAATAAAGTTGTGGCCATATTTAGCCCATTAACCTTAAATAATTGTGTCATGTGTCTTTATTTCCACTGGGGGGTGGGTGGGAACTCGCCACGCAAACTGCAATGAATGGATTCCAGTCGTAGTATGCAAGAAGAGGAGGCATCATTGCCATTCACACATGTAACACTAAAGTGTGGTTAGGTAACCTATCCGAACAGCTCTGTGGCATTAATATTTTGTGATACCAACTTACTGGTTAGGGAGGAGGTGAACTTGCCACTTTTCCTGCTGTGAAATGCAATCGATCCAAATAAGAAGAATACAGATACATGAAAGAAATGTTTAGAACCCAAATGTGTGCTGTTAAAATAAACTTTGGGGAATGGCAAAAATTATATGCTGTCTTGATAATTCTCTTAGCAACGTTTCCTACTAGATTATTGCCTTTCCCACCTTTTGCTCCTTGTGCTGTTCCCTTTACCCCCATGACAATGAGAAAAGACCAGGAACGTCTCTTTAGAGTTTGATTCCTTGATGAAAATGTACTGCCAAAATAGTGGTTCTATATTTCCCCTGTCTCTGGATTTCTCTTAGTAGCATGAACTCGCCTGCTTTGAAAACCAGGTGGTTTCCTCTTGGGTCCCTTATTTCCACTGTTTCCCCCTCCTACCAGAAAGGGTCTGACTTTGAAACCTGTTTTCTCACTACAGTGGAAATATCTGCTACACCCTGGGAATTAGCAGTACTAGTCATAATGTTTTTCTTTATAGCTATTTACAAATGTGTCCAAATAGTGCAATATAATCAGGCATAATAAGATTTAAATGCCTCTTCGGTGTATAGCCCTGCGGTAAGGCCATTTTCGTATCTCTTACTGGATTACATTACATTTATTGAATTTCATTTTAGCTTCTGTTTGCTGGTGTCACACGGTGTCTTGGAATGGGGAATCTGCTGTCGGTATCTGCCCAAATGAATATCTTTTTAATGATACTGTGAGTGTTCAGAAGTTCAAATGAAGCTGAATCCACAGCTAATGGGGTGTTTATTTTTTGCTTTGTTTTGGAAATGTGCTTTTAACAACTTTCAAAACTGGAAAGAAGGTGGTGTGGAAAAAGCAACGACGTCAGACCAAAAGAGTGGTGTTGTTTCTGTTTACCTGTGAGCCAACATCTTGGGAGGGGAATTGTATATTAATTTGGTATACTAGTTACCCAGAACAATTAGATGGGAGGTCACACATAGATGCTTGTCCGACTGCAACATCGCTGTGAAACAACCAGTGGTACCTCTGGTTACGAACGTAATTCGTTCCAGAGGTCCATTCTTAGGCTGAAACCATTCTTATCCTGAGGCACGCTTTCGCTAATGGGGCCTCCCGCTGCGTGCACACCTCTGGTGCGCAATTTCCGTTCTCATCCTGGGGCAAAGTTCACAACCAGGAGCAGCTACTTCTGGGTTAGCAGGGTTCGTAATCCGAAGCATTCATAACCTGAAGCGTTCATAACCAGAGGTACCACTATACCTGACAGTAAAAAGGTAAAGGTAAAGGACCCCTGACAGTTAAGTCCAGTCGCAAATGACTCTGGGGTTGCAGAGCTCATCTCGCTTTATTGGCCGAGGGAGCCGACGTTTGTTCACAGACTGTTTTTCCGGGTCATGTGGCCAGCATGACTAAGCCACTTCTGGCAAAACCAGAGCAGCGCACAGAAATGCCTTTTACCTTCCTGCTGGAGCGGTACCTATTTATCTACTTGCACTTTGACGTGCTTTCGAAGTGCTAGGTTGGCAGGAACTGGAACAGAGCAATGGGAGCTCACCCCATCACAAGGATTGGAACCGCTGATCTTCCGATCAGCAAGCCCTATTCTCAGTGGTTTAGACTACAGCGCCACCCATGTCCCTATACCTGACAGTAGTACCTCCAAAAACAATATTTTTCAATGGAGAGAGCTCAGAGGATTCAGCATTCAGTATTCAGCAGCAAACTGTGTGATGAGTCACTTAACAAGTGATGTATATTTAAATACGGCTTTGATATCCTATGCTATTCAAGGAGTCTGTGCCATAGTGGGGGTAGTGGTATTGAGACAATTTCTCCAAAGATACCAGACATTCAGAATACCAGATACAGCCATAGTCAGTACCAGCCTTGCTAAACCAAATTGCTTGGAGGAAGGTTTTACTGCCACAGTGCCAAACAACACAGACTTTTTCTGAATGGAAAGGAATATGCAGTCAGGTGATTGTGATAGATTTCATGCAACTTAGAGGGCTGAAATGCAGTGCAAGCAGGTTGGATCTGAAGAAGTGAGCAGTATCCCATGGAAGCTTATACCATAATCCATGTGCTAGTCTTTAAGGTGTCATAGGATGTTTTCGTGTGAGTTAAAATAAGAGAGGTTTGACCAGGCTGGAGCTGATTTACACATTATGCTTAATGAGGTGATAGTTTTGATGGTACAGTTCTAGATCATACCAGTTTGAAGGCATAGGGGGGATATCGTGCATTTACAAACTGTGCTTCCATAAAATTATTTTTTTTTTGAAAAAAAATCACATGCTGTAAAATAGCATTAGAGAGATGGCAGGAAGTTTTGCTGAAACCCCTCACTACACCCAGGGAGTTATTTACATGGAGGAATAGCCATAATTACGATGTCCCACTTACACTCCAAATGGTATCATCTAGAATTCTACCACTTTGAGCTGCAATGATGTGTGGATTGGTGCTAACAAACAGACTTTAGGGAGTGAGCTACTAGCTATTTATGTTTTCATAGGGCTTGTCCACACTTGCACTTGTCCTGTGTTTACAAAGCATGCGACCAAGTGATTTTGCCTTTGCTCTTCTGCTCCCCCCCAACCCCCCCACTCGTTAGCGCTAAATCAGAACTATCTGTGTAAAACCTGGCTGTCTTTCGCTCTTATTCAATGCTAAACCATGGGTTTTCCTGGGGGAAAGCTGTGGAGCAAATGAAACTGTGATGAGCCCATAGTTCCATAGTTGTCATTCAAGCTATAATACACCACAGTAGAAATGAGAGAAATTAAATAATAAAATCTCCAGATGTGGGACTTTCCTTTATCTCCAATATGCAGTGTCGGACTTGCGGAGTGCCTTCTTCTCCCATGGGTGCAGGGATCTGCCAGGGCTCTGTTTTGGGGTACAAATCACACCTTACAATGGGTATAACCTACGATTTGAGAACATGAAGTAAAAGAGCCTCTGAACCCCAGTACTTGTGGAGCATTTCCAGACCAGAAAAAGCAACAGAAAGCTAAAGGAAGATTGCAGCCCCTTTGGTTGTGTGAGCCAAATGACACAAAAGATGAGCTTAAAAAGAATTAAAAATGGACACTTAGGACAGCTGGGAAAGCTGGTTGGGGAAAAAAATGTCTTTGGTTGTTTCCAGAAAGTGCAGCTAGTGGGTACCTGTCAGATCTGAACAGGAGCGCTGCACCTCAGAACAAGGGCAGCCATCCTTAAAGCCCTGCTCTAAGTTATTGACAATGGGCTTCTCATATCTTTGGAATGTGAAGGCGAAACTGTCCTGCACAATGCAGTGACCTTCTGATTTTTGGTTGGGATTTGGATGCTTTTGTTACAGCACCGTCTGCCTCTGGCGTTTTTGATTCCAGGCTTCCTGCGTTAGAATTAGACCCACAGCTGGTCCTGGACCCACAGCTTGTCTCTAAGCCTCGCTGAAACCTGACAGATTGTGACTTACCAATGCCTGTGGACATTTGGTTGTATGACCTTTGTTTCTTTTAAGCTTTGCAACCCTTTAAACTGAATCTGCTCTGTATTTATCATGTGTGAACTGATGGTTTCTTTAAAATCTAGGCACACTGTTTCATATATTAGTTGTGTCACTAACGCACATCATAAAGAGTGGAGAATGCTTTTCTGGGACATAGTAGTACTGGCAGTACTTAATAACATACGTTGATGTATGCAGATGATGTATTCAAGTGTCTAAGCCAGAAAAGGAGATGTGATTTACAGCATGGTTAAGCACACATGTGAATCTACTCCAAATCAAATGACGTACTGTGTATTTAGGTGGTTGTGCCTCATCTGTAGGCAAGCAAAGTACTTGTCAGTCCAGCAAGTTTTGCTAAAACTGAACTCTTATGAAAGGTCTTTAAAAACCACCCTCCCTTGGAGAAAAAAAGTGAGAGCATTTAACAGCTAAATTATAGTGCTACGAACATTTTAAAAAATCTTAAGCTTAGCAGCATGGAAGTTTTCATTATGTTTTGTCATATGTTTTTGTTCCCTTTTTAAAGTCAGGGGAGGCGACAAGGAAACCTGTAGAGAGCCCAGTCTGAATTAAGTTCCAGATTGCTAAGAGGAGCTGAAGATAGTCTTGTTAATATGACAGCTAGTGACAAGTAGTCATGTTCATCTATAGTATGAAGGGAGACAGAGTGGGACTCTGGAATGAAAGAATGCCTGTGCAGAGACCTCACGCAACGGTATATTAAAAAGGTGTGTGGAAAACACATTTGTATTGAATGTAATTGCCTGTTACTTAATGCACCTCCTTTTCTTCTTCCACACAGTTGAATTGTCCTTCATCACCACATATCTGAAAGCATCCTGAGTTGAGGCCCTGCCTCATATCATTCTGTGAACAAATTCTTTCTTGCAAGCTGTCTCTATGTTAATAACACGAATCAATCTTGTTTATGATTAACAAAGTTTAATGCTTTCAAGAGAAATGGTGTTAACTGTTTCTACAGCAGGCAAGTTACTTATGTTGTCTTCTGATTTTGACCTTTATAAGCTTTCAAAGTTATCTATAAGGAAATCAGCCCTGAGTGATCACTGGAAGGACAGATCCTGAAGCTGAGGCTCCATTACTTTGGCCACGTCAGGAGAAGAGAAGACTCCCTGGAAAAGACCCTGATGTTGGGAAAGATGGAGGGCACAAGGAGAAGGGGACAACAGAGGATGAGATGGTTGGACAGTGTTCTCAAAGCTACCAGCATGAGTCTGACCAAACTGCGGGAGGCAGTGGAAGACAGGAGTGCCTGGCGTGCTCTGGTCCATGGGGTCACGAAGAGTCGGACACGACTGAATGACTAAACAACAACAAGTTATCTATTGGTGAGACATGAGATTATCATTAGTAGTGAAGTGTTATATTTTGAAGTTGGCTACATGCAGAGAAGGGTAACTGAGATGACCAAAGGTCTGGGCACCAAGCTTTGTGGCAAACGGTTGAAGGAGCTGGGTATGTTTAGCCTGGAAAAGAGGAGAATGAGAAAAGAGATGAGAGCCATATTCAAATATCTAAAGGGCTGTCACATGGAAGAGGGAACAAGCTTGTTTTCTCCTGCTCTGGAGGGTAGGACTCAAACCAATGGCTTCAAGTTACAAGAAAGGAGATTCCGATTAAACATTTGGAAAAACTTTCTGACAGTAAGAGCTCTTCAACAGTGGAAAGGTCTCCCTCAGGAGGTGATGGACTCTCCTTCCCTTTTTGGGGATTTCCACTGGCTGAGCCAGCATAGCCTTAGCTTGGGAGTAATGCTGTTGTAACCCAGGCTATACCCTGGCTCAGCTGGATCCTGGCCCAGGATCTGCCTAATCCAAACTTGTCCATCCTGGCAGTTCTTTGATTCGGATTAGGCTGTTAATCTTGTAATCTGTCTATGAGCAATATTAAACAATACTGTTAATGGCAAACATCTCCATGCTTGGAATATGAAGATGGTGATCGTCTACAACGAGAAGCGAAGGAGTTAAAATTTCCTGGAAAACGGCTCTCTTGATGAAACCACGTTGGTGTAGCGTCCCTTAGATCTATTAGTTTTGACAACCTCAGTTATTCCGGTGCTTCTCATCATCTGTAAAGTTAACAAGGGCTGATAAGAGATGATGAGGCCCCATACCAGTTTGTATTTCAGAACTCATAAATATTTCACAATGCCACTTTCTTACAATCAGATACATTAGTTTGCTGAGTGTAGATATTGCTGAATATTTCACTCACTTGCTGGGTTTTAACAAAGGCACTGGAAGGATAAAACATTTTTAAAAAATCAACAGATAGCACCCGCAGGTTCTTGAGCGTTGCTCCGTTGTTGCTTGCTTTCAAATGTGTGTGCGGTAATTTGAATAGTTGATTTATTTTAATCTCTAAAAGTGGTTGTCATCTTCTACAAAAGCACATTGCTTCAATTTGCAGACATACCCTATTTTAAACCATAGGTTATTTTTTGCAGCTCTGCCTACTAACTTCAACTCGAAAGCATCTAGAGGAGGGAGAAAAGACCAACATAACCTGGAGCTTAATTAAACTAATTTTGTACAATATTCAGTTTGGACCCACCAAGCTTATTCTTTTACAGAAGATGTATGATTAGCAATGCATTTTCGCAACTGACAGCCTCTTAGCACCCCTACCCTGTCAATTTGATGCAAAAGATGTTCTGTTTCCAAAAACATAAATATAGCACCTGTATTTTTGAAGCAACATCCCCCTCCCTCCTCACATTGAATAAAGTCTGGGCAAATTGGTCCAAAAGTAACAGCAATAAGGTTTTCTTCTCGCTTCTTTGGCTTTAATAAGATGGAGTGCACAAATATCACTTGATTAACAGCTGCAATATTAATTTCCCTTTTTGGTTGCTTGACTCACAGCGAGAATCATGTCAAGGCAGTGGAGAACCAATTAAATTGATTTTAATCTTTGTCAGGGAAGATAACATGCCTTTTTCTCCTCTTGTTTAAATAATTAAAGTTTCAGTAGGTATTATTTCAGGCTTTAAAGAAATTGGTATCTTAATGTAATGGAATTCTTCTAATTACATACTTAATAATTTTTAATAAGTTAATCATGGTTTTTCATTTAATGTGTATTTTGTTTTATGTATTGAGCTTGTATTTTCCTTTGTGAGATTTTGTAAAAAAAAATGGGGAGGGGGAGGAAATTGGAAAGATTTTTGAGAAGAAAAAGTCTATCCTTTTTCACCCCTCCCCCTGTTTGCCTTTGTTTTTATTTCAAGCAGTACTCTCACATTTCAAGTATTTCCCCTCCTTTGAAAAAAGTTAACTAGAGAAATTTCATTAAAAGTACTTAAACAGCAGAACCTTATGGAAATTTACTTGCAGCGAGACTTACTTATGGGAAAGTGTGCATGGGATCAGGCCTGCTGGATCAGGCCAATGGCTCATCTAGCCCATACCCTTCAACATTTCTCCTAATAATAATAATAATAATAATAATAATAATAATAATAAATAATTTTATTATTTATATCCCAACCATCTGACTGGGTTGCCCCAGCTACTCTGGGTGGCTTACAACATAAATAAGGTAAAAGGCAAAGGACACCTTTACGGTTATGTCCAGTCAAAAGCAACTATGGGGTTGAGGTGCTCATCTCGCTTTCAGGCTGAGGGAGCTGGCGTTTGTCCACAGGCAGCTTTCTGGGTCATGTGGCCAGCATGACTAGAGGGCTTCTGGTGCAACAGAACATCGTGATGGAAACCAGAGTGCACGGAAATGCCGTTTACCTTCCCGCCACAGTGGTACCTATTTATATACTTGCACTGCTGTACTTTCGAACATATATAAAAAGCTAATGAAACAGTAAACATTAATACAGTGGTGCCTCGCAAGACGAAATTAATTCGTTCCGCAATTCTCTTCGTCTTGCGGGTTTTTCGTCTTGCGATGCACGGTTTCCCATAGGAATGCATTGAAAATCAATTAATGCGTTCCTAGGGAAACCGCCTTCAGACCAGGTCCGGGGACAGTCTGTCCCCGGACCTCTTCTGAAGGCTGGGGGGGGGGACAAGGGCTTTTCTTCCCACCCCCAGCATTTTTAAAAACCCTGGGACAGCGGAGGACTTCTCCGCTGTCCGGGCGATCTTAAAATGCTGGCGGGCGGCATTTTAAAATCGCCCCGGACAGCGGAGGACTTCTCCGCTGTCCGGGGCGATTTAAAAGCCCCTGGGAAGGCAGGCAGGGGGGAGCAAAGACTTTCGCCCCCTGCCCGCCTTCAGAAGGTGTTCCCACCCCCCCGCCCGGCTTCGCAGCAGCGCTACGAAGCCCGGCAGCTGGGGCAGCTGTTCCCGCCCCCCCCTTCGGAACATCGTTCCGAAGTGGGGCGGCTGGGGCAGCTGTTCCCGCCCCACCTCCCCACTTCGGAACAGCGTTCGGAAGTGGGGCGGATGGGGCAGCTGTTCCCGCCCCACCTCCCCCCTTCGGAACATCGTTCCGAAGTGGGGCGGCTGGGGCAGCTGTTCCCGCCCCCCCTCCCCCCTTCGGAACATCGTTCCGAAGTGGGGCGGATGGGGCAGATGTTCCCGCCCCCCCTCCCCCCTTCGGAACATCGTTCCGAAGTGGGGCGGCTGGGGCAGCTGTTCCCGCCCCACCTCCCCCCTTCGGAACATCGTTCCGAAGTGGGGCGGCTGGGGCAGCTGTTCCCGCCCCCCCTCCCCCCTTCGGAACATCGTTCCGAAGTGGGGCGGATGGGGCAGCTGTTCCCGCCCCACCTCCCCACTTCGGAACAGCGTTCCGAAGTGGGGCGGATGGGGCAGCTGTTCCCGCCCCACCTCCCCCCTTCGGAACATCGTTCCGAAGTGGGGCGGATGGGGCAGCTGTTCCCGCCCCACCTCCCCCCTTCGGAACATCGTTCCGAAGTGGGGCGGATGGGGCAGCTGTTCCCGCCCCCCCTCCCCCCTTCGGAACATCGTTCCGAAGTGGGGCGGATGGGGCAGATGTTCCCGCCCCCCCTCCCCCCTTCGGAACATCGTTCCGAAGTGGGGCGGCTGGGGCAGCTGTTCCCGCCCCCCCTCCCCCCTTCGGAACATCGTTCCGAAGTGGGGCGGCTGGGGCAGCTGTTCCCGCCCCCCCTCCCCCCTTCGGAACATCGTTCCGAAGTGGGGCGGATGGGGCAGCTGTTCCCGCCCCACCTCCCCACTTCGGAACAGCGTTCCGAAGTGGGGCGGATGGGGCAGCTGTTCCCGCCCCACCTCCCCCCTTCGGAACATCGTTCCGAAGTGGGGCGGATGGGGCAGCTGTTCCCGCCCCACCTCCCCCCTTCGGAACATCGTTCCGAAGTGGGGCGGATGGGGCAGCTGTTCCCGCCGCACCTTCCCACTTCGGAACAGCGTTCCGAAGTGGGGCGGATGGGGCAGCTGTTCCCGCCCCACCTCCCCCCTTCGGAACATCGTTCCGAAGTGGGGCGGATGGGGCAGCTGTTCCCGCCCCCCCTCCCCCCTTCAGAACATCGTTCCGAAGTGGGGCGGCTGGGGCAGATGTTCCCGCCCCACCTCCCCACTTCGGAACATCGTTTTAAAATGCTGGGGGTCGGCAGCGAACGCTCCCGACCCCCAGCATTTTAAAACCTCCCCGGGACAGAGACTTCTCTGCTGTCCCTTGGAGATTTTAAAATGCTGGGGGTCGGCAGCGAACGCTTCGCTCCCGCCCGCCAGCATTTTAAGATCGCCCGGGGCAGGTGGGGGGAAGGCAGGCGGGGGGGAGCAAAGACTTTTGCCCCCCGCCGGCCTTCAGAAGAGGTCCTCTTCTGAAGGCCGGCTGTGGGCGAAAGTCTTTGCTCCCGACCGCCAGCATTTCCCTATGGGCTTTCGTCTTGCGATGCAAGCCCATAGGGAAATTCGTCTTGCGAAGCGCCTCCAAAACAGAAAACCCTTTCGTCTTGCGGGTTTTCCGTCTTGCGAGGCATTCGTCTTGCGGGGTACCACTGTACCTTCAGGTGTCCTCTAAAGATTGTATCTCCTTGGCTCGGGGGTTGCATAACTCCATACCCTCCAATATTTCTTTGATGAAAATAGAGACGTCCTATCCTTCAAAATTTATCCGGCGAAAATAGGGACTGCCCCTGGAAAATAGGGATACTTGGGGGATCTGCTAGCCCAGCATCCTGTTCTCACAGAGACCAACCAGATGCCTATGGGAAACCTGTAAGCAGGACCGAAGCACAAGAGTACAATCCCTTCCTGTGGCTTCCAGCCAGGGCAGTCTTTAGCAGATGCGGTGCCGGGGTGCAAATATCCGCTCAATGCCCCCAAATTACCACGGATAGTGGGGTGCGTGGGTGTGGCGCACTGCCAGCCATGGGTGTGTGTGCGCAACTCTCCCCCATGCCACTGCGGGAAAGCAATCCCCTCAGAGGCTTGGGGGGGAAGCTGTGTGCCCACCAGCCAATTGTTTGATGGGGCACAGCTGGCGGGTGTGCAGGGAAAGGGGAGGCCGCCGGCAAAGCCGCGCACCTCCTCCACTTGCTGGGGCGCCCCTGAGAGGCCGGCACCCTCGCGCAATGAACCACTAAGCTGTATGGGAAAGACGGCTCTGTTTCCAGCAACTGGTATTCGGAGATTTCTACATCTTTTGTTGAACTGTTTGAAAACTATTTCCCCTTTTCTCTCATTTGAAATCCCATTTGATATTGAACCTGGAGAAAATCATGCCCAACACTCCCGCTGCTCATTATTCTTTCCCAGCATCAGGTGCCTGCTATGATATTTTCATCTGATTCTCCCCCCCCCCCAACCACCACAAAAAAAGCACAAATTTCAGATTATGTTAAGAATGACAAGCAAGAATTAAAGCTGGCTTAATTGACCAGTACAAAATCAATCAGTTGAGAAATGCTTGTGTCCTCCACGGGTGAAAATGAGGTTCAGTTGCCTAGAAAGACCACGCAAAATGAAGCATGAGCAATTTGTGAGAAATATTATGAATAATGCGAGAGTCATTTCTGCGGGAGTCGGCTAGTAAATATTTTATATATTCATTAGCTATGGAAACGGGAATGGTATTGGAACTCATGCAATTACTTTTTAAACAATTCATCAAATAAAACCATCAAATTAACAGTTTATCCACACATGGGGGAGTTGCCTGTTTTGTTTCAGACCTTGTGACTGTTTGGCCTCAATTAACTATGTTACAGCCGGGAGATCATTAGCGAAAATCCTCAGCTGCATTTTCTGCACTTAAAAGTCTGACTTTGCTGTGTGTGTTGAAAAACACTTGTGGATCTTTGGTTTTATAAGAGCAATGCCTTCCTATCACTCCCCCTCCCAAAATGGTTCACTTAAAATAAACATTGGCTTCCCTGCTGGTTCCCTGGAAAAAAAAGAGTGTGAATGGCGAAAGTCTGTGTCTTTGCTGTTCAAAATGTCTGCTCTTCATGCATGGGAATTTGGATGACTATAACACCATTCTAATATGTCTTTCCTTGTCTGATGATGATGATGATGAACTTTGCATGCCATATGACAATGGTATAGCCAGTGCTTTTTTTCTGGGGGGACGCAGGGGTAGACATACCCCAAAACTTTTGTGAATCTAACAGTTATTTAGTTGTGTCCGACTCTTCGTGACCCCATGGACCAGAGCACGCCAGGCACTTCTGTCTTCCACTGCCTCCTACAGCTTGGTCAAACTCATATTCATAACTTCGAGAACACTGTCCAACCATCTCGTCCTCTGTCGTCCCCTTCTCCTTGTGCTTCTCATGAGGTGGCCAAAGTATTGGAGCCTCAGCTTCAGGATCTGTCCTTCCAGTGAGCACTCAGGGCTGATTTCCTTAAGAATGGATAGGTTTGATCTTCTTGCAGTCCATGGGACTCTCAAGAGTCTCCTCCAGCACCATAATTCAAAAGTATCAATTCTTTGGTGATCAGCCTTCTGTATGGTCCAGCTCTCACTTCCATACATCACTACTGGGAAAACCATAGCTTTAACTATACGGACCTTTGTTGGCAAGCTGATACTAGGGTGTTATGGTTTGCAAAATCCTAGATTCCTGTAGAGGGGGAATCGGTAATACAAAGGTAAAAAAAGTGTGTTTTCACCTTTCCAACTGTTTTTATAATTATACCATGGTTATTTTTTTATGTCAGTCTCCTGTAAATTCAACCAGATCATTTAGCAGGGATAGCAATGTGACAGTGGCGTGCGGTGAAATTTTTTGGAGGGGAACAGTTAGGGATAGAGGCACCAGCTTGCGAGGGTGGCGGGCGGGGAAGACCCCAATGTCATGCATGTGAACATTGTGCCTCCCTCCCTAAGCTGGGGAGAAGCTTCCCTGGCTTTGGGAAGGAGGCACCAGGCATTAATACTTTACTACTCTAATTTACTGGGAACATTTAGGGGACTGGCCTAGCCCCCCCTAGTCCACTGACCACACGCCACTGACAATGCGTTATTGTTGTATAAAATGTGCTTCTATTTTGAAGAAAAAGTAGTTTTGAGGCCCTGTCTGGACTATGATTCTGATCTGGATGGGGGCCCTGCCCTATTTTGCTTATGGAACTGTTGTCCTGGCTGCTGTTTGTCCCCTAAAGGTGCTGTTTGCAGCATAGAAGAATTTGGGGCCGTATAAGGCAGTGGAAGTCTCCAATCTGGATCAGAAACATGATCTGGATTGAGGCCATGCTCTTTAGGAGGAGTGTTTATTGCACTATGTAGTTTATCCATCAGAGAGTCAGCCCAAACACTTGCACTTGCTAGTTTAACTAATAGTATTCAGTTACCATCACTGGTTTGCCTTTGGAAAAATCTCTGTTTTAAAACCATTTTTGAACTCTTGTTTGTGTGCTTAAAACTAAGTGGAAACTTGCTAAACAACCTATTTTATAAGATTTTTTTGTGTGAACTTGGTTATTAAGTAATATATCAGGGTCAGTGCAAGAACTTTTTTTAATTTTCTTGCTGAATTAATCAGTTTGCCATAGGAAAATTTGCCCCTGTTCTCATTTTCTTTTCAGTGAAAAAGCACATAATTAGCTGGCTAATACTGTAAAATTGTTTTCAGATGCATGATTCATCTATTTTATCTTATTAAACCAGTTTTATGTATTATCAGCTTGTTTAAAAGTTAATATAGTATTTTGAACAAGTATTTATCATATATGCAGATATACACAAATCAACTTTAATTTTTCAGATCATTTGAATTTATGTTTGTCTCTAGTACTTCATCTTTTTGTAATTCAACTTGGATTTGGTGATGTAGGACTACATTAGTATAATATCAGTACAGTTGAGTTTTCATTAGAGAGGAACCCCAAGCAACCAAATTTTGAAGTTCTCCTCAGAACTTGTGTATAACTTACAAAGTTTCAACAAAGGCAGAAGTAGAAAGAACCATTTTGCCAGCTGAAACAGTTATGAATTATGGCAGACTAGGGATAGGAGAATCTGTCTGTTTCGGTTTCTCAAGTTTTAAATTCAGTTCTCCACATCAGTTTCCATTAAAAAAAGAAAGAAATTCTCATGATAATTCATTAGCATTTTTGTACAAATTTCTCTTGATAGACACATTTTTAATGCAATTGTGCCCAATATACATGTATCCACAAGCAATTCCCCCCCAATATAATGCATTCTCCATGTTGTTTTCATGAATAGATACATTCATATGCACACTTTACCCTTGTATATGCATTTTTGTAAACATTACCTGGCTGTTGAACTGTATTGCAAAATTTAGGGATGTGTGGATTTCAGTGGATGGCTGTGCTTTGTAAAGTGCAGATTAGGTAAATTTGCCTTTAAATGAAAAATGAACCAAATTTCTGTCCCATCTCTATGGCATGCTGAAAGACTTGACTCAAGTGTGGCGTCTTGCCCTGAGCAAGTCTTTCTAACGAAGGAGAGGTCCCAGAGGATGACAGAATACATTCACCATGAAGGTTCTGGCCCTGTGCTATCATAATGATGTGACCAAAGCATGCCCTGTCTCCTTTCAGAATGATTGTCCTCCCATTGCTTTTTAGTTTCTTATTCTTCTCCATATTGAAGGAGTTTTCAGCTTGTTAGCATTCATGAAATCATGGAAATCCATCATGGGTGGGTTGCATTGAAGTCACCGTGACTTTGGCTTGGTGTTGCCCGTTGCTTCTCCTGTGACTTGCTTTTATCAGCTTCAGACAATATGCTGAAAAATGCTGTTCATTATTTGGTCTATTATTGAAATTCTGGGGGCTCTGAGATGGTTCTGGAATGTCTGCTGCAGCAAAATGCTGATTGTCCATCGATGGGCTCAGTTTAACATGCTGGTTCTAATCCCCTGGGTCCTGATGATCTCATGGAATGGCTCCTCACATACGAACAGCGGAGCCTGGCCCATTATGGGAAATGGGGCACTGCCCCACCAGTCTCTGTCATACCCTCCAACATTTCTCTGATGAAACTATGGATGTTCTATTCCATAATAATAACAAACAATGATTTTATTCTTCATACCCTGCCCATCTGACTGGGTTGTCCCAGTCACTCTTGGCAGCATCCAACATACATAAAAACAGAATAAGATGGCTGCCTTCAGATGTCTTCTAAAGGTTGTATAGTTACTTATCTCCTTGGCTTGGGAGTCACATAACGCCATACTCTCCAGTGTTTCTCTGATGAAAATAGGGATGGTCTAAGGAAAAGTGGGACAATCTGGGATCAATTCAGAAACTGGGATGGCTTCTGTAAATCCAGAACTGTCCCTGGGAACAGTTACAGGTAGGTAGCCATGTTGGTCTGCCAAGGTCAAAATAAAAAAATTCCTTCCAGTAGCACCTTAAAGACCAACTAAGTTAGTTCTTGGTATGAGCTTTCGAGTTGCAACTCATTACCAAACTCAAAACCATGGAGAGACCTGGTTTGAACAAAGACATTGGATTCTTATCTCATTATACATGACTAAGCCATTTTTCACCTTCTCACCCCTTGCCTTTTCCTGGAAGACCTATTGCAGTCGTTAAGAGTCGTCAACAGGCTCATCTCAGCTATCTGCCAATCTCCCATTCCCACCACCCTTCTGAATAATACCCCTCCCCACCTTCTCACTATATAGAAGGATCTGGCAACTTCTGTTTCAGTGTATCTGAAGAAGTGTGCATGCACACGAAAGCTCATACCAAGAACTAACTTAGTTGGTCTTTAAGGTGCTACTGGAAGGAATTTTTTAATTTTGTCCCTGGGAAAATAGGGATGTTTGGAGGGTCTGCTTAGTCTGTCGTTAGCCAGCCCCCACCTGCCTCCCTTCTTACTTGCATCCAGTCCTGGGGCCAGCACCTTCCATAATATTGCCCCTTGTATTGTGAGGGACAAAACTGGAACTAGTTGACTTTGTGTGTTATTGGTTCTGGCTCCATCTACTGTTGGTTCCACTGCTTTCCACCCCACCAGTCCCACCACAGTTATATGAACCTTCATCAGGAAAGGTTCACCTTTCAGGTGATGTTAACTGCTGATCCAGAATAGTTTTTTTTCAAATCAGTTCTACTGCTTCTTACCTCCTTGCAATACAACATGATACCACTCCTTCTGACCCTTTATTCTAGGATTTTCCAGGCTAGGTTTAAGCCTACTTTTCCTGCTTCTGTCCATATAACCAGTGGTGTGGTACTATTATAATTCTGGTGGGAGTGGTTTGGATCTAGCAGAACTGGTTGGGCAGCCCTTTCCCAACCTCCTTCTCCCTCCCCGAGACCTTACAGTGGATCTGTGGGAAGCAAGTTTTATCCTCCATTTTATTCTCATCAGCTAAACGGTCGTATTGATGACCGTGATATTAATTTGTGTGTGTTTGACACAACTTATCCATGCACACCTGTGCTCCTGTGAAGCTCCAAATACACATTTTTCAACAAATATTGCTGCATCTGCTAAGTGGATGCAGACTGAACTGTGTGCTCTGCTGGAGGTGGCATAGGATAAAGGAAATTTGGCATAAGCATGCAGGGGGAGAAGCAGGGAGAGGAGACAACAGAGAAACGCATAATGGGAGGTGGAGGATCAGTGATAGCAGGAGATAGATATATGAGGAAAGGGAAGGTGTCAAAATCTTTTGATAGCTGGCTGCCTTTGCCATTCTCCCCCCCCTCTCTCTCTCACACACACAAACACTTACTTCCCCTCAACTGTATCATGACCATTTGAGGCTCATTGTGGAAACGGCTTTCTCTAGGAGTTCACATTGTAGACCTTAGCTGGTATAGTGGGTCCCCCTCTGGGACCACTGGGACTGGAGACAGTTGCCGACAGGTGCTTCTCACTGACTGAGAATGAACAACAATGTTATGTAAGGTAAAAACAGCCTGACTGGCCATTATTATAGAGCTAGCACACCAAGCCTGGACTAAGCGAATGGGACTATAATTATATTTTTGAAACTCAGCCAGTGAGAGAAAATGATGTGGGGGTAACACCCACTGCACATAGCTGTCTCTTCAAGTGCACATATGAACATGCACGGACCTGGGTAAAAAAAGAGAGAGTCAAACATCACATGGGTCCTCCCACTTTGTTGTTATAACCACCCTTTATGTATCTTTGTCCTACAGTACAAAGTAAAATAGGAAAAAAAATGCATCAGAAATATAGTTGCCTACAACATAACTGCAGTGAGAATCTGTCGTGCAATTTACACATCCAAACATTTCTTCTTTTTAGTTTTGTACCTCTAAGCTAGGCAACTGAAACTTTTTAAAAATAAAGATGAAAGATTTATGAATAAAACATTGAAACAGGTGGTGGTTGAAGTCATTTTGTTAAGCAGTAGAATACGGGGGAAGTAAGACATAAAGTGTAAAACAGAATGTGCTGTCCTCTTCAAATCTGTGCCTCATGCTATTCTGACAGAGTCCAAGAAACAGGTCATATTAAAAACAAACAATCTGTGACAAATGGTTGCACAAAACCCAACCCACTGTTTTCCTAATGTGTAGATCCATCTCATTCTTGGATTTTGGTTGGTGTTTTTTTTTTTTAAAAAAAAAAGTTGCAAAAGACGAGTAGCTCACACTGTTGCACCTGCCTCCTTAAAACAGTTTCTCTCATGCTTTCTATTGGGGCTGTGCATCAAACACAAGACCCTGATTCAGAAAGACCCTGATTCAGAAAGACCCTGATTCAGAAAGTATCCCAAATAGACTCAGGTGAATTCAGAAGCTTCCACTTCACCTTGGGTCTTAATCAGAAAAACAAAGCTCTGTGTCTCTTCAATGTCTTTTGAGAGGTAATTTTAAAAATAATCTCTTTACTTTTTGGCAGAATTGAATAAAATTTGTAGGCATTTGAAGTGGGGTGTATATTTCAAAAGGATAGGGGCAGGATTTCCCCCACAAGGGTAGCCATAATAAACCTTGGCTATTTTCCAAGAAATGATTCACTTGATGTCCCTGTTGTTTTGTGTGCAATTTGTTTGAACATGTTGCATCTTAAAGGTGCCCCAAGATAAGAACCCCCCCCCCCAAATTTCAAGTTGTAAGTGCAAGGTTTTTGTGCTAGCCATCTTTTAAGATTGCTCTTGTGTGTTTGCGGGGGTAGAACTGAAGAAATTTGCTTTCTCACGTGTAGTTTCGGGGGGCAATTTGCATGCGAAACTATCATACAGTAAAGAGGTGCTTCTAATCCGCAAAATTTCAGAAGGAATGGTGCAGGGGCAAAGAAGGTACGATTAATAAAAATACATATTCTTGGCTCGGGGATCGCAAAACTCCATAGCTGCCAACATTTCTCCGATGAAAATACGGACGTCCTTAGGCAACATGGGACATTCCAGGATCAAATCAGAAACTGTGGTGGCTTCTGTAAATTCAGGACTGTCCCTGGAAAATAGGGCCACTTGGAGGGTCTGCCATGCTAAGCCTCACATCTGACAAATCCTGGTGTATTTGCATTGCATTCTGTATCTTACTAGCAGCTTCTAGTATGTGTACCAGAATACTAATAGCATTCCCTTGTGAACCAGCAACATTCACTTGGTATTTTCGCTGCAGTAGCGGCACCTGCTGATTGTTCTTCCTGAGGACCCAACCCTCTCAAAGACGGTACTTTGAGTGTTTCTGAATGCATAAATCCACAGTGGGGGACAATGTGAGAGTCATCCAAGCAGAGTTGTTCTCACTAAACCAGGCCTTTGCCACTTGTGTCTGGCAACTTGTAACTACCAAACACAGCCTAGCAGCTGTGTGATGTGGCCTCCACATGTACAGAACTCCATTAGACCGAAATAATGGTTGTGCTTGGCTTGGGTAAGTCACAACTTCTGCCGGTCTGAGCTAAACCCTCAAAACCATGGCTTTGGTCTTCTACCTGTAGTTTTCACGTTCAGCATTAAAGATAACTGATTGCTGTGTGTTTGTTCTATGCCTCTGTAAATATCACAGATTTCAAAACTTAAAAGGAGGAAAAATATGAATTTAATGAAAGCAGACAGTGACTTTGGTTAGGGACAGTGTATATTTGCATCTTTCCATCCTTTCATATTTTTTTTTGCCGAGGAAAAAGTCGCTGAAGGCGCCTACCTTTGTTCAAAAGCCAACTGAGACAGAACTGGCATTCAGTAATTACAGCCAGTCGGTTTTCCAGGCGATTTCTCATTCCCCAGCTTTGTCGTTGCGCATCCCCATTTTTAACATTGTTCATTATATTCAACCTGCTGTTGTCACGGCAGAGCTTTAAAAAGGTATTCAGTGGGCTATCATGCTGAAGGACATGGAAAATGAAATACTTAGACGTGACTTGTGTTCTAATTGGCTCACCTTACTTTCATTTGGCTTGAACTGTAGAAGATTTCACAAAAGCAACAGAGATGGGCATTTTGTGTGTGTTTTAATTAGTCTCATATGATATTTCTTGCTGCTTTTTAATGTACACTTTTACCTAGGGTTTGGTTTGGTGTTTTTTTTAAAAGAGCAATGCTTGTTTCTGCAAAACTATCTTGGTGTAATCAAAGGTCAGTGTTAAAATTTTTGAATTTGAAAAGTCATCAGGTCTATTTAATGTGTCTGTGTGTCTGCACACACACACACACACACACACACACACACACACACACACACCCGCACACCTTCCACCTATAATTTATCGCTTTTTAGTGAGGATCATTTTCTGGAAAACCTCTCAAATCTCACTGTAATAATTAAACATTTAAAACCTGTTCAGCTTCATGGACCGCAAATTGGACTCTAAAGAGATGAAAGGGAAATGAGCAAGATGATCTTGTAACAAGAGGCACAAACAGTGCAGACTGAATAATAATAATAATAATAATAATAATAATAATAATAATAATACTTTGGAAATAACAAAATGTCGCAGATGCCTCACCAAGACAAGAAAAAGCTGGAAGTATTTTGATTATGTCTTTCTTTTATTCTTACATCTTCAAAAAGCAAATTTAGCAGCTGATCGTTTAGTTGTACCTTAACACATGTGCAAAGTGAGATACTTGAAGTGGAATGAATAGTGGGAGGGGGGAAAATGAAGACAAGCTGGTGAAGACACACATTTCAAAAATTATATAGCAAATGCCTCCTTTTTGTAGTCAGGCTAAGGGAACATCTGAGTACTAATTCCAAAGAGAGATGGATGTGTATCAAATCTAACACATATAAAGATGAGTGAAATCTGCCCCTCTTTTCTGCGGCTGTTTTTGCCTTTCTGCCACGATGCCATTGCATGTTCAGGACACTTATCTGCAAAACTGGCAATATGGTTTTCACGTTGAGATCCAACTTACTGTGGTGTATGCGTATCATTATCCATAATAACTTTAACTACATTTTATGCTTCCCACTCGAAGGCACAGTTTCTTCTCTAAATGTAGTGCCAATTCAAATGCACAATTAGTTTAATTGTTTATCTTGTGCATCAAATCACTGCTGTCCGCACCTAACTTAATAGAGTTGCTACCCATTTTTAGCCGGCAAATTACAGCGCAGCCATTCCGTGCGCAGTGTTGTGAAATACTGTGGACAATTTGAGAAAGTTCCTGTTGAAGGAAACGTGCAGGCTTTTGAATGTCTTGTAGCAGAAAATGATGCAATGCAAGTTATATCCTACACCAAACATGAACTCCAGCACTTAGCTTTGATTACATTATTTTACACGAAGATGGCAAGCCTGTTGCCCTATTAGAGTGATTAGTTGCCAAATATTTCATGGCTGAAATTATTGATGAGCCTTTTAATGGCTCATTAAGTGGGAGCTAGAATCACTCAGATGTTGTGTTTACTGCTCTGGTGATGTGGGCAAGGCAGTAATTAGACCAGAAGATTTAAGATTGGTGATTGTAGTGAAATGACTCATAGCCTGTCCCCGTAAGAGCTGATTTGCTGGTCACCCAAGTGGACATACTTCACCCTGGTTATAGATTTCTTCAATGAAAGGCTAATTATCCATAGAGATGCCAGTCAACACACACACACATACAGAGGGTGAGTGCAGGAGGGAGCGAGAGATATCAGTCATGGATGATCTTATAGAAGTTTATATTCAAGCGAATAAGGGCCTAACCACATCTCTGATATCTCTAATATATTTTTGAAAGATGGAGAAAGCTTGTCTATTCCAGGCCGAGCACAGAGTTTAAACAATGTGATTTTTAATGCTGGCAACTTTTCACTTCCAACGCATATTTAACCCTCTCTTCTTCCCATTCTGCTTTCTGTTATCTCCTCTCAAAACTGAATTTCTTGTGTCTTACTTTACCATATGCCAATGTGGCCTGACTCACTTACCTGAGGTACCTGGGTATCCCCACCCCCAAACCAAACAACTGCATGTAGGATGGCCACTAACCCCTGACCCAGGTAAATTGGTAAATTCCACATGACAGATGCTTGCCTCAATGTGGTGATGAGGCAATTGATGGAGGATGAGCTGCTGAAAGTTTTCTTGTTATGCAGCTGAAAATGCAGTGGCAAGCCTATTCATGTGTCGATCACTTGTGCCATCTGTTGGTGGCCTCTGATGGGATTTGTGGGGTCTAGATCAGGCTTCCTCAACCTTGGCTCTCCAGATGTTTTGAGACTACAATTCCCAGCATCCCTGAGCACTGGTCCTGCTAGCTAGGGATCATGGGAGTGGTAGGCCAAAAACATATGGAGGTCCGAGGTTGAGGAAGCCTGGTCTAGATGAATATTTTCAGAATTGTTTCTGCTTTATCTCATTGTCTGACAAATCTGTTTGCAATTATTTACACTACAGTGGAAGGATTTAAAAGTTACTTTTTAAATAGGATTGTTGCTGCAGTTTCCCCCCTAAGGCTCCTGTTACCTTTAAGACACAGACACACACAGACACAGAAACACACATACACTCATCATCATCATCATCATCTTCATCATTTTTGTTGCTTTCATTAATTACAACTGACTTCTGTTCATGATGCTAACATTTGCTATCTGGTCATATCTCATTGCACACCCTGTTAAGGAGAGGACCCTGCGACCCTCCAAACATTGCAGGACTACAATGACCATCGGGGTGTATGGGTTGTTAGGGGAGGTGTAGCAACTCTGGTGGGGGACATGCTGTGCTTCCTCTGGGGTAGTTTGCCCACCTTTGATCCCCACCCTGCACTCAGATCTCACCTGTGGCTCCTAAAAGCTGTCAGCATGAGACAGCGGCCACAACATGGGAATGGCATGCAAAGACAGGCTCCAGCAGATTGAGCAGACAAGACCAATAGTAGGTCCAACGGTCAAGAAGGCGGCTTCTGCATGTGTTGTAGAGGGAAATGAGGGCAGATGGGGCTCATCAACTTGGGAAGGTAGCCCATCTAGGCGAAGGATACGAAACCTCCGCTGCCTTGTGGGATATCTTCAGGAGAAGTGAAGATTAAGAAGTGAACCTTTGCATAGACAAATCCAGAGTAGAGTCCCTCAGATGGTTGGATGGTGCCATGTATGCGTCTTTCTGGCAACTGATGCAGCTAAGCTGCTGCAGGTGTATTGCTCTGCTTTCCTTGGGACCATATCAACAACACCAAGTGGGGTGGGGTGGGGTCCTTGTTGTCATGGCAGCCCAGGACCTCCATACACACTGCCCAGGCTTGTGCCCTGGGGAGGTGGGTGACGGGTAGGTGGTATCTGATGTCACGTGTGGCTAATTAGGAAGAATTTTGCCTCTGTGTACTTCGTGAACCGTAGTCATCTGACTTACAGGGAAGTTGTGAAGGTGGAAGTGGCAAGGGCTGCAATTTACATTGCATCTTATTTACATTTTAACTAATAGGAGAGTAGCGTATCATGAGGGCCAGATTTAAATGGATCTTCTCAGGTGCCAGTTTTATAGCCATGCTGAATATCTGAAGGACTAGTGGTGAGACTAGATTTGAGTTAATAACAGCAGCTGGGAACACCCTGAGTACATATGTTTCAGAGTCGTTGAGGAAATTATTGAAATCAGAAAGTGAAAAGTCATTTTGGTTCAATAGTTAATTTATGAATAGCCATAAAATAAAGTAATGGCATTTTAAGAGCAAATAAATTATGTATTTTTAAACAGTTAATTTAAAAATAGTTCAATAGTATTTATATGATTAATCATTTCGGACTTAAATCTAATTTCTATTTGTTTTTCATTTTTATAAATGTCACAGCATAATGTATTATGAACAATGCAGGAAACGGCAGGACAGACTCGTCATCTTGTAATGATTTCCTTGGTCATTTATAATTTACAAATGCTGTCACAAACTCTCCCTGATTTTGTTAGACATACATGAATTAATGGCCCAAAGTGGGGAATGATGACTTAAGGCTAGGCAAATATTTTCCATGGAAATAGCAACATTGTGAGTTGCCTTTGTCTTGGGAAAAGTGGAAGTTAATATGCTCTATCATTCTTCCATCATTTCAATATAGGCTACAAATACGGATGATCCTTCCTATTGACACTAAAATGTTGATAGGGATTATTGCATTTTGAAGTTCTTTATTATAGAGAGCTGTGGAAAATGGATCTTATTTTATTTGTTTTATTTTTTGAATCTATCTTGTCTTTACGCTTGTGAAACTAACCTGACTATTCTAAGCTTTGCTAGGTACAGCAAATAAATGCTTAAGGTGTAGGCATTTTCTGGTATTGCAGATCTGTTGGGCACGTCCTGTGGGACAGCATTAATGATTAAAACGGAACTGTGGAACTTGTGCTTTGCCAAGAATCAACAGCAACTGCACCTATTTGGAAGCCTCAGTAGAGGAAAGGGAATTCTTTTTGACCACCTGTTCCATTTCAAGTTACCCAACTACATCAGAGGGCTGAAAAAAATAGTAAATGCCCAGATTCTGTCAGAGAAGAGACACAGCATATCCCAAGCCAATCAGGCCCCTCCACCTGACCCTTCCATCAATAGAAAGTCTAAGTCCAAGCATCATTTCTGAGGCCCAGTACAGACTTACAACAAATAGACAGGTCCAGCCCTACTATTAGGCAGACTGAGGCGGCCACCCAGGCAAATGGATGCTGTGGAGTGGATAGAGTTGGCGAGGTATTGGGGAACAGAGCCCTGTGTGCCTCTGAATGTGTCCTTTTCCACCTTTAAATGTGGACTGGATCAAATTTCTCTCTAGTCCCTGCTCTCTACACCACATAGAGGGAACTGTTTAGAAAACTGTTTTATGCTAGCCCCGTCTGATTTCTGCTGCAGTACAATTCTATATATGCCCCCACTGAGTTCAGCAGGACTTACTTTCAGGTAAGTATGTATAAGGATTTCAGCTTTAGACATGTTAGAGATGAACATTTCAGACCTGTGTGTGTGTGTGTGTGTGTGTGTGTGTGTGTGTGTGTGTGCAAATATAGATATCATAGAATCATAGAATCATAGAGTTGGAAGAGACCACAAGGGCCATCGAGTCCAACCCCCTGCCAAGCAGGAAACACCATCAGAGCACTCCTGACATATGGTTGTCAAGCCTCTGCTTAAATACCTCCAAAGAAGGAGACTCCATCACACTCCTTGGCAGCAAATTCTACTGTCGAACAGTTCTTCCTAAGTTCTTCCTAATGTTTAGGTGGAATCTTCTTTCTTGTAGTTTGGATCCATTGCTCCGACTACTTGACATGCTACTTGAGTATGGATTGCCATTCTCAGATTTTATCTATTTACTGCCCTTCACCCAAAGATCACAGGATGCTTTACAGTATAATACAGTCTGTTACTAGAAGCAAGCACAGCCAGTGGATTGCAGCCATGTTTGCGCTTTTAAAAACCTCTGCCCATCTCTGTTTCAGAGGTTTTTGACATTCTGGTATCTGTCACATCCTCTGTCTTGCCATATTTCCACAGCTGTGGGAATTCATTTCTCTCCAGCCATCTCCTTGTTCACTTTCTCTTTTCAGCCGGAAAATGGTTGAGACATTTCTCTAAATGTCAGCACTTATGAAAGACCACTTAAAAAAACAAAACAAAAAAACCCACCCTTTATAAATTAACATCTTCCTTGGTTGGTACTGATGAAAAGTCCTTGCATTGTGCTCAGTTTATTCACTTGGGAGGCCAATTTATTTCACTAACTCTGCACTAACTGTTTGCATTGACATCAGGGTCTGCTCTGAGCAAGCATGACAAATTGTTTATTGAACTGTAAATGGGCATTGTCTGATTTTGAACAATAGCATTATCTAATTATGAAACTCTGAGCATCACTGTAGACTCATTTAGTTGGCTATAGAAACCCAGCTTACCAAACCTAAACACGCTTTCAGTCTTTTCTCTCTCCCCATCTCAAATGTTCTATCATGCGTGGAAGAATAGCCCTTGTTATCATAGACTGTAATTCTATAGACTGGTCTGTTGCACAGAAAAGGAACTAATATGGTACTAATCAAGACCTGTCAAATAACTCTAGGGTAGCTGAAAGGGGGGAAAAGTGTGTGTGTGAGGGGGAGAGGAAATAATACATACAGAGGAAGATTCAGAAATGAGATGGAAAAGAAGGCACATTCCGTATAAAGATGCTGCGATGACATTGTTGGCAGGCGTGTTCCAGTTGAAATGCAAGCATGGTTCCCAAGGTTGGCAGCACAAGTGAGTTGTACTCATTGTGATTCCTGCGCAATCTTTGAAAGGAGAAACAATCACACATTCCTCTGCATGTGCGTTCCTGAAGTGGAGTCAGGTCACATTTCTCTCCATGCGAGAAATTCAAGAATAAGTGGTTCTCACTTACACATCCTCTGTTGCCGTATCATAGGAAGCTGCCCTTAATAGTTTATATATTTCTTCAAATTTATTTCTCTCTTCTCCTCTCAGCTGAAAAGTCAGAGTAAAATACAGCTATGTGTTGAGTATAATTGATGCTTCTCTTACAGACTAAACAGAACCTCATTTCTTAGATGTATGCTCATGCCAAGATGGTGAATTTGGGGGCTCCAATTGGAGCTTGAATTTGTGTACTAATCTGACCTTGGTGAAAATGGAGTAGTAATGACTAAGGATGGGTAAATTTGTCAATTTAGGTTTCTCTCCATTTCTCATTTTTCTATTCCTAACTTCAGCTGTCCACATTTCCACATGTTGTGATTATTTTTTTAAAAAAACAAATCCTCGTGAAAATTCACCAGCACCTTACTATCAATTTCTCCTAATACAGTCGTACCTTGGAAGTTGAACGGAATCTGTTCCGGAAGTCTGTTCAATTTCCAAAACATTTGGAAAGCAAAGCATGGCTTCTGATTGATTGCAGGAAGCTCCTGAAGCCAATTGGAAGCCACGGAAGCTGTGCGGATGTTTGGCTTCTGAAAACCGTTCCGGGTTTCAATTGTTTGGGAGCCGATTTATTCAGGAACCAAGGTGTTTCAGATCCAAGGTACAACTGTATATACATATTCGTATGACGCGGGTGGCGCTGTGGGTTAAACCACAGAGCCTAGGACTTGCCGATCAGAAGTTCAGCGGTTCGAATCCCCGTGATGGGGTGAGCTCTCGTTGCTCGGTCCCTGCTCCTGCCAACCTAGCAGTTCGAAAGCACGCCAAAGTGCAAGTAGATAAATAGGTTCCGCTCTGGCGGGAAGGTAAACGGCGTTTCCGTGCGCTGCTCTGGTTCACCAGAAGCGGCTTAGTCATGCTGGCCACCCGCTGTACGCCAACTCCCTCGGCCAATAAAGCGAGATGAGCGCCACAACCCTAGAGTCGGTCACGACTGGACCTAATGGTCAGGGGTCCCTTTACCTTTACCTATGCAATATTTGCCTAATATTCACACTTTTGCAAAGCAATTTCCCCTTGCCTACTGTGCTTTGTGTAGCATTTTCACTAAAATACGCATTTTATGCATGCTTTACCCTAGTTTGTGGATTTTTGTACATATTAAGTGGCTGGAGATTGGCATTGCAAACTTCAGAGAAATGTGAATTTCAAAGGACGGCTGTGTTTCGGTTCACATATGGTTTGGAAAGTAAAAATTAGGAAGGCCCACCTTTAAAAGCAAACTGAATCAAATTAACCTTCTCATCCCCAGTAATGAGACACTTCAACCCTTAAACACGATCACATGGATGTGAAGAGAAGGAAGTTCTTGAAAGGAATGTTTCTTGTCACTTCTGTTCCCTTGCAGTTGTCTGCACCTCTTGAAAATCCTCTCCAGATGTTTGGGAGACCTCACCTGAGCAATATGGGAGGGGAGTATGGGAGACTGCCCAGGGTGTGGAGAATCACCCCAAATTGGGTGTGTGGACCACTTTCCAGTTGTTGAAACGCTCCGCAAAAGTGGATCATATTTACAGGAACACCTTTGTGTAATGACTATAGAAGCATGGAAAATAGAGCAACAGAATAAGGACAGAGCCATTGGGAAAAAAAGGAAATTGTACAGAAAGGACCACATTACATGCAACAGAAAAACCTAGAAGCGGAAAATGCGATTGTATGGAAAATAAAGCTTAAACAAATCTGTTTGTTGCTTTGCAACTTAT
The DNA here is from genome assembly GCF_964188305.1 of Podarcis bocagei. NCBI lineage: Eukaryota > Metazoa > Chordata > Lepidosauria > Squamata > Lacertidae > Podarcis > Podarcis bocagei. Next base: position 78,312,866 of record NC_138129.1, on the reverse strand, counting down.
TTTGTCTGGTGAGTTTCTCAGGTTGTAATCCTAGGTTCTTTTACATGGAAGTAAGCCCATTGAACTCCAGGAAAATTAGGATTGCACTGTGAATGTGCACATTGCTATTTATCTTCTGGCCAAATCGGTTTTAGGTTTAGTGTATATTGATTCTAAGCTGCAGTGGTGTGAAGGGCAAGTAATGGAGCTGCAGTTAAGCTACTTGTTTATTTTATTACATTTTTTTTAAGAGGGGCATTGTCTATCGATTTCAGTGGTAGAGAGTGAAGCACTTGCTCCTATTGAAATCAATAGGATTTGAACTTGCTTAACAACTTGGTAAGCGGTTGTTACTAGATCTGCTCCTGTGTCCCTAAGTACATGCATATGAGTTTGTATGTTATACATGAGACCCCCAAAAGCACTAATTTGGGGGCATTTGAGCTACTATTCTTGGGATCTTCGGTGAAGGCAGTTGTGCCTCATAAAAGGAATTGCATTGGCTGTGATTCAGAGGCATAGCATGGGGGGCTGGGGCACACATTCTTCAGAATGCCCTGCTGCCCTTACCTACCGTTTGTGGGAATATTCAGGGTGGCAGGAGAGGATATATTGTTTATTAATATCCTTCCTTACTTGTGCTAGCAAGTTCCTTTACTTAGCAGAGTTACATTCCCTCTTTACATGCACAACAGGTAGCTGGTTGCAGGCTCGTGTGAGCCTCTCACTATTATACAATTCAGTCTGTCTCAGATTGAATTGTACATTCCTGGTAAGTTCCCTTGAATCCCTCTTAAAAGAATAAAGATGCCACAATCTTATTCAAAGTCAATAAAAGAAGTTTACTTACATGAGTTCACAGTTGAAAGTAGACTTAGTTACAAATATGTACATGTGGATCGACCCCATTTGGGGGAATGATCCCAGTGCTTCTGCTAGCTGAGAGCTAGCAGAGCAGTCCTAGCCCAAAAGCTGGTCAAACGAAGAAGGAAGTCATAAAGAGGGAAGGGTGCTGTGTGACTCGTCCTTTTGTTACCTGGACAGGTTAGGTCACGCCCACCTTCTATCACATGCAAAAGGAAGGATGCTCCAGCCAGGAGGAACAGGAAGTTTCGACTGGCTGTACCAAGACATTCCCTTGCTTGTCTTCTCTAGCATCTCAAGGAATGTTGTACTTGACTGCCTTTCATGGATCACATCCTACACCCTTCAGCCACAAGGGCATCTTATTTGAATGGGATTATTTCATCCTTGCTAAAAGGGGCTGAGTTTAAACTTCCAAAAAAATCAAATCTAAATAAATAAGAAAGTAAGGTGCTTGGTTTATCAAGACAACCGGATATGTCTGTTGTTTGGCACATTCTTGGAGCAGCTCTTTCTCTCTTCACCACAAGCAACACTCATTGTGCAGAGCAAAGCCGCATCATACACCTGGTCTTGGGCCATGTGCAGAGTTCCAGCTGAGCCAAACTACTCAGTAACACGGGATCACACCATTTATTTCTTCCAAAAAGGTAAAGGTAAAGGGACCCCTGACCATTAGGTCCAGTCGTGGCTGACTCTGGGGTTGCTGCGTTCATCTCACTTTATTGGTTGAGGGAGCCGGAGTACAGCTTCCGGGTCATGTGGCCAGCATGACTAAGCTGCTTCTGGTGAACCAGAGCAGCGCACGGAAACGTCGTTTACCTTCCCGCTGGAATGGTACCTATTTATCTACTTGCACTTTGACGTGCTTTCAAACTGCTAGGTTGGCAGGAGCAGGGATGAAGCAACAGGAGCTCACCCCATTGTGGGGATTTGAACCACCGACCTTCTGATCGGCAAGTCCTAGGCGCTGTGGTTTAACCCACAGCACCACCTGCGTCCCTATTATTTCTTCCCTACTCTATTCTATATTCTAGGTGGCTCAGTGAAAAAGATCTATAAAATAAAACACCTAAATAGCAAGAAAGCCAGTAAAGCAGGCCTCTCAAGCTCTGCCTCAGCTGCAAGACCAAAATCATCAGCATTATGAAAAGAAGCTGTATATTGTGACAGGGGGAAATCCAGCCATCTAAATGGCTGTCCGGATGCTGTGCACAGGAGCAGCAGAGGGCTGGGTTGCGGGTTGGGATTGCAGCAATAATCTCAACTGGCTACCATCCCTTAGCCAGGTATTCACTGCAAGTTCCATTGATCCCAGTATGCATAAGTGTGAGTGCAATTGGACACGGAACAGAAGTCTATGCGCTGCTTTTTTCTTTTCTTCGGAGCTCTCCTAATCAGCTGAAGATTAGTGGAGTTTTATTCATGTACTGCCTCAAAGAGCTAATAAAGACCCTTCTCTTTTTCCAAATAGATGAGGAACGGCTGCAGCTCAGCAGGGTACCACTTGGTTTGCAGGCAGAAGGTCCCAGGATCAATCCCTTGAAATGCCTGGCAGGGCTGGGAAAGATGGATGTTTTGAAACTTTATAGAGCTGCTCCCAGGAGGCATAGACAATACTGAGCTGGATGGATCAACGATCACCATAAGGTGGTTTTAGTATGGTCTTATGAGTATTTCTGAATAAGGAAATCTTCCCCCGAGAGACCAAACAAAACACACTTAAGTCTTCTTTGTGGTGACAGGTCAGTACATCTCTCTGGCTGCTTACCAGAAGGTTGGTGGTTTGAGTCCACCCAAGGACCACTGTGGGCATGATTTTTGCACTCTCAGGGGTTGGACTAGATGACTCTCAAGGTGCCTTCCAACTCTTCGATTCTAGTTATGAGTGCAAAAGTTACTTTTTTCGCCTTACTAGTGCCATGCAACCTGCTCTGCCCTTTAAACCCCAATTATTCCCCTCATTTTACATTTCTTGCAAAATATGAAGCCTAAAGAAAATAACAATTCCAGTTGAGCATTTATTTAATACCCGTTTTTGCAACAAAATCATAAATGCCTCATGTTTTGCAGAGATATACACAGATTCCCCCCTCCCCAGCCTTCCCCCCTTAAAGAACAAACAGTCTAGTCCACCCAGCACAATGTTTACGAAAACCTTCTTGTTAGAACAACCCACGTCGGTTGGTTAAAAGGAATGCAAAGGAAGTGTGGGCTGCAAAGAAACAAAAGTGAAGTTTACCTGGCATAATAGAGTTTACAGCTCCTCTTGTCAGTGTCGGAAAGGCGCTTACAAGAGAGGCCCAGCCGCAATCTTACAGGTTAATCCCTTTTTCACACTGGAGTTTGACTCAGATCAAACCTGGCGTGCTTAGGCACCTGAAGGCTGTCACTGACAAGGGGCTGTAAAGAGATGGACTGCCACTGATCTGGTCTAAATGAGCCAGTTGCACCAGGCTGATAAAAGCAAAGATTTACTGGAGTAGACAGACCTGAGCTAAAACAGGCGACTCTCTCTATTGAAACACTGTCTGTCACGTTAATCAGTCATCTCTGCTGTCAAGCACAGTCAGCTAAAACAATAGAACTCTGCCTGAGCTTTGGTGAGGAGGGAAAAATCTGGGGCAGATGTCAGATAATGGATACTGATACTCTGGTGAGATCTGAGGGGCTAGACCTGCAGCGTTCCTCCCTCCTCTCCCTATTCCCACTTTGCTTAGTTTTTTGATAGGATGTCTGGTTGAGCACTAAATAAAGCCATAAAGACTTTAGGGACAAGGTAATGATAATGAATTATGGGGAGAAAAAGTGCTTTGTCCAATTCTGATTCAATCAGAGAAATGGTTGGGTAATAGCTAAAACAATATTGTTTTTTTCCAGGTGGATTTTATGTGCCAATTTGTCTTTAATATTCTCTCTCCTATTATTTCTATCATGTTAGGCCAGAACTTCTTGAGCTACTCTAGCGCACGGAGTGATGTGAACTAAGCACGTCTGAAGCAATTTCTCTGTCATTACAACAGAACTACCAAAAGATGTAATGAAATACCTTATTGGATATATAGCTGCACATACTGAAAACAGGTTTAAAAAGTCAAGAAACCAGGGGAGGAAATGTTAATGGTTTCAAACATGTAACTTATATAAGTTCTGAATCTTGTTTTTGCTTTAATGGTGCATTTACTTAAAAATAAAATGGAAAGCTTAATGTTTTAAGTATTGGTGGAGCAGACTTCAATTCAACACATAGATGGATTGAGTCCCTTGGAGTTCTGTGTTCAAAAGCTTGCTCAGTCAGGAGACAAGTTAACTTTTTATTTTGGTTTTCAATCATTATAATAGATTAGCTGTGTACAGATCAGCAAGAAAAGACTGCTCTAAAGCTCAGGGCACCTTAAAACTGATAAATTATTTTGATGATTTGAAACTCTGTAAAGGAATTACATCTCAGGCATGTTAAGGGACAGGTAAGCAAAGTAGGATAAATAAAAATAAAACAATAATTTCTGGCATGAAGCTGAGTATTAAATATTCATTGTTCACTAAAGATCACATGTTCCTATGCTCATATATGACACGAGTGTCTATGCCCAGGGTTATAGCTACAGGGGGACCTGCAAGTATCAAAATGGAAGACAAGTAAAACATGTGATTGTACTTACCACCTTCTGGTGGCACCCTCATTGCGAGAGGTCAGGTTACAGGGAACCAGGCAGAGGGCCTTCCCGATTGTTGCACCCACCCTGTGGAACACCCTCCCACCAGATGTCAAGGAAATAAGCAACTATATGGCTTTTAGAAGACATCTGATGGCAGCCCTGTTTAGGGAAGTTTTTAATGGTTGATGTTTTACTGTGCTTAATGATTTTAATGTTTGAAGCTGCCCAGAGTAGCTGTGGCAGCCCAGTCAGATGGGCAGCATATAAATCTGTTGTTGTTGTTGTTGTTGTTGTTGTTGTTGTTGTTGTTGTTGTTCTTGAAATAATCCAGGTTCCATGCACTTGGAGAGGGTGCTTTGGAGCCAGACAGTCAATAACCCTGGTTAGCTCCATATTCCAGCAAGTCTCCAGAGAATGAGCTGAGATGTCATCCTTTCTGCTAGTGTCATGGCCTAGTTATCCTTCTAGCTATGATTCTGGCCCAACCCCACAAGGAGGGAAGCTACCATTTTGGCCAAATGGTGACCTCCAGATGTTCCCATCAGCTGGCTCTTGACTATGCTGGCTTGGGGCTAGTGGGAATTGTAGCCCAAAGGGTGCCAGGTTGCAGAAGGCTGGTTGAGACAAGTTCTGTACAGAAAGAGCACCCGCAGTGTGGTCTTCAGCTGTACTGTGATCCCGCCTTCACAACCGAATTATCAGATGAGTTTGACAGGGTGTCTTCCCCGCCCCAAGCCAGGTGCCATGATACAGGGATCGTGGAGCCTCTTTCTGTCTCTCGCACGAGGCTGTGTGGCACTTGCTTACGTTTTCCTAGCTGGAGGAGTAGAAGACAGGAGTAGAAAATGAAGAAGAGAGCAGGGGAGAGAAGAGAAACGCCACTCTGCTTGCTATCAGGCTTGTCTGTCAGTTCAGATGTGATGGTGGGCTTGCCGCTCTGTGACTGCGATGTGTGAGCATGTTCTTTTGGTGCCACATCTGACTTCGCCCACCAAAAACTATTTCAATGGTACAAGAGCACTTAGAGTCAAAAGTGATGGGGCTGTGAAAGTTGCTTACAGCTGAGTTAGCTAAGGCATTAATTTAAGTTGATTCTCAAAAGAAAATCCACACTTTCTCATGGCGAGAAGCCCATCAAGAAGAAGTGGAGGAAACGATCTGTCATAGTCTTTTATACAGAACGCAGTAATTAAGGTCTGAAAGATGTCCTTATCTAAAGACATAATGTGTTCAGACAGAGTTAACTGTTTAAACAATATCCCTTTGCCAACCATATTTTAAAATGACACTCTCACTAGGAACTCTTGCTTATGAAATCTGACAATCGTCGGATGGAAAACATTTGCTGCTTCTTATCTCAGGTTACAGTTGTTCAAACATGCGAATATACAGATCTGCCTTAGACTACTTGTCTGTCTAGACTAGCATTTTCATCTGTGATGAGTAGCAGCTTTTCAGGATCTTAGGCAGAGAACTTCTCCCATTGCCTGGAGATGCCAGAGATTGCACTTACAAGGATAGAAAGTTCATCATCATCATCATGTCTTATATATGCTGTCATGCTCATGTTTTGAAACTGTGCTACGCTAGGGCTCACTGGGAAAAAGGTGGGTCATTGGTTCAAATAACCTTTTCCTTGTGTGCCTGAGTCTTGGGCCATATCCACACCACATATTTAAAGCACTCTAATACCACTTTAACAGTAATGGAAAATCCTGGGATCCGTAGTTTGTTACGAGTGATGACTTCACCAAGCTACATTTCTCAGAACTGAGAAACGTGGCTTGGTGAAGTCAGCATCCTTCACCAATGAACCATGTAAGGTGCTTTCTTCCTGTAAAATTGCTAGAGAATTCTCCTCCTTCATCTGCTGGGCTTTCCTTCTCACTGAATTAAGAACCAACGCTCTGAATTTTTCAAGCTTTGCCTCAAGGGGCCATCCTTTGAGTTTGCACATGCTTGTTTGAATGTGGTAAAACCAAATATATTAGTTATTACCAATGTTGTTTTTTAAGGGGAAAAAGGTGGCCGTGCTGCATACCCTGGAGTACCCCCAGAAAAAAAGCACTGGGAAACATCTGGTCTGGAGAGAGATATTTTTTTATCCCAAGGGTAAAAGTGGGTGGAGCAATAAATGCAAATTTTACTTTTGCATAGGAGGCTTTATTCTACACACACTCACATCCCTCTCCTCTATACAGGCAACCAATAGTCATTACCATGAGTCCAAGGACTCAAGTGCAGCCAGGTAAAAATATTTGGGTCTCCACCCCTGTTTTGGGCCTATTTAGAAGCCGGTTCTGAACCTGCCTTAATTATGTAAACTTTGCATGTAGGTTCATTAAAAACCATAGCTAAGCATGTTTCAACTCGTAGCCAGACAGAACTTGGCAACACTGTCCTGCTGTGTCCTGAGGGACTATTGCATATATATTGTGACATTTGTGTGTGTGTGTATGTGTGTGTGTGTGTGTGTGAGAGAGAGAGAGAGAGAGAGAGAGAAAGAGAAAGAGAAAGAGAAAGAGAAAGAGAAAGAGAAAGAGAAAGAGAAAGAGAAAGAGAAAGATCTGCTTTTGTAGACTCTCTGGGTAAAAGAGACCTGGGTGCAGATCTTCCAAGTGTCCCTATTTTCCAGGGACATTCCTGATTTAGTAATGCCGTCCTTGTTTCTGATTTGATCCCGGAATGTTCCACTTTTCCTTAGGATGTCCCTATTTTCGTCAGAGAAATGTTGGAGGGTATGCAACCCCCCGAGCCAAGGAGATAAGTATACAACCTTTAGAAGACATCTGAAGACAGCTCCGTATAGGGTAATTTTTAGTATTTAATGTTTTGTTATGTATGTTTTTATACATATTGAAAGCTTCCCAGAATGGCTAGGGCCAACCCAGTCAGATGAGCAGGGTATAAATAATAAAATTACATTTATTGTTATAAAATAGTATGTCCCTATTTCCATCGAAGGAATATTGGAGGGTACAGATAGGTTCATCTGCCTTCAATGTGAGGCAGTGACCCATGGGCAAAAGAGGAGCTTTCATCACAGAGAACAAATGGGAGGCCTACTAGTCTTCACTTGTCCCCACAAGGAGTCTAGAGGGAAGCAGCTTCCCCCTCCTTCGTCTTGTTGTTGTCCTTACAGAACTCAGGGTGGATAGAGATAAAACTAGAATTAGCAGGCCTGGCCTCTCATTGACTCTGGCTCCACCTACTCATTGTCTGCTCTACTTTCCATCCTCTCAGCTGTGATGCACACTAGGCACCACTGTGAAAGAGATGTAGGCTGAGCTCCACATTTCGATTAGGATGGGGGGGGGGAACCCTCCAGGGTTTATGGCTGTTCTTTGTGTTTTAGATTGGGCTGCTATCTGCTCCATTTTGCTTGGCTAAACATAAAACACATCCATGCTGAGGGAAGCTTAGAATTCTGTTGGGCGAATGAAGGACAGGCAGCTGAGCTTATTGAACTGTACCCTTTTGTAAAAGACCTGGCTACACTTAATGATATTATTCATGCAGAATAATGACTACTCTTGTGATACGGGGGAAAGTCAAGGATGGAGAAGTGCCCATTTAAAACACAAGTAGAGAAGTCAAAATAGCCGCACGAACGGTGGTTTACCAATGGTCAGCTATTGTCATAGGAAGAATTTTAAATTGCACCAGTAGCAATGTGGGCTTCGGAGAATAGGCTTTGAAATTGTTGTTTTTACCACCTACTCAGTTGCTGCAAGGGTGAATTTTGCCCGTTCCCACCCTAAGTCTCTTCTCTTATTTAATTGTCCAGAAACTGGAAAGAAGAGGAGAAAGATGTCCAGAGAGCTGGTGATGTGACCTTTGCTCTTGGTGTGATCCACACACACACACACCCCTTCGAATTCTCAGCTATGGTTGTGCATGCGGGTGAATAAAATTTTCTTTTCCTGCACCACAGGTTTTGATTAGTGGAACTGTTCTGGGTGATTTACAATGTGAATAATGTTGCCTGTTTGCATCTGCTGGCAGAGTCAAGTGTTTCTCGCTGTGAAGAAATTTCAAATTACTTTTCAAATAAGATCACTCAAATCCAGGCTGACATGCTTGTCCCTGTATTAGCAAATTCATGACTTTTTATTGTTTTGTTAAAGCTTTGGCACCGCGCTGCTCATGTGATGGGGTGGGGTGGGGGTTTCTGAAGCAATTTAAACAACAACAACGGCAACAATAAAAACACCCTTCAGTGCAATTTTATCTTTTAACTTACAATATAGCTTTATTAGATGCAATCGCTGCAGAATGTGGTGGATGTGTTGCTCCTAGAAAATGAGAAATGTAAAAAAAAAAGTATAAAATGACTACACACGAACCCATTAAAGTTCATGTACTTTTCCACATGTGCCGGGTGCTCTCTTTAAAATTGCGGACTGGTCTGTGAATATAACACACAGGGTATGTGTATAATGAGGACAAGCTCCGCTCCAACCTCATCTAATGAAATCTTGTTGCATGGTGTTATGTACTGAGTTGAATAGGATCCAAAATGTAGCACTCTGATTGGTCCTAGAACAATAGGATTCAGAATGCAGCAGTCTGATTGGTCCTAGAACAATGCAGCAGTATGATTGGTCTGCAGGAGCCACCCAATCCAGCTCCAGATGGAAGTGAATCCACAACCTGATTGGCCTACAGGAGAATTCCGGAATTAGCCAATCACGCACAGCCCATTGTGTAAATAATGTATATAAAGCAGATACTTTGAGGGAACATTCGTTCCTCCTCCCACTATAAGCTGAATAAAGAGCATGAAATCCACTCTCGACTCTGAGTATATTTCACATATCCTGTGTCTTTTGAGATCGTGAGCCCACTAACTCCAACAAGACTTGGAGACATCGCAATAAGGAGCCGCAAGTTGTCTCCTCACTACTCTCCTCACTGCATGCACTGGTTGGGAGCACCATGAGAATACTTGGTTTTTCTTATGGTAGTATGTTTTTCCACATATGTAAGTTCCCTCATCTATAAAGTTACAGGGTGCTCTATAAATGTAGTGCTTAATGTGTGACCCAACACCCTGTTGTGGCCCATGAGCTCTCCTGGCGCTGCCTCAGGACTCATAACATCAACAGCAGGGCTTTTCCCCCCTTCCCCAGCTGGAACTCACCGGCACTCAGTTCTGGCACCTCTCAGGTGGGCGCCATTGCCATTCTAAGAGGTCAAAGGAGGTGTTCATGGTGAGTTCCAGCACCTCTTTTTCTAGAAAAAATAGCACTGATCCACAGTGTTGCTGTGCAGAGGGGCTGCAGCACAACAAAAGCAGGACGAAAAGAAACCAGAACATTTGTGGCATAAAATGTTACGGGATTTCATCAGGAAGTCACATGGTACGTACCGACTGGAAATGAAGCAGTGTGACTGCCTGAAAACTTTTGTAGGTGTGAACGGTACTGAAAGCGCAATTGGGTATGACGGCACCTAATAGAATCATGAGCACAGATAATTATGAATGCAGAATAAAAAATGGATTTCTGGAAGAGCCCATTCTGTTTTGGGTGTGTGGATCTCTATCTGTAGTTGCTGGGTATGTGTGTGTGTGTGTGTGGCAGGAAGAGCAGACTGGTTGGAGGATGATAATTGATCAGGTCAGTCAGAGAGTACATGCTCAGTCATAGGTCAGTCAGAGAGCACAAGCGAATGCTATGCATGCAAAAGTTTCCAGGTTCCCTTCCCAGTATCTCTAGGCAAGGCTGAGAAAAAAAGACTACAGTCTATAGGACTGCCAGTCACTATAGACTCTAAGGCAGGCACCCCCAAACTCGTCCCTCCATATGTTTTGGGACTACAACTCCCATCATCCCTAGCTAACAGGACCAGTGGTCAGGGATGATGGGAATTGTAGTCCCAAAACATCGAGTTAGGAGCTAGGTCTGACTCTGCATGAGGCAGCTTCCGATGTTGCAGTTGTGGAGCATTCCACTTGACAAACTATTCTATTTTTCTAGAAAATGAGGTGCCGAAACTCACCATGAAACCTCCCTCATTCTTTTAGAATGGCAATGACGACCACCTGAGAGATGCCACAAATGAGTTGTGGTGAGTTCTGGTCTGGCTGAAAAACAAAAAGCCCTGCTAGTTGCAAAAAGTTGTTTAGAGTTTATTCGAGAACTTAAATGCCTTTGAGAATGACATTTGTTGTGTTCTGGTAGGTGATGTCTGAACGAGGGTTTTTAGGGCTTCATTGTGCTCATCCAGAATATTGAGTCCCTAGCAAATAGCCCAGCATAGCATCGCGCCAAACCCTTTGGGACCATCCTTGTCTTTCATAGCTGCATCTCTCAACATCCATATCTGTGGGCCCTGCAGTGTGGGAGTGATGGGCGTTAGAATCATAGAATTGTAGAGTCGGAAGGGACCACGAGGGGCATCTAGTCCAACCCCCTGCAATGCAGAAATCTTTTGCCCAACATAGGGCTTGAACCCACAACCTTGAGTTGGAGAGTTTACCATCTGAGCTATGCTGGAGTCCCACAACATCTGAAGGGCCATGGGGTCTTCTCTCCTGCCTTATTTGCTTACATAGGGTCCTCTGTTTCCTGCTTGTTGCTCAGCCTAGTGGGTAGTCAGTCTGCTTAGATGTCCCTCTCCCAAATCCTCAAGAAGTGTTATTAAGTATTTTCTTCTTCTTTATCGCTGCCTGTGAATAAAAATGCAATATCTGAACGTAGGACATGTTTTGAACAATCCCTCCATAAAATATAGTTAAATTATTACAATAGAGCTTGTTTATTAAAATAATGTAGTGATTTTATTTCTCCATTCTTGGTATCTCAGTACCTGATATTATCCTAGTACAGTTTCCATGGAAACAGCATACACTGTTCCTTTTGCTTGACCTCAAGTTCAAGCCCTGCTGTTGCTGTAGATATGCCAAGAAACACCTACACTTTATTATTATTAAAAACAAAAGTTATATATGCAAAAAGTTATATATATAAACACACACACAATTCATGATTTGCATTATGAGACAGAATTTTTTTTATTATATATAAGGGATTGAGAAATTAACTGTTTCAACTATTTTAGGAGCACACCACATTTGGTTTGTCAAATTACTTGGATGGAATCATTATCTATTAATGCTCTCGCCTTACGTGTTTTGTTTCTTAGATGTTTGATTAGGCTGAGAAAAGCTTGCTGTTTTAACAAATACATCTTAGAAAGTATAAAGTTAATGTGTTCCTAAATATGCACCAGGTTGTGTGGATTAGAGGCAGAGAGGGTAATGGGATTCTACCTGAACAAAAATTACATTGGAAAAAATTGTTAAGCGTTCAGGACATTTTGTTAAGAGCACCAGTCGCCCAGAATTGTGAAAATATCAGGAAATACTGAATCTGAGCAAACCAGCAGTTGCCTGATATTTAATCAAGTGGGGAAAGGATGCTGTAAGACTATATCTCTAGAATGGAATGCAATATAGAATGTAGAAAATGTGCTCTGGTTTTGAATCTTGCTTCTCTCGCTTTGGATGAGACTAACATTGTTAGGGTTGGTCAATGACAATTTTCTCACCTGCCAAGCATGTTATGGGTGAACATGTAGACACTTAAAAATGAGGTCCTTTCTACATGCCAAGCAGATTTTGTGTATGTGCCAGTTGGCCAGCTGATTTTTGAAATTGTGGGGAGCTTTACATATAGTTTATCACTGAATGAGATGCACAGGCACAAAACTGTTTGACTCACCTAAAGTAGCTCCTTCAATCCCAGCCATAAAAATAGATGGATAGCCCGACTCTATGAGCTGTTGTGAAGATACAGATTTATTCTTGAAGCAGAGGAAGACTATGGCAATTTATGAGAAGGCTAAGCTAGACGTGACACTATTCATGCAAATATAGGGTTGCCATATTTCAAAAAGTGAAAATCCGGACACAAAAGTTGTTGAGCTTTATTTGCAAAATCTCAAAAAAAAGTTAAAATTTTGAGCTATTTTTAAGGAAATTTGCCAAAATCAACACTTCTGACATTGGTTGCCATACGTCTGGATTTTCCCGGACATTTCAGTGATTTGAAGTCTCTCAGCTCCACTCACCTCACAGAGTGTTTGTTGTGGGGGAGGAAGGGAAAGGAGAATGTTAGCCGCTTTGAGACTCCTGAAGAGGAGTGAAAGGCGGGATATCAAATCCAAACTCTTCTTCTTCTTCTTCTTCTTCAGCCTGGACACTGTTTCCAATGGCCAAATCCTGGCTATGTCTGGAAAATTCTGGACGTATGGCAACCCTATGCAAATAGCAATGGTGTTCATGGTGTTTGATCTAGAGTAAATACCAGGTGCGTGAGTTGTGATCTGGTTTAGGACTTTGGCGTGGGAATGGGTTTTGTGGGTAGGGGACTTTTAGCAGTCCTGTTCTGGACCAGGCGCTCTGCACCTGCTTGTTTGCATTGGGAGACAAGTTTCCACTGGCTGCAATGGAAGTTTTCTTCCCAATGCAGTGCAAATAACAGGTGTGTGCGAGGGGAGGAGGGAGATGTGATCTGGACTGGGACTGAAGTGGGAGCAGTGGGTCCTGTCCCCCCATCACTGCTCTCATCCCAACCTGAATTGAAAACAACATGGCATGTCGGATTAGATGTGGATGCAAAGTGCAGATAAATATCAGATAGAAGTGACTTTCTTTAAAAGGACTGATAAAGGCCTTTTTCGTCTAAATCTACATTTCTGGGGAGCAGTGAATTGCATAAATGTAAAGGGACCCCTGACCATTAGGTCCAGTCGTGGCTGACTCTGGGGTTGCAGCGCTCATCTCGCTTTATTGGCCGAGGGAGCTTCCGGGTCATGAGGCCAGCATGACAAAGCCGCTTCTGGCGAACTAGAGCAGTGCACAGAAACACTGTTTACCTTTCCGCCGGAGTGGTACCTATTTATCTACTTGCACTTTGACGTGTTTTCAAACTGCTGGGTTGGCAGGAGCAGGGACCGAGCAATGGGAGCACACCCTGTCGCGGGGATTCGAACCGCGATCTTCTGATCAGCAAGTCCTAGGCTCTGTGGTTTAACTCACAGTGCCACCCAGTGAATTGTATAGGATGGTATAAAACAGAAAATAGAACTAAACTCTGAAACAGCAGAAAGAAGTCAAAAGTCCAGAAGAACCAGGAGTAAAAGCTTTATGAGTACACAGGATGCAAATGTATGACAATGAAAAAGTACAAATCTCCTACTGAGCAGGAAATTAGAGCAAATAAAAGTTGACAAGGTGGAAGAGGGAAAGCTTAATAGCTGCTGTTGTAGCTGTCACTAAAAAGATTATTGCGTGCTAAATACCTTGACAATAAATTAGAAGAGGGAAGTCTGGGCAAAGTTGAAGACATTGAAAGTGTTCAGGTTACAGAGTGTTTACAAGTACAGTGGTGCCCCGCAAGCCGAATGCCTCGCAAGACGGAAAACTCGCTAGACGAAAGGGTTTTCCATTTTTTGAGCTGCTTCTCAAGACGAATTTCCCTATGGGCTTGCTTCGCAAGACGAAAAACGAAAACGTCTTGCAAGTTTGTTTCCTTTTTCTTAACACCGTTAATACAGTTGCGACTTGACTTCGAGGAGCAACTCATAGAACGCGGTGTGGTAGCCTTTTTTGAGGTTTTTGGTGATTTTTGAAGCTTTTCCAAAACTTCTTTTAAACTTTTAAAACTTTTTTTGGGGGGTTTTGGATTTTGGGTTGGGGTGTTTGGAATTCAAGGACTTGGTGTTGGGGAGGGGTTTGCAAGAATCTGGAAGCTTGTGTGTTTTTTTCTGCATTTTTATGATTTTCTGTGACCATTGGGCCACCCTGCTGTTTTTTTTAAAAAAATCTGGATTTGAATTTCTGTGTGGTGGGTGGCTGGGGGAACAGTTGAGGAGGGGTTTGCAAGAATCTGGAAGCTTGTGTGTTTTTTTCCTGCATTTTTATGATTTTCTGTGACCATTGGGCCACTCTTCTGTTTTTTAAAAAAATTCTGGATTTGAATTTCTGTGTGGTGGGTGGCTGGGGGAACAGTTGAGGAGGGGGTTCTTCAGCAAGAAGCAAAGAGTGGAAGAGGAACCTTCTTCAAGTTGTCCCCCAGAGTCTTAGAAAATGTACTGTACACTTGATTTTTAAATGTTTTTCTGTCATGTTTAGAAACTTAATTTATTGTTCCTTCAATTTTTGAAATGCTCTTTACAGTATGTGTGACTTTAAAGAGCACTTAATAAACTCTTGTTGTACCAAATTTGGCTTTGTTTGGACTTTTTTTGACCATAGGAACGCATTAATTGAATTTCAATGCATTCCTATGGGATTTCGTGCTTCGCAAGACGAAAAATTCGCTAGACGAAAAAACTCGCGGAACGAATTAATTTCGTCTTGCGAGGCACCACTGTACACTTTGCTGAAAGAGCAACAGCGGTCTGGAGAGCAGCTGATTTAGCCTTGAAAGTATTAATAAAGGTAGTAATGGCTTTAAAAAATGATGTTAGATTTTTGCAGAAGACTGGTGTTAGTATGACTGCCCATTATGTGTGCACACTGTGCACTTATATTATAGCTGTTGTCTCTGATAAACAAGTTTATAATATTATAAACAATGTTTATTATTATAATAAACAGCTCAGGACCGCAATACCTCAAGGACCGCCTCTCTCCATATGAACCTACCCAGACCCTGAGATCATCTTCTGAGCTCCTTCTTTGTGTGCCTCCTCCACAAGAGGTCTGGAGGTTGGCACTATGACAACTTGCCTTTTTTGCAATGGCTCGGCTCCCTGCTTGTGGAATACTCTTCCCAGGGAGGTTAGGTTGACACCTTAATTATACACCTTTAGAAACCAGGCAAAAACATTCCTTTTAACCAGGCTGATTAAAATGTGTTCTTTAAAAAATGTATTTTGTGTTTTTATATTGTGATTAAATGTTGAGAACAGCCTTGAGATATGTGGGTATAGGGCAGTATACAAATTTAAATAGTAATAGTAGTAATAATAATGTCAGGGGTACAGGGACAGAGGCACAGGGAAGGCAGGAGATGGAGAGCGATGGGGAGGAATCCCAGGACAGCGAGGAAGATGACGATGACGCAAGGGATTCCATGAGTCTCTCCAGCGAATCAGAGGATTCCCAGAAGGGGGCGCCAGTGGTCAGGGCAAGGGGAGCCCCAGGGGGAGAGTGTCAGGAGCGGGGGGCCAGCAGGGGACCCCAAAGCGGCAGCTGGGAATCAGGGCCGGCTTCCCCACCAGAGCGCAGCGAAGGGGGGGGGAGGTTCCAGTGTGTCAGGGGAAACAGCTCCGGCAGCAGCGAAGGAGGAGGGCTCAGAGGAAGCCATTCTCCCGGAAGGGGAGGAGGGCAGTGAGGGGAGTAGCATAACTGTCAAAAGGAAGGTTAGAGGTTGGGCGCGCGCGCCAAGTTCAAATGTAGAGGCGCGCGGAAGTACAGGAAGCCCGGGGGAGGAGCCAGGGCCCAAAGCACGCAGGAGGGGGGGAGAGCAGTCTGAGGATTCGGCGTCAGGAGAATCCCGAAGAAGCGGAACCCCAGCGGGCAGAAGGACCCTGCGGAAAAGGAAAGAGAGAAAGAGGTGGAGCAGCGTAAGCCTCTTAAACTGGTGTAGGGGGGACGGATTCAGAGGGGACTTCTACCGTCTAAGGTTAACAGACGTGGGGGCTGCACGCCTCGGTTGTGGAACTTACTATGAACTGCAATAAACATCCTTGTATATAAGAAGAACTTGGCGTTGGTCTTTTGTGAGCTGAGACCTGAGGCAGCCCTGACAAATAATAATAATAATAATAATAATAATAATAATAATAATAATAATAATAATAATAGCCTTCAATATTGACTTTTTAAAATCTACATTGATGCAACAGAGTTTGGAGGCAATTCAAATTCCATGTATATACAGGCATGAGAAAGTTTGAAAATCAAGTCAAGTCTTTCCAACATTTTTTTTGAGGGGGCATTTATAGCCCTCCTTCCCCAAGAGCTGCCGGAACTGAGTTCTGGCCGAAAAAAAAGCCCTGGTGATAACATTTTTATCTTCCATTTTGTCCTGAGAATCCTCCATCTTTAGATTTTGTCTCTCTGAGGGAGGTTTGTAGGGGACTGAAAATGTTAAGTGGACATATTGTCTTCTTCTAGCATGTGTGAGATGAATTTCTTGCCCTTTTCTAAAGATTTGGATTATAATTTAATGACCTGTTCTGAGCCCAGGGAAAAGATATTATCTTTGGCCAGAGGACAGAAGGCAACTAACTCTTACAAAAGGTTAATCTATTTAATAATGGATTCTTGGCTCTTTTGTTTAACAGTGTGGATTCATCTGATGGAAGCCTAGCCTTGGAAGCTT
This sequence comes from Podarcis bocagei, assembly GCF_964188305.1. NCBI lineage: Eukaryota > Metazoa > Chordata > Lepidosauria > Squamata > Lacertidae > Podarcis > Podarcis bocagei. The sequence continues at coordinate 78,296,023 of NC_138129.1, read as the reverse complement.
GTAGCATATAAAAAGAGTTGTTCTGAGCATGTGCAGAATTATTTATCTATATTATTACTTTGCACATATTCTGTCACTACATTAGGGAGGCAGGAATTCCAGGTGTGGAAGCATGGTTTCTAGGCAAGCTTGGAAGCGAAACATCTCTCTGTTTAGAAATGGCATATTGGTTGATCCAGCAAAATTACAATTCTCAAGAAATGGGCTGGGAAACATAGGCTGTTGCTAGGGCAATATTTTTCCTGATGGACTTCCAGTCTGGTTTAGATGTGCTAGTTTCTATTAGCTCTTACATCAGAGTGTTTATTGTTGAGTTTTCCAAACTGTGTGTTGCAACATGTTAGTATGTTGCAGTATGTAGGTGTGTTGGACGAACGCTCCCTGAGCAACTCCTGGGGCTGGAAAGGGGTTAGTTTAACCTCCAGTTTGCTAGTAAAACTGAGTTACTGTGTCACAAAATGATGCAAGTCTAAAAAGTGTGTCACCAACATGAAAAGTTTGGAAACCTCTGGTCTACTGCCTTGCATGAATCAGTGCTTTGTGTGCAGTTTAATAGACTACATGGCTGTATAATCTCAGGGCCAATGGGGCAACTCGTTGAACCCAACCTGTAAAGGTTCCAAGGGGTTGCTCGAGAGCAAGCAGGCAAATACCTCCCTGCTTGGCTGTGAAGCCTTGCTTTTGATGCAAAAATAAACTTTATCTGTCCAGAGCAACACTCTCCCGTGGCTGGCACATTCACTGGCAGAATCCGTGAGTGGGCGGGGTTTAAACTTTCCCCAGCAAAGTAATTTCTTGACACCCAGTCTGTGCCTCCCCCTCTCGGCGCGAAAGCTTACTGCGCAAGGAGGGCGTGGGTAACGGAGGACCTCTCTCCTCCCCGCTTTGCCCAGCTAAGGTGTCCTGGCACCGCCTTGCCTCCTCCGAGCCCTGCAGCTCCTCTCCACTGGAGGCGTGGTTACTCTCCTCCGCTGAGGAGGAGCTGCTTCCCACAATCTTTGGGGGCTCTCTGTAATCCATCTGACTTTTCCTCTCTCCCTCCTGAACTGATGGCAGTTCCCTGACACAACCCAATCAAAGTTTGCCGTTGTGACAACACCACATTTTGAGTGCTGGGATGTGACTTGGTTATTATGTTCAACTAATTAATTCCTATAGAACTTCACTAACATTTCCCAGATTGCCCCCTCTAATAATGTGGGAGCTTCATACTTGCCCGAGTCTGCTAACCCAAAATGTCTTAAAATTCACGAACCAAAACACAGCCACCCTTTGAAATTTGTAGTTCTCCAAATTTTGCAATGCAGTTCTTTAGCCAAATAATGTGTACACAAATGCATGTACTAGGGCATAGTGTGCATATATTTGTGAAAATAGCAGACACAAATGCATTACATTAGGAGAAATTGTGCAAAAATGTGTATAGTGAGCAAAATTGCTTACAAAAATGTGTGTATTAGGAGAAATTCACACTAAAATGCTGATGTATATGAGAAACTGAAATTCACATATTAGTTCATCCTTAATTTCAGCTGCCAAGTAATGTGAAAGACCTCTGTTTGAGACCCTGCAGAATTTCTGCTAATTCCTGTAGAATACTGGGTTTGATGGATGAATAGTCTGTCTTGGTATATGCAGCTCTCCATGTT